>NC_052069.1:93011939-93611939 GCF_015852505.1 Tachyglossus aculeatus
TAGCTAGAAAGTTAAGAGCAAAATGTAAACTCTGACTCGTGTAAAATGGGGATTAAGACTCTGAGCCCCATGTGGGACAGGAGCTGTGTCTGACCTACCCCAGCACTTAGAATGATGTTTGACACATACCAAGTGTTTAACAAATGCCATAAAAAAACCCACACTAAACTCACTTCAACTCTGGTGCCTACATTTCTGAGAGACAAATAAAACATCTTAAAATGTCAATAAAATTAAAAGAACCAAAGGGAAGCTTCAGGGCATCTTCTAAGTTCTTATGAATTTTCTAGAGAATACCAACTGCTGTGTCTTGCAATTTGAGGCTCAGATACTCATGCTGATAGTGAGTTGACTATGTTTCCTGAAGTTTATGAGAGTCCTTCAGCTGAAAAACATGATTTATTTAGTAGAACATATGTAGTAGATCCAAACTCACTTGTTCTGTGTATTTTTCCTTTGCATTCCCCATCCCTTTTTGGCATTTTAGAGATTAACACCACCAGAGACTATTCTCCACCTTTTTTTCAGGTAATCTGATGGAAATTACTTATGATCACAAAGAATGCCTCCAGGAGGTCAGATCGATGGAAACTCGAGCCCAAGAATCTGTCTCCAATTTGAAAAAACAGCAAATTATGTAACCTGGGAATGGGTTGATTATTTCTCTTAGGAGAGAAGAGTTTAAAAATAGTTGAAAGATAAAAGATTAGCATTAAACTAACTCAATCTTACAGGGTATTTTTGAGAATCCATTATGAAAAGAAACAAACACATATTATGTATGCTCTACTTTAAAGCTTCTGTAAATGAAACCCACAAACCTATTCAATACCAATAATTTCACTGAGATTTTATGAGCATCTGATGAGCAATTGGTCAATAATTATTCCAAGAAACAAGCTTATCAATTCACAAATTTTGAAAGAAATGCAATAATACACTGTAGAAATGAGTATTTCCTCAGCCACTGCATATCCTTCCATCTGCAAAAAAGGATCCGGATGAAAATTGTAAGACTTGCTTTAATGGTGAATGGTGGTAATTAGTCTATCACTCGGTTGCAAACTTTTATTCAAGGAAATCCTTCCTGTGTCTGTTACTTGAATAAATAGTAGCAGCCTCCAAAGGAAAAATTGCCTGTTGCAAAGCTCCAGTGTGGGCAACTTTCTCAGAAAGATGTATTCATCAGCTCCACAAAAGCCAGGAGATCACTCATTAAATTAGAGAGAATGAATGAATGAATAAATGGGTGAATGAGTGGGTTCTGTGGCTTAGGTCCAACTCCATATGCTTTCTGTATAAACTAGGGCTTCTGAAACCCACCACCCAGGATATGCAGGCCAGACTGTAAGCCCGTCTCTAGACTAAGGTTATTGTGGGCAGAGAATGTGACTGTTCATGGTTATATTGTACTCTCCCAAGCACTTAGTACAGTGCTTTGCACACAGTAAGTGCTCAATAAATACGATTGAATGAATGGTGTTATGATCCAGGCCTATTTTTTGAAGATGATATTCCTGTGGAAACCTCCTTTCAAATCTTCATGAACCCCTCTCTAAACACCAGGCAAAATCAGTCCCTCCTCTGAGTCAGTTCTGGGAGCCATAATGTTAGGCGTCAGCCTGGTAGTTAGAGAATATTTCTGGCTTTTCCACACTCCATCCTTATTTCTTATTCCTCTGCTAGGCAGAGTGGCCTCAAGCCAGGCCCCAGGACAGGCAAACTGTCATGGTTAGAGGTGGGGAGGGAGGACTGGAGAGCACTGGGCTTCCCAGCACTCCTGTGCAACTACTGTCAAGCAGGAAGTAATTGCCCAGTTTATTTTGTGGCAAAAACATTCTTCCTGATTCAGCTTCATCTGTTGTTTAAGGTGCTGTAGCCTGCTGAATTGTGATGCTAAGTGCTGGTCTCGTGCTTCCAGAATGAGAACCAACTAGCGTGTAAAATAATGCTAATCTCATTTAATGTCAGGTGAAATCCTTAAAATAATGCTGACCCAACCTTTGTTTTTTGGGGGCCAGGGGTTATGGTATTTAAGTGCTTACTATGTGTCAGGCACTGTACTAGGTGCTGGGGTAGATACAAGTTAAGCAGATTGGACATAGTTCATATCCCACACAGAATGCACAGTCTTAATCCCCATATTGTAGGTGAGGTAACTGGGGCACAGAGAAGTTTAGTGACTTGCCCATGATCACACAGCAGACAAGTGGCAGAGCTCAGGATTAGAACCCAGTTCTTTCTGATTCCCAGGCCCATGCTTTATCCTTTAGGTCACGCTGCAACCCACAATATCCTATACCAAGAGTCCAACGAGGATAGATTGTTCCAACTGTACAACTAGGCTACATTTTTCTGTGGGCTTTCTAGCCATAAATGACCTGTGAGCTTCATGCAGGTAAATGTTAGCTTAAACTCTCGAAGAGTTTGTGGGAAGCATAAGCTTTTGTCCTTCTCTCCCACTCTTCCAGCCCAAAAATTCCATAGTCCAGGCATTCCGGCATCAGATTTTTTCATTTCTATTCAGTTTTTCCTCCATTTGCAAACCTTTCTGGCCCTCTTTTTGGCCCCTGAGAACACCTCGTTCATTCCTAAAGTATAATTTGTTACTAATTATTAATGAATAAAACCAATAATTAGTAATATACTTAGTATTTAATACAGTACTATTCATTCAGAATAAAGTATTAAAATTTATTAAAAGTTTACTGTGTGAAGATCACTATGCAAGAGCATAGTAGATAAAGGACATTTTGTCTCCGTTTTACAGATGAGCAAGCTGAGGCACAGAAAGATTCCAGAGTTGCCCAAGATCACGCAGCAGACCAGAGGCAGAACAAGGGGAAAAGAAGAGTTCTTCTAGGTCCATGTTATTTCAGTTATTCAATCATTAATTGTATTTATTTATTGACCACTTACCGTTTTCACCTTACTAAGCACTTGAGAGAGTATGATGTAATAGAATTGGTAGGCACAACCCCAGCTTTCAAGGAACTTAGAGTTGAGTGGGGGAGACAGACAAATAATTTAAGAAAATTAAATAAATTTAAAAAGTTTAAGAAAATGGTAGCAGGAAACAGAAGTTCTGTTTTTTCTACTAAGCAGCTAGCTACTGCCACAAGTATTTGTTGATTAATCAAACCAGTTGTTATAGAGTTTATGAAGCAGCATTGCCTAGTGGAAAATAAATTACAGGGATGGGAAGAAGCAGAATATGACAGTACTTCACTTTTGTGAATGTGATGACAATCCCTTCACTTTTCCACTTTCACAACCCCCAAATCTCCCCTTATTTTGTTGGCATCACCATGGCCTGATGGATAGACCCCGGGCCTGGGAGTCAAAAGGACCTGGGTTCTAATCTCAGGCTCTGCCATTTGTCTGCTGGCTGACCTTGGACAAATCACTTCTCTGGGCCTCTGTTACCTCCTCTGTAAAATGGGGATTAAGACTGTGAGCCCCGTGCGGGAAAGGGACTGTCTAACCTTATTAGTTTGTATCTACCCCAGCATTTAGAACAGTGTTTGACACATTGTAAACGCTTAACAAATACCATCATTATTACTGGCCTTTTCCAGTAAATTGGTTTTCCCTTTCTGCAAAGTTTTTTTTATTGAACTTTGTGTGAGACTAATTCTATGCTATTTCTTTCTAGTTTATCTGTTAGAATAATGTGAAATAGTTTTAACTCTAGAGTATAAACTCATTATTGGCAGAGAATTTGCTAATTTCTCTTGTATTATACTCTCCTAAGCACTTAGAGCAGGGCTCTGCACAAAGTAAGCGCTCAATAAATACCACTGATTAATTGACAGATTTGGGTTATCAATCAATCAATCGTATTTATTGAGCGCTTACTATGTGCAGAGCACTGTACTAAGCGCTTGTCTTTTCCCATTATAACTACCAAATATCCTTTTCCTCTTGTTTTCTTTTCAATATATGTTGATAGAACCAAACAATTTCTATGTGAGTATCCCAAATCTCAACTACTGGTCATGTTTAAAATGGTGTTTGACGATAGAATTTAAAGTTGAAATTGGGATTCAGGTTTAAAATGAAAAAAATCAAAGTCTGAAGTTTCTTGGAAATGTCTCCTCTAGACAAGACTGAAATAAATCTTAGTTTGGAAAAATTTATATAAGGACTCTGAAATACCTTAGACAATGAATGCCCAATATTTCATCTGAATTTTTGTTTATTTATTCTGGGTTTTCTTATTCAGTGTCAGTAACAACAGTATGATTTAAGAATGTACTAGGTGAAGAGAAATGGCCTAGGTGTTTGGGGAACACATGAAAAATGTAAAAGAAACAATACTTTCTCAAAAGAAACGTGCCATCATTCGATTGATAAACCATAGTTAAAATTTATGGAAGAGGTAGAAATAATAATAATAATAATATTCGTATTTGTTAAGCGCTTACTGTGTGCTAAGCACTGTTCTAAGCGCTGGGGGGATACAAGGTAATCAGGGTTGTCCCATGTTGGGCTCACAGTCTTAATCCCCATTTTACAGATGTGGAAACTGAGGCACAGATAAATTAAGTGACTTGCCCAAAGTAACACAGCTGACAAGTGGCAGAGCTGGGATTAGAACCCATGACCTCTGACTCCGCAGCGTGGCTCAGTGGAAAGAACCCGGGCTTAGGAGTCAGAGGTCGTGGGTTCTAATCCTGCCTCTGCCACTTGTCAGCTGCGTGACTTTGGGCAATTCACTTAACTTCTTGGTGCCTCAGTTACCTCATTTGTAAAATGGGGATTGAGACTGTGAGCCCCATGTGGGACAACCTGCTTACATTTTATCTACCCCAGCGCTTAGAACAGTGCTTGGCATTTAGTAAGTGCTTAATAGCAACATTATTATTAGTATTATGGGCCTGGGAATCAGAAGGTCATGAATTCTAATCCCGGTTCAGCCACTTGTTTGCTGTGTGACCTTAGGCAAGTCACTTTACTTCTCTGGGCCTCCGTTCCCTCATCTATAAAATGGGGATTGAGACTGGCACATAGTAAGCACTTAACAAATGCCATAATAATTACTAAGCCCCTACATTTCCAATATTTGCCCCCCTTCTCTCAGTGAAACAGGTTTGTTGAGTGCTTACTATGTGCCAGCACTGTACTAAACACTTGGGAGAGTACAATACAACAATATAACAGGCACATTCCCTGCCCACAATGAGCTTAAAGTCTAGAGGAAGTGGCAGACATTAATATGAATAAGTAAATTATATATAATTTATAGATATGCTCATAAGTGCTGTGTTATTGAGGGTGGGACAAATACCAACTACCCAAAGGTCATAGATCCAAGGGTATAGAAAACACAGAAGGGAGAGAGAGCCCTGGAAAAGAGGGCTGTATCAGGGAAGGCCTCTTGGAAGAAATAAAACCTTTTTTCTTTAATTTAGGACAACTATGATAATTTCTAATGGCTTTCCTTACTACTTTGTTGTCCTTCTGTTTCTTTCTCTTCTTCATAGGTTTCCCCCTCTAGACTGAGAGCTCGTGGTAGGCAGGGACTGTGTCTGTTTGTTGTTGTATTGTACTCTCCCAAGCATTTAATACAGTGCTTTGCACACAGTAAGAAAATACAACTGAATGAATAGGTTTCATTTCCAAATTTGTTGGAGGTCTAGTTCTGATTTTCTTCACAAATAATAACTCCAGTCATTCTCCCATTGCCAAGGATGTGTTTTAAAGATTTGATAATACCACGTAAGAGTTTGCACTTGAATTTTGGGTTTGGCAAATAGTTTCTTAATTATTTTGACCTTACTTTATCTCAAACCATATGACTGAGGGAATCTCAGACTGGGAGGTCAGATTCCCAATGCAGCCCATTATCAGTCATGACCTTCAACTGTACATGTGATATTTTGTAAAATTAACAATCAAAATTGTGACATTTTAAATTGTAATGCTATTCAGTATTGCAATATCTGGGCAATTTGGATAGTCTTTCACAGCTAAAAAATACATTTTCTATCATGTACAAACCTGTCAATTCCACCTTTTAACCAAGATCTCTGTATTTCTTCATATATAACTTAGTATGTTTATTATTCATCTATCTCTGTATTCTTAACATGCTTTGTAAAGTCTCCCAGATTTCTTTAGAATACAGTTTAACTGTGGCAGCATATTTATCCCTTTCTCCTCTCTTACATGTTTTCTAACTCAAGTGTCCCTTTTGCATCTGCATCACATTGTCTAACCAGTATATTTAGGCATCACTTTATGATACTGTTGGGAATACCTCCCCCATCTATTCATTCAGCGCTAAATCCCTTAGAAGAAGGGAGTTCCAGGCTAGTAAGACAATGAGACCAAAGGGACAGAGACTGGAAAAAAAGGGGGAAATACAGCTAGAAGGTTGGCTCACGAGGGATGAAAACTGCAAGCTGGAGAATAGCAGATGAAGAGAGCTGAGTGTCAAGGTGGGATGAGTTTGTGGAACCTTGAAACCGACTGTGTGGTATTTGCTTAATGTGAAGAGAAATGGGGAGCCACTGGAGGGTTTTGAGGAAAAGGAGATATGAAATTAGCAATGCTTCAAGAAGATGATCCATACATAGAATCTAGTATAGATTGGAGAGGGGAAGAATCCACCCAACTCTGTTGATACTCTTCCTAACATCGTTCCTCATTACTATTTGTTAAAAAAAATTAGAATGCCTTTTATCTTGCTCCAGATTTAGTGTTCTTTCCAGCTAAACAGGCCCAGTATCTCCTGAACCCTATCTGGTCTTTTGGAAGTCAGGTTTGTAATTGCCTGCATCCTGCCTAGAGCTATTTCTACACCATCTGCTGACAGTTTCCATGGAGTGTAAAAAAAAGGTCCTTCAGTCTAAATTTTTACTTACTTTTATTAATCTGCTCCCGAATATGACCTGCCTTAAGTTATAGAACCAGGCTCGCAGAGGACACTGGAAGAGGTGTGAGCCCTTCTTCTAGACAGTGAGCCCGTTGTTTGTAGGGACTATCTCTCTGTGTTGCCAACTTGTGCTTCCCAAGCGCTTAGTACACTGCTCTGCACACAGTAAGCCCTCAATACGATTGAATGAATGAATGAATTTAACCCTTGTGCTTATTCTGATTGAATATAATGCAGAATGCAGAGAGTCTAGTTTGTCTCCTAAAGGGGACAGTGCTTCGCACATAGTAAGCACTTAACAAATACCACCATTATTATTAACACATACTACTATGTTTTTTTCCTGCTTGGTTTCAGAAAATACACGCCCCTTACTCTAGACTCCTGTAGGACAGGAGTCATGTCTACCCACTCTACTATATGGTACTCTTCTGAAGTACTCAGTACAGTGTTCTGCACACAGAAAATGCCCACTGTTCTATTGTACTCTCCCAAATGCTTAGTACAGTGCTCTACACACAGTAAGTGTTTCATAAATACTACTGATTGATTGGTTGATGGTGTCTCCAAGCCTCCATTCAAGTTCTTTTTTACATTTTACATTAACTGCTGTTAAAAGTATTGGAGAGAGTTGGGTGGGGTTCCTGACCAATAGTTTCTCACCGATTCGGGCTTCTGTTGAGTTGGTTGTACATTTTTAAAACATCAAGGATTCAAATTACTTGCGACTAGACTTCGCTTATTTTATGATGGAACATATAGCACTTTGACCCCTGTTTTGATGGAAGGAAGTAGAAGAAAATACAAAATGGAACTGGCCATTTAGAGTTCTGTAAATTTTCCCAGGCTCCCATTTAGCCGCTCAGGGGTGACCTTCTCCTCTCCTCCCCTATCTTCTTGCCAATGCCCTCTTCTCAGACTAAGCCAAAAAATAATGATAACAACATATGTTAAGCACTTACTCTGTGCCAGGCACTGTACTAAGCCCTGGGATGGATACAAGCAAATAAAGTTGGACACAGTCCCTGTCCCATTTTGGGCTCACAATCTCAATCACCATTTTACAGATGAGGTAACTGAGGCCCAGAGAAGGGAAATGACTTGCCCAAGGTCACACAGCAGACAGATGGTGGAGCCAGAATTAGAACCCATGACCTTCTAATTCCCAACCCCTTGCTCTATCCAGTTTGGCATGCTGCTTCTCAATCTACCCTTTCCCCTTGTAGCTCCTAGGGTGGTGTGGAGGGTTGGCAGGGGCTTTCATGGGCCACTCCTTGAGAGAGCATGGGGAAGGGATCCCTCTAAAACAAGTGGCAATGAGGGCAGTCTCTTGCAGCAGTAACGTGAGCAGAGAGAAAAGAGAGTCCAAGGCACAGCTGATAATCCATATGGCAAGAGGGTACTGTTGAAGGTGCACAATGCTCAGAATATTGAGAGAAGACAGTAATAATAAATTAAAACAATAATGATAAAATAATTATGGTACTTAAGTGCTTACTATGTGCCAAGCACTGTTCTAAGCTCTAGGGTAGATACAAATGAATCACCTCCGCAGCATTGCCAAAATCCACCCTTTCCTCTCCATCCAAACCGCTACTCTGCTCGTTCAATCTCTCATCCTATCCCGACTGGACTACTGCATCAGCCTCCTCTCCGATCTCCCATCCTCCTGTCTCTCCCCACTTCAATCCATTCTTCACTCCGCTGCCCGGATCGTCTTTGTGCAGAAACGCTCTGGGCATGTTACTCCCCTCCTCAAAAATCTCCAGTGACTACCAATCAACCTACGCATCAGGCAAAAACTCCTCTCTCTCGGCTTCAAGGCTGTTCATCACCTCGCCCCCTCCTACCTCACCTCTCTTCTCTCCCTCTACAGCCCAGCGCACACCCTCCACTCCTCTGCTGCTAATCTCCTCACTGTGCCTTGTTCTCTCCTGTCCCGCCGTCGACCCCCGGCCCACGTCCTCCCCCTGGCCTGGAATGCCCTCCCTCCCCACATCTGCCAAGCTAGCTCTGTTCCTCCCTTCAAAGCCCTACTGTGAGCTCACCTCCTCCAGGAGCCCTTCCTAGACTGAGCCCCCTCCTTTCTCTCCCCTTCCTCCCCATCCCCCCCCACCTTATCTCCTTCCCCTCCCCACAGCACCTGTATATATGTATATATGTTTGTACATATTTATTACTCTATTTCATTTGTACAAATTTATTCCATTTTATTTTATTTTGTTAATATGTTTTGTTTTGTTGTCTGTCTGCCCCTTCTAGACTGTGAGCCCACTGTTGGGTAGGGACCGTCTCTATATGTTGCCAACTTGTACTTCCCAAGCGCTTAGTACAGTGCTCTGCACACAGTAAGCACTCAATAAATATGATTGAATGAATGAATGAAAGGTTGGACACACTCCCTGTCCCATCTGGGGCTCACGGTCTTAATCTTTACTGATGAGGTAACTTAGGCCCAGAGAAGTGAAGTGACCTGCCCTAGGTCACACAGCAGACATATGGCAGAGCTAGGATTAGAACCCAGATCCTTCTTAACCCTAAATCTGTGCTCTATCTCGTAAGCCAAACTCCTTTCTCTGAGTCCGTAGCCACTGATAACTGGACCACCTATCTTTCCATTAGTTTTATGGCAAATATTTGTTGAGGGGGAGGGAGCTAGGGGAAGGCTCATTTTTAGAGGACACCTACAACTTTTTCCTCAATTTTGAGAGAAGTCAAACTTTAATCCACAGCCATTTGTTTTGCAGTGTCGAAAACACTATGATTTCCTGAGGCAATCAAGGAGACAGGGTAATATGCACGTTCACCCAGCTTCCTCCATTTCTAGGAGGCCCAGGGGTAAAGAGAAGTAAATCACCATTAAAACAGAGGAATGAAGCCTTCCATTTCAGACTGTGTTTTTGAACTGGGGAAGATACAAAGTAGGTCATCTCAGATCTATATCAACAGCAGCTGGGAGGTTTTCATATAAGAGACACCTGCTTCACAGTAAGAAACTGAATAAACTCTAAAGAGGTTAACTGGCATGCAAGGCTTTTGGGGAACAAGTGTGCTGCAAGACCAGGAGTGGGAACTAAGTAGAGAGGTCTTCCCAATCAAAGCCAGAAGGTACCCCTCTTCATGATTCATTAAAACTAATTTTGAGTTGATATCCCTGCACCAACTTTGGAAACTGGAGGAGTCTCACAGTGAAAATGTATTTGTATTGTAAAAAAATAACAGCAACTTCTAGATCATTTAGAACTACAGACAAGCCACAGGGCAAAAAACAGGAGCTTAAAAAAAAAGTAAACATATCCTTCAGGGGATCCAGATGAGGGAAAAGGACAGCCAGCTAAATTCTTTCATTTGTCCAGAAAATCTGAAAAAAAATTCAACCTTAACCATGGTGGAAAATCATCCTGTTCATATTGCCTGAATTATGGCTTCTTAGGTTCTGAGAAATAAAGTCTAATTACCACATAATTTAATGACAGGGGCAAGCATAAATGACTGGAAGATGACTCTGCTCTTGTTTTCTTCCTCTCTTTTTCCTTCTTCCTCTCCCTCTCTTTCCTGGCTCAGACCTTTCTGTACACCCTCCAACACTTCAGAAATCAATATGACACTCCCTGGAGTCTGAGCAGTCAATAGGCAAACTGGAAATCGCAAATGGGAAGCTCAGGGTGTCCTTAACAGTGGCAGCATTGTCGATCACTATTTTATATGCTGTCATAGGGGATTTCTCACACTAGTGATCTCTCCTGTACAGGACAAACAATGTTTGCACAGGAACCAAGTCAATGAACTGAGAACCTATATGATATAAATTGGAACATGTTTGCTGTTTTACCTATTTAGCTATTTACATTCAAGGTAGTCAGTCTAGTTTGTACTGGGCAGCATGAGAGGTAGCTTGTCTGTCCTCTGTCCAATACAGATCAAATGATGATATTTTTAGAGGGCTTTCTGTGTGCAGAGCACTATTCTAAGGTCTTGCGAGTACAACACATTCCCTGCCCACTAGCAGCTTATAGTCTAAGATGGACATTCAGTTCAATAATGGATCTGTACCTAAATATTGTGGGACTGAAGGTGGTATGAATATCAAGTGATTAAAGGCATAAACAATGCAGAAGAGAGAAGAAGAAATCAGGTCTTGGTTGGGGAAATCCACAAGGTAAGGGAGGAGGGAGGGAGCTGATTGGTTGAGCTAAAGTTGATGGTAAGGAGTTTCTGTTTGATGTGCAAGTAGATGGGAAGCCCCTGGATGGTCTTGAGGAGTGAAGAGACAGACTGAATTTTTTTTTGTAGAAAAATAATACGGGCAGAAGAATAAGGTAAAGAATGGACGGGGGAGAAACAGGAGGCAGGGGTGTCAGCTAGGTGGCTGGTGCAGTAAGGGCTTTCATTAGCATAGTAGCAGTCTGGATGGAGGGAAAGAGTGGATTTTAGTGATGTTGTGAAGGTAGACTGACAGGATTTGATGAACTGAATGTCTTTGTAGAAAAATGATCCGGGCATCAGACTGGAGTGGGGAGAGACAGAAGGCAGGGAGGTCAGTGAGGAGGCTGATGCAGTAATCAAGTCAGAATAGAAAAAGTGCTTGGATTAATGTGGTAGCAGTTTGGATAGAGAGAAAAGGGTGAATTTTAGTGAGGCTGTGAATGTTGAACCAACAGAATTTAGTGACAGATTTAATATGTGGGTTGAATGAAAGAGGAGTCCAGGATGATGCCAAGGTTATAGGCTTGTGAGAAAGGGAGGATGGAGGTGCTGTCTATAGTGATGGGAAAGTCAGGGGGAAGAAAGAGTTTGGGTGGGAAGATAAGGAGTTCTGTTATGGACATCCAAGTAGAGATGTCTTGAAGGAAGGAAGAAATATGAGACTTCAGAGAAGAGGAGAAATCAGAGCTGGAGATGTAGATTTGGGAATCATCCATATAAAGGTGATAGTTGAAGCCAAAGGAGCAAATGAGTTCTCCAAGAGAGCACATGAAAATGGAGAATAGAAAGAGACCCAGAACTGAGCCTTGAGGGACTCCCAAGAAAGAGACTGAGGATGAGCCGCTGGAGAGACAGTAGAAGGACCAGGAGTGGATAGTGTTAACGAAGCCAAGGTTGGATAATGTGTCCAAGAGAATGTTGTGGTCGATGGTGTCAGAGGAAGCTGAGAGGTTAAGAAAGATAGGAAGGAGAAGAGGCCATGGGATTTGGCAAAAAGGAAATCATTGATGATTTTAAGGAGGCAATCTCTGTGGATTGAAGCATTGGAAGCCAGATTGAAGAGCATCAAGGAGAGAATGAAAGAGGAAGTGGAGTCAGTGGATGTACAAACTCACTTGAGTTTGGAGAGGAATGATAGGAGAGAGATGAGGCAATAGTAAGAGGGAGCCATAAGGAAAGGGAGGGGGCCTTTTTAGGATACGGGAGGCCTGTCCATATTTGAAAGCAGTGAGGAAAACGTCACTGGAGAGTAAACAGCTGAATATGGCAGTCAGGGACGGAAGAAGAAGGGGGCAAGCACTTTAATAAGGTGTAAAGTGATGAGGTCAGAGGTGCAGGTGGAGGGGGTTACTTTTGAGAGGAACATATTGTAACAGAAAAATATCAATGAATGGCATTCAGCCAATAGAATCAATCCAGTCATTAAGTTTGCTTTTGAAATAGTTAATGATTGCGCCATTAGCTACTTGATAAATATGAACAAAAATCTAATCTAAAAGCCTAAATTTTTTGTTGTTTTGTTCTTCCATGTCTTCACAACTTTTCTTCATAGAGTTATATTTTCTGCATTAAAGAGGAACTGGGGCATCCATTTAAATTTAATCTACCTATTCCCTCTTTGTTCCCTAGTGAGAGCAGAGAAGTGAAGCACTCCAATCAGACAAGCTGAAAGGATTAGTGCTTTGGAACAAATTCTCATTGTCTGATCAGACCCCGAGGATAGGATGCTGCTTCTACCAATTTAATCTTTTCAGAGTGGTCAGTTAGAACACAAAAGTGGTTTCCAAAGATTTTTCTTTGGACAGAATCTCTTTTTTTTTTTTTTTTTTTATAAATGAGACCCTGTTTCCTTCTGAAAAAATGACTTTAAGGCTTTAAGAGATAACAATCAAGCAGATGTTACCCTGCTCCACCAGGCTGTCTGCTGGAACTATGGTTTAGGGTAATTACGGGTGGTGGTTGGTTTGAGGATTACAAGATTTAAACTGCCCACTCACTTCTTGCACTGAAGGGAAAGAATGAGCAGGATGCCTTTAAGTCAGGGTGGGAGGAAAGGGGAAGAGTTGGGGAGAGGAAAGCCCTGGGGGAAAAGAGGGCTTGCCTGTCTGGAGTTTCTCTGCCAGAAGACTGGAGGTGTCCACACTGGCTTAGAAGTGATTCTAAATTCATTTGGATTTTGGTGGAAGGGGAGGGGAAGAGACATTATAGATTAGGAATCAGGCTCCCACTTTCTAACTGGGAGTCCCTCAAACCCCGGTTCTGGATCTTCTTAATCCTTCATTGAAACCCACTCCCTTGGAGAACTCATTTGCTCCTAAAGCTTCAACTACCATCTCTTCAATGATGATTTCCAAAACTATTTCTCTAGCACTATCCTTTTTCCTCTTAGTCTCTTATTTCCTCTTGTCTTCAGGACTTTTCTCCTTAGATGTCTTACTGATGCCTCAAATTTAACATGTCCAAAGATAATTTCTCATCTTCCCCTGCAAACCCTATCCTCCCCTGGCCTATCCCAAGACTTTAGAAAAGACTGTCTTCCTTGTATCACAAGTCCATAACCTTGGAATTATCCTCATCTCTTTCATTCAACCCACATATACTGTCGTTCACCAAATCTTGTTTTCTATCTTCACAACATCCCTAGATTCTGCCCCTTCATCTCTAAGCAAACTGGTATCATTCTGATGCAGCTCTTATCATATCCTGACTTGAAGGCATCCTCATCACTGATTTCCCTGCCTCCTGTCTCCCCCCTCTCCAAGTCTATACTTCATTCTGTCTGCTTCTCAGATCATTTTCTAATACACTCAATCCACCCCTCCACTTGTCTCAAAAATCTCTAATCATTGTCCATCCATCTCCATATTCAACAGCAACTCTTCACCATTGCCTTTAAGGCATTCAGTCAGCTCTCCCCATCCTACCTTACCTCACTAATCTCTTATTATAACCCAACCTGACACTTCTGTAATGCCAGCCTTCTCACTATACCTCAGTCTCATCTTTCTCACCACCAATCCCTTGCCCATATCTTCTCTCTGACGTGGTACTTCCTCCCCATTCATATCTGACAGATCATCACTCTCCCCATCCTCAAAGCCCTCACATCTCTGCCAAGAAGACTTCCTCAAATGCACCTTCTTTTCTTCTATTCACCCTCCCTTCTGCACTGCCTTTGCACTTGGGTCAGTAGCCCACTTTGATTTTCACCCCATTCCACAGCGCTTATGTGATATCCCCCTATAATTTTTTTTAACATTTGTCTCCTCCTCTAGGATTTAAACCACTTGTTGAGGGGAATTGTGTCTACCTACTCTACTACAGTGTTCTTTCCCAGGTTCTTTGCACATAGCACTCCATAAATATGATTAAATTAGAAGTGATCAATCAATATTATTTACTGAGTGCTCACTCTGTTTAGAGCGCTGTCCTAACTTTTTGGGAGAATACCAGCGCTCAATAAATACCATAAGTTAATTGATTGACATTAGAAAAATAAACCCTAAAAGACCCTCTCTTGACCCCACCTCCCCTTCTAGTTATTGCCCTATCTCCCTTCTACCATTCCTTTCCAAACTCCTTGAACGAGTCATCTACACCCACTGCCTCGAATTCCTCAATGCCAACTCTGTCCTTGACCCCCTCCAATCTGGCTTCTGTCCCCTACACTCCACTGAAACTGCCCTCTCAAAGGTCACAAATGACCTCCTTCTTGCCAAATCCAACAGCTCCTACTCTATCCTAACCCTCCTCGACCTCTCAGCTGCCTTCGACACTGTGGACCACCCTCTTCTCCTCAACACACTATCCAACCTTGGATTCACAGACTCTGTCCTCTCCTGGTTCTCCTCTTATCTCTCCGGTCGTTCATTCTCAGTCTCCTTTGCCGGCTCCTCCTCCCCCTCCCATCCCCTTACTGTAGGGGTTCCTCAAGGGTCAGTTCTTGGTCCTCTTCTGTTCTCTATCTACACTCACTCCCTTGGTGAACTCATTCGCTCCCACAACTTCAACTATCATCTCTACGCTAATGATACCCAAATCTACATCTCTGCCCCTCCTCTCTCTCCCTCCCTTCCCTCTCTCTCCCTCCCTTCAGGCTCGGGTCTCCTCCTGCCTTCAGGACATCTCCATTGGGATGTCTGCCCACCATCTAAAACTCAATATGTCCAAGACTGAACTCCTCATCCTCCCTCCAAAACCCTGCCCTCTCCCTGACTTTCCCATCACTGTAGACAGCACTACCATCCTTCCCATCTCACAAGCCTGCAACCTCGGTGTCATCCTTGACTTCGCTCTCTCATTCACCCCTCACTTCCAATCCATCACCAAAACCTGCCGGTCTCACCTTCACAACATCGCCAAGATGCACCTTTTCCTCTCCATCCAAACCGCTTCCTTGCTGGTTCAATCTCTCATCCTATCCTGACTGGATTACTGCATCGGCCTCCTCTCTGGTCTCCCATCCTCCTGTCTCTCCCCACTTCAGTCTATACTTCATGCTGCTGCCCGGATCATCTTTGTGCAGAAACACTCTGGGCATGTTACTCCTCTCCTCAAAAATCTCCAGTGGTTGCCTGTCAACCTATGAATCAAGCATAAACTCTTCACTTTTGGCTTCAAGGCTGTCCATCCCCTCGCCCCCTCCTACCTCACCTACCTTCTCTCCTTCTCCAGCCCAGCCTGCACCCTCCTCTCCTCTGCCACTAAACTCCTCACTGTACCTCATTCTCGCCTGTCCCGCCGTCGACCCCCAGCCCACATCCTCCCCCTCGCCTGGCATGCCCTCCCTCTGCACATCTGCCAAGCTAGCACTCTTCCTCTGCTCAAAACCCTACTGAGAGCTCACCTTCTCCAGAAGGCCTTCCCAGACTGAGCCCTCCTTCTTCCTCTCCTCCTCCCCATCCCCTCACCCTACCTCCTTCCCCTCCCCAAAGCACCTGTATATATGTTTGTACAGATTTATTACTCTATTTATTTTACTTGTACATATTACTATTCTATTTATTTTGTTAATGATGTGCATCTAGCTTTATTTCTATTTGTTCTGATGACTTGACACCTGTCCACATGTTTTGTTTTGTTGTCTGCCTTCCCCTTCTAGACTGTGAGCCCATTGTTGGGTAGGGACCATCTCTATATGTTGCCAACTTGTACTTCCCAAGCACTTAGTACAGTGCTCTGCACACAGTAAGTGCTCAATAAATATGATTGAATGAATGAATGAAGGAGACTAGCTCTGTGGAATCGATAAACTGCAGCAAACTCCTTAGAAGAGGTTTCAGTACAACATAACTGACTCAGAAATTAAAGTTTGCTTTGACTCCCTAGAGGCCCACAAAGCTAAAAAACTGATTTTTTCCAAAGCTGATCCTGCTGCAGACTGAAAACTTCAAAGATATTCCATGCAATCCTTCCTACAATTAGGACTTCCTCTTCACTTCATGCATGGCCTTCCAAATACCATATTAACAAATTCCTGTTTTCCCCAGCCCTCGGTTCTCCTGCCTGGGGTAGTGGAGGAGCATGGATTTGTGTTGCTATTCTCAGTAGCAGAGAATGGCTATTGAGGATGACAAACTCAGGTAAATTGGATTTTTGTCCCCCATAGACAAACTTCCTGTGGGCAGTTATCACGTCTACCTTTTCCTTATGGGCAGGGATCATGTTTACCTGTTACTTTGTATCTTTGTATTGTACTTTCCCGAGAGCACTCTGCAGTCAGTCATATTTACTGAACACTTTCTGTGCGAAGAGCACTGTACTAACCGCTTGGTAGACTACAATGAAACAGACACATTCCCTGCCCACAACGAGCTTACAGTCTTCAGGGGGAAGCAGACATTAGTATAAAGAAATTACATATATGTACATAACTGCTGTGTGCCTGGAAGGGAGATTAATAAAAAGAGCAAGTCAAGGCAACACAAAAGGAAGTTGGATAAGAGGAAATGAGGGCTTAGTCAGGGAAGGCCTCTTGGAGGAGATGAGCCTTCAGTAAGGCTTTGAAATCTTGGGAGAGTAATTGTCTGTCATACATGAGGGGGGAGGGCATTTCCAGGCCAGAGGCAGAAGGTGGGTGATAGGTTGGTGGAAAGATGGACAAAATTGAGGTACAATGAAAAAGTTAGCATTAGAGGAGTGACGTGTGCACACAGTAGCACTCAATATATACCATTGATTGATATTTCCTACCCTGGCACTCCCCAAAGCTGACACTTCCCTATCATATCTAGCTTGTACAGTTGATATGCATCAGTAGACTGTAGACTCAAAGCTTGTTGTGGGCAGAGATGGTGTCTATCGCTGTATTGTACTCTCCCAAGAGCTTTGTACGGTGCTCTGCACACAGTAAGCACTCAAATACAATTAAATGAATTAATGAATCACTGAACAACTGCTTATAAATCAAGTGAGGGAATAGCAATGCCTGCTGCTGAAGGGGGCACAGAGTAGAGTGAGATTTCAATATACAAATCATTCTTATTTCCTCAACCATCTCACAACATATGTAGTGGTATGATTTGCTTTAAAGCACTCAATCACCTTGCCCCCTCCTGCTTTACTTCTCAGATTTCATACTACAATCCAGCCCCTACACTTTGCTCCTCTAATGCCAACTCACTACCTTGATCTCATCTATCTCACCACCAACCCCTCACCCACATCTGCTTCTGGCCTGGAATGCTCTCCCACTTCATATCTCATGGAAGATTACTCTCCCCAACTTCAAAGCTTTATTAAAATCACATCTCATCCAAAAAATCTTCCCTGATTAAACCCTCATTTCCCCTTCTCCCACTGTCTTCTGCATCACCCTTGCACTTGGATTTTCACCCTTCATTTACCCCATCCTTAAGTCCACAACATTTACGTATGTTCCCCTCTAGACTGTAAGCTCACTGTGGGCAAGGAACATGTCTAACAACTCTTACATTGCACTCCCCCAAGTGCTTAATACAGTGCTCTGCACACAGTAAGCACTCAATAAATATGATTGATTGATAAGCAGTGTGGCCTAATGGACAGAGCAAGGGCCTGGAAGTTGGAAGGATCGGGCTTGTAATCCCAGCTCCGCCACTCAGCTGCTTTGTGATGAAATATGTCTATTTATTGTTATATTGTACTCTTCCAAGTGCTTAGTACAGTGCTCTGTACACAGTGCTCAATAAATATGATTGACTGACTGACTTTGGGCAAGTCACTTAATTTCTCTATGCCTCAGTTACTGCATCTGAAAAATGGGGGTTATGATTATCAGCTCCATCTGGGACAGGGACTGTGTCCAACCTAAGCTTGTATCTATCCCAGCTCATAGTAAAGTGCATGGCACATGGTATGTGGTTAACAGATACCATTTAAAAAAAAAATCAATTGAGCACCTGAATACAATGTTCACTGCACATATTCCCTCACACAAAGAGCTTACACTCTAATAGGAGGGTTAGGCTGCTGATTTGTGAGACCTTCTAGCTCAGGTGACGTGAATGAGGAGCAAAATTTACCACCCTCCTCCACCCATCCATTCCAGAGGAAATCAGAGTGGGAACTCTACATAAGACTTGGAACATTTGCTTCAACTAACCTTCCCACAAGGATTAGGGGGTAAAGTGGTCTCTTACCATGTGTTAGGTCTCATTCCAACGGCATCAATAGAAAACAGACAGTCCTGTTCTCAGCTAAGTCAGAGATGCTAGAACCTCAGCCCTTAGCTCCACTAATAATAATGATAATATTTTCATTAAATCAATCAAATTTATCGAGCACTCCTAAGTGCTTACTATGTATCAAGCACAGTACTAAGCACTGAGGTAGATATAAAATAATCAGGTCCCACATGGGGCTTACCATCTAAGTAGGAGAGAGAACAGATATTAAATACCCATTCTGTAAATGAGGGAACTGAGGCACAGCACAGTTATATGATTTGCCTAAGGTCACAAAGACAAGTGGTAGAGGTGAGATTAGAACCCAGTTCCTTTGATTCTCAGGCATATGCTCTTTCCACTTAGGCCACACCACTCCAAGAAAACTCTGGGAAGTTGGCTGTAACTGGCCCCTTACTATTGTGAAGTGTAGTGACTCCTTTTGCCTACTGGGAAATATAGTTTCTCCTTTCCTTTAACTCCTTTGTCAATCCAGGACATCTGATTAGATGTTTTGAAATCACAGTTCTCTCGGCTAAGATTGACCGCAGTGCAGTGCAGTACAGTCCTACGGGGGAATCCAAGTAATGATTGCAGATGGCTCAGCTCAAACCATCACCAATCCTAAAAAATCAACTCAAAAGAAGGGGCCCAACCTTTCACTTTTAGTTTGGGGGTGAACTTGGACATGGATCTTCAAGATTACAGGCGGGAAAACAGGAGGGACCTGGAAAAAGGAGAACAAAGGAAAGGGGAATGAGGAAGAGGAGAACGTGAGAAGGGGAGACAAAAAAGAGAAGAGAAAACAGGGAGAGAGGTGAAGGGGAAGGAAGAGGTACTCATTAATGCTTTCCTCAAGGAGCATGGCCTAGTAGATGGAGCATGAGCCTGAGAGTCAGAAGGTCCTGAGTTCCAGTTATAGCTCCGCCATTTGTCAGCTGTGTGACCTTGGGCAAGTCATTTAGCGTCTCTGTGCCTCAGTTACCTCGTGTGGAAATTGAGGATTAAGAATGTGAGCCCCTTGTGGGACACTAACTGTGTCCAAACTGATTAGTTTGTATCTACCCCAGTGCTTAGAACAGTGCCTGGCAAATAGTAAGCACTTAACAAATACCACAGTTTTTATTATTATTATTTCTATTTTCCAGGTCATCTCTAAGTATGGGACCAGACAGGTTGGTCTGTCGATCAGTCAATGGCATTTAGTGAATGTTTACTTTGGGAAGAGCACTGGATTAAGCACCTGGGTGAACACAAAAGAGTAGGTGTAGATGATCCCCGCCCACAAGGAGTTTACAGACTAGAGGGAGGGATAGATACTAAAATTAATTACAGGGAAATATGTACATAACTACTGTGATGTTGGGGACGGGGTGTGTCCCCCTTCTAAACTGTGAGCCCGTTGTTGGGTAAGGATTGCCTCTATCTCTTGCCGAATTGAACTTTCCAAGTGCTTAGTACAGTGCTCTGCATACAGTAAATGCTCAATAAATACGATTGACTCAAGGAATATCAAAATGCTTAAGGGTCCCTCAGTACCGGGTCTACCAGATTGCCAGACAGCTCTGGACAACTCCTGGAGATGGGGAGGGCATCACTTCATGGTCACCTCCTTTGTGACCTATTGGAAGGACTTATCTGTCTACCTCGCCCACTCTCTCCAGGCATCTTGGAAGTCCAGTGTGAACCACTGGGACATGGATTCCTCACAGGGCTGCAAACGGTCCTGCATTACTGCACTGCCTTTAAGCCAGATCATGGGATATTTGTTAAGCGCTTACTATGTGCCAAGCACTGTACAAAGCACTGGAGTAAAATCCCCATTTTGTAGATGAAGGAATAATCCCAGAGTAGTTAATAATAATAATAATAATGGTATTTGTTAAGCACTTACTATGTGCCCAGCACTGTTCTAAGCACTGGGATAGATACAAGGTAATCAGATTGTCCCACGTGGGGCTAACAGTTTTAATCCCCATTTTACAGATGAGGTAACTGAGGCACAGATAAGTGAAGGGACTTGCCCAAGGTCACACAGGAGATAAGTGGCAGAGCCGGGATTAGAACCAAAGTCCTCTGACTTCCAAGCCCAAGCTCTTTCTACTAAGCCACTCTGCTTCTAGTGATTTGCCCAAGGTCCCGCAGCAGACAAGTGGTGGAGGCAGGATCAGACTCCTACAGAAGTCTCATTCATCCATTCATTCAATCATATTTATTGAGCCCTTTCACTGTGGCTGTGGGTCCTTGCATGGAGTAGGGTAGGGAGGGGTTATTATCCTGGAGTTGCTGTGGCACTAGGGCTCCATGGAGCCATGTTGGCACTTCCTCCTCCTCTCCCCCTCCCCACTGATGGATGTCCCAAGCTACCTGGGGGTACCTGGCAGGGGTGAAATGGACAGAGCCCAAAGTTGTAGGGTCACCAACGCCTGGCTGCGGCACCTTGTGGGGACGTCAAAAGCAACCACGAACATTTCCTCCTCCTGGCAGGAGGGGTCAGAGGGTGGCCTCACCATTTTTGCTTCACCTGTGGTCCGTCTGATTTCTAGGCGGAAAGAGAGGGCTAGATGCTGGGTCAAAGTAAATGACTTTGCTAATGGAATTGGTGCCTTAGCTCAAAAATAATAATTATGGAACTTGTTAAGCACTTACTCTGTGCCGAGAACTGTTCTAAGTGCTGGGGTAGGCAAGTTAATCAGGTCAGAGAAGCAGCGTGGCTCAGTGGAAAGAGTGCAGGCTTGGGAGTCAGAGATCATGGGTTCTAATCTCGGCTCCGCCTCTTGTCAGCTGTGTGATTTTGGGCAAGTCACTTAACTTCTCTGGGCCTCAGTTACCTCATCTGTAAAATGGGGATTAAGGCTGTGAGCCCGATGTGGGACAACCTAATTACCTTGTATCTCCCTCAGTGCTTAGAACAGTGCTTGGCACATAGCCCTTAACAAATACCAAAATTATTATTATTAGGTTGGACACAGTCCTTGTCCCATATGGGACTCACACTCTTAATGCCCATTTTCCAGATGAGGTAAATGAGGCACAGAGAAGTGAAGTGGCTTGCTCAAGGTCACACAGCAGACAAGAGGTAGAGCCAGGATTAGAACCCACGTCCATCTAACTCCCAGGTCTGTGCCCTATCAGGTAAGCAATGGGATGCCTTGCTGACCCTACCATTGTGGATGCACACTGTGGTTGGAACAGTGGGCCCTGTACTCATCTTTGCAGTTACAGACACGACACACCCAGAAATAAATTTCATGCACAGGAAAAGTATATATCAGTCATTCAAATTTATTAAGTACTTTCATTCAATCATTTATTGAATACTTACTGCGTGCAAAGGGTTATACTAAGCACTTGGGAGAGTACGAAATAACAGCTGACACATTCCTGCCCATAACAAGCTCACAGTCTAGAGGGGGAGACAGATATTAATACAAATAGATAAATAAATAATTACAGATATTATTACAGATACAGAATAATTACAGAGAAGCAGCATGGCTCAGTGGAAAGAGCCCGGGCTTTGGAGTCAGAGGTCATGGGTTCAAATTCCAGCTCCGCCAATTGTCAACAATGTGACTTTGGGCAAGTCACTTAACTTCTCTGTATCTCAGTTACCTCATCTGTAAAATGGGGATTAAGACTGTGAGCCCCCCATGGGACAACCTGATCACCTTGTTACCTCCCCAGCACTTAGAACAGTGCTTTGCACAAAGTAAGCACTTAATACCATCATTATTATTACTATATGTGCTGTGAGGATAGGATAGAGGATGAATGAAGGAGCAAGCAAGAGCAGCACAGAAGGGAGAGGGAGAAGAGGAGAGGAGGCGTAGTCAGGGAAAGCGTCTTGAAGGAGATGTGCCTTTAATAAGGCTTTGAAGTGGGGGAGAGAAATCGTCTGTCTGATCTGATGAGGGAAGGTGTTCCAGGACAGAGGGAGGATGTGGGCAAGAGGTCAGTGGCGAGATACACGAGATCAAGGCACAGTGAGAAGGTTAGCGTTAGCGGAACAAAGTGAACTGGCTGGGTTGTAGTAGGAGAAAAGTGAGGTGAGGTAGGAGGGAGCCAGGTGATTAAGTGCTTTAAAGCCAATGGTGAGGAGTTTTTGTTCGATGCAGACAGAGGTGGATGAAACCACTGGAGTTTTTTGAGGAGTGGCGAAACATGCTCTGAATGTTTTAGAAGCACCTACTATCTGCAGGGAACTGGTACTAAGCACTTGGGAGAGTACAATTTAAGAGTGTCTGTTCATTCAATCGTATTTATTGAGCATTTACTCTTTGCAGAGCACTGTACTAAGCACTTTTTATACTGCACTCTTCCTAGCAAACACTTTGCACACAGTAAGCACTCAGATATAACTGACTGACATGTTCCCTGCCCACAAGGATCTTGAAGTCTAGAAGGGGCGACAGATATTAAAATAAATTATGGATATGCATGTAAATTCATTCATTCATTCAATCGTATTTATTGAGTGCTTACTGTGTGCAGAGCACTGTACTAAGCGCTTGGGAAGTACAAGTCAGCAACATATAGAGATGGTCCCTACCCAACAACGGGCTCACAGTCCAGAATGCTGTGGGGCTGAGGGTAGAGTTTATAAAGGGTACAAATCCAAGTGCAAGAGGGATACAGAAGGGAGAGGGAGTAGGGGAAATGAGGGAAGGGAAGGCAGGGAAGGCCTCTTGGAGGAGATGTGATTTTAATAAGGCTTTGAAGGTGGGGAGAGTGGTCATCTGTCAGATATGAAGGGAAAGACAGTTCCAGGCCAGAGGCAAGATGGGGGTGACGGATTGTCATCAAGATAGATGAGATCAAGTTCAGTGAGTAGGATGTCAGAGGAGGAAAGTGAGCATGCTGGGTTGCAATAGGAAACTGCATGTATGCATACACACACACACACATCCTTTTGAAACTTCTACTCAAAGCGCTATTGCTTTCTTGACTGCAGGGTGTCAAGCTGGTTTTTCACCACAATTGTCTCTCCCAGACTTCAGCTGGCGTGTTACATTTTCCATGACTCATGCCTTAGAATAGTGCTTTGCACATAATAAGCACTTAAAAATGCCGTTATTAATTCATTAATTAATTGATGCACAAGTAGGTGGTCCAGGAATTTGGATGTCTGGACACTGAAGTAGCAGTGTCATTCTGCGCCCCCTGCACATCTGAGTTAAAGGGGATGGAGACCAATGGTATTTATTAAGCACTTACTATGTGTCAGGCACTGTACTAAGTGCTGGGGTGGATACAGGCAGATTGGGTTAGACACAGTCCCTGTCCCACGTGAGGCTCACAGTCTCAACTCCCATTTTACAGATGAGGCAACTGAGGCCCAGAGAAGTGAAGTGACTTGCCCAAGGTTATACAGCAGACAAGTAGTGGAGCTGGGATTAGAACCCATGACCTTCTGACTTCCAGCCCTGTGCTCTACTATGCCATGCTGCTGCTTTAAAAAGAAGACCCTAAAAATTGTATTAAGTGGCAGGATAGAATCACATCAATAACGTTCTAGATCAAAGTTAATTACCTAGCTTTGAAGTTCTGCTCACCACACCCCAACTGTATAGGGTGAAAGAAAGAGGGTACCCTAAACTCTATGCATAAGGACTTGAAATAGGATGACCAAAGGCAATGGGAAATTAGGGAGTGATTTGAAAACACAGCAAAGCACAGTCTTGGACAAGGTAGTATCCCAGCTGAAAGCTGGGCGAGACAGCTGTAGAGACAAAGTAGCTTGGCACACTGTAATCAATGACTCTAAATGACTCTAAAAGAGTAGCCGTTTCAAGAGGAGATGCAGACAATGAGATAAAAATGCAAAATACCAGGCACTGCCAACAATCAACATATCAGCACAAGATGGAATAATCTTCACATGTTTGGCTGAAGGAGTGCGGTTTATTGGAAAAAACCCTAAGGTCTGGGAGTTAGAGAACCTACATTCTATTCCCAGTTCCACCACTTGCCTTCTGTGTAACCTTGGACAATCAATGTTATTTATCAAGTGCTTACTGTGTAGAGCATAGTACTAAGCCCTTGGAAAACATACAACAGTGTTGTTAGCTTTCCCTGCCCACAGTAATAATTCATAATAATAATTGTGGCATTTGTTAAACACTTACTATGTACAAGGCACTGTACTAAGCGCTGGGGTGGAAACAAGAAAATCAGATTGGACGCATTCCCTATCCCACATTCATTCATTCAATCGTATTTATTGAGCGCTTACTGTGTGCAGAGCACTGTACTAAGCGCTTGGGAAGTACAAGTTGGCAACATATAGAGACGGTCCCTACCCAACTGTGGGCTGGCTCACAGTCTAGAAGGGGGAGACAGAGAACAAAACAAAACATATTAACAAAATAAAATAGAATAAATATGTATAAATAAAACAGAGTAATAAATATATACAAACATATATACATATGTACAGGTGCTGTGGGGAGGGGAAGGAGGCAAGGTGGAGGGGGTGGGGAGGAGGAGGAGGGGGGGAGAGGAAGGAGGGGGCTCAGTCTGGGAAGGCTTCCTAATGTTACAGATGAGCTGTAACATGGGTTCAGTTACAGATGAGGTAACTGAGGCACAGAGAAGTGAAGTGACTTTCCCAAGATCACACACAGAAGGCAACGAGCGGAGCCAGGATTTGAACCCAGGTTCTCCGACTCCTAAGCCCATGCTCTTTCCACTAGGCCATGCTGCTTTTCGAGTCTTACCTGGCTCCCTCCTCCTTCTCCTTCTCCTCTTCCCCACCCACCGCTCAGTCAGCCTCCCCCCAGGAGGGAAGGATGGCTATTGGCCTCGGTAAAAGGAAGAACTAATTTTCCATCCTCTGCAGGTTCTCAGCTCATTCCTGCTCCTCACCCTCCTCCACTCCCCAAGGCAAAGCCAGACAGCTCTGCCTCTAGCTCTGCCAATATTACTGAGCGCCCCCCATGGGGCTCACAGTCTCAATCCCCAATTTACAGATGAGGTAACTGAGGCACAGAGAAGCAAAGTGATTTGCTCAAGGTCATACAGCAGAAGAGTGGTGGAGGCAGGATTAGAACCCATGACCTTCTGATTCCTAGGCCTGTGCTCTATTCAATACACCATGCAGGAGCTTGCAATCTATAGAAGGAAGTCTAGACTGGGCAAGTCACTTAAGTTTTTCTTTGCCTCAGTTTCTTCATAGATAAAATGGGGATTCAAGATCTGCTTTCCCTCCTCAGACTGCGAACCCCATGTGGGAGGGCAACTGTGTCTGACCTGATTATCTTAGATCTACCCCAGTGCTTAGTACAGTGCTTGACACATAATAAGCACTTAACAAATAGTGCAATTATCAATATGACTGCCTTTTCAGCCACATTAGGACCCGCAGGTAAGCCTCACAATTAATGGCATCCTCTTCAAATATGAAGACAAGTGTCTCCATTCAACCTTTTGGAGAAATGGCGTGGCTTAGTGGAAAGAGCATGGGTTCGGGAGTCAGAGGTCATGGGTTCTAATCCCTGCTCCGCCACTTGTCAGCTGTGTGACTTTGGGCAAGTCACTTCACTTCTCTGTCCCTGTTACTTTATCTGTAAAATGGGGATTAAGACTGTGAGCCCCACATGGGACAACCTGATTACTTTGTATCTCCCCCAGTGCTTAGAATAGCGTTTGGCACATAGTAAGCGCTTAAAAAATACCATCATTATTATTAAGAATTTCAGCAAAGCTCTACCGCCAAGGCCCAAACAAAACTCCAGTGAGTGTGAAAGGGGGGATAACTTCCATGTGAGGCTAAAAAAGGTGAGGGAAGTTATCTGTGCATAAAATGTGAGTCTGAAAAAGGCAGAATAAGAGTCTGAAGTGACATGCAAGGCAAACTTACTGAAAACAAACCATGGTTTCATTCCGTAAAAATATCACCTCAGGGAATGTGCACTGGGGTTGTGGACAAAGGAGGATGGAATAACTTGCCTTTGTTTCTTCCATAACTTATTCTTATGCTACAGCAATTTTCATTTGATCTAACTTTGGAATTATGGCATGGAAGGGTGTAAAGTTGGCCTTGAAGGTGATTCTGATCTCATTTTCTTGTCCAGCAATTTATGACAGAACACCAAAGCGGCAAATGGAAAGTTAGATTTAAAAATTAGGTAAGTTGGATTTCAAAAAAAGTGACAGCACCACATTATATAAGTTAGATTAAAGTTAGATAAAAGATGAAAACAGCATTTTGGAAAGGAGAGTTTATTCGATTCATTTTCCTTTTCCAAAGAAAGAAAATGGAATAGCTAAGTCAGAAAAAAATAAAACCTGTAATTCCAGGATCATCTGTTTGGGCTCAAGCACTGTGATTTTCCCTGCAGCAGGGAAATGTTTCAAAGTAGAAGCAAAATTCTTACATTTATAAGACCTTTGGAAATTTTCCTTTCAGTTTTCCTTCCACTCTGTCATTCCCGTCATTATGTGGACACAACAGTTGGCTATTATGATGATTTTAAGTACTGAATCTTCTGGATATTTCTTTTTTCTGCTACAAAGCAATGTGACATTTTTCAAAATACATGAAAACAATTCTGAGACTTTGGAAAAAAAATCAAATTAGCTTGTGTCCATCAAGGAAAATAGAAAAGCTTCATGGACATTAAAGGAAGATATTATTGACAGTGATTCAATTACAATCGAATATCTGGGTCCCTTCTCTCCAAGCACTATCCATAGCATGGGGATGCTTAGAATGAAATAATACCTTGCTTCATATTTTGGTTGAAAACCAATGACAATCAATCAAGGGAATTTACCGATTCTCTGTGCTTGGCACAGAGTGAGCACTTAAACACCACAATTAATTAATTCAGAGCATTGTACTAAGCACTTGGGAGAGTATGATTTAACAAAAAAGTCAAGATAGGAATCAGTGCTCTGTTATTAAAATCTATTTAACACAATGAATTGCCGCTTTCTTTAGCAGATTGTTGCCTGGAAGCCCAGGGAACAGCCTACTTCTGACTCCTATCAAGTAAGACGGACAGTGTTTACTATGTGCAGAGCAGTGTACTAAGTGCCTGGGTGAGTATCATAGTCACTCAGTCATATTTATTGAGTGCTTATTGTGTGCAGAGTAATGTGTACACAGCCCTGGGAGTCAGAAGGTTCTAATCCCAGCTCCACCACTTGTCTGCTGTGTGATGTTAGGGCAAGTCTCTTAATTTATCTATGCCTCAGTTACCCCATCTGTAAAATGGGGATTGAGACTGTGAGCCCCACATGGGCTCCAACCCGATTTGCTGTATCCAACCCAGTGCTTAGTACAGTGCCTGGCACAGAATAAGCACTTAAACACCACAATTAATTAATTAAGAGCACTGTACTAAGCACTTGGGAGAGTATGATTTAACAATATAACAGACACGTTCCCTACCCACAGTGAGCTTACAGTCTAGAGGGGGAGACATACATTAATATGAGTAAATAAAATTGCAGATATGTACGTAAGTGCTGTGAGGTTGGGAGGGGGAATGACAAAAGGGAACAAGCCAAGGCAGCGCAGAAGGGAATGGGAGAAGAGGAAGGGAGGGCTTAGTCAGGGAAGACTTCTTGGAGGAGATGTGCCTTCAATACAATGTGAGGAGAATTTCCCAAAGGACCCTATGGCCTTGTAGATAGAACATTGATCTATCATCATCAGCAGCAGCATCATTGATGGTATTTATTGATTGTTAGCTGTGCGCACAGGACTGTACTAAATGCTTGAGTCCAGTGGGGACAGTAAAATGGTCAGCACTTACATTTATGAATTGCTACCTATTACTCCTCAAAGCCATGGATACAGTTGGCCATTGTCCTGGCCAGGTTTACTGAGGTTGACCCTCAGATGATCCCATTGTTGGGTAGGGACCGTCTCTATATGTTGCCAACTTTTACTCCCCAAGCGCTTAGTACAGTGCTCTGCACACAGTAAGTGTTCAATAAATAAGATTGAATGAATGAATGAATGGTGGCAAAGCAAGCAATGCATCAACCCTTTGCTGGTCTTCAAGATTCCAGCAAAGGAGAAGAGTTCTTTGAAAACTAGGCCAGCACTCAAAGACATATTTAAGAAGCATTTCCTTAGTGCTACCTACTCCGCTCCGGAGGATGAAATTCTTAGCATAGAAAAATAAATCAAATATTAGAGGCCAATCATGATTTTGGCATGTTGAAGCAATCACTACCACAGTGAGAGTTAAAAAGAATGATAAGCAGCTTGGCCTAGTGGAAAGAGCATGAGTCTGGGAGTCAGAGGACCTGGGTTGGAATCCTGGTTCTGGCAACTGTTTGTTGCGTGACCTTGAGCAAGTCGCTTAACTTCACCATGCCTCAGTTTCCTCACTTGTAAAATGGGGATTAAATCCTACTCCCTCCTACTTAGACTGTGAACTCCATGTGATTCAGGAACTTTGTCCAACCTGATCAACCTGTACCGACCTCAGGCCTAGAACAGTGTATGACACATAATAAGTGCTAAATAAATACTATAAAAAAGATAAAGCTCCTAGATATGATATAATTTCTGCCCAGATTAGGCGACCCCTTTCCTCTTCTCCCACTCCCTTCTGCATGAACCTGAGTTGTTCACTTTGTTCTTCCCGGTTCCAGCCCCACAGAACTTATGCTTGTCAGTTGTGTGACTCTGGGCAAGTCACTTAACTTCTCTGTGCCTCAGTTAACTTATCTGTAAAATGGGGATTGACCTGTGAGCCCCTTGTGGGACAACCTGATCAACTTGTATCCTCCCCAGTGCTTAGAACAGTGCTTTGCACATAGTAAGCACTTAATAAATGCCATTATTATTATTATTATTATTATTATATCTGTAATTCATTTATTTGTGTTGTGTCTGTCTCCCCTCTCTAGACCCTAAGCTCATTGTGGGCAGGGAATGTGTCTATTTATTGTTGTATTTTACCTTCCCAAGAGCTTAGAAAAGGGCTCTGCACACAGTAAGCACTCAGTAAATACAACTGAGAGAATGCCCAAATTTACAGAAAGAGCTGGCCTGGATAGCTGGGTAAAGGGTATAAATAAATGGAAAAAAAATACTACACAATTTCACAAGAAGATAAAAAAAGTTAGCCACGAAGCTTTTGTCACAGAAATAGCTTTGTCTTGCTACAAGACCTTGGCTTGGATCGCTGTGGAACAACACTCCACAACACTATCAACTGTGCACTCAGATTTGCACTGTGGCTTAAGCATGAAATACTAGGCATGATCTTGGCAGCATTTCAGATACAGGAAGAGTGTAGATATCAGCATCAAGACCACTTCACTGACTCTACTGAATTCCCAGTGCACATGAGCTCTGAAAACTACCAAGTACATTTAGTTGCCCTGAAAATTTCACCAAAATCCTAATATTCTCCATGATTACATGGCTGCTAATGCCAGACCTGGTTGCCTGGACCATCCTGTTTCCATTAATGGCATAAGACATTCATTCATTCAATCATATTTATTGAGTGCTTACTGTGTGCAGAGCACTGTACTAAGAGCTTGGGAAGTACAAGTTGGCAACATATAGAGACAGTCCCTACCCAACAACAGGCTCACAGTCTAGAAGGGGGAGACAAACAACAAAACAAGTAGACAGGTGTCAATACCATCAGAATAAATAGAATTATAGCTATATACACATAATTAATAAAATAAATAGAATAGTAAGTATGTACAAGTAAAATAAATAGAGCAATAAATCTGTACAAACATATTTACAGGTGCTTTGGGGAGGGGAAGGAGGTAGGGCAGGGGGGATGGGGAGAAGGAGAGGAAAAAGGGGGCTAGACTAATAGGAATAGACCCGTTCAACCTAATTCTATACCACCATGCTTCATGACTGGTTTGCTCCTCTAGCTTTTTGCTATAGTAAATGATGCTGCTGAACATTCACAGGCATTTAGAAGGCTTTTTAAAAAAAAAAAAAAAAAACAGCAGAAGCTGCTGTGGCTTTGTGGAAAGAGCCCGGGCTTTGGAGTCAGAGGTCATGGGTTCAAATCCCAGCCCTGCCAACTGTCAGCTGTGTGACTTTGGGCAAGTCACTTAACTTCTCTGTTGCCTCAGTTGCCTCATCTGGAAAATGGGAATTAAAATTGTGAGCCCCCCATGGGACAACCTGATCACCTTGTAACCTCCCCAGTGCTTAGATCAGTGCTTGGCACATAGTAAGCACTTAACAAATACCAACATTAATATTATTATTATTATTATTATTATTAATAGGAGGTTTTTGGAATGAGGGCCTTTTACTTACACCCATGTCAGAGCCATCTTCAAAGGTCACAACTCCAAAAGGTCATGCCCAGTTAAGCCTCCTTTCCCTGACTCCCTATCCCTTCTGCATCATCAGTGTACTTGAATCTGTACCCTTTAGGCACTTGGCGTTCACCTTACCCTCAGCCCCACCGCACTTTTGTACAGATCCATAATTTTGTATTTATAGTAATGTCGAATTAATAATACAAAATAATTTTGGTATTTGTTAAGCACTTACTATGTGTCAGGCACTGTACTAAGCACCAGGCTGGATAGAAGAGAATCAGGTTTTTTGTTTTGTTTTGGATTTTTTAATGGTATTAAGTGCTTACTGTGCACCAAGAACTGTTCTAAGCACTAGGGTAGATACAAAGTAATCAGGTTGGACACACTCCCTTTCCCACATGGCACTCACAGTCTTAACTGAGGCACAGAGAAGTGAAGTGATTTGCCCAAGGTCACCCAGCAGACAAGTGGCAGAGCTAGTATGAGAATCCAGGTCCTTCTGACTCCTAGGCATGTGATCTATCCACTATCTGTCTTCCCATCTAGGCTATAAGATCCCTGTGCACTGGGAACATGTCTACTAACACTGTTGCATTGTACTCTCCCAAGTGCTTGGTACAGTGCTCTGAACATAGTAAACTCTCAATATTACCTTTGTTTGAAGATGTCATAAGGGACTTAGGAGCTGGCTGGAAAATGCTTCCAATATACTGGCAAAATCTTCTAACTCAGACTTCGAGGAAACATTAGCATTCTTGAGCTCTTGTGAGATGACTGGATTTTGACACTATGCATGCAAGAGGACCTTAAAGTGATGTGAATTATTTTTCAAATATAGGCATTACTATGTCGCTATGGGTCAGAAACGACTCGATGGCATAAGACAAGACAAGACAATGGACTGAGAATTCACATGAAGAAACCTGTTATTATTTGGTCACTTGAACCAGGAAAATGTTTTAATAGAGTTAAAGATTTTTATCATTAATCCAAAAGTTGAAAACTGTCCCTGAATTTTAACTGAAAATGATATTCCTATAGAGTTTTAAAAAAACCCAACAAAAAAATGTTCATTGGAAGATTTACAGGAAAAGTGCAGAATCAACACAGCATCAAACAAACCAAAAGGAAGGTCTTTAGAGCAGTTACAGTATTCAGCACCTTTTATGGTGGAATTTATCAAAGCCTATATGACTTCTTGGGCAATTTCATTAGTTCCACTTCCATGTCATACCTAATGTCAAGTGACTGTGCAGAACTAGGAGATCCTGGAACAATCAAGTCACGAGCACTGAGACACTAGTTATTGAAACATGGGACAAATAGAGTGAGTGAAATCTAAAACAGAGCAATCCAGTGTTCATTTACACATTGTCAATATGCTCATGTGTAAACTTAATGTTTCATTCCTCCCAGGTTCTAAGTCACTCTCCAGCAGAATTAAGTGTTCAGGAAGAAAGTCTTACAGGTTCTGGGGAATCATGTATAACATCTTTTACATTCAAGTTCATATTGGTCACGTTCAGTGGGTAAGCCCTTTTCCCCACAAATCGGTGTTTGTGCACGAGGCAGGGAGAGACAAGGGACATGCAGTTGGTTTATGTGCACACATGTGCAAGCACACACACACACACACACATGGAAATCTGCAGTTGGTTACAATCTGTGGAGAAAACCCTCATTCACACCTGGTGGCTGTGACTCTTGGGACTGAGGGCCACTAGTTATTAGCTACAATGCAGATACAGTGTATCGCCTCCTTGCTGACCTCTCAACCTCCTGTCTCTCTCCACGTCAGTCCATACTTACTGTCCAGACCATCTATCTACAAAAATGTTCTGGTCACATCACCCCCCTCCCTCAAAAAACTCCAGTGGTTGCCCATCCACCTCCATATCAAACAAAAAGTCCCCCCCATTGGCTTTAAAGCACTCCATCACCTTGCCCCCTCCCTTCACTCCTTCTACGACCCAGATCACACACTTCACTCCTCTAGTGCTAACCTTCTCACTTTGCCTCGATTTTGCCTGTCTCACCACCCACCCTTGGCCCACATCCTGCCTCTGGCCTGGAATTCCCTCCCTCCTCTAATCCAACAGACAACCACTTTCCCCCATTTCAAAGCCTCATTGAAGGCACATCTCCTCTAAGAGGCCTTCCCAGACCAAGCCCCACTTCTTCTCATCTCCCACTCTTTTCTGTATCACCTGACTTTCTCCCTTGGCTCTTCCCTTCTCTTAGGCCCAAAGCACTTATGTCCATATCCTTAATTTTGTTTATTTATATTGATGCCTGTCTCCCCGACTCTAGACTGCAGCCCAGCCCACACCCTCCGCTCATCTGCCACTAATCTCCTCACCGTGCCTCGTTCTCGCCTGTCCCGCCATCGACCCCTGGCCCACGTCCTCCCCCTGGCCTGGAATGCCCTCCCTCCCCACATTCGCCAAGCTAGCTCTCTTCCTCCCTTCAAGGCCCTACTGAGAGCTCACCTCCTCCAGGAGGCCTTCCCACACTGAGCCCCCTCCTTCCTCTCCCCCTCCTCCTCCTCTCCATCCCCCCGCCTTACCTCCTTCCCTTCCCCACAGCACCTGTATATATGTATGTGTTAATGCGTATTTATTACTCTATTTTACTTGTACATATCTATTCTATTTATTTTATTTTGTTAATATGTTTTGTTTTGTTCTCTGTCTCCCCCTTCTAGACTGTGAGCCCACTGTTGGGTAGGGCCCATCTCTATATGTTGCCAACTTGTACTTCCCAAGCACTTACTACAGTGCTCTGCACACAGTAAGTGCTCAATAAATACAATTGATTGATTGATTGATTGGACTGTGAACTCATTGAATACAGGGAGTGCCACTGTTTATTGTTACATTGTACTTTCCCAAGCACTTAGTACAGTGCTCTGCACACAATAAGTGGTCAATAAATACAACTGAATGAATGAATGAATATTCTTCACATACTAAACACTCAATACCATTGATGATGAAGATGATGAGTTAGGGTTTGGGAATGATGGGAAATAAGGGCAATAAAGGAGCTTTTTGAACTGTGGTATCAATACTTCTGGACTGTGGGGACATTTCACCTCTAGAAATGAAAATTTGACCCCAGCCATCTGACATCTACGAGGACCTTCCTTTCTGCCTGCGTTCCAGAATTGTATTCGCAGAAGCCTCAGAACAAATCTTCTTCACAAAATGAAATCAGAAAGTAACTGCAAATTACTTTAGTGACTGCAAAGGAACAGTGGCTCGAGCTGGTAAGGGAACAAACTTTAACTTTCTGCTCATCATGTTCTTAGACTCATCCCTACAATATATAGAAAAAAACACTGCCCTTCAGGGGCCTCTGCAATTTTTCCACTGAGCTACAATTGAACAAAAAATCTAATTACCTCAAATGACACAATGCTCAATGCAACAAGGAAAGTCTAGGAAGCCACCATTAAGACTTCATTTTCCATTTTAATACTAATGATGGTATTTCTTAAGTGCATTCTGCAGGCCAAGCACGGTGCTCAGTGCTGGAAAAGATTCAAGATAATCAAATTAGACACGGCACCTGATCCACATGGAGCTCACAGTCTAAAGGGAGGGTAGACAGGTATTTTATATCCATTTTGCAGATGAGAAAACTGAGGCACAGAGAAGTTAAGCGACTTGCCCAAGGTCACGCAGCAGGAAAGCGGCAGAGTGGAGATTAGCACGCCTATCTCCTGACTCCCAATCCTGTGCTCTTTCCACTTGGTCATGAGTACTTTGGCACTTCTACACTAGAATGGGAAGGAGACTCTCACCCTAATTGAATAGACTTCTAAAGCTGCTGATGGAAAATGGTAGTTATTAGCAATCCTCTGATCTAATTAACAAGAGGGCTCACACTAATTCTTTAAAGCAGACTAAACCATTCAGGGGAATGGAATCCCATTTTCACAATTTATCAAAAAATCAAGATAAGAATCAGTGCTCCCTTATTAAAATCTATTTAACACAATGAACCGCCTCTTTCTTTAGCAGATTGTTGCCTGGAAGCCCAGGGAACAGGTCTGCTTCTGACACCTACCAAGAATCATATCAGTGACTAATATCCCTTTCCCCAGCTATTCCTATGCCAGTCAGCAGGGAAACAGAGAAAACTTCACACCAACCAAAAGTGTTTCTAAACTTAGGCTTTCCCTTCTTCACATTAGGCTAATATGAAGCTTTCATCATCTTATCAAGAAGATACTTTTCAAATACCCAGCCAAATCACAGAACGGACTTCAAAGCCATTTATAATCTAGAATGGAAGGCATCAGTTTAACAAAAGAGCTTGAAAATCAAGTGGGTGAAAAAGTCAATCTCTTGGAAGGTTTTGAGGCTCCTAGGGGATGCAGAGAGTATGGGGTATACTTTGAAAAATAGATATGATTCCTGCCCTCATGGAGCTTTTAGCCTAATGGAAAAGAAAGACTTGTCCATATATAAATTGATCATCAAACTCTCCTAAATCAGCCGATAGTACGTACTTGGCACCTAGCTGGAAGTGACAGGCAGGGATGAAAGAATATGAGTGGCACTACTGTAGTCATTTTTTCTGGCAAGTTCTTGATCTGCACTGAAAAACAGCACAGGACTGGAAGTCAGGAGACCTCAGTTCAAATTCCAGTTCTTCCACTTAACTGCTGTGTGAATTTAGCCAAAGTCGCTTAACTTCTTTTATATAACCTGAGAAAAAGAAATAATAATAGTGGCACTTGCTAAATGTTTTGTATCAAACTCTCCACTAAGTGTTCAGTAGTTACAAGATAATCAGGTCCGACATGGGGCCCACAGTCTAAATAGGAGGAGAGAGGAACAGGTACTGAATCCCCATTTTATTGCTGAGGAAACTGAGGCACAGTTCTCTGATTTTAATCACAGTTCAGAGATTTGCCCCAAGTCATATAGCAGGGAACTGGCAGATCCAGGATTAGAAGGCAGACTCTCTCACTTCCACTAGGCCATGCTGCTCTCCCAATCTCCCTTCCCCTCGGACTGTGAGCCCCACGTGGGACCAGGGCTGTGTCTGATTTGATTGTATGGACTCTACCACAGTGCCTGCCACATAGTAAGTGCTTAACAAGTACAACTTTTATTATGGCATCTCAGGACCGAGGTTTATCCCTTATTTCTGCTGAGAGATTTCACCCATTTGCTCATCTACCTACTCATCCATTGAACACACCGTGAACAGATTATTATACTAAGTGCTGGAGAGAATGCAATAGAATTAGACAAGATGAACCTTGAAGGAGCTTAAAGTCTAGTAGGTGAAACAGATATAGAATAATTTATTGATAGAAGAAAATGGAGAAATTGATATGTAAATAAGTACAGTGCCCTGCAGATGGTAAGCACTCAATAAATTCCACTGATTAAGTGTTTAAACAGTAAAGTGTGTATGAGAAGCAGCATGGCATAGTGGATAAAGCATGGGCCTGGAGTCAGAAGGTCATGGGTTCTAATCCTGGCTCTGCCGTTGTCGGCTGCGTGACCCTGGGCAAGGCACTTAACTTCTCTCTGCCTCAGTTACCTCATCTGTAAAATAGGGGTTGAGACTGTGAACACCAGGTGGGAGATGATGGAGAAGGAGAGATTCCAGGCAGAAAGAAGGTTAGTGAAAGAAAGATGAAGAGGTACTGTGGGTAGGTTGCCTTTAGGGAAGAAGGCAAGTGAGTTGGGATGTACTGGGAGAAGTGAATGGATAAGGAGGAGACAGAGAGCTGATTCAGTATCTTCAGTGCTTTGTGTCTTCCAGGATTCTGATTCAAACACCTTAGCTAGATTTGTTGCTGTTCCCTTATAACAGTAAGGAAATTTGGGATGTATATGTTCTTTTCCAGTTTAAGCACAAAAGGTCATGCAGGAATATTAATGTTTTATGACAAGGACCTTTAAAGGTTAATGTTGTATGCACGTGAATGAAAGCTATTAGTATTTTTTTCCCCTTATGATTGTAATTAGAATGTTCCTTGTCCTTTATAGGACATAGAATCTGGTTTGGCAGGAGAGGGGTAGTCTATACTTCTCTTTGGTCAGATTCTCTCTCCTGCCAAACACCTCCCCCTTCTAGACTGTGAGCCCATTGTTGGGTAGGGATCGTCTCTATATGTTGCCAACTTGTACTTCCCAAGCGCTTAGTACAGTGCTCTGCACACAGTAAGCACTCAATAAATACAATTGAATGAATGAATGAATGAATGAATGAATGAGAGAGCCATATTCTAAGAGGGGGCATATTTCCTTCCAATTTATATTTCTGAGCTCATATTGAGCTGCAAGCTTTTTGAGATATAGTGGTATTGCTGTTTCTTTGGTGACCCTCTGAAAAGCATTTTATTTGGAATGAATAGAAGACTAACCAAATCGGATTATTGAAGGGTGGTAAAAGTACGAATTTTAAAACTAGCCTCAGCTCTGGAAATGTATGAATTCAGGCACCTGGTTTTCTTCAAGGCAGTAACATGGTAAAAGCTTTTTCCAACCTGAGTTTTAGAGACCTGGAAATTTGTAGGATTAACCCTTTTCTTATAAAAAAAGAGTAAAAGTTGGATTATAAGTGAAATATCAGTTTACTTAGAGAATTTAAGTTAACTGGCTACATTTTCAAAATGAGCTTCCTACATCACTACTTGCTTGAGTGACAGGCTGATCCCTCAGAATGCTCCACTCAAATCAATTTGGACAGACAAAATGGAGTGCATTTACACTTGTAAAAGATGGGTCTGTGGACTACTTCATTTCATGCAGTCTGAATACTACTTCACTCATACCCACAGTGAAAATTTACTGAGAGAATGTTTCAGGGACAGCTTTAAAAATCTGAATTTCTTCAAATTTCATTTACCCACCATAAAGGGCATAAATACAAAGTAAGGAAAATCACAACATGAGTTAAAAAGAGATTCATTCATTCAATCGTATTTATTGAGTGCTTACTGTGTGCAGAGCACTGTACTAAGCTCTCGGGAAGTATAAGTTGGCAACATATAGAGACGGTCCCTACCCTACAATGGGCTCACAGTCTAGAAGGATTGTTTTCTTTAATGAGGACAGTATATTTCTGAAGGTTGTGGAATCATGTTACTTTAAGACTTCCACATATTCAGAATTTGCTTTCTTGGAAAGGATATTTGACATATCCATTATAAAAAAATATATACCAATAAAATTGTCAAATTTAGGATCAAGGGGCAGCACTTGAAATAAGAAAGTCAACTAATGTCGAGTGTGGTTAATGAAATGAATTATAGTTTAGCTGGATACATTTCTCATCTCTGACATTTACTGGCTACAAAAATGTGAGTAAAACTGTCAGTCTCTAGACTGTAAACTCATAGTGGGCAGGGAATGTCTCTACCAACTCTGTTGTATTGTTCTCTCCCAAGAGCTTAGTATAGTGCTCTGCACACTGTAAGTGCTCAATAAAAATGATTTTTTGATTAATCTTCATCTAGAAAGGGAAGACTCAACATCTGTAATCTACATGGATGTACTGTGAAGATCAATAAATTGTTCATGAAGTTCTTTTTTTCCTCAAATTAATTCCGCAGAAGTACTGTTCTGCAAGCCTAAAAGTTGCCAGATGTAAAAATAACACTTCATGTAAAGAATGGTTTAAAAATCTAATTACCACTCAAATTCCACTTCTGTTAAGTAGCAATATAATTCTGTCCCCATTATACCTGGCTTGGGTGGAATTGAAGCTAGGGAAAAATTTCACTCCTTTACTAATGGCTTGGCATTTAGATTACCAAGTGGCAGGCATTTCAAGAATAGAGACACATTTTTGACTCATGAGCAGAAATATTTGGTCATATGTTGCAGAATCATCCTTTCATTCCACTTCTCAGTGGGCAGAAGGAAGGTGAATCCAGATCATTCATTTTACCAAGTTAGACATTCCTGATAGGTGGAGACAGTTTAGCAAACAGAAAGAATAATAATTTTCTCACTCCCCAAAATAAACAAATAACTTCTCTTAACACAGATCTAAAAAACAATTTCAGAGCCCAACTAGCATCTTTATTTTCATAAAATAGTCTCCAAACATCTGGCTGCAAGATATGAAATTTTTGCCCTTTGAGACAATGTCTTATTCTAAGCTTTATTGCTTAGTGTTGCCATGGCCACTGACCATGAACAGAAATTGCTGTGTAATATATTTTATTTGCAGGCTTAATTGCATCGAGAAACCAACAGTCAGTTTCTAGTAATTAAAGGAGACAGGCTCAAAAATGGACTTGATAGAAGCATCTAATGGCGAGTGGTGAAACCCTCCCTGAGGCTTTCAAGCTGCTTGTTGTTAACTCAGAAATGGCATTAGTGTAGACAGTATAATTCTGGATGTTATTGAAAATGTGGTAAATCATCCTGGCTTGGAAGAATCCCCTTGCCACAGGACTGCATGCTAAACCATGTTGAAAGGAGCGGAGGTGAGAAATTGCCCCGCTCTCTGTTGTTGCATTTGAAAAGGGAATAACTGATTGTTTCTGAGAGCTCCTAAATTGTGACTTTGGACTCTGATGTAAATCAATTTGGTTTCAGGCTAAAGGGATGGAGGGACAACCATTTTTTCTAATATACCCCATCATGCTGGAAAATGATCATATATTAATTAGAAAGGGAATATCTCACTTTTCCCAAAGATCAACACATCTTTTAATTTATCTTTAAAGGCAAGATTACTTTTTAAGTAATTTAACCTACAAAAACAGAACAGGGCATCATTCCCCTGGGACTGCCATGATCAGCAATGCCCATACCTCTGAGTGGACCTGGAACCATGAAATGTCTTCACACAGTTCCTCCGCCCTGGTTGTTTGGGTTATGGGGGTACTATCCCAAGTGCTTAGTGCAGTGCTCTGCACATGGTAAGTGCTCAATAAATGATTCACTTACTGACAGTAAGCCTTAGCAGCATCTTAGGCTTCTCTTCCTACATGGTCCTGCTGCTAAACTCATTCTTGCTGGACTCCCTGATGAAGTGAGAAGTCCAAGGATCCCAGAAAGAGCAGGAGTAGCAGAAACCAACCCTTGCCACTGTCACTGAGGCCACAGTTGCCACCACCCATCCCTTAAAGTTTGTGGCAGATGCAGAGAGACCCAAATTCTGAGGGCAGCAGGAACAGAGGTGTCTGCTTGTCATCCAAATTCTTTGACTACTGTTTTTCTTTACCTGGGGAAATGGATTTGACGACCTTGGTGAGGTGGTGACGGTTGAGATGCTCAATAAATATGATTGACTGTCAGTGACAATATATATATATATATATATATAATAATAATGATGGCATTTATTAAGTGCTTACTATGTGCAAATAATAACAATGGCATCTATTAAGCGCTTACTATGTGCAAAGCACTGTTCTAAGTGCTGGGGAGGTTACAAGGTGATCAGGTTGTCCCACGGGGGGCTCACAGTCTTAATCCCCATTTTACAGATGAGGGAACTGAGGCCCAGAGAAGTTAAGTGCCTTGCCCAAAGTCACACAGCTGACAATTGGCAGAGCTGGGATTTGAACCCATGACCTCTGACTCCAAAGCCCGTGCTCTTTCCACTCAGCCACGCTGCTTCTCTATAATGATGGCATTTGTTAAACACTTACTATGTGCCAAGCACTGTTCTAAGCACTGGGGGGATACAAGGTAATAATAATAATAATAATGGCATTTATAAAGCGCTTACTATGTGCAAAGCACTGTTCTAAGTGCTGGATCAGGTTGTCCTACGTGGGGTTCACAGTCTTAATGCCCATTTTACATCTGAGGGAACTGAGGTCCAGAGAAGTGAAGTGACTTGCCCAAAGTCACACAGCTGACAATTGGCAGAGCCAGGATTTGAACCCACGACCTCTGACTCCAAAGCCTGGGCTCTTTCCACTGAGCCATACTGCTTCTCTCTCTATATATGTGTGTGTGTATGTGTGTGTGTGTGTGTGTGTGTGTGTATATAAATACATATATGTATACATCGCAAGAGCGAGAGAGAGGGGTTGTTACTGAATATGTTGGGGATGCATTCCAAGGGGGTCTCTCAGTAAAGGGATATTGTGCCTCATTAGAGGAGGCAGGCAGTGTATGTAATGAATGCTTACTCTGTGCAAAGCACTGGACTGAATACCTTAGATGCTATAAAAGTTAGTAGACATACTCCATGCCTTCAGGGAACTTAGAATCTAATGGATATAGTCATTCATTCAATCATAATTATTGAGCACATACTGTGTGCAGAGCACTGTACTATCAATCAATCAGTCGTATTTCTTGAGCACTTACTGTGTGCAGAGCACTGTACTAAGTGCTTGGGAAGTACAAGTTGGCAACATATAGATACAGTCCCTACCCAACAGTGGGCTCACAGTCTAGAAGGGGGAGACAGAGAACAAAACCAAACTTATTAACAGAATAAATAGAATAGATATGTACAAGTAAAATAAATAGAGTAATAAATATGTACGAACATATATACATATATACAGGTGCTGTGGGGAAGGGAAGGAGGTAAGATGGTGGGGATGGAGAGGGGGACAAGGGGGAAAGGAAGGAGGGGGCTCAGTCTGGGGAGGCCTCCTGGAGGAGGTGAGCTCTCAGTAGGGCCTTGAAGGGAGGAAGAGAGCTAGCTTGGCGGATGGGCAGAGGGAGGGCATTCCAGGCCCGGGGGAGGACATGGGCCGGGGGTCAACGACGGGACAGGCGAGAACGAGGCCCGGTGAGGAGATTAGCGGAAGAGGAGCGGAGGGTGCGGGCTGGGCTGGAGAAGGAGAGAAGGGAGGTGAGGTAGGAGGGGGCAAGGTGATGGACAGCCTTGAAGCCGAGGGTGAGAAGTTTCTGCCTGATGTGCAGATTGATTGGTAGCCACTGGAGATTTTTGAGGAGGGGAGTAATATGCCCAGAGCATTTCTGGACAAAGACAATCCGGGCAGCGGCATGAAGTATGGATTGAAGTGGGGAGAGACACGATGATGGGAGATAAGAGAGGAGGCTGATGCAGTAGTCCAGACGTGGTAGGATGAGAGCTTGAATGAGCAGGGTAGAGGTTTGGATGGAGAGGAAAGGGCGGATCTTGGCAACGTTGCGGAGCTGCGACCGGCAGGTTTTGGTGACGGCTTGGATGTGAGGGGTGAATGAGAGAGCAGAGTCAAGGATGACACCAAGGTTGCGAGCTGGTGAGACGGGAAGGATGGTAGTACTAAGTGCTTGGGAAGTACAAACCAGCATCGTATAGAGACGGTCCCTACCCAGCAATGGGCTCACAGTCTAGAAATGATTCTGGGTGTTTATGTCTCTCAGAGTGTGTACAGAGAGCTACCCAAGCTTGATCTCCCTAATTCTGGTCAAAGCAATATTAACTCCTCTAGTGGTTCTTAGAGGCTGCTAAACTCCAATCAATAGTATTTATTGAGCACTTATTGTGTGCAGAGCACTGTATTAAGCAGACACATTCTCTGCCCACAACGAGCTTGCAGTCTAATGGGGAAGAAGATGTTAATACAAATAAATAAAATTGCAGATATGTAGATAAGTGCTTTGTGGAAGGGGGATGATTAAAGAGAGCACTTCAGGGTGACACAGAAGGGAGTGGGAGAAGGAGAAAGGAGGGCTTGGATGGTAAAGCGTCTTGGAGATGTGCCTTCAATAAAGCTTTAAAGATTGGGAGAATAATTGTCTGTCGGTTATGAAGAGGAAGGGCTTTCCAGGCCAGAGGCAGGACATGGGCAAGAGGTTGGTGGTGAGATAGATGTGATCAAAGTACAGGGAGAAGGTTAGCATTAGAGGAGCAAACTGTATGGGCTGGGTTGTATTAGGAGAGTAGTGAGGTGAGGTAGGAGGGGGCAAGGTGATTTAGTGCTTTAAAGCTGATGGTAAGGAAATTCTGTTTGATGTGGAAGTAGATGGGCAACCACTGGAGGTTCTTGAGGAGTGGGGAAACATGGACTGACCGTTATTATAGAAAAATGATCTGGGCAGCAGTGAACTATGAACTGGAGTGGAGAGAGACAGGAGGCAAGGAGGCTAATACAGTAATCAAGGTAGGATAGCACCTTGGACTTGTACATTAGTCCAAATACTTGGACTAATGTAGTGGCAGTTTGGATGGAGAGGAAAGGGCAGATTTTAGCAAAGTTGTGAAGATTGAACTGACTCCTGCATCCCATTTCTCCCCACTCCAGTCATTGCTTCATTCTGCTGCCTGGATCATCTTGCTGAAAAACCATTCAATCCTTAACTACTCACTCTTCAGAAAACCTCTAGTGGTTGCCTGTTCACTTCCATAATGAACAGAAACTCCTCACCATCAGCTTTAAGGCACTTTGTCAGTTCTCTCTGTCCTCCCTTACTAATCTACGACATCCCAAATTGCACATTCCACTCCTCAAATACCAAACTACTCTCTGCATCTTGATCTCATCTAACCCTTCACGGACACCTTGCTCTCCCACTGGCCTGGAACTCCCTCCATCATCATATCTAACAGTCCACCACTCACTCCAACTTCTAAACCCTCTTAAACCACATCTCCTCCTAAAGGCCTTCCCAGACTTAATTTCCTTTATCTGCCCTCCTCTATGTATCACCTGTTGGGTACCCTTAGGCACTTTGATGCTCAACTCAGGCCCACAGTACTCATGTAAAGTATTCTTCAAACTCTACTTTCGAGAAGCAAAAGTAGCTCAACAGAAAGAGCCCGGGCTTTGGACTCAGAGGTCATGGGTTCAAATCCCAGCCCTGCCAATTGTCAGCTGTGTGACCTTGGGCAAGTCACTTAGCTTCTCTGTGCCTCAGTTACCTCATCTGTAAAATGGGGATTAAGACTGTGAGCCCCACACAGGACAATCTGATCACCTTGTATCCTCCCCAGTGCTTAGAGCAGTGCTTTGCACATAGTAAGCGCTTAACAAATGCCATCATTATTATTATTACTTTTCCCACTACCCATAATCTATATTAATGTCGGTCTCATACGCAGGGTTCACATCTACCAACTCTGTTGTTCTTTTCCAAGCACTTAGCTCAGTACTCTGCACAGAGTAAGTGCTCAATAAATTGACAGATCCAGGATCTTCATCCAGAAGTAATACAGTCAGTGAGCTGGACTGCTACTCTATCCTAATGGTGAGGGAGGGGGAGATGAGAGGGAGTGTTAGGATCTCTAGAACAGATTGCATTTTGGCAAATGAGGTATCAGATCTGTGTCGGCCTCCACATTCTAATGGCGAAAAGTGGAAGGTGTTGGATTTTAACGAGGATAGTGAAGCCTGATGGGGGTAAAATTGATGAGAGGAGTGTACACTGAAAGCTCTCTGTGAGCAGCGATCACATCTACAGATTCAGTTGAACTGTACTCCCCAAGGTGCTTAGTACACTGCTCTGAACACAGTAGGTACTCAATAAATGCTATACATTGACTGGCAAGAGGTGTGTGTGTATGTGAAAAAGTGTGTTTGCGTATGTGTGTGTGTGTCAATCTAGCTGCTGAAATAGAGCTGCTCCTAGCTAATACAAACCCATCGTCATGCATGCCACTGCTCTATTTTCCACTGCTCTAATTCCTCCAGGAGGAGAGAACAACTTTGGGAAGAAAATTTAGCAAGGCATATTAAATATATCTCCCCAAAACACTGTTAAAAAATTTAGAACACTTTATAGAACCAAAGATGGAGTTTGTGAAATGCATTGTCAAAAACATAACAGTTAGAAAATTTACCTAGAGGAAAGGGTTTTGTTTAGATGTAATTCTAATTCTTCCATTAAATGTTAAGATGAAAAATGTATAAGAGGTACCCAGTAATCCATCAATCATATTTATTGAGTGCTTACTGTGTGCAGAGCACTATACTAAGCACTTGGGAGAGTACAGCATAACATGGTAGACACATTCCTTACCCACAATGTGTTTACAATCTAGAGGGGGAGACAGACATTAATATAAATTACAGATAGGTACATAAATGCTCTGGGGCTGAGGGAGGGGGGAATAAAGGGTGCAAATCCAAGTGCAAGGGCAATTCAGAGGAAGTGGGAGAAGGGGAAATGAGGGCTAATAATAATAATAATGGCATTTATTAAGCACTTACTATGTGCAAAGCACTGTTCTAAGCACTAGGGAGGTTCAAGGTGATCAGGTTGTTCCACGTGGAACTCACAGTCTTAATCCCCATTTGAAAGATGAGGTAACTGAGACACAGAGAAGTTAAGTGACTTGCCCAAAGTCACACAGCTGACAAGTGGCAGAGCCAGGATTTGAACCCATGATCTGTGATTCCAAAGCCCGTGCTCTTTCCATTAAGCCATGCTGAGGCTTAGTCAGCGAAGGCCTCAAAGAGAATATGCTTTTAATAATAATAATGATGGTATTTGTTAAGCACTTACTATGTGCCAAGCACTGTTCTAAACAAGGCTTTAGAGGTGGGGAAATTGATTATCTGTCAGTTAGGAAGAGGTGTAACCACCAACCCTGGCACACGCTGAGCAACTGCCTCTTCGTCGCCAGATGCCTCAAGCTCCCAACATCACCTCACTAAGAATCACACAGAGCCCAAGAAATTTGGTCCCTCCTGCCCTCAACACGAAGCCATTGCACAGGTGGCTTTCTTGCTGCGCCTGAAGGGCCGACTGTCCGTTTAAGGCCGGGTCAAATGACCGGGGACCCTTAGCCCATAAAGCTTAATAAACCCTACTGAGAGCTCACCTCCTCCAGGAGGCCTTCCCAGACTGAGCCCCTTTTTTCCTCTCCTCCTCCCCATCCCCCCGCCCTACCTCCTTCCCCTCCCCTCAGCACCTGTATATATGTTTGTACAGATTTATTATTCTATTGATTTTACTTGTACATATTTATTATTCTATTCATTGTGTTAATGATGTGCATCTAGCTTTATTTCTATTTATTCTGATGACTTGATACCTGTCCACATGTTTTGTTTTGTTGTCTGTCTCCCCCTTCTAGACTGTGAGCCCACTGTTGGGTAGGGACCGTCTCTAAATGTTGCCGACTTGTACTTCCCAAGCACTTTGTACAGTGCTCTGCACACAGTAAGCACTCAATAAATACGACTGAAGGAAGAAGGAAGCTTATCAGAGACTCATCTTCTGCTCTCCAGAACTCTGATTTTTGAGAAATGTAATTTATGAATTCTCTTTTTTGAAGACAGAGAGCCCAGTTTACAAATGTTAAAACTATAATTGCTGAATTGAGACCAAGAAAGGCCTAGATATTACATCCCACATTACTTACATACATATCAATAATTCATTTTAACGTCATTCTCTCCCTCTAGACTGTGAGCTCCTTGTGGACAGGACACGCTCCAATGTATTGTACTTTCCCAAGTGCTCAGTATGGTGCTCTGCATATATTTAAGTGCTCAATAAATACCATTAATTGATCGATAGATTGGTTCTAATCCCAGCTCTGTTAATTGCTTGCTGTGTGTCCTGGGGCAAGTCACTTATCTTCTCTGTGCGTCAGTTTCCTCAACTGTAAAATTGGGATACCTGCTTTCCCTCCTAGTCTGTGAACCTCACATGGGACAGGGACTGTGTCCAACCTAATTAACTTACACCTTCCCCAATGCTTAGAACAGTGTAAGTGCTTAACAAAACCCATAAAAAGAAAATCTACTTTTTGCAGCTACAGTCAATAATTTTGGTATAAAACTTAATAATGTCATGTTCAGTCCAATTTCATCATATAGTTTAGACTTTGTTAATTAAAGAAAAGAAGAAAAACAGACTGGAAGCTATGGATAGTCATGTGGAGGGCTCTAGTTAAATCCTTCAGAAAGCCCCAGAAAGATCTGCAAGGATCATCACAGTGAAGTCTGCCTATATTTACATTCAGAGGATTGTTTGCCGAACAAATTAGCAGTAACCTGGTATCTTAGGGACAGAATTATTTTCCCCTCACTTTAGCAGAACAGCAACCCCCCGACTGCCCAAGGTAGCTCTACTAGATTGAGCCAGGATGTGGGGTCACTTAAGTTGTTCCTGCCAACAACTTGAAGGGTCATCAAATCAAGGCCCTGCCCTTCCATTCATTCATTCAATCGTATTTATTGAGCACTTACTGTGTGCAGAGCACTGTACTAAGTGCTTGGGAACTTCCACTTAAGTAGCCTTTTGCTCTCCCTCCCTACCCCATGGTGTTGGGTTTTTGGTGGCTTGGGAAAATGACATTTTACTGAGAAGTAGCATGGCCTAGTAGAACGAGGATCGGCCTGGGAGTCAAGTTGAAGATGATTATGGTATTTGTTAAGCGCTTTCTATGTTACCAATCATATTTATTGTGTGCTTACTTGTACAGAACTCTGCATTAAGAGCTTGGGAGAGTACAATATAACAGAGTTGGTAGACACGCTCCCTGTTCATAATGAGCTTGCAGTCTAGAGGATTTGTCAAGCATTGTTCTAAGCACTGGGGTACATTACACACAAGTTAATTAGTTCAGATATAGTCCCTACCCCACATAATAATAACAACAATTATGGTACTGGTAAAGTGCTTACTCTGTGCCAAGCACTGTTCTAAGTGCTGGGACAGATACAAGTTAATCAGGTTGGACACCGTCCCTGCCCCATGTGGAGCTCACACTCTTAATCCCCATTTTATCTACCTTACCTCCCTTCTCTCCTTCTACAGCCCAGCCCGCACTCTCCGCTCCTCTGCCACTAACCTCCTCACTGTGTCTCCTTCTTACCTGTCCCGCTGTCAACCCCTGGTCCACGTCCTCCCCTGGCCTGGAATGCCCTCCCTCTGCACATCCGCCAAGCTAGCTCTCTTCCTCCCTTCAAAGCCCTACTGAGAGCTCACCTCCTCCAGGAGGACTTCCCAGACTGAGCCCCATTTCCTCTCCTCCTCCCCATCCCCCCGCCCTACCTCCTTCCCCTCCCCACAGCACCTGTATATATGTTTGTACAGATTTATTACTCTATTTTACCAGTACATGTTTACTATTCTATTTATTTTGTTATGTATCTAGCTTTATTTTTATTTATTCTGGTGACTTGACACCTGTCCACATGTTTTGTTTTGTTGTCTGTCTCCCCCTTCTAGACTGTGAGCCCGTTGTTGGGTAGGGACCGTCTCTATCTGTCGCCAACTTGTACTTCCCAAGCGCTTAGTACAGTGCCCTGCACACAGTAAGCACTCAATAAATACAATTGAATGAATGGATTTTACAGATGAGGTAACTGAGGCCCAGAGAAGTTAAGTGACTTGCCCAAGGTCATGCAGAGCAGACATGTGGCCAAGCTGGGATTAGAACCCAGGTCCTTCTGGCTCTCAGACCCATGCTCTATCCACTAGGCCATGCTGGGCTCAGAGTCTAAACGGGAGGGAGAACAGGTATTGATTTCCCATTTTACAGCTAAGGAAACTGGGGCCCAGAGAAATTAAGTGGCAGAGCCTGGAATAGAACCCGGCTGCTTCCATTTAGCTATCCAACTGCAAGGGGAAAAAAAAATCCACCACTCTACCCCCACCCCCGCATTTGGCATAATATCATGACATTAGGCTGTTTGCACATGCTGCATTCTTTAGGAGATAATTATGTTATGCTAAGTATGTGCCCAGAATTCTGTGTCATGACACATAATAATAATAATAATTATGGTATTTGTTAAGTGCTTAGTGTGTGCCAGGCACTGAACTAAGCACTGGGGTGGATACAGCAAATTGGATTAGACATAGTCCCTGTCCCACCTGGAGCTCACAGTTTCAATCCCAAATTTACAGGTGAGGTAACTGAGACACAGAGAATAATAATAATAATAATAATGATGGCATTTATTAAGGGCTCACTGTGCGCAAAGCACTGTTCTAAGCGCTGGGGAGGTTCCAAGGTGATCAGGTTGTCCCACGTGGGGCTCACAGTCTTCATCCCCATTTTACAGATGAGGGAACTGAAGCCCAGAGAAGTTAATGACTTGCCCAAAGTCACACAGCTGACAAGCGGTATTTGAACCCATGACCTCTGACTCCAAGGCCTGTGCTTTTTCCACTGAGCCACGCTGCTTCTCAAGTGAAGTGACTTGCCGCTTGACAAGGTCACACAGCAGACAAGTGGCTGAGCTGGGATTAGAACTCATGACCTTCTGATTCCCAGGCCCGTGCTCTATTCAATCCGCCCTGCTACTTCTCCATAGAAATCTGGAAATCTGTTGAAGCCTTTGAACCTAGAGGGTGTTCTTGGGAATTGGGGAGCAGAGTATCCAATCAGTTGGATACTTTCAAATGTTTAACTACCCCTGCTTCTCTGCCACTTTACTGCCCGCACCCCGCTATGTTGAGCCCTGAAGCAAATCACCTCACTTGCTATCATCTGACATTGTAAAATCGTTAGAGCACGGGGAACCAGAATGTCTCGGCTTCTAATCCCAACTCCGCCACTTGTTTGCTGTGAGACCTTGGGCACTTCACTTCTCTGTGCCTCAGTTACCTCATCTGTAAAATGGGGATTGAGATCAGGAGCCTCATATGAGACTGGGACTGTGTCCAACACGATTTGGTTGTATCCACCCCAGCGCTTAGTATAGTACGTGGCACATAGTAAGGGCTTAACAATACCACAGTTATCACAATTATTAGCTCTACACTAGACCTTCTTCTCTGGACTGGATTCTATCAATCAATCACATTTATTGAGGGCTAACTGTATGCAGAGCACTGTACTAAGCATTTGGAAGAGTACAATGAAGAGAAAGAAAAGCAGCATGGCCTGGTGGCAAGAGCCCGGGCTTGGGAGTCAGAGGATGTGGGTTCTAATCCTGCCTCTGCCACTTGTCTGCTGTGTGACCTTGGGCAAGCCACTTAACTTCTCTGTGCCTCAGTTACCTCATCTGTAAAATGGGGATTAAGACTGTGAGCCCCTAGTGGGACACTCTGATTACCTTGTATCTACCCTAGTGCTTAGAACAGTGCTCGGCACATAGTAAGCACTTAAATACAATAATTATTATTACAATATAACAGAGTTGGTAGTTACATTTCCTGACAACAAGGAGCTTTCAATCCAGAGGAAGGGGCAGATATTCAAATAAAATTACAGACATCTCTGCTCTTAGAAACCACTTTCCACTCCCCATTCGGGACCTGCAAAATTCTGGTTATCTTAGCAACGGCCCTGTTGCTAAGGCTCTGGGTAGAGCTTATGCAAAAATCGCCCTGAGGAGGATAGACAGCTTGAAGTCAGAGGAATAGAAATCAATGGGGAGAGGGAGGTCACTGAATGCTGAGAGCCGAAGCTGTTTGCTAATCTGATTAGCGGAGCTCTTACCCAAAAGTCACAGGGGAGTTGCAGCATACCCGGAGAGAGAACTCCATCATTGCCAACTCCTTCTCTATAAAAGAGACCATCGACCAAAGGCACCCCATAAGGGGTCTGTCAAAGTGCTTGCCAGTACATCAGTGCGGACATAGACATGAAGGCACGGCCTCTTCCCCAAATCACCACCCTTTCATGGAAGCAGTGTGGCACAGTGGATAGCGCATGGGTCTAGGAATCAAAAGGACCTGGGTTCTAATCCCGGCTGTGCCACATATCTGCTGTGTGACCTTGGGCAAGTCACTTCACTTCTCTGTGCCTCAGTTACCTCATCTGGAAAGTGGGGATTAAGACTGTGAGCCCCATGTGGGACTGGGACTGTGTCCAACCTTAACTTGTTCTCGGTTTAGAATAGTGCTTGGCCCACAGTAAGTGCTTAACAAATTACATTAAAAATAATCTATCATACTTTAACCAATCATATTCACTGAGCACCTACTGGGTGCAGAGCACTGTACTAAGTATCTGGGAGAATATCATTTAACAGAGTTGACAGACTTGTTTCCTGCCTACGACGAGCTGGTAAGTGGAAGGCAAAGAGCAGTGGCCAGGCCCATAAAAAATGACTGTTGCTATGATTAAAGTTCAAACAAACAGAAAAGAAATCCTGGAGCATGTATGCATTGGGGAGGCAGGAGAGGAGTAGTCCAGGTTTGGGGCGTGGGAGGAAAATTATTAGAAACGGGTGGGGGAAGAAGAAATTTAAACTTAACTGCAGGGTTCAGTCGTTGTGTCAGAGCAGATTCTAGACAGAATTTAACTGATAGCATACCAGCTCAAGGGAAAACACAGTCCAAAATACTGAGGCCACATTTTCCCAGCTATTTCATATTTCATAAACACCTGTACTATAATCTCTATGATCGAAAGCAATACTCTCTCATACCACAGGGAGGTGTATGGATAATGTTCAACTCGAATTTTTTTTTTTTTTAGATAGAAATGAATGAATTCCTATTTTCCAGAATTATACTACTGAGTGAAAACAACAACAACAAAAACATCTCTTTAAAATCTGGAAACTCTGAAAGGTGATCACACCCTCTTGCACAAAAACATCCCTCAAATCCATGCTGATTGAGGAACTCCTAAAAAAAAAACACACAAGAAAGACAAAATGATTGTTGATGGTAAATAGATGAAACAGATTTCATACGGGTCTGGCAATTCAGATGAATTTTACAATTATTACTCAAAGAACTAAAAATAATCTAGGAAGAGTAATTCCTCTATTGTCATTAATATTTCAACCATCATCACCAGTTGAGTACCTCCTCTAAAGATATTCCTCCTACATACATTAAACAGGATTTTCTCCAGGTAGGTCACTGCCAAACACCAAGTAGTGGTTGGTTGGAAGAACTGGGTCTTTCTGGCAGAAACAAGAACCAGATCGGCAGACCAACGGCGGGGGAAGGAGAAACTGGAAGAGGAAAAATATTGAGGAAGAAGATGGGCAATGAGGGGATATTTAGGCCTAATGGTCTGAAGTAATCAAGGTAACTGTGGGGAGAGAAGTGAGTACAGCTTACAGAGGGACAGTAACAGGGACACCATGGCACAGACACACAGAGAAGTTTAGAGACATGCCAACTCCTCAGTTGTAGGACAAAAAGTTTTCTCCACTCTCAGTTCTTTCCATTTGATCTCAATGTCTCTAAAGAAACCTTCAGTTTGAGTCAATGTTTTACAGATTGAACAATCTATTAGGCCTGACTCTAGTTGGGAGTGAAAAGCAAGGACAAGAGAAAATATTTTCTCTCCAAACACAAGGAAAGTGGAATTGGTGCAGTTCCTGCCACTTACACCTTGAACTTTCGTTCTCAGGACTTGGGCCTTTAGAGAAACGTGATTGGAAAATTGATCACAGAAACATGTTTCCCTTGAAGCATTGCTATGGTCAGAGATTGAGGATTTGCTGGGCTAAATTGTAGGGGGGGTAGGGCAATGGGGGATAGAGGGGCAGAGCCTTGCCTGATGACAACTTTCTCCTTTGCCCCATTCTAGGGCCACAGTTTCCTGCCAGTGAATCAGTCCTGACTGTGAAGTTGTACAAATTGGTACTTCTGGACTCGGTGCCTGGATATCTGACTTCTCAGCCTATTTACACTAGGACTCTCTATTGTGCATTCACCTCTGATGAGAACTTGCTTGTACGTTTTGATAAGGGATTTTTGTGATCAAGATATCATGTCTAACAGGTCCTTTAGTCTCTTCATGTTATCTTATACAGAGCTATTTATATCATCTTTCTAAAGGTCTGAGTGGCATTCATCACTTCTCTCTTCAAAAATTGCAAATGGCTGCCCATAAGAGTCCTGACCATTGGTCTTCAGGCTCTCCATCAGCAGGTTCCCTCTTACCTAACCTCTCTCTTCTTCCAGTAAGCCTCAATACTATTTGCTCCTCACAAGCAAAATTTCCTAACTGTCCTCTCATTCTTTTCCACTCATAATCCATGACACACATATTCCCATCTGGAACACCCTCCCTACTTTGCTTTTCACATCAACATCTCTCCCCTCTTTAAAAGCCCTGTGACAAAGCCACCTCTTCTAAAACCCATTACCTGATGAACCCCCTGACAGGCCCACACCTTCCTCTTCATGCCATCCCATCAGCCTCCTTGACACTCATGTATTTATCTTTTTATTGATTCATTCTCTTTTGTACAGTATTTATATCTATATTTATCCCTTCAAATATGTCATAGTCTTCAATGTATATCTACTACCTCCCTTTCTAAACTGTAATATCCTTAAGGGCAGAAGTCTCATCTTGCACATTTTCTGAATGTTCCCCAAGTACCTAATCCAGTTCTCTGCCCTCAGTAGGTTCCTAGTAAATACTGTTGATGACAACGATGGTGAAAGTGGTGATGGTAAAGGCCCTATTGGGCAAAAATTCACAGCTGAAATGTGACATGGGTCTTGGGGACTAGTGGGAAAGAATGCTAGGGGAGAAAGGAGGAAGAGTTACGTGTGGCTGGTAAGCCACACGAAGAATGGGCTCACTTACAAAGGCAATTCCTCCATGGGCATTTCAGGCCCTCAAGGGACTTTTTGTTTTTTTAAACTCCATGGGACCCTCTCTATCAGAGAATTTTCAGAGAGTTCTAAAACTGCCCATGAAGCTATGAAGGAACTGTTGCCTTTGTCAGGGTAGAAACAGTTCTAGATTCACTCCCTCAGGAATCTGTGTGGAATTAATCCTCTTTGTCCTTGATTCTCTATGAGCTAATCATTTTCTCTAATGGTCTCCATTTTTGCCTTAATCACCACCTATATACTAAGAAAACTTGTGGGTTTCTCAACTGAGTGTAGGATTTTCAAAGTGTTAACTTGGGTTTTTAGTAACTGGAGGTGTGCCCATTTTCTTTTGCTAACTTTGGGGACAATAGTTGAATAAAAACAGGATGAAATTTATTTTATACCCGATGATATTATAAATTTAATCCAATGAAAGTCAACTGAGAACTATCCAATTTAGTAAGAGAGAGGATTATCTGGGTGGAACATTAATAATATGGAAATAGGAAGCAGTAATACTCAGTAGAATAAAGCCCAGTAACTCAGAAAAGCCAAATTATTTGTCCATAAACCAAAGAATTTAGTTATATGAGAACGTAAATTATATTCAATATATCAGACCACCCACAAGAAAATCATGAAAAGCATGAAAAAAAATTAAGAAAAAAACAATATGAAAAACATTTGGATTTCTCTGCAGGGAAAAATAGGTATATTTCAAGCCATTTATATCTAAATGATTTTTTTTCCTAATTTACTACATTATAGTCAGGTATTTGCCTAGAAAAATTTGTCTAGGTTCAAAACCAAGACACAAAGCATTTTAATTATGAAAGAAAAATTAAGGCCATTCCCTAAAATAGGCCTGTATTATGGGACACTAAAAAGCATTATGAAAATAGAGCAGAACCAAAGAAGATAATGAATGGATTAATATAGAAAAGCACGTATAGCGATCCTACACCTACTCAGCCCTGACAACCTGGGCAACCCGAGGGACATGTCTCTACAACCTTTGAAATGCTGGGAATCTTCCAGAAGCTAAATACTTCATCATCCTGAGGGAAGACCTGTATCATGCTGTCAATCTCACTATGTCCTGTCCTCCTCCACAACCTCTGCTACCCATTCTTGTTACACTACCTCACCACCCCAACAATTCCCCACAAACACCCTCCAGCATTTTACCACTATAACACTATACCCTCTGCTCTCTTCTTCCTCCACTTTATTATGCTGGTCTGCTGTATCTAAGGAACCCCTACTGCTCCTTCATCCTCTATCTTTTCTTCAAAAAATGGTATTTGTTAAGTGCCTATTATGACACCGTATTAAGTGCTGGGATAGATACATTGTAATCAGGATGGACGCAGTCTATGTCCCACATAGGGCTCATAGTCTTAATCCCTATTTTACAGATGAGGGAACTGAGGCACAGAGAAGTGATTTGCCCAAGGTTACACCGCAGAAAGGTGGTGGTTTTAGAATTAGAACTCAGGTCCTTCTGACTCCCAAGCCTGTCAGGCCACTCAGCCACACTGCTTTTCTAACCCTCTTCTCTACCTGTTCCTGTCCTGCTCACTCTTCCCACATGTCATCACCAAGACCTGGCTCTTGCCGGATGACATTGTCTCCCCTGCTGCTCTTTCCCAAGATGGCATCATCTTCCAAGCCCCCCAACTCATATGGAGGAGGGAAGGAGTTGCTTCTCTGCTTTTTTCATCTCTCCATATGCCTTTAGCCAGTCTGCTCTCCCTTTTTTTTATTTTTAGAATGAAAGCCCCCAGAGGACAGGGACAGTGTCTAATTCCCTCTAGTGTATTCTTTTCCAGATCTTAATAAAGTGTCCTGCACACAGTAAGCACTTAAGAAAAATACTCTTACTACTACTTAGCCTACAATTCAGCTTTCACTTTCTCTTTCTGTGAATTTCACATCATCCACCTTTGTAGTTAGTCGCTGCTTTTGATCTCTCTCCTTCTCAAAAGCCTAATAGACTTTGGTTTTACTGGCATAGTAGCAACTTGGCTGGCTCTCCTAACTTTCTGATTGTTCCTTCTTGGTTTTGTTCACTGGCTCCACTTCATAAGAATTATGGTGTTTTTAAGCACTTCCAATGCACTTAAGCTCCTGGGGTAAATACGAAGCTTATCAGATCAGAGTCCCACATGGAGCCCATCTTTTCTGTGTTTTACAGATGAGGAAACAGCCTCTCATCCTCTTATGGTGGGCTATTCACAAGGCTCTGTTCTGGGTCTCTTTTTATGCCTTTGCTCTACATTCACACCCTTTGGGAGTTCATTTACTCAACATGACATCAATTACCATTTCTATGCCAATAACTCCCAAGTCTACTTTGCCAGCCCTGACCTCCATCCAACCTACAATCTCATTTCTCTTGCCTCCAAGACAACACCAACTTATCACACCATCACCTTAAACTCAGTATGTCATCAATACGTCCAAGACTGAACTCCTTATCTTCCCTCCCAAACCCTGCGCTCTCCCTGACTTTCCCATCACTGCAGACGGCACTACCAACCTCCCCGTCTCACAAGCCCGCAACCTTGATGTCATCCTCGACTCTGCTCTCTCGTTCACCCCTCACATACAATCTGTCACCAAAACCTGCCAGTTCCACCTCCGCAACATCGCCAAGATCCGCCCTTTCCTCTCCATCCAAACTGCTACCCTGCTGGTTCAATCTCTCATCCTATCCTGACGGGATTACTGCATCAGCCTCCTCTCTGATCTCCCATCCTCCTGTATCTCCCCACTTCAATCTATATTTCACACTGCTGTCCAGGTCATCTTTATGCAGAAACGCTCTGGGCATGTTACTCCCCTCCTCAGAAATCTCCAGTGGATACAAATCAACCTACGCATCAGGCAAAAACTCCTCGCTCTCTGCTTCAAGGCTGTCCATCACCTTGCCCCATCCTACCTCACCTCCCTTCTTTCCTTCTACAGCCCAGCCCACACCCTCTGCTCCTCTGCCGCTAACCTCCTCACTGTGCCTCATTCTCACCTGTCCCACCATCGACCCCCAGCCCACATCCTCCCCCTGGCCTGGAATGCCCTCCCTCTGCACATCTGCCAAGCTAGCTCTCTTCCTCCCTTCAAAGCCCTACTGAGAGCTCACCTACTCCAGGAGGCCTTGCCAGATTGAGCCCCCTCCTTCCTCTCCCCTTCCTGCCCCTCCCCATCCCCCCTGCCTTACCTCCTTCCCCTCCCCACAGCACCTATATATATGTATACATGTTTGTACATTATTATTACTCTATTTTACTTGTACATATTTACTATTCTATTTATTTTATTTTGTTAATATGTTTTGTTTTGTTGTCTGTCTCCCCCTTCTAGACTGTGAACCCGCTGTTGGGTAGGGACCATCTCTATATGTTGCCAACTTGTACTTCCTAAGCGCTTAGTACAGTGCTCTGCACACAGTAAGTGCTCAATAAATATGATTGAATGAATCTTTCCCACCGAAACACACGTATCCTGTAACTTTCCCATCTCTATTGATAACACCCTCTTCCCAATTCCAGAAGCCTGCCACCTTGATTTTATGCTGGAATTCTCATTGTTTTGATTCTCACATTCGTTCTACTGCTGAATCCTGCCAGCTCTTCCTACATACTATCTCCCAGACCCTTTCCTTCTCCACCCAAGCAGCTACCGCTCTGATTTCAATAATGTAAAGGAAATACATGTTATAGCAGAACAGGGCGGTCAACCCTAATACACTAAAATAGTAAAATCATTAAACAGTATCCTTATGACCTGAAAAACTAATGCATCTTCCAAAAAAAAAAAAGGTATTTGAGAGTTCACCAGGTGCAATGCTTTGTACTAAGTACTTGGGAAGTGACACATTTTCCGATCCCTGTATCACAAACCTTGGCATTATCCTCGCCTCATCTCCCTCATTCAACCCATACATTCATTCTATCGTGAAATCCTGTCAGTTTTACCTGCACACCATTTCTAGAATTTGCCTTTTCCTCTTTATTCAAACTGCTACTATGCTAATCCAAGCACTTATTTCCTGCCATGTTTACTGCATCAACCTCTTCTCTGACCTTCCTGCATCCTGTCAATCCTCTCTCCATTCTCGCTTTGCTCAGCTACCTGGATCATTTTTCTGAAAAGCTGTTCAGCCCATGTCCTCCCATTCCTCAAAAAACTCCAGTACTTGCCCCCATTCACTTTCACATCAAACAAAAATTCCTTTCCATCCCCTTTAAGGCATCTCCCTCTACCTAACTTTGATGATATACTACAACCCAATGCACACACCTTTCCCCTTTAATACAACCTACTCTATAATAATAATATTAATAATGATAATAATAATTATTGTATTTGTTAAGCACTTACTATGTGCCAAGCACTGTTCTAAGTGATGAGGGAGATACAAGGTAATCAGGTTGTCTCAGATGGGGTTCACAATCTTAATCCCCATTTTACAGATGAGGTACCTGAGGCACAGAGAAGTCAAGTGAGTTGCCCAAAGTCACACAGCAGACAAGTGGCAGAGCCGGGATTAGAACCCATGACCTCTGACTCCTAAGCCCATGCTCTTTCCATTGAGCCACGCTGATGACCTCTGCATAACCTATGAATTTAACTGTGTACCCCTTAAGAAGAACTGTGGTGGTTGTTAAGCACTTACTGTGAGCCCCCTTCTAGACTGTGAGTCCCCTTCTAGACCGTGAGCCCACTGTTGGGTAGGGACCATCTCTATACGTTGCAAACTTGTACTTCCCAAGCGCCTAGTACAGTGCTCTGCACACAATAAGTGCTCAATAAATATGATTGAATGAATGAATGAATACTGTGTTGCCAGCACTGTAGTAAGCACTGGGGGAGATACAAGCAAATCAAGTTGGACACAGTCCTTGTCCCACATAGGGCTCAGTTTCAATCCCCATTTTACAGATGAGATAACTAAGGCATAGAGAAGTGAAGTGACTTTCTCAAGGTCACACAGCAGACAAGTGGGGGAACTGGGATTAGAACCCACAATGCTGACTCTCATGCCTATGCTCCATCCGTTAAGCCATGCTGCTTCTTGAACACTCAACCTAGGCCAATAGTAATTATGTAAATATTCTTCTATCTACTTATATCTACTATTTCTCCCATCTGCAATATCTTAATGTCCCTCTCCCCCTAAAGACTGTAAGCTCTTTGTGGACAGGGGTCACATCTACCAACTCTGTGTTCTCTGCATTAAGTGCTCAGTATATACTACTGATTGATAAATTTCTGCCTACTGGGAATTTATACTCTAATGAAGGGGGGAGACAAAGAAAAAATATTTACAAGTAATCAAAATAATTAAGTGTTCAATTGACTAGCATAAGTGTGAACACAATGAGAATGAGAAAAAGGTTGTAAGCGTTGGAGATTTCTGGTTGTTTGAATGATTTGGGGGTTCTGGAAATTACCAGCAGGTTGGTGGTGCTATTATCTGAGAGGAATTTTAGCAGGGGAGAAGAGTAGCTCCATTTTAGATATTTTGAATTTTAAGGGCTGGAGAGATATTCCAGGTGGAGATGTGAGACTATAGATTAGAGAGCTCAGGGCAGCAGAAGATGATTTGGGTGTGGTCCTCCCAGAGGCTATAGCCAATGATGCCATATGAGCCGATGAGTTCCCCAAATAAGTAAGGGTAATGCAAGAAGAGTAGGGAGCCCAGAACAGACCCTTGTGGCATGCCCGCAGAAAAAACCTCCTGTCTCTCCCTACTTCAGTGTAGATTTCGCACTGCTGCCCGGATTATCTTTCTACAGAAACGCTCTGGGCATGTCACCCACCTCCTCAAAAATCTCCAGTGGTTGCCTGTCAACCTCCGTATCAAGCAAAAACTCCTCACTATTGGCTTCAAAATTCTCTAGCACCTTGCCCCCTCCAACCTCACCTCCCTTTTCCCCTTCTACATCCCAGCCAGCACACTCTACTCCTCAGGTGCTAACCTTCTCAGTTTGCCTCTTTCTTGCCTGCCCCACATGCTACCTCTGGCCTGGAATGCCTTCCCTCCTCGCATCTGCCAAACTAGCACATTTCCCCCATTCAAAACCCTTCTGAAAGCTCACCTCCTCCAGGAGACCTTTCCAGACTAAATCCCCCTTTTTCTCTGCTCCTCTTCCCCTCCCCATCGCCCCGACTCCCTCCCCCTACTCTACCCCCCTCCCTGCCCCACAGTACTTGTGTGTATATGCACATAGTTATTACTCTATTTTATTAATGATGTGTATATACCCATAATTCTATTTATTTACATTAATGGTATTGGTGCCTGTTTACTTGTTTTGATGTCTATCTCCCCCCTCTAGACTGTGAGCCTGTTGAGAGCAGGGGTTGTCTCTATTCATTGCTGAACTGTACTTTCCAAGCACTTAGTACAGTGCTCTGCACGCAGTAAGCGCTCAATACGATTGAATGAATGAGTGAATAAGAAGGGAAGCTGGTGAGATAACTTTTAACAGGCTAGTATGGTGTCTGCAAAACTGAGGCCTGAGAGGGTTTTGAGGGCTTCCCTGATTACATCCTCATTTCCTGAATTTGCCTCCACTCCAGTGTCACCTATGCACTTGGCTGTGTAACCTTTAAGCACTTTGACACTCACCCCAGGCCTACGGCCCTTATGTGCATATCCTGGGTACTCTACTACTCGGCAGGGAACATGTCTACCTGCTCTGTTATACTGTAATAATAATAATAATAATATAATAATGATGGCATTTGTTAAGCACTTCCTATGTGCAAAGCACTGTTCTAAGTGCTGAGGGGGGATACAAGGTGATCAGGTTTTCCCACATGGGGTTCACAGTCTTAATCCCCATTTTACAGATGAGGTAACAGGCTCAGAGAAGTTAAGTGATTTGCCCAAGGTCACACAGCTGACAATTGGTGGAGCAAGGATTAGAGCCCATGACCTCTGACTCCCAAGCCCGGGCTCTCTCCACTGAGCCACGCTGCTTCTCTAAACTGTACTCTCCCAAGCGCTTAGTACAGTGAGGACACAATAAATATGATTGATTGACCTACCCTATCTGTAATTTATGTTAGTGTCTGTCTCCCCCATGGAGTCTGTAAGCTTCTCGAGGGCAGGGACATATTTTGTCTTGTCTTCTGCCATCAAGTAGTCTCGACCCATAGCGATGCCATGGACACATCTCTCGAATGCTCCACCTCCATCTGCAATCGTTCTAATATATTTACAGAGTTTTCTTGGTAAAAATATGGAAGTGGTTTACCATTGCCTCTACCAACTCTTTTATACTACATTTTCCCAAGAGCTCCGCACACAGTAAGCTTTCAATAAATACCATCCATTGATTTAGTTATCTACTCTAAGCAGGTAAGAGGCTGAAGAAAGAATTCAGGCTTTCAGCTTGGCTACAAAGCAGTCACTGGTGAGTTTAAAGATAATAGTCTCAACGGAGTGAAGGGTTTAAAAGCCTGACTGTAGTGAGTGGGTCGAGAAGACTGGTGGTGGAGAGAAAAGAAAAGCGGTGGGTACATATGGCCTAATGTGTTCTCAGAAAACTACTGTGTACATCAAAGCAAATAGCTTCCTCTCAAAGAAACATATCCTCCTCCATTATTCACAGCACTATTGTTCTTTGATAGGTAGAAGTTGGATGTTAAGACTCATCTAAGCTCCCATTTTGAATTCTATGTTTTCAATTTTAAAATAGTTTGATATTGTTAGGCTCAATCCCCTTGAGCTCTTTTGAAGAAAACTCATGAGATCTGCAATATAAATTATGCTAGAATAATAAAAACTTGAATATCAATCAAATCTATTTAAAATTGCTTTGTTCCATGCAATGAAGCTCATTGACAAGAAAAATATAATGAACTTTAATAGAAACAAAGTTGGATAGGTTTAGCTTTGAGAGCATGTAAAAGAGATCTTTTCCATGCCCTGGATGGTTTCTTGGAAATGCAGGCATGCCAGAACGTGGTAGAATGCGATTCTCTCCTCTGAATGTTTGTAATTTTAGAATCCAGTTGTTTACAGTTAGGGTTTGGGGGGGCCTGCCAGAGATACTAGCCTTTGGCTTTACAGGCAGAGAATGGGTCTGTTATATTGTTGTATAGTACTTCCTAAGCACTTAGTACAGGAGAGCGCTCTGCATGCAATAAGTGACTGATAAATTGAGTATTTTTGAAGCAGCGTGGCTCAGTGGAAAGAGCCCGGGCTTTGGAGTCAGAGGTCATGGGTTTGAATCCCGACTCCGCCACATGTCTGCTGTGTGACCTTGGGCAAGTCACTTAACTTCTGAGCCTCAGTTACCTCATCTGTAAAATGAGGATTGAGACTGTGAGCCCCACGTGGGACAACTTGATCCCATTATATCCCCCCAGCGCTTAGAACAGTGCCTTGCACATAGTAAGCGCTTAACAAATGCCATTATTATTATTGTATTTGTTAAGCTCTTACTATGTGCCATGCACTGTTCTAAGCACTGGGGTAGATATATGATAATCAGGCTGGACACAGTCTCTGTCCCACATCGGGCTCATAGTCTTAATCCCCATTTTACAGATGAGGTAACAGACACAGAAAAGTGAAGTGACTAGCCCAAGGTCACACAACAGAGAAGAGGTGAGGTCAGCACTACAATCCAGGTCCGCTGAGCCCCAGGCCCCCGCTCTTCCCACTAGGCCATGCTGCATCTTCCAACATTTCCGCATACTAGTGTTTAATCTAAATCAAAGACTTAAAAAAATGGTCAATGAAGTTTATTTGTACTAAAATTACATTCTGTGGGGAAAAAATAAAACTGTCCAGGAAAAGTGCCACCCAAAAGGCCACAGCATTCTCTAAAACATCTAGTTTTTTCCCCTTACAGTAGTTGTAGATGAAATATTTATTGAGTACACAATCAGTGCACTGTACTTGGTGTTTGGCAAATAAACAATTAAAAAGTGACCTATTTCCTTCCCAGAAGGAGTTTACACTCTAACGGAGGGAGATAAATGTAAAAATATTTATAGTAGTCAAAATAAATACTTGAAGGTACAATTAATTGGCCACGTACATGAGAAGAACACCTCATGTAAAGCACTGAGGACCAAGTACCTCCTTTTCTCATTTTCTACCAGTTGAAAAGACTGGCTTTTGGCCACTTTTGAACCATGCCCCATGGATTCCACAGACAGGATCTTAAAGGTGGGCACATCTGCCAATCAGGGCTACCAGGCCCCATCTTCCGACTCGTTCCCGCAGACAGGATCTTGGTGGTGGGCACACCGGCCAGTGAGGGCCAAGTCCTCTGCTTCCTGCAGATTAGATCTCTTTGTAGGGAGGTGAGGGAAGAGGGATGAAAATGGCAATTTATTCTGACCTGAGTATCGACAGCCAAAACAGAGACTGAACACAGGTAGGGACTGGCTCCCATCATGCCTGTTATCAGAGCCTCTGGCCAGGCACCATGGGGCAGCTCACGCTACAGGGTGAGCACCCCACATTCCACTCTGAGGACTGGGAGAGGGCCAGGAGCAGCCAGGCAGCTTACTGCAGGGAGGGAATGTTTCTGTTATATTGTTGTATTTTACTCTACCAAGTGCTTAGTACAGTGCAAAGTATAAGCAGTTAATAAACATGATTTACTGGTAAGGCAGTGGCCATGGAGTGGCCATCCCAGGACTCAAGCAGATTTGTGTGAAACGGGCCGGGAGTAGGATGATATTTTCAGGCAGAACTTTATAGTGGAAGTGGAGAGGGTTCCGACTCCCAGGGCCATGCTCTATAATGTAATAATAATGACGATGATGGTATTTATTAAGTGCTTACTATGTGCAAAGCACTGTTCTAAGCGCTGGGGAGGTTACAAGGTGATCAGGTTGTCCCATGGGGGGCTCACAGTCTTCATCCCCATTTTACAGATGAGGGAACTGAGGCACAGAGAAGTTAAGTGACTTGCCCAAAGTCACACAGCTGACAATTGGCGGAGACTGGATTTGAACCCATACCTTCTGACTCCAAAGCCCGTGCTCTTTCCACTGAGCCATGCTGCTTCTCTATCCACTAGAGTATACTGCTTCTCTGTTAACTTGCTTCTTGGGCAAGTTATGTGACTTACCCAAGGCCACACTGCAGAAAAGTGGTGGAGCTGGAATTAAAATGCAGGTACTCTGTCTCCCAGGCCTGTGCTTTTTCCACTAGGCCATTCTAGTTCCCCATAATAAGCATTTAATACAGGCTATATATACTTTAACAGTGTACAGTCCAACAAAAAAAATCAAGTCACAGTAACACAGCACAATGGGCTTTCACTGCAATATTAATACAAATCTGTATGGGAGAGGACTGACATATTCCACTCCCCTAAAAGTGGGCTTAACCTCATCGATGAAAGGTGGGACAAGTAGCAATTTATAATCCGTGGTGGGTATGGTGTCCTTACCACCAACAACAGAATCCAATTAAGTGTGGCTCCAGTTTTCTTAACTGACAACAGGGTGTGGCTGAAATTGACGACAAGGGAAGGATGTGGCTGAAGCATGATTTAGGAAAACAGCGTAGATTAATGCAAAATGGAGACTGAAAACAAAATGGAATAAGGCTGGTTCATTCATTTATTCAGTCGTATTTACTGAGTGCTTACTGTGCAAAGCACTGTACTAAGTGCTTAAGAGTTTGTTTCCACAAGTGATATTTAAGTCAGTCAATCATACTGAGCACTTACTGTGTGCACAGCACTGTACTAAACACTTGTGAGAGTACAGTATAAAATATATTCCCTGCCCACAAGATTACAGTCTAGGAGGGAGACCGGAATTAATATAAGTAAAATAAATGCTATCAAGTGCCAGGCACTCAACTAAATGCTGGAGTAGATTCAAGCTAATCAGATTGGACATAGTTCATGTCCCACATGGGGCTCACAGTCTTAATCTCCATTTTATAGCAGGGAAGTGGTGAAGGAGGGATTAGAACCCAGGTTCTTCTGACTCCCAGATCTGTACTCTATCCACTAGGTCATGTTACTTTTACAGTTGTTACCATCATCCAGCTCAGTGTGTACAAGTTTTCCTGTTTTAGGCTGTCTGTGGGGAAAGAGACCCTCAAATGAGACTCCCCAAATGAGAAATCAGGCCTACATCTCGGCAGATCCACCTCACTCTCCTCTTTACAACCAAGGCCCCTATTTTTTCAAAAGAAGCGGTGTGGTCTGGGGTTCTAATTCCTGCACTTGCCTGCTGTGTGACCTGGGGCAAGTCACTTAATTTCTCTGTGTCTCAGTTACTTTATCTGTCAAATGAAGATTAAAACTGTGAGCCCCAAGTAGGACATGGACTGTGTCCAACCTGATTAGCTTGTATCTACCCCAGCATTTAGAACAGTGCCTGGCACATAGTAAGCACTTAAATACCATAATAATAAAAAAAAGTTAGAGAGTTTCCTGAGACCTCAGTGGGAATGCCACCAGAAACCAGGTAGTCCTGGCCCTAAACATAATGCAAACAGGGTCTCAGATTCACAGTATTACAACCACTCGTTTTCCTGGGAGGTGTTTTTATCTGCAATCCATAATCCACATTATCTTTACATGAGCACAGGTGCTATTTTTGGGGTGGGGGGCGGAATTCAGAGCTGCAGATCAATATATTTCTCAGTACAGTGTTGCTACACAGGGTTCAGTGCACAGACTGTAAAGCACTCTAAGTTCCACTTATTAAAACACAAAAACAGGCTCTTATTTTCAAATGCCATTTTCATAAGATTCCACCTACCATTTTTCATTCAAATGCCAAAAAGAACTGAACAAACTCCTTTGAGGACCATTAATTCAAGTTATCTTATCAGGAAGGAACCAATTATTGTCATGAGCATTCATATTAGTAACCTATGGACAGACAACTGTTTGATTCCCGCCAGAAACAATCTCAATTTTACCAACTTTGGCCAAGGCGCTCTCAGCATTCGTGAAGCCAGCCCCTCGTGATTGACATTATCACAACCTTGCTCCAGCTTATTGCACTGTTTGTAAGCAGAAAATTCTGAGGCTGTCACGTCAGCTGCCTACTGAATTTCCAGAAGCTTTCACTGGCATTCTTCTTCGGCAAGAAATAAATTGTTCCTTTGTTGTTGCACAATCTGATTGACACGCCTAATGTGAATAGGTTCCATTTCAGCAAAGTCGAGAAGCTCCTTTTCTTTTGATTTATTTGGAACTCCTGCAGAATAGCCTCCCGGTCACTGTCAATCACTGGGCAAAGATGCTTCAGACGAAGGGGAGTAGTGATGCAGGATGTACATGTAATGATGTATGTCACTCACAGGGATTCACATGACAACTTCAGTCTACGTGAGACTATTTACAGCACCCAAGAGAAGGAATAAAAACTTTTCAGAAACTAACCCTTCATATCTCTCTGAATCTCTCTGTCTCTGTAGCTATCTCTCTCCAATGAACGGTAGAGTCTCAACTTGTTAAGGTAAACCTCTCAAACTAGGAGTCAGAACCCCATAGAAATCCCAGGGAACAGTCTCAAAGGTCAACCCAGACTTCTCTCTCCTGAAATTCTCCTTGATTCCCTGTCCCTCTCCAGTCCTCCCTCCTCCTGCCCCTTCTTCAACTTTCCCATTTTTCCCAGGAGTATCTCAATAGATCTACTGCATTCTCTCAAAGTCCACCCCCTCCACCTGAGCATCCGGCCACATTGCCTCACATCTTATCAAAACAGTTGCTGTCTCCCTTCTTCCTTCCCTAACCACCATCTTCAACTCTTCACTCTCTTCACACTTCTTCCCACCTGCTTTTAAATGAGCATATGTCTCCCCTATCCTAAAAAAATAATCCCTTGACCCCAGCTCCCTCCAATTATCAGAGAAGCAGTGTGGCTCAGTGGAAACAGCATGGGCTTTGGAGTCAGAGGTCATGGGTTCAAATCCTAGCTCCGCCAATTGTCAGCAGTGTGACTTCGGGCAAGTCACTTAACTTCTCTGTGCCTCAGTTACCTCATCTGTAAAATGGGGATGAAGAGTGTGAGCCCCCCGTGGGACAACCTGATAACCTTGTAACCTCCCCAGCACTTAGAACAGTGCTTTGTAGATAGTAAGCGCTTAATAAATGCCATCATTATTATTATTATTATTACCCCATCTCCCTCCTACCATTTCTCTACAAACTCCTTGAGCAAGTTGAGGCCCTCTGTCTCAAGTTCCTCTCCTCCAGTTCTCTCCTTGATCCCCTCCAATCTAGCTCCTGTCCCCTTCACTCCACAGAAATCACCCTCCCAAAGGTCACCAATTATCTCCTTGCCAAATTAAACAGTCTCTATTCCACCCTAATCTTCCTTGACCTCTCAACTGCCTTCAACTCTGTCGACCACCCCCTTCTCCTGGAAACATTATCCAACTTTGGCATCACTGACACTGTTCTCTCCTGGCTCTCCTCCTATCTCTGGCCACTCCTCAGTCTTCTTTGCTGGCTTCTTCTGTGCTTCACCCTGCCCCTCCTACCTCACCTCACTATTCTCCTACTACAACTCAGACTGCACATTTCATTCCTTTAATACTAACCTACTTATTGTTTCTCAGTCTCTTCTATCTCCCTGCCGACCTCTTGCCCATGTCCTGCCTCTGGCCTAGAATGCTGTCCCTCTTCTTATGGGACAGACAATTACTCTCCTCCCCCACCCTATTCTAAGCTTTATTGAAGACATCTCCTCCACGAGGCCTTCCCTGACTAGCCCCCATTTCCTTTTCTTCCACTCCCTTCTGCATTAACTTTACTTGCTCCCTTTATTTACCCCCATTCCCAGACCCACAGCACTTATGTATATATCCATAATTTATATCATTTTTGTCTCCCCCTCTAAACTCACTGTGGTCAGAGAATGTGTGTGTTATACTCTCTCAAACACATAGTTCAGTGCTCTGCACACAGTAAGTGCTTAATTATGATTAATTAAAAAAACAACAATTTTTTTCAATCAATGGAATTGGGTGCTTTTTGTGTGCAGAGGACTGCACCAAGAACTTGAGGAGTACGATGGATTAAACACACATCATCCCCACCCTCGAGGACCTTACAATATAAAGAAGTAAATTTTTGCTTCTTCCAATTCAGAGACACACAGATGACATTCAAATCAGTCATTTTCATCTACCATATTAAGAATACTTATGCTAAAAAATTTTCTGAACTGAGTTGCTACTAGGTAAGCATGCTTGTTAGCTATCATTGTCATCATCAATTGTATTCATTGAGCGCTTAATTCATTCAATCATATTTATTGAGCACTTTGTGCAGAGCACTGTACTAAGCGCTTAATGTGTGCAAAGTCCTGTAGTAAGCACTTGCAAAAGTACATTGTAAAGAGTTGGTAGACACAGTCCATGCCCACAACAAGGTTACTCTCTAGAAAGGGAGACAGACATTAATATAAATAAATAACTTATGATATGTACTGATGTACTGTTGATTTTAGGGTAGGGCAAATATCAAATTCCCTAAAGTCATAGTGCTCTGTGGGGAAGGAGAGATGCCCCACCCACATTTCTCTTTTTCTTTAGAGACAATCCAGGGTTAGTTTTAAAAACAGAATTATCTTTAGCTTAATCCACTCCACTTTGAGGGAAAGCAATTAAAAAAAATTATACAGGTTTTTAGCTGTAAGAGTTCTTGAGCTGGCATTAATGCTAAGTACTCAGAGGATACTAGAGAAGCAGTGTGGCCTAGTGGAAAGAGCATGGGTTTACGAGTCATAGGACGTGAGTTCTAATTCTGACTCCGCTGCTTGGGCAAGCCACTTCTCTTTGTCTCAGATTCCTCATTTGTAAAATGGGGATTAAGACTGTGAGCCCCACATGGGACAATATGATTACCTTGTATCTCCCCCAGTGTTTAGAACAGTACTTGGCACATCGTAAGTGCTTAATAAATCCCATCATCATCATTATTATTATTATTATTATAGTAGAGCTAGAGTCTGGAGACAAAGTGTAACTGGAGTGTTAGTGAGGAAAGAAGGATCAACTGAGAAGCAGCGTGGTTTAGTGGATAAAGCACAGGCCTGGGAGTCAGAAGGACCTGGGGTCTAATTCCAGCTCCGCCACTTGTCTGCAGTATGACCTTGGACAAGTCACAACTTCTCTGTGCCTCAGTTACCTCATCTGTAAAATAATAATAATAATGATAATAATGGTGATGGTATTTGTTAAGCATTTACTATGTGCAAAGCACTGTTCTAAGCACTGGGGGGATACAAGGTAATCAGGTTGTCCCATGTGGGGCTCACAGTCTCAATCCCCATTTTACAGATGAGGGAACTGAGGCACAGAGAGGTTAAGTGACTTGCCCAAAGTTACACAGCTGACAAGTGGCAGAGTCGGTATTAGAACCCATGACCTCTGACTCCCAAGCCTGGGCTCTTTCCACTGAGCCACGCTGCTTCTCTAAGGGGGATTAAGATTGTGAGCCCATGTTGAGATGATAACAATGGTATTTGTTGAGCACTTACTATGTGCGAGGCACTGAACTAAGTGCTGAGGTGAATAAAAGCAAATCTGATCAGACACAGTCCCTGTCCCACATGGGGCTAGGGCATGGGGCTGGGACAGGGGCTGTTTCCAACCTGATTAGTTTAGCACAGTGTGTGGCATATACTGAGTGCTTAAGTACCACAAAAAAAAATATCTCCAAGCAACATTGTATTTGTGACAGCTCAGAGGTTAGAGCCTGGGAGGAGTATGCAGAGGACTAAGTGGGTGTACTTAGCTGGAATAGAGAGCCTAGGGCTATCCTAGAAATCTCTAATTTCTTCTCACCCTCACATCCAGGCTGTTACCAGCTTTCTTTGCAGTTTCATAAAGTGACAATGTTGCATTCAACCTTTCCCCACTCTCACACGCAAGCTGAGCATGCTGAGTGGTAGCATTGATAATGATAAAGACTTCTTTTTTTCTAATCAAGCCATTTATCATTAATATGTCCTTGTCCTTTTCTCTCCCTTTCTTCTCTACCTTCCCCCTCACCAAACTCCTGAACTGTAGCAGGAAAGGCAAGAGTTCTATAAAAGTAACCCTCTAATAGTGTGGTTTAGTATGAGTTGAGAGCTAACAAGATAGGTTAGTGGGTTAGAAGAGTAAATAAAGAGTGTGACTTGGATCTGTTTAAACAATTTTTTTAAAATTTTTAATTGGTATATGGTTCCTTGAAACCCTTGGAAGAGACAAATAACAAAAATTCATCATAAAACCTGAAGTTTGGAAAGTATGTTGGTGGCATAATCAAATTGAAATCATCTTCCTTCTGCTACTTTGCCACACGCTCAGGCCAAACTCTGGGAGTTACAAATGCTGCTAGTTAAATGCCATTATGACTCTTTTTATGTATATAGTTTATGTCATGTGTAATAATGTGCATATTGCATATAAAGAATTATTACAAGTATAAAATTACAATCCACAATTAAATGCCAGAGATTGAGTTTGATTTTTCTTCCCCTCTAAACTGTACACTCATTGTAGGCAAGGAATGTGTCTGCCAACTCTGTTGTATTTAACTCTCCCAAGTGCTTAGTACAGAGCTCTGCCAGCAGTAAGTGCTCAATACAAAAGATTGTTTGCTTGTTTTTTGTTTTTTTTTTAAAAGAAAAAAACCTTGGGTGGTGCTACTAGTTCAGAGCAAACAGAGCATGCAGTAAGTGCTCAATATATACCGTTGTTTGTTTGTTTGCTTTTAACCTTGGATGGTGCTACTAATTGAGAGCAAACATATTTCCAGATAAGGGAGTCAGCATAAAGCAATGGAAGCATGAATGACTGGACTGTGAATCCAGGGATCATTATGTCTCTGAGCTTGGGGTCTCCAGGGATCAGGGTGTCCCCTCCATCCCTGCCCAAGCAGCATGGCCTAGTGGCAAGAGCAGGGGCTGGAGTGTCAGAGGACGTGGGTTCTAATCCCAACCCCACCACTTGTCTGCTGTGTGGCCTTGTCTGCTGTGTGGCCTTTTTCTCTGGGGTCCTCAGTTTCCTCATCTGTAAAATGGGAATTAAGGGTGTGAGCCCCATGTGGGACAGGGACTGTATCCAACCTGATAAACTTGTATCTAACCCAGCAGTTAGAATAGCACCTGGTTCATAGCGCTAAACAAGTACCAAAGTAATAATTATTATTTTCTGTGCCTCAGGTACCTCATTTATAAAATGGGGATTGACTATGATCTCTTGTGGGACAGAGACTGTGTCCAACCTGATTAGCTTGTATCTACCCCAGCACTTAGAACAGTGCTTGGTACATAGTAAGTGCTTAACAAATACCATTATTAATTATTATTATTATACCCTGCACCCTGAAAGAGCAGAAGCAAGGAAGAAGGCCCAGTCCAAATATTGGCATGGTTGTAGCTGTTTCTCACCCAGCTCTGGTACTGGAATGGTAATGGATTTTAGGGTGGTTCCATATAAACAACAATGAACTGTTAATGGCTCTTTTTCTGTCAACTTTCCAATGGGTAAATTTGGCTATTTTTTCTTTTGTTCTGATCTGATCTAATTGCTCACATTTCCTTTTTTAAATGCCCCTTCTCATGGCACAGTGTAAAATCCCTGAGGGACAGGGATCGTGTCTGAATGAATTTCCACCAATTTTCCCCGCACTTGGTCCAAAGTTTCATTCATTATAAGTGTTTAATCAATGCTGTTGACTATCTGCTACTGTAACTGGGTTTTGGATTAGGGAAAACTGAGGTGCTTTGGCAATGAGAAGTAGCTTGTCCTAGGGGAAAGGGCATAGGATGGAGTCAGGAGACCTGGGTTCGAATCTCAGTTCTTTCTTTTGCCTGCTGTGAGAACTTGGGAAAGTCACAACTTTTCTGGGCCTCAGTTTCCAAAGCTGTCAAATGGGGATTCGGTGACTGTTCTCAATTCCTACTACTGGGGACTGAGGACAGGGACTGAATCCAATCTGACTGTATTGTATGTAACCTGATACTTACAATGGCTCTTGGCCCATAATAGCAACCTAACAGTGATGATTATGATGATTGTGCTATTAAGAAATTACTGTGTTCCAATTACTGTTCTAATGTCTGGGGTTGGTACAAAATAATCAGGTTGGACATAACCCCTGTAGCTCAGTCAAAGTAGGAAGGAGAATAGGTATTGAACCCACATTTTAAAGAGAAGTAAACTGAAGCCCAGAGAAGCAGCCTGGTTTAGTGGAAAGAGCCCAGACTTGGGAGTCAGAGATCATGGGTTCTAATTCCTGCTCTGCCACTTGTCTGCTGTGTGACCTTGGGCAATTCACTTAACTTCTCTGTGCCTCAGTTCCCTCATCTGTAAAACTGTGAGCCTCATTTGGGACAACCTGATTACCTTATATCTACCCCAGTGCTTAGAACAGTGCTTGGCACATAAGTGCTTAACAAATACCATCATTATTGTTGTTATTATTATTGCCCAAGGTAACTTAGTAGGCAAGTAACAGAGCTGGGATTAGAACCCTGCAGTTTAACAATTACCATAAAAAAATTGACACTGAGGTAACGAAGATTCCTTTCTCTCTGGCTATGTCCTCAGCTCTATCTGTTCACAGCACTGTGGCCATGTCTGCATGGGGAGAACCTCAATCAACAGTATTTACTGAGCTCTTGGAGCATACAGAGCACTGTAGTAAGTGCTTGGGAGAGTACAGTATAGCAGAGTCGGTAGACACCTTCCCAACCCACAAGGAGCTTACAGTCTAGAAGGGGAGGCAGACATTTATATAAAGTTTGGATATGTAGATAATTGCTGTGGGGGTGAGGGGAATACAGGGTACAAATCCAAGTGCAAGGGCAACACAGAAGGGAGAGGGAGAAGAGGAAATGAGGGCTTAGTCAGAGAAGGCTACTTGGAGGAGATGTGTTTATAATAAGGCTTTGAAGGTGGCAGAGAGTGATAGTCTATCAGATTTGAAGAGGGAGGGCATTCCAGGCCAGAGGCAGGGCATGGGCGAGAGGTCGGTAGTGAGCTAGATGAGGTCAAGTTTCAGTGAGGAGGTTGGCATTAGAAGAGCCAAGTGTGGAGGCTGGGCTGTAGTAAGAAATCAGAGAGGTAGGGTAAGTGGGGGCAAGGTATTTCAGGGCTTTAAAGCCAATGGTAAGGAGTTTCCGCTTGATGGGGAGGTGGATGGGCAACCACTGGAGGTTCTTGAGGAGTGGGGAAACAAGGCCTGAATGAGTTTGTAGAAAAATGATCTAGGCAATAAAGTGTGGATTGATTTGGGGAGAGATAGGAGACAGGGAGGTCAGCAAGGAGGCTGGCCCAGTGGTCAAGGCAAGATAGGATAAGGGCTTGGTTCAGCATGGTAGCGGTTCTGGTGAAGAGGTTTGAAAGGCTTACAGCACCTGCTTATTTCTTGACGATACTACCATCATCTGATTTGTTTGGCCTCAGGCAGATAGAATTTATCTGGAATGGAATTGCCTATCCAGCATTCTACAGGCTCTGCTAATGCTAATGGACATCAATGGAATAACTCGTTCTTTTAAATCTTTAAAGCGTGAGGCCCCACTTTCCCTCTCAGTCATGACAATTTAGAAGTAAGAGAACTCAGTCTGAATTCAGTACACGGAAGGCCAATTTTGCTCATCAACATATCATCATCACTGATCCCTATTAATTTGCCCTAGGTGCACTGTAGTGATCTAGGCTATAAATACAATGCTGGGCATCTCATTTGCAAGTAATCTGAGTCAGATCTATGGGAAATGGAAAACCTAATGAAAAGTTTTGTTCGCTGAAACTCCACAGTCAATGCTTATTTAGGAGTCAAGTGTCAAGATATTAGGGGGTGAATTGTCTGGAGGAAGCATTAGCACTAAAGTAGTCCTTTCACAGGTTTCAGAACACTCTTGAGTGTGACATCAGAATAAAAATGCTAGTATGGCAAAGGCTAAGATTTATGCAGAAACTTGATTGAGTTCACAGCCTAGCAGTCCACGCTATTATTATTTAATTAGAGGTATTACCCCATCTAGTAGCTTGACTATAGGAAGCCAACACTTTCATTATCAATCAACATTCAACACTTACTGTATGCAAGGCACTGTATTAAAGAGTTTATTCCTCTGACTTTGTTGAAACTGCAATTTGGGGGGCTAAAATAGGAATGCAAATATTTCATATTTCAACCATTTGACCCGGTGTCAAACTTTATATTTTCCTAGCCGACTCATGATAGTGATCCTACCCACCAGAATTTTGTCAGAGGAAAGTGCTAAGGGTTGTTCTCCATCTCCACTCACTCCTTTGGAGAACTAAATCTCTCCCATGACTAAAACCACCACCTCTATGTGGATGATTCCCAAATCTACATCTCCAGCCCAATATAATCATTCATTTAATCATATTTATTGAGTGCTTACTCTTTGCAAAGCACTGTGCTAAGTGCTGGGAAAGTACAATTGGGCAACAGATGGAGATAATCCCTTCCCAACAACGGGCTCACAGTCTAGGACGGGGAGACAGACAATAAAACAAAACAAGTAGACAGGCATCAATACCATCAAAATAAATAGAAATATAGATATATACAGATCATTAATAAAATAGAGTAATAAACATGTACAAATATACACAAGTGCTGTGGGGGTGAAAGGGATAGAGAAGAGGGAGGGACGATGGGGAGGGGAGGAGGAGCAGAGGAAAAGGGGGGCTCAGTCTGGGCAGGCCTCCTGGAGGAGGTGAGTTCTCAGTAAGGCTTTGAAGAGGGGAAGAGAGCCAGTTTGGCAGATGTGAGGAGGGAGGGCATTTCAGGCCAGAGGTAGGATGTGGGCCAGGGGTCGATGGCGGGACAGGTGAGAATGAGGTACAGTGAGGAGGTTAGCAGCAGAGGGTGCAGGCTGGGCTGTAGAAGGAGAGAAGGGAGGTGAGGTAAGAGGGGCAAGGTGATGGAGAGCTTTAACGTCAATAGTGAGGGGTTTTTGCTTCATGTGAAGGTTGATAGGCAACCACTGGAGATTTCTGAGGGGAGTGATATGCCCAGAGCATTTCTGTAGAAAGATAATCCAGGCAACAGAGTGAAGTATAGACTGAAGCAGGGGAGACAGGAGGATGGGAGATCGGGAAGGAGGATGATGCAATAATTGTCCTGCCTTCAAGACATCTCTACTTGGATGTCCTGCTGATACTTTAAACTTGTCCAAAACAGAACTCCTTGTCTTCCCATTCAAACCCTGTCCTCCCCAAACATTCCCATCACTGTAGAATAATACCATCATCCTGTCTGTCTCACAAGTCCATAACCTTGGCATTATCCTTGATTCCCCTCTCTCACTGAACCCACACATTCAATCTGTCACTAAATACTATCAGGTCCACTTCCACAACATCACTAAAATCCATCCTTTCCTCTCCATCCAAACAGCAACCACCTTAATCCAAGCATTTATCCTAACCCACCTTGATTAGTTTATCAGCTTCCTTGCTCACTTCCCTGCCTCTTGTCTCTGCCCACTTGAGTCCATACTTCACTCTGCTGCCTGAATCATTTTTCTACAAAAACATTGTTTGTTTATTCTCCCCTCCTCAAGAAACTCCAGTGGTTACCCATCCACCTCTGCCTCAAACAGAAGCTCCCAATCACCTTGCCCCATCTTACCTCACTTCGCTATGCCCCTAATACCACCCAGCCTGCACACCTTGCTCCTCTAATGCCAACCTATTTACTGTACCTCAATCTTGTCCATCTCGCCACCGACTGCTTGCTCATGTCCTGCCTCTGGTCTGGAACACCCTCCCTCCTCAAATCCCATAGTCAATTACTCTCCCCATCTTCAAAGTCTTATTGAAGGCACATCTCCTCCAAGAGACCTCCACTGACTAAGCCCTCATTTCCTCTTTTCCCACTCCCTTCTGTTTCACTCTGACTTACTTCCTTTATTCACCTCTGCCCAAACTCAGTCCTACAGCACCTATGTACATATTTACAATTTATTTACATTAATGTCTGTCACCCCTCTAGACTGTAAGCTCACTGGGGGCAGGGAATGTGTCAGTTATATAGTTCTTTTGTAATCTTCTAAGTGCTTAGTATGGTGCTCTGCACACAGGAAGCATTTAATTCATTCAATCATATTTATTGAGTGCTTACTGTGTGCAAAGCACAGTACTTAATAAATACAACTGATTGATGAAGTAGCCAGTGACTTGTTTTCTTCTGTGGCATAGTATGTGGAAGCTTGGTATTTATTGGGTTTATCAGAGCTCTGGATTTCATTAGTATTTGGATTTCTTTTTAAAATCCTTTCATTAATAAGGAGGATTTATTGAGTCTAGAGGTGCCTGGAATTGTAATAGAAGTCTTTTAGCCATCGCACTTGGTGATAAGCAACTCAGGAAAATCAAATTCCTGAAACTCTTCCTGCATGTAACAGCCACCTCTTCTGCCTCTGTCCTGAAACCTGTTTGCTGCACCTATCTTGAAGACTCCATAGCAACGCCAGTTTGCCCAGCTGTGCCCAGGACCATGGTCCAGACTGCTTTTACCCCACTTGAGTTCAGCTTTCCAAGTCTAGTTCTAAGCACCCACTCCAGGGCTGGGGGCATTTTCTAATCCTTTCATCAGAACCTTGTATCCCAGACCAAATCCTCTCCCCTATTAAAAGCCTGCAAGGTTGGAATTGGACATGTGCCTTCTCTCAGTCAATCAGTAGTATTTACTGAGCACTCCTATATACAGAGCACGGTGCTAAACACTTGAGGGAATGCAAAACAACAGAATCAGCTGACATCCCTGCCTATAACGAGTTTACAGTCAATTGGGGGAGACAGGCATTAATATGAATAAATATGCAATTAACATAATCAATCAATCATATTTATTGAGCACTTACTATGTGCAGAGCACTGTACTAAGCGCTTGGGAAGTACAAATTGGCAACATATAGAGACAGTCCCTACCCAACATTGGGCTCACAGTCTAAAAGGGGGAGACAGAGAGAAAAAAAAAAAAAACAAAACCAAACATACTAACAAAATAAAATAGAATAGATACGTACAAGTAAAATAAATAGAGTAATAAATATGTACAAACATATATACATATATACAGGTGCTGTGGGGAAGGGAAGGAGGTAAGATGGGGGGGATGGAGAGGGGGACGAGGGGGAGAGGAAGGAAGGGGCTCAGTCTGGGAAGGCCTCCTGGAGGAGGTGAGCTCTCAGCAGGGCCTTGAAGGGAGGAAGAGAGCTAGCTTGGCGGATGGGCAGAGGGAGGGCAGAGGGAGGGCAGAAGGAAATGTACACAAGTGCTGTGGGTTTGTGGGTGGTGCAAATATCAAGTGTCCAAAGGTCACAGATCCAAGTGTATAGACAATGCAGAAGGGAGAGTGAGCCAGGGAAAAGAGGGCTTAATCGGGAAAGGCCTCTCGGAGATGTGACTATAATAATTGCTTGAAGGTGGAGAGAGTGGTGGTCTGGCATATGTGGATGGGAGTTCCAGGCTAGGGGAAAGATGTGGGAAAGGGGTCAATGGTGAGATAGATGAGATTGGGGCACAGCGAGTAAACTGGTGTTAGCGAAGTGGAGAGTGCAAGCTGGACTGTATGTAGTAGGCGAGAGGTGATGTAGGATGAGGTGAGGTGATTGAGTATTTTAAAGCCAATGGTAAAGAGTTTCTATTGGATGTGGAGATGGATGGGCTCCATCTATCCCAGCTTCGCCAACTGTCAGCTGTGTGACTTTGGGCAAGTCACTTAACTTCTCTGTGCCTCAGATACCTCATCTATAAAATGGGGATGAAGACTGTGAGCCCCCCGTGGGATGATCTGATCAACTTGTAACCTCCCCAGTGCACAGAACAGTGCTTTGCACATGGTAAGTGCTTAATAAATGCCCTTATTATTATTATTGTTATTATGGGCAGCCATGTTCTTGAGGAGTGGGGAGACATGGACTGAGCATTTTTGTTGAAAAATGATCCAGGCAACAGAGTGAGGTATGGACAGGAGAAAGGAGAGACAGGAGGTCAGTGAGGACACAGATGCAGTAATCAAGATGGGATAGGATAAGAGCTTGGATCACGTGGTAGCAGTCTGGATGGAGAGGAAGGGGCAGATTTTAACAGTGTTGTGAAGGTAGAACTGACAGGATTTGGTGACATTGAATAAATGGGTAGAATGAGAAAGATGAAGTGAGGACAATGCCAAGATTACAGGCTTGTTAGGGAGGATGGTGGAGTTGTCTACAGTGATGGGAAAGGCAAGAGAAGGATTAGAAGATAAGGAGTTTAGTTTGAAGTGTGATTGGGACAACCAGTTAAAGATGTCCTGAAGGCTAGAGGAAACGTGAGATTGTAGTGAAGGGGTGACGTATTTTTGGAAATCATCTGCATAGAGATGGTAGTTGAAGCCATTGTAGGGAATGAGTTTGCCAAGGGAGTGGGTGTATATGGAGATTAGAAGGGGACCTAGAACTGAGGCTTGAGGGTCCTCCTCACTGTCAGAAGGTGGGAAGCAGAGGAGGAGCCAGGAAAAGAAACAGAGAGGGTGGTCAGATAGGAGGAAAATTAAGAGAGGGCAGTGTCAGTGAACCCAAATTTGGATAAAATTTAAAGAAAGGGGTGGTCTACACTGTCAAAGGTAGCTGAGAAGTCTAGGAGGATTAGGATAGAGTAGAGGGTTTGGTGAAAAGGAGGTCACTGGTTACCACAGGGTTATTTCTGTGGAGTGAAGGGGGCAGGAGCCAGGTTGGAAGGCATCTAGGAGAGAATTGAAGGTGAGGAAATGGAGACAGAGGGGGTAAACAACTCTCTCAAGAAGTTTGGAGAGAAATGGTAGGCGGGAGATGGGGTGATAACTGAAGGTAGCCATAGGATCAAGTGAGGCCTTTTTTTTGTTGATAGGGGATATGTAAGCATGTTTGAAAGCAGTGGGGAAGAATCCCTTGGAAAGTGAACAATTGAAGATGGCAGTTGAGGAGGGGAGAAAGGAGTGGGTAAGTGTTTTTAAAAAGGTATGAAGAGATGGGGTCAGAATCAGAGGTGGAGGGAATAGATTTAGGAAGGAGGCAAGAAATTTCATCTTGAAAGCCTTCCTTCCAACACTGAGCCTAAGTTGTATTCTTCTTACATCCCCTGCATATCCTGCATATGCTGCCTTCTGCTGGCTGGAAAGACCTCAGAGTTCAGTCCTGTGCTGATGAGGCACTCGAACCAGAGCTCAGAGAAACCCTCATCATTTCCACTATAAAGTACTGCCTGAAATATCGTCTTACCCCCTCACCCTTTCACACAGATCTGCTTGAGCCCTGGTGTGGCCGCTCCATGATCACTGCCCATGGAGTAACAGTCAATTCCCACCAATCATGTTTACTGACCGCTTATAGTCAGAAGGATCTAGGTTCTAATTATGAGCTCTGCCACTAATCAGCTGTGTGACCTTGGGCAACTCTCTTAACTGCGCCTCAGTTACAGCATCTGTTAAATAGGCATTAAGACTGAGTCTCATGTGGTACATGAACTGCATCCAACATGATTAGCTTGTATCTGCCCAAGTGCTTAGTACAGGGCCTGACATATAGTAAGCACTTAAAACCATGAAAAAAACATTAAAAAAATCCCCACAACTTCCCTGTGCCTAAGTTTTTTCATCTGTAAAATGGGAATTATATCCTATTGTCTCTTATTTATAGTGAGCCCTATGTGGGAGAAAGACCGTGTCTGACCTGATTATCTTGTATCTACAACAGTACTTGGTACAGTGCTGGGCATATAACATGCATTTAACACCAGAATTATTATTATAGGGATAGATGCATTCAATTCATTCAATCGTATTTATTGAGTACTTGCTGTGTGTGAAGCACTGTACTAAGCACTCAGCTCAGGCACGGCTTTACAATTTCTCTTGTCCCCATTTACTAATGAGGAAACTGACATCCAGAGAGGTTAAGGTGATTTCCCCAAGGTCACACAGCAGATCCTTGTCAGAGCTTGGATTAGAATGCAGGTCTCCCAATTCCTAGTGCCATGCTCTTCCCACTAGACTGCACTGGGGTCCCCGATTATTTTCCCCGTTATCACTGTCTTTGGGGCTCCAGGTCCTGTGTACTATTTCCAAGAGGCAAACATGCACCCAGGATTTACCTCAGCCATTCTGTTCTGAAGGTAGATAGTTCTCTTAACAGTTACGCTGATCATGGAAATTGCTCGGATTCCCCCTAATGTCTACATCAGTTTGTCATATGATCAACAGACGTTCTAAACCAGACACCATCCACAGGAAGCAATCAAAGGATGTGGCTTATGAACGTATGGTAAATCAACCCCTTCAATTGGGTGAAGGATGATCAGATAGGGGTGCCCAGGGATACCCATAACCTGAACATACTTTAGGCAATTCATTCATTCAATCATACTTATTGAAAGCTTACTGTGTGCAAAGCACTGTAGTAATCACTTGGGAGAGTACAACAGCAGACACATTCCTGTGCACAGTGAGCTCACAGTCTAGAAACGTTATCCCATATCACACACCCATCTCCCACTACAACTACCAGACCCCTCTATTGTACTGTACTCTCCCAAGAGTTTAGAACGGTGGTCTGCCTGCAGTAAATGCTCAATGACTGATTGGATCCCTTCAAAAGAAAGGTCTGGGTAGCAATGGTCTTAGCCTTCCTCTTCATACTGCTGAGCAGGAGCAATCCTCTTGCCAATAAAATATGACAGAGGGCACGTTCTGTGATTTAAACTCTGCTCCAAATTTACATGGATTAGAGATTAGCATTCTTTAATTGGATTTTCACTGTATTAAATTGGGATTCATTACCCTTGGTTTGACTTCTTTATTTCAACCAAATGCACATGCATTTCACTTTGACCTGTCTCTGAGCTGGCACCCATAGCATTCTCCATCTTTAGGAAGCCCTCCCTTTTCCTTTCTGGCAAACCGTGTCCTACCTCTCCCTCAGAATTCTGCTGAAGACTCACCTTCTCCTGGTGAAGTCTCACCAGGGCACAGACACCGCTTCCAAAAAACTCCAGCATCCTACATAACATGGGCTGACTGTAAGCTCCTCCCTTTAGATTGTAAACACCTTATCAACAGGGAATCAGTCTACCAACTCTGTTGTACTGTACTCCCCCAAGTGCTTAGGACAGTTCTCTGCACAAAATAAATGTTCAGTAAATACCACTGATCAATTAAAAAGATCCCAAACTAAATCTTGATATTTGAAGCGATAATATGTCCTAATGACACCTCATCACACATCCCACCCAGAGCTGCTGTGTATAGGTAAGCATAGCTTCAGACCTAGAAGACTGCCTTCAACCTAGGATTTTGTGGAGGTGGTTCCTGTAAGATATTTTCAAAGACAATTTTCACCTATAGTCCTCCATCCCCTATCATGCTGCCTGACGTATATAAAGAGCTGATCACCCTACATAATCATGAATTACACAATTACACCCTTTCCAAACAGTAAAAAGGAAGGAAAATCAATATCCTAACTACTTTCTTGGCAGGAACCATTATTTGTTTCAGATTAGTGGGAAAGAGGCTGCTTTTAAGGTTGCAGAACAAAGGAAATTTGAACCAGGCCACATCCAGAAGGCTTCAAAAGCCAAAATTGCAATAAAAAATGGCTACACATGATCCCTTCACCCACTACTGAAATGCATATTTGCAGCCATGAGCAATGTCCAACTGAAATTTTTTTAAAAAAATTGCTCTGGAACATATTGTAGGAGCGTGACAATGCTAAAATTATGATTCTGTAGGACTTCATTACAAACTCATCTGTTCAGCAGTTTATAACTTTTGCAAATGTACTTTGGGGAATCAAATATGCATGCTTGTTCTTATCCTGAAAGCAAGGGTTTTGGAAACTTCTTTGAATATTTGATAGATCTTGAGCAACTCAAATGAGAAAAGAAATCTGGTTTTCAGCTGTTGAGGTTTTTCAGATGCTTTTTGATTCTTATGCTGCTTTAGTGGCTTTGTAATCATCATTCAGACTCGGAATGTGGGTAGTACTCAATAAGAAATACACTGTTTGCCTGGCTGGAAATGATTTTTCTCTGTGGCCAGTTAATGATATTTTAAAAATAGCGTCCGGTATGATCACTTTTTTTTTCCCTGTAGTCCGCAAAGGATATCAAAATGAGAAGTGGGCTTGGAGGTAATGTGAAGGTTCATTCATTCATTCAATTATATTTATTGAGCACTTAATAATAATAATAATAATAATAATGGCATTTATTAAGCACTTACTATGTGCAAAGCACTGTTCTAAGCGCTGGGGAGGTTACAAGGTGATCAGGTTGTCCCACGTGGGGCTCACAGTCTTAATCCCCATTTTACAGATGAGGTAACTGAGGCCCAGATAAGTTAAGTGACTTGCCCAAAGTCACACAGCTGACAGGTGGCTGAGACGGGTTTGAACCCATGACCTCTGACTCCAAAGCCCGTGCTCTTTCCACTGAGCCACGCTGCTTCTCTGCTTAATATGTGCAGAACACTGTATTAAGCACCTGGGAGAGTACAGTAGAACACATTTCTTGTCCCCAACAAGCTTCATCTCCCCATGTTTTACGGAGCAGTAAGTCACAGCGTTGGTGGGAGGCTTTGCAGACTTTGCAAATTCTCCCTGAATTTCATGCAGCAGGTTTATGTGACACAGACAAAGATATTGAAGGCTTCTTCCTTCCCCATCTTTAACCTGCTTTAAATCTCCTTCTGTAAAATGGGGACTTGATATTTGTTCTCTACCCTACTTGGCCTGTGAGGCTCCACGTGGGAGAGGGACTTTGTCCAAAGTGATTCACTTGTATCTACCCTGGCACTTGGTGCTTGACGTATAGTAAGCGCTTAACAAATACTATCATTGTTTAAATGTTCTTCTTTCCAGAGCACGTGAGTTGTCAGAGTAGTAACCTTACAATAATGCATTCTGGGAGGAGGCTTCTGGTAATGGGGTTGTGACTGCCAGGCTGAAATGATGCTACTTTGCTTCCCAGAACAAATTTAGAATGAACTAATCTGTAAACTCTAGATTTTAAGCTCACTGTGGACAGGGAATGTGTCTGTTATACTGTAATATTGTACTCTCCCAAACAGTACGGTGCTCTGCAGTCAGTGCTCAAGTATGATTGCCTGATTAATCCAAAATTATCCATCATTAAACACAATTATGGAGACTGTCCTAAACACTGGGGTAGATACTAGTAATCTGACCAGATATAATCCCTGTACCTTGATATTCACCCCACAGCACTTACGTACTTATTTTAAAATTGTATATTGTTATAAATTGCTTATCTATTCATATTAATGTCTCTCTCCCCCTCTAGATTGTAAGCTTATTATGGGCAGGGCTTGTTGTATTGTACTCTCCCAAGTGCTTAGTACAGTGCTCTGCACATAGTAAGTGGTCAATAAATACAATTGATTGATTGATTGAATAGCTGATTGAAAAGTGGCATGACAAAGGCAAAGCAGAATGAGATAGCGGATAGAGCACAGGCCTAGGAGTCAGAAGATCATGAGTTCTAATTCCAGCTCTTCCACTTGTCTGCTGTGAGACCTTGGGCAAGTCACTTCACTCCTATGTACTTCAGTTACCTCATCTGTAAAGTGGGGATTAAGATTGTGAGCCCCACATGGGACAAGGAACTGTGTCCAACCTGATTTGCTTGTATCCATCCCAGCACTTAGTACAGTGCCTGGCACATAGTAAGCACTTAAATACCACAATTATTATTACTATCATTACCACCTCAAGGGTAAAGTGGAAGCAATTTTCGTAAGGGCTTCTGAAAACACTGCCCTTAAAAATACCGAATGAATCTGGTTGTCCTGCATCCTGATGCCCTGTTCAGTGCTCTAAATTCCAGATCAAATAATGTGCTAATTTAATTGTTCAGCTGGTACAGTGAATGCTAACGCCATACCAAGTCCAATAGTACAACTTGAGGAAGGGTGAATATTTATTTACACGGTTAAGGAACAGAGGCAACAGAGAAGGTAAAAGACTTGTTCATAATCACACAGCAAATCAGGCGCAGGCAAGGATTTGACCCTGGGTTACCTAACTTCTACTCCCATACTCTTTCAATCATCCCACACTGCCTCTTGAAATGAGATGCAGCATGGCTTAGTGAAAACAGCACAGGCATGGGAGTCAGAGGACCTATGTTTGAATCCCAGCTCTGCCAACTGCTCAATGGGCAAGTAATTTAACTTCTCTTTGCCTCAGTTTCCTCATCTGCAAAATGGGTATTCACTACCTGTTTTCCCTTCTACGTAGATTATGAACCTCATGTGGGACAAGGACTGTGTCCAACTTGATAAAGTTGAAGATACTCCAATTCCTAGAATGATGCCTGACACATAGTGAGCATTTAAATGCCATAAAAATGTTTAATGCCTCTACATTCTGAATCCCAGGGGGCTAAACCTAATAAACTCCACTTTTCTTTGAATGACTTTACTACTGTAAACACAGATTGGCACTATTGTTTATCTATAGACTTGGAAAGTTTTATTTTTTATATTTTCCCATGGCATCAACAAGGGTACATCTCAAAGACAAATAAGCCAACCCTTCTGTCCAAGAGGGTGACCAGAGCAGAGAGCCCATCACTACTCCACTGGCTCATGTCTTCTCCTTGGTGAGCATTCTTCTTCCAGGCACTTTGGTATTTTCTTCCTTTTAACAGGTTGGGGTAGTAAGAGGACAAAGATGAAATTCAGATGTATTCCTTGCTAAGATGTAATGGAAGAGACGATGGAATGTCAGGGAGTCATTCATGCTTATTGAGTGCTTACTGTGTGTAGGGCACTGGACTGAAAGCTTGGAAGAGTACAATATAAGATATTCCCTACCCACAACATTCATTCAATCGTATTTATTGATCACTTACTGTGTGCAGAGCACTGTACTAAGCATTTGGGAAGTACAAGTCAGCAACATAAAGAAATGGTCCCTACCCAACAACTGTCTTACAGTCTAGAAGGGGGAGAACAATCTTCATTCTTACATTCTAGAGGTGAAGGGGGTCGGGAGTTGTGGGTGGGGTGGTAATCTGGGGATTATTTTTGTCCATCCTCAGTCAGTTAGTGCATCTGTGGTACGTACACTTTTCTAGGACCTTGTAGCCACTTAGAGATGTGTCATACACTCAGTCAGCGAACATCATTGAGCACTTACTGTGTGTGGTGGACTGTATTAAGTACTTTGGAGAGTACAGTAGAAAGCATTCATCTTCACAGCTTTGGTAGGAGGCATTGATTGTCTGATTTGACAGCTGAGGAAACTGAGGCGAGGTCCAGTGAAAGTGGAAGCAATTTTCGTAAGGGCTTCTGAAAACACTGCCCTTAAAAATACCGAATGAATCTAGTTGTCCTGCATCCTGATGCCCTGTTCAGTGCTCTAAATTCCAGATCAAATAATGTGGCTAATTTAATTGTTCAGCTGGTACAGTGAATGCTAACACCATACCAAGTCCAATAGTGCTTTGCACACAGTAAGTGCTCAGCAAATACTATTTATTGGATGAGTCACTGCCCTCTTTTTAGATAGTGAACCTTGTTGAGCTGGAAGTAGGGGTGCTCTTGGAAAGCATGATTTCTCCATTTATTAAGGTATTGTGAAGTACTAGCTAGATACTAGCTAACCAGGTTCTTTACAGTCCATGTCCTACACGGACTCAGTTTTAATCCCCATTTTCCACATGATAAGGTAACAGGTACAGAGAAATGAAGTGATTTGCCCAAGGTCATACAGCAGACACGTGACAGAGCTGGGGTTAGAACCCAGGTCTTCTGACTCCCAGGCCTGTTCTCTTTCCATGCTGCTTCCAATAATTAGTTTAATTAGATTCTGGCTACATCCTCCATAGTAATAAAAGATCCAGGGTAATTAGTCAATGGTATTTATTGACAATCTTCTGTTAATCATTGTAATTTCTTCATTACTCATTATCCATGGGGATCTACTCATCAACATTCCTGGCCTAGGTCTTGTGGGTGACCATGTTTATACTGGTAAAGCATTGAAGGAATATGGGAAATTATCTAGTTAAATGAGGCAGTGGAGATGGCCAGTAGAAATTGGAAGCAGCTTGGCCTGGCAAAAAGAGCTCAGACCTAGAGGTTGGAGGATTTGTGTTCTGATTCCAGTTCAGCACCTTGCCTCAGTGCCTTAATTTCTCTGGTCTCAGTTGTTTTCTCATCTGTGAAATGAGGATTCAATACCCGTTCTCCCTCCTACTCAGACTGTAAGCCCCATGTAGGTCGGGGGCTGGGTTTGACTTATCTTGTCTATAGTCCAGTGCTTAGGATAGTTCGCACTGTAAGCAATACCACTATTATTATTTTTACTGTTAAATAGCCTGGCTGAGCAACCTGCTTCTTCAATCATCTGGCTAAATAAAGGAAAATGTATCTAAATGATAACTGCTCTGTTATTTTGCTTTTGGAAGTGATTGCGAATGTTTGCAATTGTGGAAAATTCCCTTGGTTTCTTTGTTTTTTGAAGACTCTACTGATCCCAACCGAACTAGCAGAGAATTACCTGGAGCCAGTGACCATTTTTGTTTAAGAATTGTATATGTCATGGAAAGTGAGAGAAGAGAGGATTTCAAGATAGCTTTATCCAAGCAGTCTAAAGGGTTCAGTCATTTCCTAATCAAGAATGACTAAAGCACAGAGGAGGAAAAAAAAAATCAATGAATAATAATAATAACAATGGTATTTGTTAAGTGCTTACTTTGTTCTAAGTACTGTTCTACGTGCTGGGGTACATACAAGGTAATCAGGTTGTCCCACGTAAAGCTTACAGCCTTAACCCCCATTTTACAGATGAGGTAACTGAGGCACAGAGAAGTTAAGTGACATTCCTAAAGTCACACAGCTGACACGTGGAGGAGCCGGAATTAGAACTCACAACCTCTGACTCCCAAGTCTGTGCTCTTTCCACTAAGCCACGTAATGATCCATCCAACCCAAACCTCTGTGTCAGGGCAACACAATGCTTAGAGGAACCATGAAATGGTCACCTTCTTTCCATTGTAATGTTTAGAAATGTATCATTGAACATCCCTGATTCTGGTTTTCATTCATTCAAATGTATTTGAGTGCTTACTGTGGGCAGAGCACTTTACTAAGCACTTGGAGAGTATGCTACAACAATAAAGAGACAGAGTCCCTTCCCACAACGCGCTTACAGTCTAGAGGGGCGACAGCCATTAATATAAATACATTACGGATATGTGCATAAATGCTTTGGGCCTAGGGGAAGGGAAGGGAGATGAACAAAGGGAGCAAGTCAGGGTGTTTTATTAAACCATCACTGACCAGTGATCCATTAGTGTATTGAAAACCTCATGAGCCTGCTGATATTTTCAGCAGCCCAATTTCCTGTGATAAGCTTACCACCCACCACCAATAAATCACAGGTATGAGCACCTACTATGCTCAGAGCACTGTACTAGCTCTTGGGAAAGTACAGTGAAGTTGGTAGACTTGGTTCTTGCTGACCTGGAGGTTACAGTCTACATGGTTGTAAAGTCCTTCCTAATTCTTGTTTTGAATAAGGCCTTCTCCCCTCCCTCCCCCCACCCTCCAGTGGAGAGTTACACTGTTTGGGTGCAACCATTGGAAGAACCCCCAAAAGTCAAACCTATTCTTAAACCCCAAACACATGTTTTCACTTCCAGAGGTCTATCTTATATGGAACCTCCAGATCAGTCTTGATTATGGTTTTCTTTCCATTTTCAGTGGCAGACTAGGGTAGGAAGTCCAGAACAGCTAGGAAGTGAGTTTATTCTCCATATTTCAAGCTATAAACTAAATGTCTCTGGTGTGAAGTAATGAGATCAGAAATTACATGGGAAAAATTAGCAATGGTATTTTCTAAGCAAAGTCTTTGTATAGACAATATTTTATCAAGGTAACACAAGCACAGTCTGCTATTACTGCGTTTCCACTGCAGTTCTGAAAGGTTAATTACATTGTTGAGCAATACTTTAATATATTCTAATTTGCCTCATCTAGATTCATTTGCCTAATGGATTTGCATATCTTTGCATTCATTAAAGCCTATTAAGGTAAAACCTTTTTACCAAATACTCATTTGTGGCCACTTTCGTCATTTTAAAGTTTGAACCTCATTGTGAGCCAAATGTCAGACACTTTAGAAATCTTGGCATTAAAGGTCAGCATTCTGGGAATCAAAGTCTTCATGTTCAAATTATGACTCGGAAGAGAAAGTGACTGGTTATTTCAAAAGTCTCAGTCAGATCTTTTAAAGCCAGGTACTGCTACTAGGCTTTGAAATTGGCAAAAACATCGAGTGAATTCTAGCATCTAAAAAAATGGTATATATTAAGCACTTACTATATGCCCGGACTGTACTAAGCACTGGGGTAGGTAAAAGCTAATCAGATTGGACACAGTCCATGTCCCACATGGGGCTTACAGTCTTAATCCCCGTTTTACAGGCCTCAGTGGCTTGGAGAAATTAATTGACTTGCCTAAGGTCACAAAGCAGACAAGTGACAGAACCAGGATTAGAGACCAGTAACTACTGACTCTCAGACCTCCACTCAGTCACAGTGCACCTCTCTTTTCTCAGAGTGCAAATAGGCCCTCCTTTAGAGCCCAAAAAGCAAACTTGCTGATCTGCAATCAGAAAAGCAAATGGTAAAAAAGCCCAATACTCTTTCATCCACTTCCAGTGAGAGTGGAATAGTGCCATGATCATGACCTGCTTTCATTACTCAGAAGTAATTCACATAAACCCTTTGGGTTCCACCTCTTAAAAGCATCCCAATGGTTAAGGTTCATGTACCTAGGTAGATGCTTGCTGGAAGAAAAGGCTAACTTGGGCAACTGAGAGCCCCAGGGGCAAAAAGAAAATACTATCTCATATTTGAATTGTCCCAAAAAATGGTCAGAGAGGAAGCTGGTCTTTCAGACTTACAGAAACCAGAGTAGAGCCACAAAAATATATCGAGTTAGAAAATTTTCACTAAGTTGGAAAAAAAGCTTGCATTTTTAAAAGCCCCTACAAACTAAGCTTTTATTTTTGATTAAAAACATTATATGTGTTCATGCCTCCCCACCCATTCTCACCACTCTCTATTGTGGCTGAGATCAGATTTAAAACAGACATTCCTTTTCTTTCAACACCCTTATGAAAATAAACATATCCCCCCCCCCCCATTCTAGATCTGTAATAGATATTGGGGGACCTAATAGAAATCAAGTACTGTGCCTGAGAAATAAAATGTGTCCTTCTTTCCACTCCTTTTTTGTCTGGCTTTGTGAGTTCCCTGCAGGAAGTGGAGGTTGGATTCTGAAGACATCTGAAAAAGCAGAGCCTTGTGTTTTCTTAATAGAAAGAGATGCATCCATTCAGTTCTCTGGACCACAAGGTCCTTTTGGGAAGGGAACATTTCTACCAGCTCTATTGTACTGTACTCTTCCAGGTGCTTAATACAGTGCTCTGAGTATAGTAAGCACTCAAATACCACTGAGTGATTGATTAGGAAGGAATGGAAATGGAGGACCAAGGAGAGGTTACAGTGATGCAGGGGGAAACTAATGAAGGAGTCCAACAGAAATATTTACAAATAGTGAAAACAAGTGGAAGAACAAGAACTGTAAGATCACCATGGGCAGGGAACATTTCCACTGACTCTTTTGTTCTGTACTCTCCCAAGTGCTCTCCAGTGCTCAAATAAGGCAAGCCCTCAATAAATACCATTGAGGGAATGATTAGAAAAGAATGGAAATGGGCAACCAAGATTATCACAAGATGCAATGGAACAGAGAGAAGTAGTAGAGACAGACAAAAATATTTACACAGTGAAAACAAGAGGAAGAACAAGAATAAAGCAGGAAATAATAGCTGAATCATTTCATGTACAGATAAATATATGAATAAAAGGACCTGTGTACATAAGTGCTGAGATAGGAATAGAAAAAACATTCAATAAGTGTGGATATTGTGAGTTAACTGGGGAAAGAGGTCCTGAACGACCATAGTGAAATTTCAACCACTTCATGATATAATGGTAGCTGGGAAAAAAGTTTCATGAAGGTAAGTGGCATTACTTCACATCCTTTGCCAACTAGTCAATGTCAAGAAAATGTAGAGTTACTGTAAAATGTTATTACATGAATTTGTCTTGGGAGAAGCTGAGAGATTTATACTAGTGGAACGGGCAGAAAATCCATAATTTGTTTTTTATCCCCTTTGAGGATTTTTCTTCAATTGTAAAGTACAATAATCTCAAATTTTAACTCATTTTATACATAATGACTTGCTCAAATGCTTTCACATTTAAGCATTCTAAAATATGTTAAAAATTTTTGTTCACCCTTTCTCCACTTATAGCTGACGGTGCTGCTATTCATCTAAAGATTGATGTGAGCTACCTTCACCTGATATTAATCTATAATATTTACTGAGCACTATGTGCAGAGCACTGTATTAAAACATTTGGGGGCATACAATGGAGTTAAAAGATATAGCCCCTGTCCTCAACGAACTTAGAGTCTAAAAGGGGAGATGGTGCAAAATAATAGAGAATGAAAAAAAATGAGAATGTAGAGAGTGAAAAATTGACGACGATGCAGGGGGAAAATGGTTGCTCAAGTTGGGAATGGAATTTTCCCCTGGACCAAGCCCATGAAGGTTTCTGACTATGGACTGGAGGTATAGAAAATTGATCATCTTTTTCATCAATCGGACCCCCCGTATCTTCATATGAGGGAACCAAACTTTCTCCCACCCCTTATCTTTCCCAACCCTGTGTAAGACCGCTCATGTCTATATGACTTGGACATAAAGGGAAGTAGTATGGCCTAGTGGAAAAAGCACAGACCTGAGAGTCAGAGGATCTGGATTCAAATCCCAACTCCACCACGTACCTGCTGTGTGACCTTGGGCAAGTCACCTAACTTCCCTTTGCCTCAGCTCCCTCATCTGCAAAATGGGGATTCAACACCTCTTCTCCTTCCTACTTAGACTGTGCACCCCATGTGGAACCTGATTATCTTGTATCTACCCACCGCTTAGTATAGCACTTGGCACATTGTAAGTGCTTAACAAATACCATAATCATTATTATCACCAGTAAGTTTGAGCTCCTGAGTATGTTTTCCAAGTATACTTGCCAACTCTAAGATTAGACTTCCTTTGTTTGGTGTGGAGGGAGGATAAGCAAGAAGGCCTGATAGTAAGGAAGGACAGACTGATCCAGAGACATGACAAGCATATCAAAACTAATCAACACAAACAGACTACCTGAAACTTGGCTTCTCACCCAACTGCCAACTAGCTGGGAGTATAGTTGTAGAGAATGTCCAGACCAACTTCCAATGCACCTAAGCTCATTGTGGACAGAGAATGTGTCTACCAACTGAGTTATAATGGACTCTCCCAAGCACTTGGTACAGTGCTCTGCTCAGAGGAGGGATCAACAAACATCATTAATACCAAAGATGATGCAGAAGAAAGAGTCAGGAAAAAAGAGCTTAATCATGGAACCACAAGTAGTCTGCTGGAAATGTGAATCTATCAGTTCCATGATCATTGAGATTGACCACCTGAGTTGTCAGAAAGACAGTACTTCATTATTTTAACCTAGGCCTGGATCTCCTCAGTTCCCGTGAGAATTAATTCCTGATGCCCGTAATATAAAGGCAATTACAAACAGCAGTAGCACTACCAGATTACCAGAACCAGTAGTTTAGGCAATTTGATAGGAAGTCAGATTCCTGAGTAGGGACTTCCGAAAGAGTATTCTGGGAACATGTGATATCTGAGAGACAGGGGCACACTATTGCTTCTTCCTCTCTGGAAGTATACAAAATGTGGCTTACTCCCCAGGCCACCAGACATATACCGGAACATGATTTAGAGAATCGAATCCAGATGATAAAAAAGGTGCCCATATAGTAGTAACAGAGGTATTCAACAGAAACGTTGGCTCACCAGCTTAATGCCCTCCTGCTGTCTTGTCTTGGGTCTTATTTGTTCTAGTAGGACATCTAATATTTCAAGAATTCATTTCAACTATCTGAATCTTAATCAATTAGAGAAGCAGCATGGCTCAGTGGAAAGAGCACAGGCTTTTGAGTCAGAGGTCATGGGTTCAAATTCCAGCTCCGCCAATTGTCAGCTGTGTGACTTTGGGCAAGTCACAACTTCTGTGCTTCAGTTACCTCATCTGTAAAATGAGGATTAAGACTGTCAGCCCCCCGTCGGACAACCTGATCACCTTGTAACCGCCCCAGAGCTTAGAACAGTGTTTTGCACAAAGTAAGCGCTTAATAAATGCCATAAAAAAGTCAATGATATTTGAGTGCTTTCTTTGTGCAGAATACTATATAAGGTACACAGTAAGTCCTTTAAGGCTGTAAACTCTTTGTGGGCAGGGACTGTGTCTACCAGATCTTCAGTATTGTACTTTCCCAAGTTCTTAATACAGTGCTCTGCACAGAGTAAACACTCAAATATCATTGATTGATTATTAGGTACTTGAGAGAGAACAATACAGTATAGTTGGTAGGCATATTCCCTGCTCACAAGGATTTCACAGACTAGAGGAGACAGAAATTAAAATAAATTACTGATGTGCGGGAAGGGAGAGTATAGAGGTATATACTTAAGTGGTTTTGGGTGGGGCGAATACCAAGGTCTTAAGGGGTACAAATCCAAGTTTGATCAGTAAATTTAGGATCAGTCTTCCTGGTTAGACTGTAAGCTCATTGTGGGTAAGGAACGTCTACCAATTCTGTTACACTGTACTCTTCCAAGCACTTAGTACAGTGCTCTGCACCCAGTAAGTGCTCAATGAATATGACTGAATGAGGGCAGAAATCATGTCTTCTAGCTCTACTGAACTCTCTCAATCCAGGGTATTTGCATGGCTTAGTGGAAAGAGCACAAGCTTGGGGATCAGAGGCCGTAGGTTCTAATACCAGCTCCGCCACTTGTCAGCTGTGTGACTTGGGGCAAGTCATTCAACTTCTCTGTGCCTCAGTTACCTCATTTGTAAAATGGGGATTAAGATTGTGAGCACCACATGGGATAACCTGATAACCTTGTATCTTCCCCAGTGCTTAGAACAGTGCTTGGCGCAGAGTAAGTGCTTAACAAAAAAAAACAATTATTATTAAACACTTCTTGTATGCTGAACAATAGCTTAGTACATTGTAGAAGCTCATTAAATATCAATGATTAATCATCCTAATCCTATGTGGCATTAATTCAGACAGTCTGGTTTAGAGAAAGAGCTTCCTCACAAGTGAGTTATTCCTGACAGGACACATGTTCTTGTTGTAGGTCAAACAAGATTGCTAATAAACCAGTTTGGATTTTCAAGAGGTAGCCTAGGTTTGTGTTTCACCATTGCTTACCTCATGGGACAATTAATCTCCATGGCTAAGGATCATTTCTAAGAGAAGCTTTCTCTACTGCTATTTACACGTAATGGGAAGGAGTCCAAAACAGCCCAGGTGAACAGCAAGAGAAAACATCCACTTTAGACATTTCAAAACAAAGAAATAAAAATCCAACCCCTAATTTTCCAAATCACCTTTTTCACATTGGTCCAAGCAACTAGTGCCTTATAGGCTCTTATTTTTTTCAGTTATTACTGTAAACTCCTTGAGGTCAGGGATCATGTCTTCTAACTCCATTGTACTTAGGTGTTTAGGACAATGTTCTGCCCATAGGAGGGGCTCATGTATTTAATATAGACATCAATTTATATTTTATGTTTCACTTTGTATTGCAAACCGTTGAAGGGCAGGAATCACCTCATTTCTTATGTCCTCTTTACTCAACACTAGACATTAAGTCAGTATTACTGATAGTGATGAGGAGGAATGCTCCCCTATAAGAAGTCCAGCTTCCTGTTTGATGTTCCCACATTCTGACTTCTTGCTGCTTAGTGCAGACATATTTCCCTGAGCTGTATGTTTGCTGTGACTTACAGTATATTGGTGTGAGAATACAGTTGTTATAGGGAATGAGAGGATGTAGCAAAAACTGCTTCACTAACTTCAGTAAATGGTCATTAGAATCTGCTAAGTTCTCTGTATTTGGCCGTGAAAAATGGGTGCCGTTTCCTTCTACCTATAACTTTAGTACCTAAATCTTCCACTGTATCCTCAGGTCCTTGAGAGCAGGGATTGTGTCTATTAACTATTACTCTTACGGTATGCAGAGCAGTGTACTAAGCACCTGTACAATGATCTGCACAAAGTAAGTAAATTCTATTGATTGCTGGAAGCTGTCTTAGGGTTAATCAATTTTCAGATAGTCTACTTTGTAAAGTAGAGGACCCACAAATGCACAGGAACGATTTCATTCATGTTTATGTTCTTAATTACAGTAAATTTATCAGTTTCGGTCTCATTATCTCCTCATTGCGGACCCACTTCTTATTTTGCGTGTTCCCCAGGTACCTACTATGCTGCTTTTAACACAGTAGGCACTCAAATATTATTGATGGTGATTATAATATTATGTAGGGGAACTTGCCTGACTATAGGATGATTCTGAAATCTTGTCAGCTGATTCCATTCCCAATAGTAATGGAACAGATGTAGGTAAGATGGTATCAGACTGAATGAGGCATTGGAATAATTGCCATGGCAATGGGAAATAGCACATTCAATTAGGGAGAGGAAAGAAAACAAACACTGAAGCCCGATGAAAGGATGATGCAAATGAGCCTCTTTCAGTGCTCTCCTAGGTGGAAATAGACCCTTAATTCAGTGAAGGAGAAAAAAGAACATGTTTTTAATTGTTATGTTTTTTCCTAAAGAGTATAAACACTGGCCTAGAAAATGGTATAAGTAGGGGTTTGTCATTATGTGTTAGCTGAGTCTGGCTTTCTGTAAATCCTAACCAAATCTTTCCTCTGCAAAGAATTTGAGGAGCTTTTGTATTTTGAATGTTCTCAAACCTTTTTAATTGTCTTTCATTCATTCAATCGTATTTTTTGAGCACTGTGTGCAGAGCACTTTACTAAGCACTGGGGAAGTACAAGTTAGCAATATATAGAGATAATCCCTACCCAATAATGGGCTCACAGTCTAGAACTTCACACATATTTCATGGGTCACCGGGGAGCATGGCAAACCAGGATTAATATAAAAAAGAAAGCATCATTAGTAAATAAAGTAAAACTATTATTTCAGAGAACTCATAGTAATGCAGTTACATGTAGTTTTTTCATGATAATCTTTTTTTTTTAAATAAGTCTAATAGTTTCCAGATGGGGGAATAATATCCGAGAAGGATTTTCTGCTTGTGATTTCTATTTCATTTTTACATCCCAGCTCTTCAATTTTTTTTGGGGGGGGGGTAGGGAGAGGGGAGGAGGAACGACTTAGATCTGATTGTAGGGGAAGAGTAGATCAATAAAATATGATAAAGAACCTTGCAAATGACACTGATTTGGGTGTTATTGAGCTTCCAACACCAATGTACTGGAGAAATCGTATGGAAGCATCACGAACAATTCAGAATACAAGTAGGAAGCCACAAAATTGAAATCAATTAAAAAATCTCTGTGAAAAAGTAATTTGAAACACCTATTCAGTGGGAGAAGAAATCTGAAAAGGAGCACTATTAAAGGCAATTTGGGCAGCTTTGCCAAGCGCTGCAGTAGTCTTGGAGTTCTTCAGTAGCAGAGGAAAAAACAGCAGCTGATATTCTTTCCATTTTGATCCAGAGCTGGAACTCTCTGCCCTGCCTGCTCATTTTTGTTTTTTAAATGGTATTTGTTAAGCACTTACTCTGTGCTGAGCACTGTTCTAAGCACTGGGGTATATACAAGCTAGGCATGTAGGACACATTCCATGCCCCACATAGGGATTCCAGACTTAATCTCCATTTTACAGATGAGGTAATTGAGTCACCAAGATGTTAAGTGACTTGCTCAAGGTCGTAAAGCAGAGAAGTGGTAGAGTCAGGAGCTTCCGGGTCCCAGTTATGGTCCTTATCCATTAGGCCACACTGCTTCTCAGATCCACCCCACTAGCAGGGCTTTATTCGTTCATTCAATCATATTTATTGAGTGCTTACTGTGTGCAGAGCACTGTACTAAGCGCTTGGGAAGTACAAGTTGGGGCTTTAACTGGGGCTTCAGTCATATTTATTGATTATTTAATTTATCATATTACTGCACTGAACTATGTGCTCAGGAAAAACACAACAGACAAATCCCCCATCCGAAATGAGTTTACAGACTAGAGGGGGAGAAAGACATTAATAGAAATTACAGATATGTCCTTAAGTGCTGTGGGGTTGGAAAGGGGGATAAATAAATGGAGCAAGTCAAAGCAACGCAGAAGGGAGTGGGAGAAGAGGAAATTAGGGCTTAGGAAAAGCCTCTTGGAGATGTGCCTTCAGTAAAGATTTGAAGCAGGGGAGATAAATTGTCTTTCTGATATGAGGTGTTCAGGCCAGAAGCAGGACGTGGGTGAGAGGTCAGCAGCAAGGTAGATGAGATGGAGGAACCAGGTACAGTGAGTGAAGTGTGCAAGTGGGCTGGAGTAGGAGAGTAGAGAGATGAAGTAGTAGCGGTTAAGGTTATTGAGTGCTTTAGAGCCAATGGTGAGGAGTTTGATGAGGTGAATGTGCTTCTTTTAGATTGTGAGCCCACTGTTGGGTAGGGACTGTCTCTATATGTTGCCAACTTGTACTTCCCAAGCGCTTAGTACTGTGCTCTGCACACAGTAAGCGCTCAATAAATACAATTGATTGATTGATTGATAGAAACACTGCACTATGAAAATGTGTCCTACTTGCTCATCCTGCTTATCTAGGTCCTAGGGACATGGTGAAGTGGATAGACCATGGTCCTGGGAGTCAGAAGGTCATGAATTCTAATCCCAGTTCCACCACATAATAATAATAATAATAATGGCATTTATTAAGCGCTTACTATGTGCAAAGTACTGTTCTAAGCGCTGGGGAGGTTACAAGGTGATCAGGTTGTCCCATGGGGGGCTCACAGTCTTCATCCCCATTTTACAGATGAGGTAACTGAGGCCCAGAGAAGTCAAGTGACTTGCCCAAAGTCACACAGCTGACAAGTGGTGGAGCCGGGATTTGAACCCATGACTTCCAACTCCAAAGCCCAGGTTCTTTTCCACTAAGCCACACTGCTTCTCAGATGAACATGTCTGCTCTGTGGCCTTGGGCAAGTCACTTCACTTCTCTGGGCCTCAGTTACCCCCATCTGTAAAATGGGGATTGAGACTGAGTATCAAAAGGGACAAGGGAATGTCCAACCCAATTTACTTGTAACAATAATAATAATGGTATTTAAGCACTTATGTGCCAGGCACTGTATTAAGAGCTGGGGTGGATACAAGTAAATTGATTAGGCACGCATGGGGCTCACAGTCTTAATACCCATTTTATACAATAGGTAACTGAGGTCCAGAGAAGTTAAGTCACTTGCCCAAGACCACACAGCAGACAAGTGGTGAAATCGGGATTAAAATCCATGACATTCTGACTCCCAGTCCTGTGCTCTATTGACTACACCATGACTCCAGACGATAGCAAGTGAGGAGATTTCGTTGTACTAAGAGCTGGAGTGGTTACAAGCAAATCAGGTTGGACACAGTCCCTGTCCCACTTGGGGCTCACGATTTCAATCCCCATTTTACAGACAAGGTCACTGAGGCCCAGAGAAGAAGCGACTTGCCCAAAGTCACATTGCAGACGAGTAGCAGAGCCAGGAATGGAACTCTTCACCTTCTGACACCCAGGCCTGTGCTCTATCCCCTATGACATGCTGCTTCTCAAGGGTTTGGAAACAAGAGTCAGAAGGACCTGGGTTCTAATCCCCACTCCCTGCTTTCCTGCTGTGTGACCTTGGGCAAGTCACTTAACTTCTCTGTTGCCCCAGTTACCGCATTTATAAAAAGGGGATTAAGACTGTGAGCCCCATGTGGGACATGGACTGAGTCCATCCTGATTAGCTTGTATCTACCCCAGGGTTTAATAGAGTGCCTGGCTCATAATAAGCATGAAACAAAAACCATAAAAAAACCCTTACATCCAGTCTGAGAAAATCCTGTCAGTTCTTCCTCTGCAGGAGTTTCCTCAATCTGCCCTTTCTTCTGCCCAGAATGCCACTACACTATGCCAGGCACTCATTATATCTTGTCTGGAATACTCTATCAGCTTCCATATAATAATAATGATGGTCTTTGTTAAGCGCTTACTATATGCAAAGCACTGTTCTAAGCGCCGGGGGTGGGGGGGATACAAGGTGAACAGGTTGTCCCATATGGGCTCACAGTCTCAATCCCCATTTTACAGATGAGGGTACTAAGGCACAGAGAAGCTAAGTGACTTGCCCAAAGTCACACAGCAGACAAGTGGCAGAGCCGGGATTAGAACCCATGACCTCTGACTCTCAAGCCCGGGCTCTTCCCACGCTGCTTCCATATAGAGCTTTTGAAGTAAAAGAAACTCTGAAGAAAAAAAGTCCATCACTTAGGGCATTAAAATAGCCTTAACATATGACAGTGACAGAACCCAGACTTCCTATGAGTATTGCCTCATTCTGTTTCTGAAGGAAATTGTGACATACAATGAAGCATGCAGTACTCAGAGAATCAGCCAGAGTCTTTAGATCTCTTGTTCAGAAACTCTCTTCCAAACGGACATTTACAGTTAAAGTAGACAGAAGTTGTATTCCAACCTGCAGCTATCCACTCTTCATGCAACCAAGCTTCGCTATTGGAAAAATAGAGCTAAAGGCTATTCCTGCTGCACAGCTATTACATGGTCCAATTATGCAAGCGTAGAAAACGTGGCACAAAAACATACCAAGACTTGCATGTCCCTCTAGAATACTCTATTAGCTTCCATACAATCTCCCTGCCTTCAACCTTTTCCTACTACAGTCCATATTTGCATCAATTTTGTAAAATGTCATTCTGCACAAGGCTATCTAAACCTCAAAAACCTTCACGATTATCCATTTCTCTCTGCATCACATGGAAACTTGGGCCATTGGCTTCATGGCACTTCACTTATTAAAAAAAAAACAAAACCAAAAACCAAAACCAACGGTATTTGTTAGTACTTACTATGTGCCAGGCACTGTTCTACATGCTGGGATAGAGACAAAGTAATCAGGCAGGACAGAGTTCACATCCCACATGAGGCTCACAGTCTTAGTCCCATTTTCCAAATGAGGTCACTGAGGGCCAGGGAAGTGAAATGATTTGCCCAAGGTAACAGCAAGTAAATGGCAGAGCTGGAATTAGGTCCTTCTGACTCTCAGGCCTGTATTCTATTCATTAGGCCACATTACTTCTTTTCTTAGATGAGCTCTTTAAGGGCTTGGTACAATGCTCTCCACATAAAGAGGCTCAAAAAATATTACAGAATGCTTAGTACAGTGCTCTGCACACTGTATGCACTCAAATACAAATGATTATGCTTCCCATTCAATCATATTTGAGCTCTTACTGCGTGCAGAGCACTGTACTAAGCGCTTGGGAAGTACAAATTGGCAACATATAGAGACGGTCCCTACACAACAACGGGCTCACAATGTCATCTCCATGCCCTTACAACTCAGTTCTCCCACCCATGACTTCAGTAAAGCTAGAGAAGCAGCATGGCTTAGTGGAAAGAGCCTGGGCTTGGGAGTCAGAGGTCATGGGTTCTAATCCCGCCTCCACCACTTGTCAGCTGTGTGACTTTGGTCAAGTCACTTAAATTCTCTGTGCCTCAGCTACCTCATCTGTAAAATGTGGATGAAGATTGAGCCCCACATGGAACCACCTAACTACCTTACATCTACCCCAATCAATCAATCAATCAATCGTATAACCCAGCACTTAGAACAGTGTTTGGCACATAGTAAGTGCTTAAATAGCATTATGATTATTATTTTTCATCTCTTCCAACAGAACCAATTGACAACCAGTCACATAGCAGAGACACTAAGGCCGGTATATCTGACCTAGATTTTGAATCATTATTTTGGCTGAAATCGTGTCCTCAGCCCAGAACACATTGGTCTGAAGCAACGTTGATTAAATGCCTTTTAGCAAGGATCCAGTTCTCATTAAGAAACTAATATCCAGAACCATATGCAATACCTTATTCATTTCCCAAACATTTATCCAGAAAATGTTGTTAGGGCCCTAGGCTGCAATGATTTGTGTGCTGTATAGGGAATTTAAATCTGATATAGTGGAATGTGACAACTTCATACACTATCCCTTCAACCTTCTGCCTTGGGGCCTGCAAATACAGTTTGCCCAAAAGGCTTTGAGGTGGTTATCTAACCTCTGATGAAAGAGTTCATAATGAACAGCCAACAGGATGGGTGTCTGCAAATTAAGATGGAAGCCCGAAATAGCCTGCAACTTGCTTTCTGGCTGATTACATTCCGAAACATAAGGTCTCAGAGCAGAGAGAGGATAGTCTTTCCCAGAGGTATCCAACAACTTGTTGAATTTCTAGTGGCAGGCTGCCAGTATCCCCCCTGCCCCACCTCCACAGGGTTGGTCATTTGATTGGCTCTCTGGGACATGGCAGGTGGGGCCATGTGGAATGGTGTGAAGTCGTCATGGGAGTTCTCTGCCTTCAGCAGAATAAAATGAATCCACCACTCAGATAATTGGGTACAGGTCACCCTGGACAACGTGGCTCAGATTGAGGAGGATCGTGGCCTAGTGAAAAGAGCAAGGGTTGCAAGTCAGAGGACCTGGGTTCTAATCCCAGATCCTCCACTTAACTGCTGTGTGACATGGCTCAAGTCACTTCACTGAGCCTGTTTCCTCATCTGTAAAATGGGGATTCATGTTGGGTAGGGACTGTCTATATGTTGCCAACTGGTACTTCCCAAGCGCTTAGTACAGTGCTCTGCACATAGTAAGCACTCAATAAATACGATTGATTGATTCAATTCAATACTTCATCTCCCTCCCTAGACTGTGAACCTCATTGTGGTAAAGGGACTGTGTCCAAACTGATTAACTTCTTTAGAAAAGTGCTTAGAAGAGTGTTTGACTCACTGCAGAAATACTTTTTTTTTTTAAAAAAAGAGCAAGATTACCCCAGAGCCACCTGGGTCCCAAATATCCAAGCAGTAGCCAGACTATTAATTGGGCTATCATGTCCATCAACTTCAGGCTGAAATTTTAACATGGTCAATGTTTCACAAGCAAAATGCATACCCCAGCTATTAGCAAACATACCACAACCGTAAAATAATAATAATTGCAGTATTAAAGCTTTACTGTGTGCCAGGCACTGTACTAAGCACTGGGATGGGCACAAACAAATCGGGTTGGACACAGTCCCCATCCTATATAGGGCTTACAGTCAGTCTCCATTTTACAGTTGAGGTAACGGAGGCACAGAGAAATTAAGTGACTTACCCAAGGTCACACAGCACACAAGAGGGAGAGCCAGGGTTAGAACCCAGGTCCTTCTGACTCATGAGAATCCATTAAGCCCATCCTTCAAGGGGCTGATGGCCTATAATCACTATAACTACAGTCAAGAATCATTTGGATTAGTATATTCTCTTTGAGAAGCCTCTAGAGCAGGAGGTGTTCTGGGAGAGGTTAAAAAAAAGTCTAAAACAATGAAGAAAATGGGTGGTCTTAGTTTGAAGTAAAAGAAACCCTAAAGAAAAAAAGTCTGTTACTTAGGGCATGAAAATAGCCATCGTGTATGACAAGTTGAAACAGAAAGTGAAGCCAGACTTTCTACGAATATTGCCTCATTCTGTTTCTGAAGCAAATTGTGACATGAAATGAAGTGTGCAGTATTCAGAGCATCAGCCAAAGTCTTTGATTCACTCATACAGAATTTCCTGTCTGCTGATGACTATGCTCTGGAAGCACCCAAATGGGCATTCCTTACAGAATCAATGAATTGCTATGGACAAGGTACAGTGAACAAAGTTGATGGTGGTTGTATTTCAACCTGCAGCTAGTGAGGCTTCACACAACCATGCACCACTATTGGAAGCATAGACCTATTCCTGATGCAGTTAGTACACAGTCCCATTATGCAAAGGTAGACAAAGCAGCAGAAAGAAAAACAAGAAGCCTTTCTATCCCTTGAGACATATGACACTGAGAGTCAGATGGTGCCAGGACAGGGCTGCTAATTGTTTAAGGTGCATTTGATTGGGTTATAGCATGCCTGGGCATCTCTGAGCATCCTCTTCCCAGATGAGCTGGTTGATTTACAACCCACGAATGAGCCATATCCTCTAATTGGTTCCTGCAGACAGGTTCGGATTCACTTGGAACATGTGCCAATCATATGACACAATGGCACACATATGGGGGCAACCCAGACAATTTCCCTGCAAATCACAACTCTGCATCCCAGTGCCTCGGGGGTGGGGGGAAAGGTTGTCCCTGGGAGTTTCACGCAACCATGAGTGTCTCAGTGCTGTGTCCTAGCTCCTGGTGTGTATGAGGGAGGAGTCTACCAACATACCCATCAACTCTCATCCTTCTGCAAAGATGGAGAGGCAGTGCGGGAGGCACTCCAGAGGTGTCATGCCACTACTACTCCTCTGGAGGACAGGGGGAAGAACTGAGTCACTGTAGTAGAGGGAGAAGCAGGGATTATGGAATATGCCCAACCTACCCTTCTTTCACTTCTTCCTCTTGTTGCTAGGCAGGTGACTATTAGCTTAAAGAACCTAGACAGTAGAGGTGACACCAAGCTAAGGCAACCACTTATTGGGTCATCTTGAAGGACTTTGCCTGATAAACCAGTCACAGCTCAAAATGTGCTAATTCTTGATAGAACCCAGATTTCACATCAGAATTCTAAAGCAGTTTTATTAATTCCATAATTAAATCACCAAAAGTGGATTGCAAACAAAGAAGTCATGTGATGCAGTCAGTTATTAGCAGTAATGTCTATTATATCACATCTTTCTTGTGAGAAAAATGTGAGGAGAGGAACAACAGCATAATGATGAAAGGGTTACTGCGTGGTGATCTAAAGCAGTGATACAATACCAGGAATGTGAGAAAAATGCTTTAATGATACAATGAAGCAAGGCTTCAGGTGAGATGGGGATAGCCATGGCAGAAAAGACAGACCAGCCAGCATACAAAGTTAGAAATGGGATGATTGTTTGAGACGTGGATTCAAGATGGCAAAAAACAAAGAGAGAATAAAAATGGTGCCAGGTATATTATGGAGGAATCTGTAAATGCTTAAAGCATGTATAGTATTGCCAATCATGATTTCATCTTGATGTTTCTTCAATAAAACAGGCAGATATAGGAAATACTAACAATGGCTGTCATCAGGTAGTTCTGTCTGTTAGCTTTTAATACCTATACTTTGTCTTAGTCATAGTGCTAAAATTGGTTTATTAGAAAAGCATTGTTGATTCATACTAGTTATCAGAACATTTTGCGTAACAGTCTCTACCCAGTGACGTTCTCTCTGACATTTTTCTAGGAAAGAGCAGGAGCTTGGAAACATTTCAAAAGTTTAACACCATTTCTTGCTGATAAATTGACTTCACTCAATCTACGTTGTAAGAGTATTTGTTTCATTAAAATAGCATTTTTATTGTGAATGCCATGATTTAAAGATCTATATTAAACGGAAGAATTAGATTAAAATCAATAAACCAATTGTATTTCATTCATTCAATTGTATTTATTGAGCGCTTACTGTGTGCAGAGCACTGTACTAAGCACTTGGGAAGTACAAGTCGGCAACATACAGAGATGGGCCCTACCCAACAACGGGACCAGTCTAGAAGAGGGAAACAAACAAAAAAACAAAACATGTAGACAGGTGTCAAAATCATCAGAACAAATAGAATTAAAGCTATATGCACATCATTAACAAAATTAATAGAATAGTAAATATGTACAAGTAAAATAGAGTAATAAATCTGTACAAATAGATACAAGTGCTGTGGGCAGGGAAGGAGGTAGGGCGGTGGGGGGATGAGAGTACTTACTGAATGTAGAGCACTGTACTAAAGACTTGGGAGTACAATAACAGACATTTCCTGACCGCAATGAGTTAATGGTCTATAGGACAAGACATATAATGTAAACAAATTATGGATGTGTATATAAGTGCTGTGGGGCTGTGGGATGGGGGAAGGTGAATAAAGGGAGCAAGTCAGGGTGACTCAAAGGAGTGGCAGAAAATTAAATGAGGGCTTAGTCAGGGAAGGCCTCTTGGAGATATGCTTTCAATTGAGCTTTGAAGGTGAAGAAAGTAATTGTCTGTCAGATACAAAGATGGCCGGGCCAGAGATGGGATGTGGGCAAGAGGTCGGCAGTGAAATAGATGAGATTGAGGTACAGTGAGTAGGTTGGCAGAGGAACAAAGTATGCGGGCTGGGTTGTAATAGGAGAGTAGCGAGGTGAGGTAGGAGGGGCAAGGTGATAGAATACCTTAAAGGATGCTAAAGAGTTTTTGTTTGATGCAGAGGTGGATGTGCAACCATTGGAGATTCTTGAGGAGTGGGAAAACAAACACTGTTTTTGTACAAAATTGATCTGGGCAGCAGAGTGAAGCATGGATTGAAGTGGGGAGAGACAGGATGTAGGGAGGTCAGCAAGGAGGCTATGTTAATCAAGGCAGGATAGGGTAAGTGCTTGAATTAACGCTATAGCAATTTGGATGGGCGGATTTTAGCAATGTCATGAAGGTTGAACCGACAGGATTTAGTGACAGATTGAATATACGGGTTGAAAGAGGGAGGCATCAAGGATAATGCCCCGGCTTGAGATAGAAGAATGTTGGCACTGTCTACAGTGAGGGAAAAGTCACTGAGAGGACAGGGTTTTGGTAGAAAAATGGGAATTCTGTTTTGGACATGTTGAGTTTGAGGTGTTTTGAGACAGCCAAATAGAGAGCTCTTGAAAACAGGAGGAAATGCAAGACTGCAGAGAGGGAGAGAGATCAGGTCTGGAGATGTAGATTTGGGAATCGTCCACGTAGAGGTGGTAATTGAAGCCATGGGAGTGAATGAGCTCTCCAAGTGAGTGGATGTAGATAAAGAACAGAAGGGGACCCAAAACTGAGCCTTGAGGGACTTCCACAATTGGAGAGTGGGAGAGATAGAGGAAGAGGCTGTGAAAGGGACTGAGAATGAGCAGTCAGAGATAGGAAGAGAAACACGAGGACAGTGTCAGTAAAGCCAATGTTGGATAATGTTTCCAAGGGAAGGGGAGGATCAACAGAGTCGGAGGCAGCTGAAAGGTCAAGGAGGATTAGAATGGAGTAAAGGCCATTGGATTTGGTAAGAAGGAGATAATTTGTGACTTTTGAGAGGACAGTTTCTGTGGCATGAAAGGGATGGAAGCCAGATTGGAGGGGGGTCAAAGAGAGAAATTTGAGACAGCAGGTGTAAACAACTCAAGGAGCTTTTTAGAGGAATGGAAGCAGGGAAATCACTGGACAATCACAGTGTCTTCTGACACCTCAGCCAATCATTGGTATTTATTGAGCACATACTGGGCACGGAGCACTGAATGAAGCACTTATACTGGTTTAGAATGTAAGAAAAAAATCAAGTTCTGGAATAGAAGCACTGTTTTATGCTGAGTGATGATATAAAAAACTAAAGACAGAAAATAAATCTCTCCTTTTATGATTGTATCTATTTGCTTTAAGTACTTCAGTATTATCAGCCAAGATATTCTACTTGCCTGCCTGATAATAGTAATAAAATAATGATGGTATTTGTTAAGTGCTTTCTATGTGTTAAGTACTGTTCTACGCACTGGGGTAGATGGAAGACAATCAGGTCAGACACAGTCCTGCTCCCACATGGGACTCACAGCCTCAATCCATTTTATAGGTGAGGGAACTGAGGCAGAGAAGTGAAGCGGCTTGTCCAAGGTCACACAGCAGAAAAGTGGCGGAGCAGGATTAGAACCCACTACCTCTGATAGTCTGAGTTCTGACACGACCTGATCTCATGTCAGTCATCTGTTCTCAATAACCACAATTCAGAGGTTCTGGGGACTTATCCACATATTTCTCCTACTCCTTAAAACAACAAAGATCAAATTTACAGTGGTTACCTTTATTTCAACATAAACAATACCGGTAAGAAACATTTCCAGTTGTCCCTGACTATATATATATATAATTACATCCCTACTTCCAAGAGTAGGATCTTTTTTCAGAAGCTTTTGAACTTGGCACCTACGGTGAGACAGGCACCAACTGGATTACCTAGAAAAAGAAAGTGATTGAAGATGGAGCTACATAGTTCCTGAGTTTAGTGGAATAAAGTGAGTATGTAAAATTGATTCCCCACCACCTACTCCTGTCAGTCACAATGATTTACATTTGAAACCTTAATTTTATTTTCAAGGAGTTCAGAAGTACGTTTCTGACAGCCCTAGAGCTGATTTCACTATCAGCATTTCATCTTGACACACTCAACTATCAATCACTTAATTCATTAAGATTCTGTGGTCTCTCCTAGACCAGGGAACCATTGTCTCAAGTGGAGTTCCAGGCTCTAGAACTAGGTTCTTAGCTACCAACATTTCACCAAAACCCCTTCAATGACCCAGCCCATACCTCTTTACTTATTCTTTTAGTAGAGAATTACAGTGTCATACTATCCCTTCAAATAGTCCACTATTCAATGGCCACTGGTAGAGCCCTAAAAGAATCCTAAACACAAGTCTAGTCATTGCTCTGGAAAATTGAAGTCCAGCACAGAAAGATAGCCCTTGGACAGCCACTAGATCCACAATGTCTCACTTGTCTTTCTACTGGAGACTTTCATATTTCAGTTGTGTCCTGAGAGTAGATACGTAACAGACTCAACAAATCCAGCCAGATCACGTTACCCAAATCTACGTTCCGAGCACCATCCTAGAGTGTGTGTGAACCTGTCTCTTTCAGAGAACCCCAAAACACCTCAGCACAACCTAGAATTGGAAGAGAACTACTTACTTACTCTGAGCTGGGGGTGTATCTGAGTTGAAGAAAGACTAGAACAGCCTTCCACTGCTACTAATCAATCTAACTCTGGCTCCTCCCCTTTACTCCTCCTCATCACCTGATATTCCAAACTGACTCCCTCATTAGGCTGTAAATTCCTTAAGCGCACACATATGTGTCTTATTTCTGTGGTACTCTCCCAAGCATTTGATTTATTTCAGGAGACCCAGGTTTGCTGAGTCATACTGAATAGGCCTGAGCAGAGCCTAAGTTAGGTATATTTGTTCCACTGACTCTATTGAGCTACAGCAAGGCAATCATTAAGATTTTCATTCCTACTCAAATAAAAATTATTTATCATCTTTCAGGGGCAGCCTGAAATACTTTCTTTCTTGTGGGACCAGTTCATCTGTGATCAGTAAAAGAGCTGCTATGAGCCAAATATAAACCTAAGGTGAAAGTAATTAGATAAAGTGTGTGTGTGTGGGGGGGGGGGAGCCAATTAACAAATGACCTTTGCTATATACAAGTGTCAAGCATTGAGAAAACATGAGGCAAAAGTGGCTAGAGAAGTACAGGCAACAGAGAAACAGAGAGGGGGTATCATTATTGTTGTTAGAATTTAGCTGACACAGTGTGACAAATATCTCTAACAGTTTAATACCTCAAATTTTATGTTTGTATTGTGACTCTATTTTCACCCATTAATTAGGCCCAGGTAGATCACCCTATTCTGTGACCTTGGTAAAGTGATTTGGGGGCCTTTGTAGGGTTTGGATCTGCTCAGGGAATCTGTCTATTAGATTGTTACATTGTTGTAGCCAAAGTGTTTAGTACAGTGCTCTGCACAAAGTAAGTTCTCAATAAATAAGACTGAATGCCTGACTGACTCATGGGTGGAAGACATGGTTCCAGGCTGATTCCTTGGAGGGAGAGGGGAGTCTTTCATAGTGGGTATAAACTGAACCCAATTGTTCTCTCAGCAGTCAGCTCTGCAATACATAGAACATCTTGGGCCCAGATCCCTACCATACAGGGTTCTTGAATAATTGTGGTATTAGTTACGCACTGTACTAAGTGCTGAGGAACATACAAGGCAATCAGGTCAAACAGGGGGCTCGCAATCTAAGTATGGAAGGAGAGATGGGGTAACTGAGGCACAGAGGAGTGAAGTGACTTGTCGAAGGTCACACAACAGGCAGATGGTGGAGCGAGGATTAGAACCCAGGTTCCCGGACTCCCGGGCTCATGCTCTATCAAAATGCAGGCCAGGCCCTGAACCTGATGGGAGCAGCTGTTCCAGATTGGGGAGGAGCTCAAAGAACCTCTAGCAGTTTGTTGTGGCAATGGTGGAAGAGTTCTCCTGTGTATCCTAAATTGCAAGTCCCCAAACCACACCTCAATAACATGTTTAAAACTGAACTCTTCATCTTTCCTCCTAAATCACTTCACCCACCTAATTTTATCAACAGAGTTCACAACACTACTATCCTCCTCATCTCTTACGCTTTGGCATAGTCCTTGATGCCTCCCTCTCTTTCAACTCCATGTTCAGTCTGTGGCCAAATCCTGTTTGTTCTTCCTCCACAGTATTTCCAGGATTCACCCCTTCATATAGTCCAGGTACTTGTTATATTTAGGCTTGATGACTGCATCAGCCTCCTCTGATTTTCTTTCTTTCAATCTCTCCCCTCTCCAGTTCAAATTTCATTCTTTTGCCAAAACTGCAATCTGCATGTCAAAACCTCAAAAATCTCCAATTATGACCCATTCCTCTCCACATCAAGCAGAGGTTCCTGACCACTGGTTTTGAAGCACTCCATCAGCTCTCTCCCTCGTGCTTATCCACTCTATTCTCTCACTACCCTCCAGCTCATACTTTTCATTCCTCTCAAAATGAGCTGCTCATTCTATCTCACTCTCACTGCTCCCACAGCCAATCTCTTTCTCATCACTTCCTCCCTTCCTGGAATACCTCCTCCTTCATATCCAACAAGTCTTTCTTCTCCCTATCTTAAAGCCTTTCTGAAATCGTATGTCAATCAGTCATATTTACTAAGCGCTAATGGTACAAAGCATTTGGGAGAGTTGGTAGATGTTTTCCCTGCACACAGTGAGCTTTCAGTCTGGAAGGGGAGTTAGACATCAATATAAATAAATAAATACATTACAGATTCACTCATACATTCAATCATATTTATTGAGCGATTACTGTGTGCAGAGCACTGTACTAAGTGCTTGGGAAGCACAAGTCGGCAACATATAAAGATGGTCCCTGCCCAACAACGGGCTCACAGTCTAGAAATATGTACATAAGTGCTTTGGGACTGGGTGGCGGGGTGGGTAGTGAATAAAGGTTGCATATCCAAGTGCAAGAGTGAGGCAGAAGGGACTGGGAGAAGAGGAAACGAGAACATAATCAGGGAAGGCCTCTTGGAGGAGATGTGCCTTCAATAAGGCTTTGAAGGTGAGGAGAGTGATGGTTTTCTGTAAGGTATGAAGAGGGAGGGCATTCCAGGCCAGAGGCAGGATGTGGATGAGAGGCTGATGGCGAGATAGATGAGATCAAGGTACAGTGAGTACATTGGCAGTATAGGAGCGAAGTGTGCAGGCTGGGTTGTAATGGGGAATAGCAAGGTGGGGTAAGATGAGGCAAGGTGATTGGGTGCTTTAAAGCCAATGGTAAGGAGTTTCTGCTTGATGTAAGGTGGGTGGGCAAATTGTGGAGATTCTTGAGGAGTGGGGAAACTTTGACAATGTTTTTGTAGAAAAATGAACTGAGCAGCAGAGTTGATGTATAGAGTGGAGTGGGGAGAGACAGGAGCCAGGGAGGTCAGTAAGGAGGATGGTGAAGTAATCAAGGCAGAATTGGATAAGTGCACAGATTGACATGGTAGCAGTTTGGATAGAGAGAACAGGACTGATTTTAGTGACATTGTGAAGATTGAACAGACAGGATTTGGTGATAGATTGAATATGTGGGTTGAATGAGACAGATGAGTCAAGGATAATACAAAGGTTAGGTGCTGGTGTGCTGTGTATAGTGACAGGAAAGCCAGTGGGAGGACATGGTTTGGGTGGAAAGATAAGGAGTTCTGTTTTGGACATGTTAAGTTTGAGATGATGCGAGGGCATCCAAGTAGAAATGTGCTGAAGGCAGAAGGAAATGTGGCACTGCAGAGAAGGAGAGAGATCTGGGCTGGAGATGTAGCTTTGAGAATCATCCACATAAGGTGGTAGTTGAAGCCATGGAAGCAAACGGTGACTGCCCCAGATTAATCTGTCACCCCTCCTGCCACATTCGCACTTTTGGGTCATCTAAGCACATAAATTCTCACAACCCCCCAGAGCTTATGTACATATCAGTTAATCAAGAAATGACATTTATTGAGTACTTACAGTAGGTAGAACACTGTACTAAGCACTTGGGAAAGTATAGTGCAAAAAAGTAGGTCTAGATGATCCTTGCCCACAAGAAGCTTGCAGATATATTATTACTATTCTATTTATTTTGTTAGTGATGTGCATCTGGCTTTACTTCTATTTATTCTGATGACTTGACACCTGTCCGCATGTTTTATTTTGTTGTCTGTCTCCCCCTTCCAGACTGTGAGCCCATTGTTGGGTAGGGACCATCTCTATATGTTACCAACTTGTACTTTCCAAGCACTTAGTACAGTGCTCTATACACAGTAAGTGCTCAATAAATACTATTGAATGAATTAATGAATGCATAAGGGGAGACAGTTATTAAAATAGATGGGGATGTGCATAAGTAATAATAATAATAATTGTGGGATTTGTTAACTGCTCACTGTGTACCAAGCACTGTTCTTAGCTAAGTTCTAAGTAGATAGAAGCTAATCAGGTCCCACATGAGGCTCGCGGTCTAAGTAGTAGGGAGAACAGCTATTGAATCCCCATTTTGCAGAGGAGGGAAATGAGGCACAGAGAAGTAAAGTGACTTGCCAGAGCAGACAAGTGGCAGAGCCAGAATTAAAACCCAGGTCCTCTGACATCCAGGCCAGTGCTCTTTCTGCTGGGCCAAGGTGCTTCCCAAGTGCTGTGAGTCTGGGAAGTATTCCTATTCAAATCCATAATTTTTTTAGGCTCTGTCCCCTCCACTAGATTGTAAATTCCTTGGGGGACAGGATCATGTCTTCTAACTCTATTATACTCTCCCCAGCTTTTAATATAGGACAGAGTAGACACACATCAAAGACTCCTGATTTACTGAGTGAAGCCAATTCACCCAGAACCTAAAAGTTACTCCCTAGTCCCTACTGATGTTCTGCCCTTTGATAGGAAATGTCTACCAACTCCGTTATAGTGTACTCTCTCAAGCACTTAGTACAGTGTTCTGCATATGGTAATCATTCAATAAACATGATTTATAAGTTGATCACACCACCACACCACAGATCACACAGCCTACATCAAACAACAATATTAGAGAGCTACTGAACAGGACCTAAAAGAAGCAATGATCAATCAATCAATCAGTGGTATTTATTGAGCACTTACTATGTGCCGAGCACTGTACTAAGTGCTTGGAAGAGTACAGTACAACAGAATTAGCAGACATGTTCCCTGTCCATAATGAGGTTACAGTCTAGAGACCTTCCTAAAACCTCAAACCTTGGGCCCCGGGCAGTTGGGTTCAAAAATAAAAATGTAAAATAAGAAATCTTGTCACATCCCTTCCAACTAGACTCTCAAACCACCTCATATTGCAGTTCCATTTGAATTACATCTGGTCGGCGTTAGTTGGCAGCTATAATTTCTGATATGCATAATTCTCCCATTCCTAATATGGAAGATTGTCAGCATGTGCTCACTGCTTAGTGCCATAAACATCTTCTCTCTTGGGCCTCCTCCACTGTCTGCTAAGAGGGAGGGATGTGGGCTAGCAATCTGTAGCCTGCTTGAAGCCTCAGAGCAGGATATCCCTTATATGGACGGTTTATTCTTTATTTTGATCCCCTCCAGGTGTCTGGAACATCTATGCTTACTGGTAATTACTTTACCACACTCTATTGAAAGGAAAAAAAGGCATCCCTTTAAAACCACTTCAAAACATATTCCTGATGTAGTATTTCATTAGCCAGAGCTTATGTACTGATGATGGAAATGATAATTCAAGGATTCTCTAGATTGTAAACTCCTTGTGTCTTCCAACTCTGTTGTATTGTACTCTCCCAAATGCTTAGTACAGTGTCTGAATATAGTAATTACTCAGTAAATACCATTGATTGATTGAGTTTTGAGGGTGAAAAAAACACATCAATGGAGATCGGTGCGAGTTTGAACATTTACAAAATCCAGTTATCTGAATTCGAACAGATTGTTTCCGGCAATGCTTTTTAGTGAGAAAACACGCTGAATCAAGCAGGTGGTATTGATTCCACATGAGTCCATCAGATCATCACTCACAAATTTATGCTGATGATGGTATTTAAGTGCTTACTATGTACCACACACTGTTCTAAGTAGATACAAGGTAATCAGGTTGTCCCACGTGGGACTTACAGTCTCAATTCCCATTTTACAGATGAGGTAATTGAAGTACAGAGAAGTGAGGTGACTTGCCCAAAGTCACACAGCAGACAAGTGGCAGAGCAGGGATTAGAACCCACGATCTCTGACTCCCAAGCCCATGTGCTCTTTCCACTAGGCCACGCTGCTCCTTGAAGAAGCGTGGCCTAGTGGAAAGAGCACAGGCCTGGGAATCAGAGGATCTGGGATCTAATATCCACCTGGCCACACACCTGCTGTGTAAATTTGGGCAAGTCACTTATCTTCTCTGTGCCTCAGTTCCCTCATCTGCAAAATGGGGACTCAATTCCAGTTCTCTCTCCTACTCAGACTGTGAGCTCCATGTGGGAACTGCTTATAGTGCATCTACCCCAGTCCTTCCTCTTTATCCAAGCTGCTGCCACATCAATATAATCACTTATCTTATCCCACCTTGATTACTGCATCAGCCTCCTTTCTGACCTCCCTGCCTTCTGTTTCTTCCCACTCCAGTCCATACCTCACTCTGCTGCTGGGATCATTTTTCTACAAAAACATTCAGGACATGTTTCCCCACTCCTCAAGAAACTTCAGTAGTTGCCCATCTATCTCCACATCAAACAAAAACTCCTCTCCATTCAAGCACTTAGTACAGTGCAAAGCACACACATGGCAAGTGCTCAATAAATATGATTGAATGAATGAATTGGCTTCAAAGCACTCAATAACCCTTCTTCCTCCTACCTCACCTAGCTACTCTCTCACTATAACCCAGCCCTCACACTTTGCTCCTCTAATGCTACCCTTCTCACTGCACCTCAACCTTGTCTATCTCACCCCTGACCCCTCGCCCACATCCTGCCTCTGGCCTGGAATACTCTCCCTCCTCAAATCCTACAGAAAATTACTCTCCCCCCATTCAAAGCCTTCCTGAAGGCACATCTCTTCCAAGAGACTTTCCCTAAGCTCTCCTTTCCTCTTATATTGTGCTCTGCACACAGTAAGCCCTCAATAAATACTATTGATTGAATGAATGAATGAATACAGTGCTTGGCACATAGCAAGGGCTTAACAAATCCCACAATTATTGGTATTATGAAATTTTCAAATCACAGTGATGAGCAATTCCATTTTAAAAGGTCCCTCTCTCCAGCATTTGCAGGCACTGATGAGGATCAGTGAAGAATAACGGGAAGAGTTTCTTGGAATGTGAATTTGACCTAATTGAACTTCACATGCCCAGGGAAATATGAAAACCATACAAACCTCAGCCTGGATTGAAAGGACAATGAGTACTGCAATTGTCATTTAGAGTCAAACGTTGGAGAAAGCTGATAATTGCCCTTAGGGAAAATGCTGGTAATTTAATGATAATTATTCTAATGGTATTTGTTAAGCGCTATGTGCCCAACACTTTACTAAGTGCTGGGGTGGATACAAGCAAATCAGGTTGGAAAAAGTCCCTGTCCCATGTGTGGCTCACAGTCTCAATCTCCATTTTACAATTGAGATAACTGAGGCACAGAGAAGTGAAGTGACTTGCCTAAAGTCACCCAGCAGACATGTGATAGAACTGGGATTAGAACCCATGACCTTCTCACTCCCAGTTCCGCTCTCTATCCACTACACCATGCTGCTTCTTAGTAATTCAGTAGTTCACTTCGCCATGCTGCTTCAGCAGTAGAGTTCAGGAAGTCCATTGGTGGAGTCAAGTGGGGTGAAGTAGAATCACTGTGTTTTGTAGGAGGAGAAGGTATTGGTGAATGAAAGATTATGAAGGGAGAATAAAAATTGTGAAGCCACTGGGGAGAAGAAGAAGGGGAGTGGCCAAGGACCCATGGAGACCTGGGTGGGGAGGGCCGATGGCAGCAAGCAAAAGAAACAAAGTGGTGGAGCCATTGGAGAAATGTAGAGTCCCAGGCAGGGGAAACAGTGTTGTGATAAAAAGTAGGGTACGCAGACAGAGGGGCCAGGGAAGAACAAGGAGAGGAGGGAGGATGGAGAGAGAATAGTACTGATGGCTCTCTGGGGAGGGATTAAGGGGATTCATTTACTTTAGTCATTCATTCATTTATTCAATTGTATTTATTGAGAGCTTACTGTGTGTAAAGCACCATACTAAGCACTTGGGAGAGTACAATAGAACAATAAACAGACACATTCCCTTCTCACAATGGGTTTAGAGTCTAGAGTGCGTATTCATCTTGATTTCAGCAGAACAATCCCAAAATGCGAGCTCTACCCATTGCCCACTTGATTCTCTGGGGCCCATTTATATCTCAAAAAACCCAAGATATGGCTCTGCTATTGGAAGGGGGAGAGCACATGCCCACATCACATCCACAAGTGTTTCCTACCCTAAGTTGGTGAGGGAGGAAAGAGTTGGAGTCCTCAACACATGGGCCCATTGGCTTCACGTGGGCTCTGCCACCATTTTGTGAGTGAGGGAGGGTGGACATAACGTTTACAGCAGCATGAGCCAGGATGAACCAAAGGACTACTACCACTTATATCTTGCCAACGGGTTTTCCTACATCAGCCGCCCTTGAGTCCTACTGTGTCCCACTGGCAGGGTTGGGCAAAGAGAGGTGGCCGTGATGACTGGTAGGCCTCAGAGAGTGGTAGAATGAGCCCTTTGTTCATTCAATCATATTTATTGAGCTCTTAACTGTGCCCAAAGCACTGTATTAAGCACTTGGGAGAGTACAATATAAAAATAAACAGACACATTTCCTGCCCATAAAGAGCTTCCAGTCTAGAGGAGGAGACAGACATCAATATAATAAATAAATTATTTATTTATTTAAATAACGGCTGAGGAGCCGTGAGGGAGGATGAATAAAGGAAGCAAGTCAGGGTGACCCAGAAGGGAGTGGGAGAAGAGGAAAGGAGGACTTAGTCATGGAAACCCTGTTGAGGAGCCTGTTGATGGTGGTGAGTTTTTTGTGTGACTGAAGGTTGGTAACGTGAACCTATGTGTGATCAGAGCTCCCTTTTTCTCACTCTTTCCCTATTCTCCTTCTCTCCTTTATAATTTGTGACTTTATCTTTTTGTTTCTTGCCCTCTGGTAGCACAGTATCTGGCTATCTTCCTATCTTTCTTGCATTTGTTTGGCCCTGGCTTGGTGGAGAGTGGTGGAGGCAAGGGTCAAACAGCTCATATTTAGTCTGGATCTACACTGCTTATCTGGCCTCAGTCTGTGTTGGCCCCTTCTTTGGCTTGCTTTGGTCAACAGTATCTGTAATTTCATCTACATATCTGGAATTTATTTATATCCATGTCTGTCCCCCCAATAGACTGTAAGCTCATCGATGGCAAGGAATGTGTTCATTGTTATATTGTACTCTCCCAAGTACTCAGTACAGTTCTCTGCAAGTGGTACGGGTTAACAAATATGACTGAATGGCTCTAGCCTTTAGGACTCAGCCCTAGCCTGTACTGCCCCCTGAACTTTGTTTGCATCACTCTCTACTCCCTCTTCTCACCTTGGCCTCCCCAGTCTGCCACCTATTACTTAGAGGCAGCGTGGCTCAGTGGAAAGAGCCCGGGCTTTGGAGTCAGAGGTCATGGGTTCAAATCCCAGCTCCGTCACTTGTCAGCTGTGTGACTTTGGGCAAGTCACTTAACTTCTCTATGCCTCAGTTTCCTCATCTGTAAAATGGGGATTAAGACTGTGAGCCTCATGTGGGACAATCTGATCACCTTGTAACCTCCCCAGTGCTTAGAACAGTGCTTCACACATAGTAAGCACCTAATAAATGCCATTATTATTATTATTATTACTTGCCTCACCACTCCCACCAGCCCCACCAAGCACACACACGCTCCAGTCCACCCTACCTCAACATCTTTCCCACCAGCTCCGACCTGGTGCATTTCCTCTTTTCTCCTTCCCCCAGTCATCTCTTTGCTCTGTTTCCTGACCTCTCCTCTGACCTCACGGCTCTGCTACCGCCTGCCTCCTCACCTGATTCTAGATAAGCATGGGCCTGGGAATCAGAAGGACTTGGGTTCTAATCCCGGCTTCACCACGTCTGCTGTGTGACCTTGGGCAAATCGCTTCACTTCTCTGGACCTCAGTTATATCATCTGTAAAATGGCAATTAAGACTATGAGCCTTATGTGGGACAGGGACAGTGTCCAACGTGATTAACTCATACCTACCCCAGCACTTAGGACAGTGCTTGTCGCATAGTAAGCACTTAACAAGTACTATTATTATTATCATAATTATCATTATACCTTTCAGTTTCTTGGATTAGGATGGCAAAAAGCTTGGAGGTTGGACATAAGCAATCACCTTTTCCTCCTATTTCTCAACCAAGGGCTTCTGTTGACAGGCAGCTGTTGAGAAGCTCTTCCTGTTTGACCCTAAGGCATCAGCAAGTAGCAAGTGAGACCTTGGGGCACAAAGCTTCCTGGGCAATACTGACCCATCCTGAAGAAATTACACTTGATTGCTTTGTGCTCCACATTTACAACTTGCAGGGTTTTTTCCAGTTCGAACTGCTGCTTTTGACTTCCAGAGTGACTTTCTCAGTGGGGGGGAAACAGCAAAGAAAGATTGAGCTAATGAAAATGAGGTTTTGAAGGACATGGGAGCTACAGAGCCCCATCTTTCTGGGCAACAGGAAACCACTTTGAGTCCGTTGGGTTATTTAGCCATAAGAACCAAGGCAGGGGAAAGTCACAATTTTAATGTTCTCCTTGGTCTCCTGTCTCTTCCCTTCTATTGGTTTTCCTTCCCATCTATGTCTTCTTTTCTCCAGACACCTGCACTTTACTCTTCCTTATAGCTATGTGATTCTCCTCTATTTCTCTTCTGGGGAGATTTCTTCAGCTGTACTTAGAGTGCACATCAGATCTACATTTCCCACCTCCCTGATTTTCAATCAATCAGTGGTATTTATTGAGCACTTACTGTGTGCAGAGTTCCTCAGGGAATACAGCAGAAATGCCAGACATTATCCCTGTATGCAAGGAGCTTACAGTCCAGAATGGAGGAAAGGCTCCCTGTCCGTTTCCTTTCTCCAGTGCTCTTTTACTCCTCCTATTTCCTTATCTGCCTCTTTTCCCCCTTTTTAACTCCTGACACTTCTGTCCCTCTTGCTCTCCCCTCATCCTTTTTTTTTTATTTTGTCTTCTTATTCATTTATTCAATGGCTTAGTGGAAAGAGCCCAGGCTTGGGAATCAGAGGTCGTGGGTTCTAATCCTGGCTCTGCCACTTGTCTGCTGTGTGACCTTGGGAAAGTCGCTTCACTTTGCTGTTCCTCAGTGACCTCAAATGGGGATGAAGACTGTGAGCCCCATGCTGGACAACCTGATTACCTTATATCTACCCCAGTGCTTAGAACAGTGCTTGACACACAGTTAGTACTTAACAAATACCATAATAATAATTATTATTATTTCTCTACTTTCCTCCTCCTCCTTCCCCCTGCCATTATATAATGAAAAACAACCTAGCCTTGTTACCTAACATTTGTTATTAACTACTGAAACATGGTTTGGCTTAATTGAAACCATCCATCATTTCTTATATTTATAACAATAGTTGGGGCCCAGGAGATAGTTGTGAAAAGTGACACCACAGTCCATCATCTAGTATTCAGAGAATGTGTCTTCCAACTCAGTTGTAGCATTTTTTCTCAAGGGTTTAATGCAGCGCTCTGCAGACAGTAAGTATTCAATAAATACTATTGATTTAGTACTTCAGAAGGGCTACATCCAAACTATTCAAGACAGATTAGGACCTGGGTGATATTTTCAGGTTTCTAAGAAGGGAGAAGTTCACTGTGGGGAGGGAATGCATCTACCAACTCTGCTACGTTGTACTCTCCCAAGTGCTTAGTACGGTGCTCTGCACAAAGTAAGTGCTCAATAAATACCACTGCTAATGATGATTCCACAGCCCCCTTCTGTAGCTTATAAACACTGATAGACTCATTTCCAGCCCATAATGACCTAGCACTTACTATGTGCTAGGTACTGTACTAAAAGCTGGGGTAGGTACAAGCTAATCAGGTTGGACACAGTCCACATCCCACGTGGAGCTCACAATCTTAAGCCCCATTTTACAGATGAGGTCACTGAGGCACAAAGAAGTGAAGTGACTTGCCCAAGGTCACACAGGAGACAAGTGGCAGAGCAGGGATTAAAGCCTAAGCTCTTTAACTCCCAGGCCTGTGGTCTTCCCACTAGGCTGCTTCTCTTTATTGAATACTTATTCATTCATTCATTCAATCATATTTATTGGGCACTTACTGTGTGCAGAGCACTGTACTAAGCACTTGGGAAGTACAAGTGGGCAACATATAGAGACGGTCCCTACCCAATAACGGGCTCACAGTCTAGAACAACAGACAACAAAACACGTAGACAGGTGTCAAAATCATCAGAACAAATACAATTAAAGGTATATGCATATCATTAACAAAATAAATAGAATAGTAAATATGTACGAGTAAAATAAATAGAGTAATAAATCTGTACAAATAAATATACAAGTGCTGTGGGGAGGGGAAGGAGGTAGGGCGGGGGGGGTGGGGAGGAGGAGAGGAAAAAGGGGGCTCAGTGTGGGAAGGCCTCCTGGAGGAGGTGAGCTCTCAGTAGGGCTTTGAAGGGGGGAAGAGAGCTACTTATTATGTGCTGAGCTGGGATTCGAACCCAGGTCCCCTGACTCCCAGGCCCCTCTCCCTGCCAAAAAACCTCTCCAATTTTAATTTCATTCTCTTCACAAAATAATTATCCATCATTTTAATCAATTTTATAATCTGTTAGCCTTCTGCTCTACCAGATGAACGGTCCTGGCTCCTTTTGCCAGGCTCCTCGGAGATTAAGTGTTAATAATGCAAGAGACCTTCACCCATCCTTTTCAAGGCATTTGAGCTTGTGAGGCTCAGAAAAAAGAAAAAAAAAATGAATGGATCAGAATGGAAAATTATCAGCAATGTTTATGACTGAACATAAGGGTCTAAATAGTAGATTTGCCTCAACCTAGAGGAAAAAGATGAGTCAACTTGCTAAGAAAAAGTAGCAGTCTTGAAAAGCAAGGGGTATGGGTGAATGAGAGAGACTTGATTCTTTCCCCTGTATCCTGAGGCTCTGATTCAAACAAGACTCCTTCTCACAGTTCACAGGGGCTCTGTGTTTGGATCTCTGTCATAGGGAACAGAACAAGATGAAAATGGCCTCCTTGTGATCAGTTCCTTTATTTTGACAAAAAGCTGCTTCCAATCCAGGGTGCGATTTAATAATAATAATAATAAAGGTATTTGTTAAGCACTTACAATGTCAAGCACTATTCTAAGTACTGGGGTCGATACAAGGTAATGAGGTTGTCCCTCGTGGGGCTCACAGTCTTAATCCCCATTTAACAAATGAGGTAGCCGAGGCACAGAGAAGTTAAGTGACTTGCCCAAACTTAAACAGCTGATAAGTGGCGGAGCCAGGATTAGAACACACGACCTCTGACTCCCAAGCCTGTGCTCTTTCTGCTGAGCCACACTGCTAACTGCCTGAGGTCACCCCAATCAATCATATTTTCAATCAATCATATTTATTAAGCGCTTACTGCATGCAGAGCCCAGATCCCAGAACTCTGAAAAATGCCACCCACACAACGCTACAACCTCCTCCCTAGTACAACCCCTCCCTGGTCTAGACTGCAAGCTCTCTGTGGGTAGGGAACGTGTCTACCAACTCTGTTGTATTGTACTCTCTCAAGTGTTTAGTACAGTGCTCTGCACACAGTAAGCATTCAGTGAATATGATTAATTGATTGAAGGATAACACTGCATTTCATTGTCAGGATTAGGGCAGGGGCTATTAAAACTGAATTGTGATAAGATAAAATAGGTCCATTTAAATCAATCAGTCAAACAATCATATTTATTGAGCACTTACTGGGTGCAGAGCACTGTACTAAGCCCTTGGGACAGTAAAATATAAGAGTTGATAGACATGTTCCCCTCCCACAGAGAGCTTAAATCAATGCAACAGGAAAGAATTTACAAACTCTCCAGACTGGTTTCATTTCTTTGTGTATCAAGAAGAGAGGGAAACCAGCTATCAATTTAAATGAGGCCTTTCTATCTGGACTACATGAAATAAAAATATTTCTGCTTATGGGTTATTGTTGAAGTATGGGTTGAATGCAATAGGATTTTAGGGTACAGTGGATTTATTCTAGGGATGAACTATTCTAAATGTGTTTCTATAATAATGATAATGATGGCATTTATTAAATGCTTACTATGTGCAAAGCACTGTTTTAAGTGCTGGGGAGGTTACAAGGTGATCAGGTTGTCCCACGGAGGGCTCACAGTCTTAATCCTCATTTTACAGATGAGGTAACTGAGGCACAGAGAAGTTAAATGACTTGCCCAAAGTCACACAGCTGACAATTGGCAGAGCTGGGATTTGAACCCATGACCTCTGACTCCAAAGCCCGTTTTGTTTCCACTGAGCCACGCTGCTTCTCCAATGAAACTACATAATAAAATTAAAATTAAACTAATGGAAATTGTGGATAGAGAGAAACCAGCTTGATGAGGATGATAGTGGCATTTGTTAAGTGCTTACTGTACTGTACTAAGAGCTGGAGTTGATACAGGATAATCAGGATGAACATAGTCCCTGTCTCACATGGGGCTCGCAGTCTAAATCAGAGGGAGAACAGGTATTGAATCCTCTTCTTACAGATGAGGAAACAGGAAAGTGACTTGCTCAAGGTCACATAGCAGGTAAGGGGTGGAACAGGATAAGAACCTTGGTTCTCTGACACACAGGCCTGTGCTCCTTCTACTGGCCCATACTGCTTGCCCACCTTGAGGTAGCCTTACTTGTCAGCAGACTGAAAGGGAACTTTTTTTGCCTCAGATTTCCCAAGAAGAAAGAGCCCACTTTAATCTTCATGGCATTTCTAATTTCGGGTTCTGATACTTTCCTCTGGGAGGTGAATCGTGTCACACATTCAGCTCTATGACTTTGCTGCTTGCTGTTTTCTTGACTGTGTGAAACTCTGCTAGAGTCCATCTATCTAGATGTCACCTTCTCCTAAGTGTTTCCTTTCTCTTTTCCTTTGACTTCTCAGAGAACTGTTAGGTGGTCCAGATCCTCTCTCTTGAATGCTTCCCCTCATCCAAAATGCCAGAGCAGCATAGCCTAGTGGAAAGAGCCCAGGGCTAGGAGTCAGGAGACTTAGATTCAAATCCCGGTCCTGATAGTTAACTGCTGTGTGGCCTAGAATGAGTTACAGTCCTCTAGACAGTAAACTCATTGTGGGCAAGGAATGTGTCTGTTTATTGTATTGAACTCTCCCATTCATTCATCCATTCATTCATTCATTCATTCATTCAATCTTATTTATTGAGCATTTACTGTGTGCAGAGCACTGTACTAAGCACTTGGGAAGAACAAACTGATAGCATAGAGACAGTCCCTACCCAACAATGGGCTCACAGTCTAGAAGTGGGGAGACAGACAACAAAACAAAACATGTAGACAGGTGTCAAAATCGTCAGAACAAACAGAATTATGGCTATGTGCACATCATTAACAAAATAAATAGAATAGTAAATATGTACAAGTAAAATAGAGTAATAAATCTGTACAAATATATACAAGTGCTGTGGGAAGGGGAAGGGGGTAGGGCAGAGGGGTGGAATGGGGAGGGGGAGAGGAAAAAGGGGGCTCAGTCTGGGAAGGCCTCCTGGAGGAGGTGAGCTCTCAGTAGGGCTTTGAAGGGAGGAAGAGAGCTAGTTTGGCAGATGTGTGGAGGGAGGGCATTCCAGGCCAGGGGAAGGACGTAGGCTGGAGGTCGACGGCAGGACAGGCAAGAACACAGTGAGAACACAGAGAGCACAGTAAGGAGGTTAGCAGTAGAGGAGCGGAGCGTGTGGGCTGGGCTGAAGAAGGAAAGAAGGGAGGTGAGGTAGGAGGGGGTGAGGGGATGGAGAGCCTTGAAGCGAGTGAGGAGTTTTTGCTTGATTCGTAGGTTGACAGGCAACCACTGGAGATTTTTGAGGAGGGGAGTGTCATGCCCAGAGCGTTTCTGTACAGAGATAATCTGGGCAGCATAATGAACACTTAATAAATACGATTGACTGATTGATGGATTGATTGATTGATCAATCAATGGTATGTACTGAGTGCTTACTACATGTAGAGCACTGTAGTATGTGCTAGGGAGAATTCATGAATATAAATAAATGCATTCTCTGTATGTAAACCGACTGCTCTGTCTTCTTCCCTGCCATTCATTGATTTCTTCTGTACTCTATCCATTCTTCCAGAGGTGGTCTTTCAGCAACCTAGTTTCAGTGTCCCCAGTATTTATACTGGAGTCTCCTGTGGGCAAATGTTCCAGAGGTCATTGTGTATTTGCAGTAGAATTTGCTTAACGACTGGCTTCAAAATGGTCTGGTGTAGAACTACCACCTCTCTTTTGAGATGAGCACATGACTTGCTGCTAAATTCATTCTTTGTCATCTAATTCACCATGCGCTCGCTCCCGTCCATGATGCTGACTGTCCCTGAAATTCTATTTTCCATAAGGAAGACCCGTTTGATCTGATTCTTTGTACTTCCCTAGCTACTGCAAACAAAAGCCATTCGTATAAGAAAGGTTTCCAATGCCTATGCAGAATCTGTGTGCCTGATACTATTAATAGATTGTACATTCAAGCCCTCACCATTGCAAGGATTGCACTTTGCACCAGTGTCAGACTGTTTAATGAGCAAATCAAGTAACTTAATACAAAAGAGGGAGTAGGTTATTTACCAGTAGAAAACTGTGCAATAACAGGATGAGTTGGGGTGATGTTTTCAGTGGGATGAATGTTATATTTGTTCAGAGATCTGGTTTAGAGCAGGCCCTTTACACAGGGGAGCAGATATTCAATGGAACTAAAGTTGCTTTGAGTGCTGTTGAGGGGATAATGCGCTTTTGACAGGTTGAGGTCATGTACTAGGGCCACAAAACATTGAGGGAATGAATGGCCAGTGAGGATTCAGTACTGGGGGCAGAAAGGGGATGGGGTCAAGAGGCAGGAAGGGTTAGAAAAGATAGACCTATGCACAGTAAATACTAACTATACCACTGCAGTACCAGCATTTCAAGAATTGCATTTCTGCTGCAGAGAAAACATGACAGGTGTCTCGCATTAGGTAGGACAGTCACTTCCCACCAATTCTGTACAGATGCAGCATGGCCTGATGGATAGGCATGGGCCTGAAAGTCAGAAGGACCTGGGGTCTAATTCCAGCTCTACCTCTGGTCTGCTGTGTGACCTTGGGCAAGTCACTTCATGTCTCTGGGCCTCAGTGTCATCATCTTTAAAATGGGGACTAAGACTGTGAGCCCCACGTGGGACAACCTGATAACCTTGTATCCCCCCAGAGCTTGGAACAGTGCTTGGCACATAATAAGTGCTTAACAAATACCATAATTATTATCGTTATTATTATTATTATGTGGGACAGGGACTGTGTCAAATCAGAATAACTTGCATCTACCCCAGCACTTAGAATAGTGTCTGACTTAAAATAAGTACTTGAGAAATACCATAAAAAAAGGCCTCTACTGTGGGGCACCTTGAAGTAAGCTTGTTGTGGGCAGGGAACGTGTCTGCCAACTCTGTTGTATTGCACTCTCCCAAGCACTTAGCACAGTGCTGTGCACACAGTAAGTGTTCAATAAATACCATCAATTGATTGAATGGCTGGTGTGAAAAAAATTCTGCACTGAGTAATCCATTAAAGTAGCTAAACCATTTGACTTAGTAGTATTTATTGCACATTCACTTGATGCAGAGTATGTACTAAGCACTTGGGAGAGTTAGCAGATGCAGTCTCTAATTTCTAGGAACCTATAACTGGGGAACCAGCAGGGATTTTTACCATCTGCAGCTAATCCTTCTTCACAGAATTGGGTTCCATACCACTGTGGCTGCCCCTGGAAGTACCTATTTTATACCTTTTCTGGCTCCCAGCAACCAAACAGTGACATTTATTGAGTGAGTGCTGATTGTGTGCAAAGCACTGTACTAAGCACTTGGCAAGGTACAAAGCAGCATGGCCTAGTGGATAAAGCATGGGCCTGGCCTGGGTTCTAATTCCGGCTCTGCCACTTGCCTGCTGTGTGACCTTGGTCAAGTCACTTCATTTCTCTGTGCCTCAGTTATCACATCTGTAAAATGGGGATGAAGACTGTGAGCCCCATATGAGACAGGGTCTGAGTCCAACCCGATTTGTCTGTATCTACCTCAGTGCTTAGTACACTGCCTGGCACTTGCTAAGCACTTAACAGATACCACAGTTATTATTATTATTGTCATTATGATACAAAAGTGGCAATCCAGGAATTTTCAGCAACCAACTGGGACAGTTATGGTGGCACCATGCCAAGAACAGCCATGCTGTGGGGTCTGGGTTGGGGAGGCTGGCGAGACAGAGACTGCTTTTAAAAGGGCAGTTTAAAAGAGAGTTGGGTAGAGGAAGGAAGGACAAATGCAGACAGGAGGTTGTAGGAGGATTAAAGAAAAGCAAAATGCAGCTTACCTGGTGTGAGCTGACTACCCATAGAAAGAGTCTTGCTAGCATGAACAGTGATAATTTGCAAACATTCCAGTTAGGCTACCTGAAAAAAAATTGACCCATACAGTCCTCTATTCGCTTATTCCCATGCTTCATTCAGGTCATAACCAGACATAAATTGGCTTTAACATGACTAAGGCACTAATCAATCCCTCTAGACTGTAAGCTCATTGTGGGCAGGGAATGTTTGTACCAACTCAATATTGTATTCTCCCAAGTGCTTAGTACAGTCCAGATATACTGTACTAGAGCTATCTCTAGTACACTTAGCTTCACTTCACTTCACTGCACCTCAGTTACCTCATCTGTAAAATGGGGATTAAGACTGTGAGCCCCCAGTGGTACAACTTGATCACCGTGTAACCACCCCAGCACTTAGAACAGTGTTTTGCACATAGTAAGTGCTTAGTAAATGCTATCATTATCACTAAAATCCTACTGATTGATCAATCAATCAGTGGTATTTATTGAGTGCATTCAGAGCACCATATTTGAGACAGTACATTTGAGAAAGGATATGTGATCCCTGTCCTCAGGGAGCTTACAGTCTAATAGTAATAATGGTGTATGTTAAGTACTAACTGTGTGCCAAGCACTATTCTAAGCACTTACAGATGCTCTCTCCTTATCTCCTTAAAAATATACACCAAAAAGAATACATACTATTTACTTGGTTATGCCTAGCATCCTGGGCCAGAAAGAACTGTAAAAGGTGATTTCCTCAAATTTCAGGACAGACTATCCTCTCAGACCCTAGAGAGATCATCACCCACATCAACATCACTTAGCCAGGTCATAGATGATACTAGGCAAATGTTTTTAAAATCTTCCCGAGAAAAAGACTAGAAGCTTCAAGACGCAGTATATTTCACAGATTTTTAAAAATCACACCCTCAACTGAAGAATTAGTTTCAATAACTCTGTACGCATATGAGTTTCTGTGGAGTTTTCCTTGAAAAGTGTAAGCGTTGGATCATAGTTTGTGAGTCTAAGGAATGTTCCAGGAATTTAAACTATGCTGTACATTCTACGGTTCTGCTGAAGCCCACTTTCATGCCAGTGGGGGACCTAAATGTTTAATACATTATGACTCACATAATAATTCAGCTCTAAATGATGTTATTATGATGTTATTTTGGAGGTTTTTATTCCTGGAATATAATTCAACATAACAATGCAACATAGCAATGTGTCCTGCTACTACTCATCTTCATGGGATGAATATTGATGGTACCTATTAAGCTGATTCAAAAAGGTCTATCCTTCTTCCCTTTTCAATAAAAGAACCATGTAAATCAAAGTTAAGATCAAAGGGAGTATTTTTGTAAATGGTTCATGCTTAGAATTGTTTTGAGTCATGAGCCACTCCTTTCTAAGTTTTTAGAAAGCTACGTGCAAGACAATTATGCTTGTTATGGGCAAGGAATGTGTCTGCTATATCATTGCTTAGTGGATAGAGCTTGGGCCTGGGAGTCAGAAAGTCATGAGTTCTAATCCTGAATCTGCCACCTGTCTGCTGCGTGACCTTGGGCAAATCACTTAACTTCACTGTACCTCAGTTACCTCATCTGTAAAATGGGGATTAAGACTGCAAGCCCCATGTGGGACAGCCTGATTACCTTGTATCTACCCCAGCGCTTAGTACAGTGATTGGCACACAGTAAGTGCTTAACAAATACCATCATCATTATTATTATTACTCTCTAAAGCGCTTAGCTCAGTGTTGTGCACACAGTAAGAGCTCAATAAATACGACTGACTGGAAAATTGGTCAATTCCTTTACTTCTGTTTTCTTCGGTGCGTCGTATTTGGAAGGAAAGATAATTTTAAAATAATATTTCTAAAAGGGAACCAGTCTGTGTGTAACAAAGTTAATTCACGGGGAACTTCATTTGGATTTAAGCACAGGGAATGTAATTAATTACAACTTTCCCCTGCCTGGAACTCACAGCTCTCCTGAAAACTTACTTCATTCAGAAGGTATTCTCCAACAAATTTCCACCACTCCAAGGTCATAGTGTTGCTGAAAACTTCCTCCCATCATCAAGGTACAGAGTTTCCTTTTAGAGAGCCACCCGTCATTGCCCTGCCCATCTCCATGGTAAAATTACCAACCCAAGAATGAGATGATATGTCAAGAGGTCCACAACAATGCATTTTGCTGGTTCACCTTTACACTGGTGCAGGGGCCACTGGACTCTGATCCTCAGAGTAAAGCCCATTGCCTGCTGGCCCCCTTTAATATCCCCCAAACCCCTAACCCCTCACTGATTCCTCCCTGAAGATGGGTGTTCTCACCTCTGAAGTCAATCTGGGTGGTCTGGGCGTTCCTGAGGCCTGTCCGCATATTTCGGCATGTCCTGTGCTTGGGAGGCTGCATAGTTCTTGCGAAAGGGGCAGAGTCGGTTCTGACCTTCTTGGGCTGATTGTCTGGGGAGAGCTTTCCTGCTCCTTCAATATTACTAATCTCAGTAGCTTTCATGGTGGTGATGGGATGTTCTGTTCTTCATTGTAGTCCCTATTATCCCTTCTCTGTTGTGCTTATAATTGTTCTGATCCCATCATCCTTTTGGGTTCTATTTACTATTATGTGATTCCTGATACCTGCTTTTTTGGATTACTGCTGGGAACTGCCTTCACCTCCCCCAACCCCATTCACCTCCTGCTTCCACTATTCCCCATGCATACTGTTTGAGTCCCCCAGATCACCTCTAGGGCCCATGAACCTCAATTCCTAGTCTTCCTAACATAGCCACTCAGCAGCCATCCATAGCTGACACATACATAAACACACATTCATAATAATAATGATATTATACACACACACGTATATACATATATATTACACGTAGTAAATACTCAATAAATACAATTGAATCAATAAATATATAAAGCACACACACACACACACTTTATACTGTATATTTATTCATTTTTCCATTGTCTCACAGTTACTAATTAGATCTATAGTTTCTCCCCAGCTTTCATTGTAAGTATACGATTGATGATTTCCTATCTCTTCCATTAGATTGTTAGCTCCTTGAGGTCAGGGGTCGTGTCTTATACTTTTATTATTCTTTCCCAAATCCCTATAGCCAAATTTTCCAGCACCTTGTACTGTACTGTTGAATGAATCCAGAAGAAACAGAAAGGTGAGGGAGGCTTTAAGTATGTAAGTCTATGAGGTTGTTCTGAGATTTCAGTGATAGTACTGCTGATGGTGGTTATTCTTGTTGGGCTAGAGAGTGATGAGAACACTTTGTGGCCAATGGGAAACAGCATAGCCTAGTTTAAATAGCATGAGTTTGAAAGTCAGAAGGACTGGCTTCCAATCCTAGGTCTTTCTGTGTCTACTGCGTGACCTTGGGTGAGTAACTTCAAGTTTTGTGCCTCAGTTTCCTCATTAGCAAAATGGAGATTGACACTATGAGCACCACTTGGGACATGGACTGTGTTTAACACCCCAATGCTTAGTGCAATTCCCACCACATGGTAAGTTCTTAATATGTATCATAATTATTATGTCATTCTTGGCTTGTTGTAGCAGCTGTCATTTGCAGCTGCCCAAAACAGAACTCAGGTCCAAAACAGAACTCCTAATCTTCCCACTCTGTTGTCCCCTTGACTTTCCCATCACTGTACCAGCACCACCAGCCTCCCTGTCTCACGAGCCTGGAAACTTGGTGCTGTCCTCAGCTCCTCTCCCTCCTTCAACACCATATTCAATCTACCACTAAATCATGACAGTTCAACCTTCACAGCATCGCTAAAATCCCACCCTTTCCTCTCCCTCCAAACTGCTAACATGTTAATTCAAGCATTTATTCTATCCTACCTACCAGCCTCCTTGCTGATGTCTCTTCTTCTTCTCTCCCCACTCCAGTCCATACTTCACTCTGCTTCTTGGGTCACTTCTCTACAAAAACATTCAGGCCACATTTCCCCACTCCTCAAGAAACTCCAGTGGTTGCCCATCCACCTCCACATCAAACAGAAATGCCTTACCGTTGTCTTTAAAGCACTCAGTCACCTTGACCCCTCCTAGCACACCTTGTACTCTCCTACTACAACCCAGCCCACACACTTTGCTCCTCCAATGCAAACCTTCTCACTGTACCTCAATCTCATCTATCTTACCACCATATTGGGATGCTGGGGCAGTGGTCAGGTGGCGGGCATTGTGTGTGTGTGTGTGGGGGGTCTTCTCTTCCAGGAACCTGGCACATTGTCCATTGTGGAAAGTTTTTGGCAATACTCTTGTTTATGTCATCGAGTCGTCTCCAATCCACAATGATGCCATGGACGTATTTCCCCAAGAACACCCCACCTATATTTGCTATTGTTCTGGTAGTGTATCCATAGAGTTTTCTTGCTAAAAATATGGAATTGGATTATCATTGCCTCCTTCCACGCAGTAAACTTGAGTCTCCTCCTTCGACTCTCTCCCATGCAGCTGCTGCCTAGCACTGGGGAGTTTTGACTTGTAGCAGATTGCCTTCCAATTGCTAGCCACTGTCCAAGCTAGGAATGGAATGGGTATGCCTCTGCTTGACTCTCCTTCCTGTAGTTGAGACTGGTAGAGTACTGGAAACCCTCCAGGTGTGACCCTGAGAGGAGTTGGCAATAATACGTATACGCTCAATAAATACGATTGATGATGATCGATGATATATGTTTCTATCTTTATAAATAAAATGTTTTTCTCTCTGTTATATATATATATATACATATATATATATATATATATATATAGAGAGAGAGAGAGAGAGACATTATTACTGTCTATAAACCTATAGGTTTCATTATTGAGGTCTAATGATATTATAGTGGGTTTATTTTATTTTATGCATTTGGAATTATGGCCTCAAACTATGTGTACAAGGTCATGTAAATAGAAATGCAAATTGCCAAAACTAGGGGATTTTTTTAAAAGTGACTAACAATTTTAAAAAGGCTATTATTTCGGAAGTTGATACCCTTTGAGTTTCACCTTTTCTGGCATAGTTGGAGGGCTCTTTGTTCCAATTAAATCACACCAAATAATCTAGGTGGATGACAGAAGTGATGAGGTAGAACAACTATAGTTAGATAAGACATACCAGAAACTCTCTTTCAGTGAATTAAAAAGCCAGAGGAGAGTATGATTAAATTACAAGGAAGAGAAGCAGCGTGCTCCCTGAGAAGTCATCGAGTTTATTCTAGCATGAGTCCAGTGGCCAATGACTGTTTCTGTTTACCTCCAAATCTCCTTTTCCTAATTGCCTAGATGTCACTGAAAAGGATGAAAATGCAAGGAATGAACCTCAAGGATCAACTTGTTAGTAATTTATGCATTAAATCTAGAGGTCATCACTCGATCGTGAATAAAGACATCACTTGAACTTGAAAACAAGACTATTAGAGGTTCCACATTTCCCACAGTTTAATAGCAATCTTTAATTCATGAACTAGCTCTATTAAAATCATCAAATTTCCTCCATTATTATTTCAACCCAGTAGTCTTTTTTAAGTACTAGAATGCAAACAATCTGTAAACACCCCCAACATTTTGGTAATAATACTTAATCTTATATCTTACTACAACATTTTTGGGTAATTAAAAATGACAACCTAATATTCACAATAAAAATAGCACTGAGCGTGAGTGCCTTGCCTCTCCAGCAAAATGACTCAACACAAGTGAAGGATGCTGCTTGTGAGAGAAGGGAATTCCAACCTCAGCTGAAGTCACGATGTCTTGGAGGGATATGGGGTAGGTCCCTGTGGCTTGTCGCCTATAAAGGAGCCTCACAGACCTCTGGCATTAGCAGTTCTACAGACCACTAGGATGTTTTGAGCCAGATTTATTTTGATTTTCATCCCCACAGTCTGTTACCTTCACTCCTGCACTTGTTAGCTGAATGTTGTTGGTAGAAATTCAGAATTCAGCCTGACCTCTCACTTCAAATTCATCTTGACTTGCTCTAATTTAACCCCTCTTTTGCTCAGCAACCCTACATTTCTTCCCTCATAATAATAATAATAATTGTTAAATTTGCTAAACAGTGCTTTGCACATAGTAAGTGCTTAACAAATACCATTATTATTATTAAACGCTTACTGTGTGCCAGGCACTGTACTAAGCAATGGGGTGGATACAAGCAAATCGGGTTGGACACAGTCACTGTCCCACATCAAGCTCACAGTTTCAATCCCCTTATCCATTTCAATGTCCACAGCCCATAACCACTAGTCCGAGATCTTTAACTCTCTCCTAACTTCCGTCCACCCTATTCTTAAGCCTGGAAAGTCTGACCAACTACTTTGTTGGGAAAACAAACACCATCAAACATGAACTTCCTCAGATCCCACCCTATTTTCCCAGTGCTCTCATACTTCCACAACTTCTTTCTCCATCTTAAAAAGATATTTCCTCTCTGCTCTCAAAATCTACCTTTTCCACACACCTTCTCTCATCTCTTGCTTTGAACCCCCATTCCTCCCATCCATACATCAGCAACTTCTGACTCTCAGTTCCTTCCCTGCTGCTTTAAGTCTCTTCTCTGGTAACAAAATACTTCCCTGTAACTTTCTCCTTGCTCCTATCCCTACTCCCAGTGCCCTTAATGAGATGTAGGCCATCTACTCCACAACACATTCTCTATAATCAGGATTTCACCCTTTTACTGACTGCACTGAGGTAGCATTCTCCAAGGCCACCAATGGACTCAGCCCAGAGCTAATATTCCTTGGCCTTTTGGTCTCCTTAAAAATTATGGACAACTTATTCCCTTCTCCTTGAAAAGTATCAGGTCCTGATTTTACTGATACAATAATTCACCAGGTTCTCTTCCCTTACTCTTGGTAAGTTGTTGAATTTCTCTGTGCCTCCATTTCCTCATTTGTAAAATTGGGATAAAATACCTGTTCTCCCTCCTTCTTAGATTGTGAGCCCCATGTGGAACAGGTGCTGCATCTGATCTGATAGCATTGTATCTACCCCATTGCTTAGTACGATGCTTGGCACATGGTAAACACTTAATAAATAACCCAATAGTGATTATTATTATTATTAGGGCAATAGCTATCCATGGGATGCTCTCTCAGGCCAATCAGGAGGTTGGTCCAGGGATAATAATTGTGGTATTTGTTAAGCACTTACTATGTGCCAGGTACTGTACTAAGCACTGGGGTGGACACAAGCAAATTGGGTGGGATACAGTCCCTGTCCCACATGGGGCTCACTGTCTCAATCCCCATTTTACGGAAGAGGGAACTGAGGCTCAGAGAAGTGAAGTGACTTGCCCCAGGCCACACAACAGACATGTGGCATCACACTACCATCCTTCCCGTCTCACTGCAACCTTGGTGTCATCCTCGACTCCGCTCTCTCATTCACCCCTCTCATCCAAGCTGTCACCAAAACCTGCTGGTCTCAGCTCCGCAACATTGCCAAGATCCGCCCTTTATTTATTTATTTATTTATTTATTTTCCGCCCTTTCCTCTCCATCCCAACCGCTACCCTGCTCATTCAAGCTCTCAACCTATCCCGTCTGGACTACTGCATCAGCCTTCTCTCTGATCTCCCATCCTCGTGTCTCTCTCCACTTCAATCCATACTTCATGCTGCTGCCCGGATTATCTTTGTCCAGAAACGCTCGGGGCATATTACTCCCCTCCTCAGAAATCTCCAGTGGCTACCAATCAATCTGCGCATCAGGCACAAACTCCTCACCCTGGGCTTCAAGGCTGTCCATCACCTCGCCCCCTCCTACCTCACCTCCCTTCTCTCCTTCTACAGCCCAGCCCGCACCCTCCGCTCCTCCGCCGCTAATCTCCTCACCGTACCTCGTTCTCGCCTGTCCCGCCATCGACCCTCAGCCCACGTCATCCCCCGGGCCTGGAATGCCCTCCCTCTGCCCATCCACCAAGCTAGCTCTCTTCCTTCCTTCAAGGCCCTGCTGAGAGCTCACCTCCTCCAGGAGGCCTTCCCAGACTGAGTCCCTTCCTTCCTCTCCCCCTCGTCCCCCTCTCCATCCCTCCAATCTTACCTCCTTCCCTTCCCCACAGCACCTGTATATATGTATATATGTTTGTACATATTTATTACTGTATTTATTTATTTATTTTACTTGTACATATCTATTCTATTTATTTTGTTTTGTTGGTACGTTTGGTTTTGTTCTCTGTCTCCCCCTTTTAGACTGTGAGCCCACTGTTGGGTAGGGACTGTCTCTATGTGTTGCCAATTTGTATTTCCCAAGCGCTTAGTACAGTGCTCTGCACATAGTAAGCAGTCAATAAATGCGATTGATGATGATGATGATGTGGCAGAGCCAGGATTAGAACCCAGAACCTTCTGACTCCCAGGCTGGTGGTCTATCCACTAGGCCACAAAATCTTATGGAAAACCCCCTGCATGTCTAGCCTTCTAATTCTCCATTGAGGCAATCTAAACATTTGCTAGCTTATAAATTAGGTATCATTAGTGGCATTAACATTCTAGCAGATTTTAGGGAGACTTTCCAAGTTTCACTGCATTTTTCCATGCAGATGTGGCCATTATGTATTCCCCTTCAATAATAATAATAATATTTGTTAAGTGCTTACTATGGGTCAGGCACTGTACTAAGCCCTGGAGTGGTTACAAGCAAATCAGGTCCCATCCCATGTGGGGCTCACAGTCTGAATCCCCATTTTACAGATGAGGGAACTGAGGCACAGAGAAGTGAAGTGATTTGCCCAAGGTCACACAGCAGACATGTGGCAGAGCCGGATTAGAATCCATGACCTTCTGACTCCCAGGGCTGTGCTCTATCCATTACACCATGCTGCTTCTCTTTGTGTTTATCTGTAAGATATCATTCATAATTAGGGGACTATAGAATTCCACTAGAGTAGCTGGTGAGGGAAAAGGAGTGGAGACAGAGAGGTGGTAGCTAGCTAGGACCTCTCTGTGACGGAATGGAAAGAAGTTCATTTCAGGCTCTTGTAGGTATTCTTCAGTTGGAAAGAGGTAAATCAAGTCAGATCTGTGATTCTGACACTCTATGAAGGACCCAAGGGCTAAGGAAAGCACCAGCAGCTTGAGAAGCAGAGTGGCCTAGTGGAAAGAGCACAGGGCTGGGAGTTAGAGGACCTGGGTTCTAATTCTGGTCTCCCACTTGTCTGCTATGTGGCCTCAGACAAGTCACTGAACTTCTCTTTTCCTTACTTATCTCACCTGTAAAATGGGGATTAAGACTGTGAGCCCAATGTGGGACAGGGGCCCAATGGGTCCAATGTCCAATGAGATTACCTTGTCTCTACCGCACTGCTTAGTACAGTACCTGGCACATAGTAAACTCTTTAAATAAACCCTTAAAAATCAAAAAAGGAAGAGGTAACCATCAGATGGAAGGAATAAAGTTGCTGTGTGGACAGGGGAAACAGGAAATCCTTGTTTTAAAATCAAACTGGCATCTAGTTGAATTTTTCCCTCCTAATGTCTAATAGGAACAATTGGTAGGAGATGTCTTGAGAAATGCCAGTCTTGCCTGTAGAGTGTAATTGGCAAAATGAAAGGAAAGGAAGCTATCATTTAAAGTCAGGGAATATCCCTTCAACTGCAAAAAGAGCTTATTCACATGACAGAAGCACTAGCTGATTTCATCCTTCCGTCTTTTGCTCACATTCTGTCTCATCTGAAATTAAGTTCTGATTGTCTCAGTGGGTGGCTAAGGCAATATTTGTAGTAATTATACTACTTTGAAGGAAGCCTATGAAAATAACTCCGCGCCGTTATATTTCCCTTCACAGCCCTCCAAGTACCATTAACGAGGAATCAAAAGTGCATCGCAATCAGAGCCCCAATATAAATACCAAATCACCCTCCTGCACAGCAAGGAAAAACAAGCGAGAGTTTCCTAACTATCCAAATGTTTTGCACATTCTGTGGCATTGAAATCTGGCTCAGTGCGAAGGTACTGAAGGAAGAAGGAGGCACAGCGGTGGATGTTGGCCACTGAGTCAGTCTCGCTTAAATGGTGCCACTAGACATTCACAGAGAACATTCTGTAATCATTCCGACAACTATCTCATGAAAGGGAAGGACTCAAACTTCTGAAAACCAGAGCGTCTGGACAAGTAAAGGATCGATGCCGTTTTGAACAGTTGAAGATAAAAGTGAATGTTGGAAATAATGGAACTGAAAATAACTCGCGATGGTGACAGAAATGCCATTGTGGCTGGGGAGCAAATATTTTGCAAATGATTTTAGAAAAGTAGGGCCTCCTGGGATACAGCAAAGAGAGGGTCAAATGTTAAAAAAAATACCACTGTTGGAACTACTAGCTCTTTGAAATGATTTTTCAAAAGTTAAAAATTACCACTCCCCCCTGTGAAGAGATTACTTAATGGGTACAGAAACTCTGTATTAGGCAAGATGGTCAGATTTTCAGGGCTTCTAGCTCACATCCAAAAGACCTTGTTGGTGGGTGGGGGTGCTGCTTTGGGCTGTGGAGGTGGAAGGGAATCCAACTGCTGTGGTAGAGTGGACAAATGCTTGCCCAGCCTCTTTTTCTTCACCCTCCAACTCCTCAATGGTAGCAACGATCACTGCTACTTCTTCATCGAACAATTAATGGTCTTTATTGACTGCTTACTCTGTGCAGAGTGCTGTATTAAACACTTTTTTGGCATTTATTAAGCACTTACTATGTGCAAAGCACTGTTCTAAGCGCTGGGGAGGTTACAAGGTGATCAGGTTGTCCCACAGGGGGCTCACAGTCTTAATCCCCATTTTACACTTGAGAGACTGGTCCTGGGAGGTCCACTGGGATTGGGTTCTAACCTTGGCTCCACCACGTCCCTGCTGTGTGACCTTGGGCAAGTCACTAAACTTTCTCTGTGCCTGACCTGATTATCTTGTATGTACCCAAGCACTCAGTAGAGTGCTTTGCACATAGTAAGTGCTTAACAAGTACCACAATAATTATTATAATAATAATAATTATTATTATTATTAGTGAGGAGGATCATTTCTTGATTTGGAGCATGGCCATATGGTGGTGGTTGTCGACTGCAGGCCTCAACACTGTTAATAATATTCTAATTCAATTCAATCATATTTATTGAGCACTTACTGTATGCAGAGCACTATACTAAGCACTTGGGAGAGGACAATACAACAATAAACAGATACATTCCCTGCCCACAGTGTTTACAATAGAGAAACCAAACACTGTATTTGTAATTCCTCCTGAAAGGACCCATGGTGCAGGGATATACTTAACCCTGAGAGGACCCTGATGTAATTTATTCATTCATTCATTTCATTCAATCATATTTATTGAGCGTGTACTGTGTGCAGAGCACTGTACTAAGCGCTTGGGAAGTACAAGTCAGCAACATATAGAGATGGTCCCTATGCAACAGTGGGCTCACAGTCTAGAAAAACTGTGTGCATTAGTTGGAAATTGAACCGGGGTCTCCCACGTGGGAAGCGAGAATTCTACCACTAGAATTCATTTATATTATATTATCTATTATTATTTATTTATTATTATTATTACTATTATTTATATTATTTTTAGAAAGTTGCCTTTCATAAGAATGCATTCTGATTAAATGAAATGTATTTAGTTCACAGTAGTTTTTCATTCCCAGCCATACAGTACCTTAAGCCACAGGATACTGACATTTGATAGCTTGACAAAGGCACAAATATGATGAACACATGTATCACCCATTTTCTCTTTGCTGTTATTTTCATTCCTTTTCATAGTAGTATTCAATTACTTTTAGATTACAATTCTTTACGACAAATGTCATTTTGCAGGATGAATTTCAACCTACAATTCTCAAATCCTCAGTTTACATTTTGACTGTCTATTTGTACATTACATATGGTAATGTATTTAAATCTCTGCCTCTCTAGCAATATAACATCAGTTTCTCTGATACAGTCATAATTGGGCAACATTTATACCTGTAGAATTAATGTCTTAAATTCTAAATGTCTGATTCAATCATTGTAAAGTTCATAATTTTAAGATTCATGTAATGATCTCCAAACAAGACAATCTAATTATTGAACTCACCCTAATCACAGAGATATTTCACCAAACTGCTTTTTAATGAAATAGTCGCAATAATTGTGGCCTTTTGACATGATAAATATTGAAAAAATATAGGGTCTGTTCATTTTCCAAGTGTGATTGGAATTATTCCTAAATATATGAAGTTGTCCTTAATAATTGGAAGAAGACATGACTGACAGCGAGGTTCATTTATGAGTGCATTTATGGCTGAAAACTCCATCTTGGGATCCGGGCTGCACAGTTAGCAGGTGTAGTGGATAGAGCACGGGTCTGGGAATCAGAAGGTTGTGGGTACTAATCCTGGCTCCACCATGTGTCTGCCGTGTGACCTTGGGAAAGTCACTTCACATCTCCCTGCCTCCTTTACCTCATCTGTAAAATGGAGATTGAGACTGTGAGCCCCACCTGGGATAGGGAATGTGTCCAACTTGATTTGTTTGTATCCACCTCAACACTTAGCACAGTGCCTGGCATGTAAAAAGCACTTTAAAAAATTATTATTATTATTATTATTGTATCATCTAGATATATTATTATATATTATAATACTATATATTACATATTTTATTATTATATCACATTATATTGGATCCCAGCCACACTGAACTTAAAAAAGGGCTGTCCCTTTTTGGGTTTTTGTGCTTTATGTTTGCAGTATTTAGTGCGGTTTTCTCTTTAGCCTCATATTCTTTCTTTCTGTACAAAGTTTTGGCTTAAAGAGAGTCGCCACTCCCTTCTTGATGGCAGTGTGCCGTACATTTCTGTCCGCAGCAATTGACTTCCAGAGTTCAGCTGGAATGGAGCACTAATTGAGATTTGTTTTACTGTGTCCCATTCAATCAATCAATCAATCAATCAATCGTATTTATTGAGCGCTTACTATGTGCAGAGCACTGTACTAAGCGCTTGGGAAGTACAAATTGGCATCACATAGAGACAGTCCCTACCCAACAGTGGGCTCACAGTCTAAAAGGGGGAGACAGAGAACAGAACCAAACATACCAACAAAATAAAATAAGTAGGATAGAAATGTACAAGTAAAATAAATAAATAAATAAATAAATAGAGTAATAAATATGTACAACCATATATACATATATACAGGTGCTGTGGGGAAGGGAAGGAGGTAAGACGGGGGGATGGAGAGGGGGACGAGGGGAGAGGAAAGAAGGGGCTCAGTCTGGGAAGGCCTCCTGGAGGAGGTGAGCTCTCAGCAGGAAGTCAGGAAGTCAGGAAGCTAATAGTGTGATGGAGGTGTTCTGACATTGATAAGGCATGACTGAACTTTTATGCCTCCTGACCTCTAATATTAATAATAGCTGTGGTATTTCTAAAGCAGTAACTATGTGCCAAGCACTTGGGAAGGTATAAGATTATCAGTCCCACATGGGACTCACAATCTAAGTAGGAAGGAGAACAGGCATTGAATCCACAGTTTGTAGATAAGGGAACTGAGACACACAGAAGTTAAGTGACTTACCCAAAGTCATGTAGCAAACTTGTACTTCCCAAGCGCTTAGTACAGTGCTCTGCGCACAGTAAGTGCTCAATAAATATGATTGAATGAATGAAAGAAGAGTGACAGAGCCAGGATTAGAACCTCTGACTTCCAGGCCTGTGTTCTTTCCACTAGGCAACACTTCTTCTCTAGCTTCTCTATTCTTCCTCTAGCTGGTCTTGGAGAAAGGAGGCCACCAGATTCAAATTCTCCTTTCCACAGCATGCATGGTGAGAATCTGGACCATCAACTTCCTCATCCTAATCACTGATAGTGTTGATTGTGTTTCTATTCTATGCAGAACACTGTAGTAGGTTCTTGAGGAATATGCTTGAGGAAGAAGTATAAGTATTGGTCCCCAGCCTGGAGAAGCTTATAATCAATCAATCATATATATATTGAGACCTTACTCTGTGCAAAGCACTGTTCTAAACACATGAATGAGTTCAAAAGAGAAAGTAGACAAGGTCCTTGGTCCTTCCAGTTAGTGGGGAAGACAGGCACACATAAGTTAATGAATACTGACTTGAGAACATGAGGAAAAATCTAAATGACAAGCAGAGAGAACAAAGAAATCAATAACAAAATAAAGGTGATTCAAGAGGAATGAGGTGGGAGAGGGTATAATAATAATAATAATGATGGCATTTGTTAAGTGCTTACTATGTGCGAAGTACAGTTCTAAGCACTGGGGGTGGGGGTACAAGGTAGTCAGGTTGTCGCACGTGGGGCTCACACTTTTAATCCCCATTTTACAGATGAGGTAACTGAGGTACAGAGAAACTAAGTGTCAGCCCAAAGTCACAAAGCTGACAAGTGGTGGAGCCAGGATTAGAACCCATGGCCTCTGACTCCCAAGCCCATGCTCTTCTCACTGAGCCACGCTGCCAGAATGAGGACCAGGATGGTGGGTTGATCAATCAGGGAAGGCTTAGGGTGTTTTTTTCGAAGGACTTTGAAAAAGTTGAAACAAGTTATAAATAACAATTCAACAACACCCTTCATCAACTCACCATTTCAATCAAGTCATATCTGGTCTCCTGACTGCCCACAGTAGCAGTTGGATGGGATCATCTGGAGTTGGTATACTCCTTCGGTCACATAGTGTGGGATATAGAAATTTTCCAGATGGCAAACCTATCATTCAAGGATTTGACCATATTCATTGATAATAATAATAATAATAATAGTATTTGTTAAGCACTTCCTATTGCCAAGCACTGTTCTAAGTGCTGGGGTAGATATGAGGTAATCAGGTTGTCTCATATGGGGCTCACAGTCTTAATCCCCATTTTACAGATGAGGGAACTGAGGCACAGAGAAGTTAAGTGACTTGCCCAAAGTCACACAGCTGATAAGTGGCAGAGCAGGGATTAGAACCAATGACCTCTGACTCCCAAGCTTGGGCTCTTTCCACTAAGGCGTGCTGGTTCTACTCTTCCATTTCTGGTTAAACAGAAAAAGTTTCTTCTTTATCAGATACTTCATACACCCAGTCATCTTTAGTACTTACACGTGTATTGATTCATGGATTATTTCCCCATATTCTTCCTAGTACATATATCTCTCTATTCTTCCTCCTGCTCAAGCAATGGATTAATGGTATTTATTAAACACTTACTGTGCTCAGAGCACTGTACTGAATGCTTAGGAGAATGCAATAGTCTTGGTAGACTTGATCTGTGCCCACAAGGAGCTTACATATAGTCGGGGAGAAGGGCATTAAAATAATTTACAGATCAGAGAAGGAAAGGAGTATAAAAATGTATACATTAAATGTTCTGGAATTGTGGGTGGGGATGAGAATCCAAGTGCTTAGGAGGGTAAGATGCATTTTACTTGTACATATTTGCTATTCTATTTATTTTGTTAATGATGTGCATCTAGCTTTATTTCCATTAATTCTGATGACTTGACATCTATCCACGTGTTTTGTTTTGTTGTCTGTCTCCCCCTTCTAGACTGTGAGCCCATTGTTGGGTAGGAGCCGTCTCTATATGTTGCCAACTTGTACTTCCCAAGTGCTTAGTACAGTGCTCTGCACACAGTAAGCACTCAATAAATATGATTGAATGAATGAATGAAGGAATGAATGAAACGAATGGGAAGTTATTCAGGGGTGGCTTCCTTGAGGAGGTGTGATTTTAGTAGGGCTTCGAAGATGGGATTGTTGCTGTTCTATGGGATAGGAAGGAGGAGGGAGTTCTAGGTAGCAGGGAGGGTGTGAGCAAGAGATGGATGAAGAGAGACAAGATTGAGGTACAATAAGTAGGCTGATGTTAGAGGAGCAAAGAGTGTGGACTGGGTGGTAGTGGGAGAAAAATCAGGCAATTAGCCAAAGGGAAACTGATCTGGGTCCAGTCAACATCCCTTGTCTTTATGGCCCAAGCTATGGGAGAGGGAAAAGAGACTATATGAAGGGGGAAAATGGGTGTTTGCTTCTGCAAATCCCTTCTTTAACCTCTCATTGCCTCCTAGGAAGATCTCTGCCTCAGGTCTTGAAGGCAAGATGAGCTTCATGCAAATCTGTTCACACACCTCTATTGAATGATGGGCAAACACTGGAGGTTTTTGAGGAGTAGGGAGTTGTACACAGGACTTTTTTTAGAAAAATGATATGGACAGAAGAATGAAATAAATACTGGAGAGAGGAGAGGCTGGGGATAAGATTAGTGAGGAGACTGATACAATTGTCACCGTGGAATATTACAAGTGCTGGGATGTAAATTGTGGTAATAATAATAATGATGGGTTTGGAAATTATGGTAATAATAATAATGGTGGTATTTGTTAAGCACTTACTATGTGCCAAGCACTGTTCTGAGCACCGGGATAGATACAAGGTAATCAGGTTGTCCCATGTGGGCTCACAGTCTTCATCCCCATTTTACAGATGAGGTAACAGAAGCACAGAGAAGTTAATCAATCATATTTATTGAGCGCTTACTGTGTGCAGAGCGCTGTACTAAGTGCTTGGGAAGTACAAGTTGGCAACATATAGAGACGGTCCCTACCCAACGGTGGGCTCACAGTCTAGAAGTGACTTGCCCAAAGTGGCACAGCTGGCAAGTGGCAGAGGTGGGACTAGAACCCATGACCTCTGACTCCCAAGCCTGGGCTCTTTCCACTGAGCCACACTGCTTCAAGGGGTTATGCAGGGGAAGAGGCAGATGGGCCTTTCTGTGGCCCCATTTCAATCAATCAATCGCCAAATTTACTGAGCGTTTATTTTGTGCTGAGCACTATACTAAGTGAATGGAAGAGGACATGGGCCAGAGGTTGGCAGTGAGGTAGATTAGTTCGAGGCAGAGTGAGAAGGTTAAAAGTAGAGGAATGAAGTGTGCAGGCTGGGATGTAGAAGGAGAGAAACAAGGTGAGGTAGAAGGGGGCAAGGTGAGAGAATGCTTTAAAGCCAACTATGTGGAGTTTTTGTTTGATGCAGAGGTGGATGGGCAACCACTGGAGTTTTTTGAGGAGAGGGTGACATGCCCTGAACGTTTCTGTAGAAAAATGACCTGGGGAGAAGAGTGAAGTATGGACTGGCGTGGGGCAAGACAGGAGATTGGGAGGACAGCAAGGAGGCTGATGCAGTAATCAAGGCAGGATAGGGTGCGGTGCTTGGAAAAGAGCCAGTAATCAAACTGATGACTCCCAGGAAACAGCAGGAAGGAAGTACAGGAGAAGGAACTTTGCCTTATGGTCCTGCCCAATGGAGGCCCAACACAATTTTCATGCTTTGGAAAGCACTGTGGCCTAGTCGGGAAGCAGCATTGTCTAATGGAAAGACCACAGCCCAGGGAGTAAAAGGACCCAGGTTCTAATCTTAGTTCTGCCACTTACTCGATGTGTGACCTTCAACAAGTCACTTAAATTGTATGTGCCTCAGTTTCCTCATCTGTAAAATAGGGATTAAATCCTACTCCCTTCTACCTACACATGAGCACCATGTGGGACAGGGACTGTGTCCAAAATTATAACTTTGAATCTACCCCAGTGCTTAGAACAGTGCTTAACAAATATCAAAATTTATTATTATTGTTATAATTATTATTATTTAACCTCCCTAAATTTCCCTCTAGTAATCCACCATGGAAAGCTCATAAATTGTCAGTCTATTTATGGAGCACCTAATGAATGCAGAGGATGGTACTAAGTGTTGGGAAAGTCCAAGAAAAGCAAAATATGTGTTTCCTCACCTCAAGGAGCTTGCAATATATTGAGGAAGACACGTGTTTGGTTGATGATTTATTGGATGGTGTCCATTAATCTGTTAGGTTTTCTAGTGGAGGAGGGGATTTGAGGAGGACTTCGAAGATGGGGAGGACCACCTGACAGTCCCATCACTGTGGACAGCACTGTCATCCTCCCTGTTCCACAAGCCCAAAACCTTGGCACTATCATTGACTCCTCTCTCTCATTCAACCCACACATTCTATCTGTCACGAAACGCTGTCAGTTCAACCTTTGCAACATTGCTAAAATCTGCCCTTTCCTCTCCAGCAAAACTATTACCACGTTAATCCAAGCACTTATCCTATCCCATTTTTACTGCACCAGTTTCCTTGCTGACCTCCCTGCCTCCTGTCTTTCCAACTCCAGTCCATACTTCACTCTGCTGCCCATTTCTACCAACACAGTCAGTCCATGTTTCCCCACTCCTCAAGAACCACCAGTGGTTGCCCATACACCTCCACGTTAAACAGAAACTTCAAAGCTCTCAATCACCTTGCCCCCTGTTACCTTACCTCTCTGATTTCCCGCCATAACCTAGTCACACACTTGCTCCTCTCACAACCTACCTACTCACAAACCTCTATCTCCTCTATTCATTCAATTGTATTTATTGAGTGCTTACTGTGTGCAGAGCACTGTACTGAGCACTTGGAAAGTACAATTCAACAACAAATAGAGATGTCACTCCCCAAATCTTGCCCACATCCTGCCTCTTTCCTGGAACGCCCTCCTTCTCCACATCCTGCAGATGGTCACTCTCCCAAACTTCAAAGCCTTATTGAAGGCACAGCTCCTTCAAGAGGCCTTCCCTGACATTTCTTCTTCTCCCGCATCATTCTGCATCGCCTTTACACTTGGATTTGTACCCTTTATTCACCCCTCCCTCAGCCCCACAGCACCTATGGACATATCCATAATATATTGGTTAATATTAACATCTGTCTTCCCTTTAGACTACAAGCTCATCGTGGGCAGGCAACATATCTACCAATTCTGTTATAGTGTACTCTCCCAAGCACTTAGTGCAGTGCTCTGCATGCCGTAAGCACTCAACAAATATGATTAATTGATTGATCGAGTGTGGTCTGGTGGATTTAATAGAGAGAATTTCAGGTCTGAGGACAGTTTGGAAAAGGGATTGAAAGCAGTAAAGGATGAGGTAGATTTAGGAGGTGTGCTTGGGAGGGGTGCAGAAAGAAAGTTGGGGGAGTATTAGATATCAATCAATCAAATACGATTGATTGATTGAATTTTAAGATGAGTAAGTCTCATGGAGAGTCTGTAAGGCAGTGGTAAGAAGTTTTTCCTGATGCATTAGGAAATGGTAAAAACACTGAGGCTTTTTGAAGGGTGAAGTGACATCTACTTAGTGATGTTCCGGAGAGATGATATAGGCAGCTTTCATTTTAAAGCTTTGCTTGGCAAGCTGATTGGCTGAGCTCCTCCAGGCTTCTATATGTCAGACTTCTTGTTCTCAAAAAGATCTAATCTTCCAAAAGATTCTGGGGAATCTGGTACTTCAAGATCCTGGGATATGTATGTAGTTCCCAGGAAGAAGAGTAATTTAGAAATACACTTCCAGCTCCTCCCTTTTTATGGTATTTTTTAAGTGCTTACTATGTACCAGGCACTGTACTAAGCACTGGGGTGGATACAAGCAAATCGGGTTGGACACAGTTCCTGTCCCACATTGGGCTCATAGTCTTGGATCCCCATTTTACAGATGAGGTGACTGAGGCACAGAGAAGTGAAGTGACTTAACCAAGGTCACACAGTAGACAAATGCCAGAGCAGGGATTAAAACCCATGACCTTCTGACTCCCAGGCCTGTATTCTACCCACTACGCCATGCTCCTTTAGCCTCCTCTGGTAACATGACTGTGAGCCCGATGTGGGACATGGACTTTGTCCAACCTGATTATCATATGTATATTTCAGTGCTTAATACAGTGCCTGGCACATAGTAAGTGCTTAACATATACCATAAAAATAAAACATTCCATCACCAATAAGGACCTGAGTCTTTATACAATCAGCCTCCACCTATAGTTGCCAACCAGCAGAATGATTTTCAAACCATTCTTCAATGTCATGCTATTATTTGGACAATTAATTAGGTACAATTCAGAGCAAATGAATGCTTGAAAATGAATATGTATATATCATCAGGAAACTCATTTCACATTAAACTAAATAATGCAATGAACTGAGACAAAATTGAAAAAAGTTATTTTCTCCACTGGGAATTAGTTTGGCCCTTAGGGTATAAGCCCTGGACTGCTTTTTCATATCTTAGTGCCTCACCATTGGCTTTAAAGCACCCCATCAACTTGTCCCTTCCTAACTCACCTCACTTCTCTCCTTCTACCACCCAGGCTGCACATTCTGCACCTCTGGTGCTAAACTTCTCACTGTGCCTCCATCTCGCCTGTCTTGCCGCTGACCCCTGGCCCACGTCCTACCTCTGGCCTGGAACACCCTGCCTCCTCAAATCAGCCAGACAATTACTCTCCCCCTTTCAAAGTCTTACTGAAGGCCCATCTCCTCCAAGTGGTCTTCACAGAGTAAACCCCACTTTTCCTCATCTCCCATTCCCTTCTGCATCATCCTGACTTTCTCCTTTTGCTCTTCCCCCACCCCCAGACCCACAGAATGTAAGTATCTATCTGTAATTTTATTTATTTGTATTGATGTCTGTCTCCCCCCCCTATAGACTGTGAGCTCATTGTGGGCCAGGGTTGTCACTCTTTATTATTGTATTGTACTTTCCCAAGTGCTTAGTACAATGCTCTGCACACAGTAAGTGCTTAATAAATATGATTGAATGATGGATGAATGAATGAATGAATAGTGCACTTCTATACATATCTTTAAACTCTCTTGCATCCCTCTATCTGTAATTGATTTTATTCTGTTATTCATTTAGCTGTAATGTATTTTAATGTATACTGCCCCAACTAGATTGCAAGGTCCTTGAAGGCAGGAATAATGACTACGAACTCAATTGAACTTTCTCAGTGCTTAGTACAGTGCTCTACATAAAGTGCTTAATAAATATAATTGATTGATATCTCCTCATGAGTGAGAAACTCTTTCTGAAGTTTCAAGGTCCACAAGGGCCTTCATTAAAGCAAGCAATGAGAGTAGAAATACCTCTTCACATTCACACACACACACACACATATACATACACATACATACATATATACATTCTCCCTCTGTCTCTCCCTCTTTCTCTCAATCTCTCATTTCCAGGAGAACGATCTGTAAGCAGCGATTCTTAGGTATAAATTATCATACAGGAGTGGTCAATTCAAGGCAATTTCTTCATTGATTTACACCTAAGATAAATTGACTTCAAATAAGCCCTGGTAATTAAAGAAACATCTTAATGTTTTTGTGACTATCCTGTCTGGTCCATCTCAATTGCAGAGTTAGTTTGGCAGACTCAGAGGTTTGTTGATATTTCTCTTGCAATTTCTAATTATTGAAAAACACCTAATTTCTAATTATTTTATTCTGGGGGCGCTGTCTGTCTTGTTCCAGTCATCCTCTATTATGTCATAGCGTTTGATGTGGCTCAGTGGAAAGAGCCCGGGCTTTGGAGTCAGAGGTCATGGGTTCAAATCCCGGCTCCGCCACTTGTCAGCTGTGTGACTTTGGGCAAGTCACTTCACTTCTCTGGGCCTCAGTTACCTCAACTGTAAAATGGGGATGAAGACTGTGAGCCCCCCGTGGGACAACCTGATCACCTTGTAACCTCCCCAGTGCTTAGAACAGTGCTTTGCACATAGTAAGCGCTTAATAAATGCCACCATTATTATTATTATTATTATTATTATTCACCCAGTTTATGATTGCCCCATTTCAGCTCATCATAAGGGAGCTACTAAGATGTCTTGCTGTCATCCAGTCTCCTTGGATATTCTTTTCAGTGAAGGTGTGATGTGCAGAGCATTGCTTTTATGCTGGTGACTTGACTGCATTGTTTGTGATCCTGTCATGCTATTTGATGTTAACTCTGATGTGTAAGTACTACCGGTGAAACTGCTCTAGAAGGGTGAGCTTTTAGGTCTCACAGCCACAGAGGGGATTAGGCATCTCAAATGGGTTTGTATAAGTGCTTGCATAATAGATAAATATCGGGCTAGGAAATGACTTTATGAGCTAGAAAAATGATATAAAGGGCTAGTAGTTTTTGCCCCCCTCTCAGGATCGCACCTGGAGAGTTTCTGGTAGTACTGTACTAGAGAAGCAGCATGGCTCAGTGGAAAGGGCACTGGCTTTGGAGTCAGAGGTCATGGGATCAAATCCCGACTCCACCAATTTGAGCAAGTCACTTCATGTCTCTGGACCTCAGTTACCTCATCTGTAAAATGGGAGTTAAGACTGTGAGCCCCCCGTGGGACAACCTGATTACCTTGTATCCTCCCCAGTGCTTAGAACAGTGCTTTGCAGTAAGCGCTTAATAAATGCCATCATTGTTATTATTATTATTACCAGTCTCGCCTACAGGAGGGAGAGTCAAGCAGAGGCATACCCATTCCATCCCTAGCTTGGGCAGTGGCTAGTGAGTGGAAGGTAGTTTGCTACAAGTCAAAACTCACCTGTGCTGGGCAACAGCAGTCTGGGAGAGAGGTGAGGGCAGAGGCTCAAGTTTACTGTGCAGAAGGAGGCAATGGTAAACCACTTCCATATTTTTACCAAGAAAACTCTAATCAATTGCAGATGGAGGTGGGACATTCTATGAGAGATGTGTCCATGGCGTCGCTATGGGTAGGAGACAACTCAGCAGCATAAGACAAATCAAGTTCTTGCCACTGAATCCTAGCCATTGCTTTGTCAGGTTCCAGAACACTTAGCTCTACCCTTTCTTCCTTCAAGCTTCTCTATGTGGATGAATCAGGCTCTTGTTAATACTTTCTGGTTGATCAAAGGAACAGATACTTTTCCCGAAGAGAAAGGGCTGGTTCCTGAGGCCACAGCCATTGAGAAGATCTGTGGCAAGGACTGTGAGATGAAAACTATAGATCCGTGGGGACAGAGATGGTGCTATTGATGAATAGGTAAGGTGGTAGTTAGGGGCCAGACAGCAGAAAGTCATTACTTATTGCATTTGCACTTGCTGCTAAAAATCCTAGAAAAGTCTTAGGGGGCCCCAACCCCAAATGGATTCATAGGCTCACAGTTTAGTGGATGCAGTAGGAAACTTGCTGACATGACTTAAATGTCGACCGGAAGTTAATTCCCGGTCTGTTAATTCAAGCAAAGGCAGGTGTAACCTTATATCTGATGTCTGAATGAATACATTTTCTACCTCTGATCTGAAAATATAGATAAAAACTCAGCACACCTCCTATGGATAGGTGAGGAATAAATCTGCTGGGGCTAATAAATCATCTCATTACTCCTTCCAACCCTCAAACAGGTCTTTCAGGAACCCTGGCGGTGTTGCAACATCTGTTTTTTTTTTTAATGGTATTTGTTAAGTGCTTACTATGTGCCAGGCACTGTACAAAGCACTGGGGTAGATACAAGCTAATCAGATCACATCTACCCGTGGTCAGGGTCAGGGCAAGGTTGATAATGGAAAACAAATGAGGTTTGAGAGATATGAGTGGCATACTCAGGAAAAGGAAAAGAGGAGGAGGAGGCAGAAGAGGAGCTAGAGGAGAAGGAGATAGGAAGGTTTTCTATGTGCAAGTGTATTTCTACCAATGTAGCACCTTTGGCAAACACTAAAACAAACTTCCACAGATGTAAATGTAACTAAATAGTTTCATCACCCCCAGAGGAACTGGGGCTGACTATTTAAGTATTTGTGCCAATCACTCCTTAGCTGTTTCAACAAAGTCCTAAATGGCCTTTATTATCTAGCCTGCCACCACCTCCCACTCTCCTCAGTAAAACTCCCAATTAAGTCTCATTCACACTGCAACATCAAAATCAAACTCATTTTCTTCTGCTTTTAAACTGAATCATAAGTGAAATGGTTGTTTCAAAATGGTCGAAACATTACAGGTGTCACCTGGGTGGCCATAAAGAGTCCTGAGGCCTTGCTGTTAGCAAGATTTTTCCTCAAAGTGCAGGCTTATCCCAGTCACGCGGACTATATTTCAGTTTCTAATTCCTTCATACTCCACAATTAAATCCTTTCAAAAAGGGACTCTCTAGGGGGACCTTCCAGCAGGCTCCCTACTTTCTTAATAAACTGTCTATAGGGTTTTCTCTATTAAAAAAGTCTTCTGAAATCTTTATCTACAGCTCTCACCATTCTCTCTGCCCTCTAGAATCAGCTGCCCTTACACAATGTATGTCATCTGAGTGGTCGGGATGACTGACTCGTGAGCCCCTCGTGGATTTCTGGATCTGAAAACTACAGCTGAGGTGAGGCAGAGGAGGGAGAAATCTGGGACTAGGTTGAGTGGCAGTGGAATAAAATCAGGGGCAGAGCAGGTGACTGGGAATATTGTGAGGACAAAGAAATGTAGGGTCACCAAGTGAGTTAAGGGATATTAACAATGAAACAATAAATCGATCAGTCAATCATATTTATAGAGCGCTTAATGTGTGTAGAGAAAAGTAATGTTTTTTTTTTCATCCATCACTGTCCACCCATCCTATATTAAATGGGGCAGTCATGGATTTGAGTTGGGCCTTTCCTCCCACATGAAAAGTGTCCATCAGGACTGCTTGAAATACCATATTTTGGACAAGAATATTGGCAGGGAACATGATAGTGATGGTAGTAAAGAAGCAGATAGATTATCTTCCTTCTTCTCCTCTTGGCTCTTCCCTTCAGTTTTTCCTACCACATCCTTTCCGCTCTGCCTCCTTTCTTTCAGGATTGCCCCTGCATGTGTGGTTTTCTGGAGGTTCCCTGAGTAGGAGAATGGCAGGCAGCACAGCCTTGCCCAAACCTGAGGGAAAGATCCCATGCTCCTTGAGGCCAGCGATCTGTTTATTCAATTATCCCAAGCTCTTATTTCAGTGGTCCCACATGCAGACACTCAATAAATCAATAAATAGAGAAACAGTGTTGCCTATTGGATAGATCACAGCCCTGAAAATCAGAACGACCTGTGTTCTAATCCCGGCTCTGCCACTTGTCTGCTGTGTGACCTTGGGTGAGTCACAATGTCTCTGTGCCTGAGTTACTTCATCTGTAAAATGGGAATTAAGACTATGAGCTCCTTATGGGACATGGACTGCGTCCAAGATGATTAGTTTGTATCCACCCCCAGGATTTAGGACTTTGCCTGGCACAGAGTCAGAGTTTAATAGATTTCGTTAAAAAATACTATTGATTGCTTGCCAACTTCAGTGTCACTAGGAGCAGTGGTGGTGGTAAAGGAGAGGGAGTTGAGGAAAAGAGGTCCTTTCATGTAGCAGACGTGGGACAATCTGATCACCTTGTATCCCCCCAGTGCTTAGAACAGTGCTTCACACATAGTAAGCGCTTAACAAATGTCATATAAAAAAATACAGGAAAGGATAGTGTGGGTGCTTCTTATGGGGAGGTAGCAGGGCATCGGCCTCAGCATTAGCGGTATTTATTGAACACTTACTGTGTGTAGAAAACTTGTACCTAGCGCTCTGCACATAGTGCTTGTCTTGTTGTCTTATGCTGTCGGGTGGTCTACAACCCATAGCAACACCATGGGCGCATCGCTCCCAGAATGCCCACCTCCATCAGCAATCGTTCTGGTGGTGTACCCATGCAGTTTTCTTGGTAAAAATGTGGAAGTGGTTTACCATTGCCTCCTTCCTCGCAGTCAACTCGAGTCTCTGCCCTCGACTGTCTCCCATGTCGCTGCTGCCCAGCACAGGGGAGTTTTGACTTGTAGCAGATTGCCTTCCACTCTCTAGCCACTGCCCAAGCTCGTAATGGAACACATATGCCTCTGCTTGACCCCCTCCCGTAGTCGAGACTGGTAGAATCCTGGAAACTCTCCAGGTGCGACCCTGAGAAGGGTTCATAGTGCTTAATGAGAGTAAAATACAACAGAGTCGTTAGACATGTTTCCTTCCCATAATGAACTTACAGTGTCTTTTTCTTTCTATCTTTCTATTTTTCCTCAAACTAAGAAGGAAAGGATGGGGAATTGAGGAGGAAGGGGAAGCCTGTGATCTTTTTTCTATGAATCCCCTTCCTGCTACAGCTGCTCATCGTTTTAGACACTTTCTGCTTCCTCTTCCCTTATTTGGCAAGACACAGAGGAGAAGAATGAGGTGGGGGAGCAAGGATGATGACTGAACGCTAGAGCCATCTTTCACCTTCCTGCTCAAAATTGCTGGGAGTTTTTGTTTGTTTGCTTGTTTTAAATAATATTTGGTAAGCACTTGCTATGTACCAGGCACTGTTCTAAGTCCTGGGATAGATACAAGGTAATCAGGCTGGACACAGTCTCTATCCCACATGGGGCTCACAGCCTTAACAGATATTATTTCATTTTACAGATTGATTTCATTTTACAGGTGAAATAACTGAGGCACAGAGGAGTTAAGTGACTTGCCTAAGGTCACATGGCAGACAAGCAACAGAGCTGGGATTAGAATCTGTATCCTTCTGACTTCCAGGCTTTTGCTCAATCCACTGCTTCCACTAACCCCTTCCCTCTCTACAGCAGAACAGAGCAGGTGTCTGGGTAGGAGGTTCAGAAGAGAACAACATGACTGCAGCTTACAAATTGGGTGCAGTGGCGAGTGCTAGCTACTGTTACCTCATCCTCAGCAAGGGAACATTATTATTGTGGCAGAAACTATCACTTGCAAGTTTACCCAAACTCTTCAAATTCCCCACCTCAGGCAATGAAGGCAAAGGTTGAGATACCATCATTTTCTTCCTACCAGCTGTTACTGGGGTATTCCTGGGGCTTGGACTCTAATGACACTGTAATTAAAAGATCCTAGATAAGCAGTTCCTCACCCTGCCTAAGGGGTTCTTACTACTACTACTACTACTACTACTACTACTACTACTACTACTACTACTACTACTACTACCAATAATAATAATAATAATAGCATTTATTAAGCACTTACTATGTACAAATCACTGTTCTAAGCGCTGGGGGAGATACAAGGTGATCAGGGTGTCCCACATGGGGCTCACAGTCTTAATCCTCATTTTACAGATGAGGGAACTGAGGCTCAGAGAAGTTAAGTGACTTGCCCAAAGTCACACAGCTGACAAATGGTGGAGCCAGGATTTGAACCCATGACCTCTGACTCCAAAGCCCAGGCTCTTTCCACTGAGCCACACTGCTTCTCTCCTCCTCCTCCTCCTCCTCCTCCTCCTCCTCCTATTACTACTACTAATACTAACTACTACTAATACTACTGTATTACTACTACAACCCAGCCTGTGCACTCCACTCCTCTAACGCCAGGCTACTCTCTATAACTTGATCTCAGTTATCCCACCATCAACCCCTTGCCCACATCTCTCAGGCCTGGAACCACCTTCTCGGTCAGACCTGACAGTCCACAACTCTCCCCACCTTCAAAGCCCTCCTAAAATCACCTCTTCTCCAAATGACTTTCCCTGACAAAGCCCTTGTTTCCTCTTCCACCCTATACTCTCCGTCAGCTATACACTTGACTGTGTACCCTTGAGCTACACAGCACTTAAATACATATCCTTATATTCTACTGCTTTCCCTATCTGTAATTTATTTTAATGATCTATAAGATCTTTTCTTCAGACTCAGCATTTCAGTAAAGAAAATGACATGAGCCAGTGGGTGCACTGGGGCTCAGTTTGGTGTCTTTTGTTAAAAAAAACCCCAAAACCTTTTAACATTCATTCATTCATTGTCATATTTATTGAGCACTTACTGTGTGCAGAGCACTGCACTAAGTGCTTGGGAAGTACAAGTTGGCAACATATAGAGACGGTCCCTACCCAATAATGGGCTCACAGTCTAGAAGGTCAGAGAGAGAGTTCAGGGGTAGAGTTAACAGAGGTCAGAGACACAGTTGCTCTGAGAAAGAACATTCCAAAACATCTATTTTCTTCCAAAAAATAAATCCCCCTACAATTATTTACTAACGCCATGTATGTTGATTTCCCATACCTTTTCAACTCCAGCCTCCCACAAACTCCAACTCAAAATGTTTAGTCTCATTCAGATGAAACACCTGTAGCCTATAAACTCCTTGTGGGCAGGGAGGGTGTCTACCAACTCTATTGTATTGTACTCTTCCAACTGAACAATGCTCTCACACAGTAAGGACTCAATAAATACTAGTTGATTGACTGATTGAACGGTGCTTAATGACTTTTCCTACAGCTTTTTCCTACAGCCAAGAGGAATTATAATACAGGACTCAGGGCTGCCTCTCTCTTGTGCCCTTCTCCTGTTTTGCGGCAGCTAACATGGTTTCATGCTTGTGCTGACTTTGTCTTTGATACCACCTGACAAAGATATTATTTAATGTAAATTTAGTGAAGTCTCTGAACACCAAAGATTTGAAATTAGAGTTTCTTTTGCCACCTGGGCTTCTAGAATGTTCCTATAGGCAGATGGTCTCATCTCCAATTTTTAGAGGGGAAGAATATCTGCCACCAAGTTGGTATACAAATCATCAACAGGAATCCATGACCTGCTTATGTGGTCCTCTCTGGCTCTTAATATGTTTTGAAAGGGGTAATGCAATTCCGGAAACTTTACAATAAATCATGCTCTAGAGCTGGAATAATAAGGAATGAACAGCCCCTGCTCATTTTGTTCCTGTTTCTATTTATGGGGCTGTTTCTTTGGATTTGAAGAGTGGACGTGAAACCAGGTGCTTTAGCAGAAAGGTCTGGAAATGTCAACAGGAGAAACAGTGGTCCCGGAGGAAATGAGATCAAAATCAGCCCAAGCAAGGTCAGTTATTGTTCTTCCTCCTGACATTTCTGATCAGTACAGTGTTATGCTGATGCACAGTGAGATTCCGAGAACAGGTGATCACTTCTCAGCACTTTCTGTAGGGTTTAAACATTGGATGTTATTGAAAGGACTTGAATCTGGGATTCGATTCCAGGATTTCAGTAAAAGAATCAGGAGCCACAATATCAATTAAGTTTCCTACTGGAGTCTTCCTTCTCAGGGGTCTTGACTGTCTAATTTAAATTCTGAGCTTCGCTGAGCTGTGGCTATGCATTCTATTTTGCCCAGTTCTGAGTTTGCTTCTGGGGCTCATGAATGTTAAATAATCGCAACAATAACAATATAGTATCAGGGGAAATTTCTTTCTTGCAGGATCTGTTCATCAGCATTTGCCATGAGTACTAACAGTCTTCCTCTTATATAGAGCTGCCCTTTGTTTGCTGTCCTTTGTTTTTTAAGGTGTTGTTTTTGAATCAAATAATAATAACACAAAGTAATACTAATGGTAACAGTATTTGGTATGTGCTTACTATGTCCCAAGCACTGGACTGGGGTAGATACAAGATCATCAGGTCCCCGTGGAGCTTATGTATCTCTATTTTGCAGATGAGAGAACAGAGGCACAGAGAAGTTGATTAACTTTCCCTAAGTCACACAGAAGGTAAATGGTGAGCTCTTTCCACTAAGCTACTATGCATCATGAAATACTATTCAGGCATATGTGTGGATGAAAAAACTTTTATCTCTTTTTTATGGCATTTGTTAAGTGCCAGGCACTGAACTAAACATTGGGGCAGATACAAGCTAATCAGGTTGGACACAGTCCACGTCCCACTTGGGGCTCACAGTCTTAATCCTCATTTTACAGATGAAGCAACTGAGGCCCAGAGAAGAGAAGTGACTTGCCCAAGGTCACACAGAAATCCAGGGGCAGAGCCGGGATTAGAACTCAGGTCTTTCTGACTCCCAAACCCAAGCTCTTTCCACTAGCTATGCATTTCATATAGTGTGCATGTAAGTTAACCATCAGCACAGAAAACAAGATCCTGTTGAAGGTTGGCCAGGTAGTTGTAGGGAAGAGAAATAGAAAAACTGCATTTCTCAGGAACAAATTGACGCCTGGCCCCTTTATGAAGGGGAGCCAAGTCCAGGCTAGGCAGTAGCTCCTTGTGATCTGGGATTGTGTCTACTAATCAATCAATCAATCAGTCAGTCATGTTTATGACAGCTTACTGTGTGCAGAGTAAGTCATTCATTCATTCATTCAATCGTATTTATTGAGCACTTACTGTGTGCAGAGCACTGTCTTAAGTGCTTGGGAAGTACAAGTTGGCAACATATAGAGATGGTCCCTACCCAGCAACAGGCTCACAGTCTAGAAGGGGGAGACAGACAACAAAACAAAACATGTGGACAAGTGTCAACTCATCAGAATAAATAGAATTAAAGCTAGATGCACATCATTAACAAAATAAATAGAATAGTAAATGTGTACAAGTAAAATAAGTAAAGTAATAAATCTGTACAAACATATATACAGGTGCTGTGGGGAGGGGAAAGAGGTAGGGTGGGAGGGATGGGGAGGAGGAGAGGAAAAGGGGGGCTCAGTCTGGGAAGGCCTCCTGGAGGAGGTGAGCTCTCAGTAGGGCTTTGAAGGCAGGAAGAGAGCGAGCTTGGGAGATGTGCAGAGGGTGGGCATTCCAGGCCAGGGGGTGGATGTGGGGCATTCCAGGCCAGGGGGAGGACGTGGGCCGGGGGTCAACAGTGGGACAGGCAAGAATTGAGGCACAATGAGGAGGTTAGTGACAGAGGAGCAGAGGGTGAGGGCTGGGCTGTAGAGGGAGAGAAGGGAGGTGAGGTAGGTGGGGGCGAGGTGATGGAGAGCCTTGAAGCTGAAAGTGAGGAGTTTTTGCTTGTTGCCTAGGTTGACTGGTAGCCACTGGAGATTTTTGAGGAGGGAAGTAACATGCCCAGAGCGTTTCTGCATAAAGATAATCCGTGCAGCAGCATGAAGTATAGACTGAAGTGGGGAGAGACAGGAGGATGGAAGATCAGAGAGGAGGCTGAAGTCCTTGGAAGAGTACAATAAAACAGAGTTGGTAGATACATTCCCTGCCCACAAAGAGCTTACTATGTTGTATTATACTCTCCTGAGTTCTTAGTACTGTGCTCTGCAAACAGTAAGAGGTCAATAAATGTCATTAGTTGATTGAGGTGGAAGGATTTCTGTTCAGGCTCTCTTTTTCTCTCTTGATGGAACACAATGGAAAATTTATATTCCCTTAATCAAGCTGATGGGAAGTTAGGTATAAATTTTGATTTGTGTTAGCTCTCTATATTTTTTTTCCAAATTAAATCCCGTTTGCCTTTCATTTTTTTAAAAGGAATTTGTTAAGCGCTTACTATGTGTCAGGAACTGTACTAAGCGCTGCGGTAGATACAAGCTAATCAGGTTGGACACAGTCTCTGTCCCACCTGGGGCTCACAGTCTTAATCCCGGCTACTACAGATGAGGGAAGTGAGGCCCAGAGAAGTGAAGTGACTTGCTTAAGGTGACAAAGAAGACAAGTGGTAGAGTCAGGATTAGAACCCAGGTCCATCTGTCCCCTAGGCCCGTGCTCCATCCATGAGTCCATGCTGTTTTCCCCGTCTATGAGTACAACTTGCTGATCATTAATAATAATAATAATAATAATAATAATAATAATAATAATAATAGTATTTGTTAAGCACCTACTATGTGTGAAGCACTGTTCTAAGCACTGGGGAGGATACAAGGTGATCAGGTTGTCCCATGTGGGGCTCACGGTCTTAATCCCCATTTTACAGATGAGGTAACTGAGGCTCAGAGAAGTTAAGTGAATTGCCCAAGGTCACACAGCAGACGTGGCAGAGACGGAACTAGAACCCATGACCTCTGACTCCCAAGCCCGGGCTCTTTCCACTGAGCCATGCTGCTTCAATTACTGAGACCTATGCAGCCTAATTAAGGGACTCCTGCCTGGAATGTCTAGATCCACTCCGGCCTCCGACTTACTGTAATACTGTCTGGCTTGGCTTGATCTTAATTTATGAGTAGGTAGTGAAGAGCCCTGAATCCAATCCTGGGAGAAACCCAAATGAGCTCTGGAGTCCTAAACATTTCCTGAATAGCCCGCACCCTCTGCTCCTCTGTCGCGAACCTCCTCACTGTACCTCATTCTCGCCTGTCCCGCTGTCAACCCCCGGTCCATGTCCTCCCACTGGCCTGGAATGCCCTCCCTCTGCACATCCCCCAAGCTAGCTCTCTTCCTCCCTTCAAAGCCCTACTGAGAGCTCACCTCCTCCAGGAGGCCTTCCCACACTGAGTCTCCTTTTTCCTCTCCTCCTCCCCATCCCCCCTGCCCTACCTCCTTCCCCTCCCCACAGCATTTGTATATATTTGTACAGATTTATTACTCTATTTTACTTGTACAGTTTACTATTCAATTTATTTTGTTAATGATGTGCATATAGCTATAATTCTATTTGTTCTGATGATTTTGACACCTGTCTACATGTTTTGTTTTGTTGTCCGTCTCCCCCTTCTAGACTGTGAGCCCGTTGTTGGGTAGGGACCGTCTCTATATGTTGCTGACTTGTACTTCTCAATTGCTTAGTACAGTGCTCTGCACAGAGTAACTGCTCAATATATATGATTGAGTGAGTGAATATTGAACGCTTCCCTAAAGCGTATGTAAATTCTTTTAAATAGTATGATTTTCGAAACAGTAAAATGGGTTAATGCAGGTTTAATCACCCTGGTCGTTTAGGACATTCTAGTTCTACCTAGTAAGAGTGATGAGGGAGATTCGGGGTTGTCATGTCTGTCTGTTGTCTCCTCTTAGCAAAGGGTGAAAATGTCAGCAAAATGAATGGAAAGATAATTAGGTTTTAAAACTCACTCAGTTTAGTTAATTACAGAAAGTGTCACACAGGAAAGGGTTTATCTTGTTTTCAATCTAGGCCTTCTGCTCAGAGTTGACCTTCTGATTATGAAGATTGAGTAAGAAAGCAATCCTCTTACCAATGATACAGTGATTCCTTTTTCTTGAGCCTTCGTTCTCTTCTGACTGGACTTAGTAAATGAGAAGGGTCCAGTTCTCACCAGAACATTGTGGTTTTCTCTTCATTCATTCAATTGTATTTGTTGAGTGCCTACTGTGAGCAGAACATTGTACTAAGTTCTTGGCACTGTACTAAACTACACCAATGTCCATTGCCCATTGTCAGCAGGAAGCTTTCTTAAAGCTGAAGAGCTTATCCCCTGAGAGAGCATAACCCATGTCAGTCCCAGGTCTGGGATCTGGGACCCTCTAGACTGTAAGCTCATTGTGGGCAGGGAATGTGTCTGTTTATTGTTATATTGTACTCTCCCAAGCGTTTAGGACAGAGGTCTGCACACAGTAAACTCTCAATAAATGTGAGTGAATGAATGAATGAACAATGGGCACCCGGCCTAATATTTTGTCTCCAACAGTGACCTCAGGGTGCTTAGAGGAGCAGAATGACAGTTTCATTTCATGACAGAAAAGCAGCATGACTCTATCCAGTAAGAAAGAGCAGATAACTGGAATCGGGAGATCCCAGTGCAAATCCCAGGTTAGACACTTGCTTGTGTCTGACCATGGGAAATCAACTTCTCTGACCCTCAGTTTCATCATCTGTAAAATGCAAGTTAGATACTTGCTATCTCTACCCCTTATACCATGAGCCATATTTAGGACAAGAATTCTGTCTGATCTGCTTATCCTGGATCTAACCCAATGCTTAATACAGTACTTGAAATATAGTAAGTGCTTAACAAATGCCATTATTATTATTATAGCTATTTTCATGGCTAAGGTTGGACCATTTTACATCCCTAACATTTTATTTTATCTTTCATAAACTTTTCACCCATATATTATCTATTTCCCTCTTTGACCTAATGATATTTTTTCACCAGAAAGCATTATGCAAGAATCAATTCCATATATTTTATTGCTTCACTTGAATAAATACTACTTACCACATGAATGAATGGTTCAGTCAGTCAATAGTATTTATTGAGCATTTACTGAGAGCAGAGCACTGTATTTAGCATTTGGGAGAGTACACTATAATGATAACAGGCACATTCCCTGACCACAGTGAGCTTACAGTATAGAGGGGGAGACCAACATTAACATAAATCAATTTTATATTAATTTTATATTTTTATATATTTGCTTTTGTTTGTTCTGAACTCATTTCATTTTTCAGTTGGTGTGCCCTCAACCTCACATATGGACTCTGATGACTACAAAAATGTTATTTCCATGTTTTGCATTCTACAGTCTCCTTTTCTGTATTTCTGCAATTTCTATTCTCCTTTTCCTTTCTGTATTCTCCTTTTCATTTCCCTTCATGATGTTGTAGACTTCAAACAGGTTTCTTCTCATCCTGTGTCTTTCCAGACTGAGGAGTCCTAATTTCTTCAGTTTATCCTCATATTAAAAAAAAACAAAAACTGTTCCTTCCCCGGATCAACCTGTTTTCCTTAAGTTGATTCCAATGCATTGATTCCAATTCCTCATCCTTTCTCAGCCTCCCACAGGCCTTCTGCCTCTTATTCTAAGGGTGGATGCAAAGAGCTATTGGTTAGAGTAAACATGGATAGCTTCCAAATGCAGGAATTCAGATTCTCGGGTTACCTACTCTTACAACTTGGGTATGCAATTTTCCATTTAAATGGTAAGTGGTTTATCAAACTTTATCTTTCATTAATTGGCCTCTTTTCTGTCATCCTTATCTTGGGCTATTTGAAAAGCGGCCAGCAACAGGAGACTTTGGCTCTAATCCTGGTTCTGCTGCTTGCCTGCTATGTAACTTTGGCAAATCGCTTAATTTCTCTATGCTTCAGTTTTGTCATCTATAAAATGGGGACTAAATTTCTGTTTTCTCTCCTCCTTAGACTGTAAGTCCCATGTGATACAGTGACCTTGTCTGGCCTGATTGCATTTTATCTACCTCAGATCTCGTTATGGGCAGGGAATGTGTCTACCAGTTACTCTACCTCACCTTCAAAGCCTTATTGAGGGCAGCTCTCTTCCAAGAGCCCTTCCTTAAGTGCCCCCCTCCTCTTCTCCTACTCCCGTCTGTGTCATCCTGACTTTCTCCATTTGTTCATCCCAGCCCCACAGCACTTGTGTACATATCTGCAATTTATTTATGTTAATGTCTGTCTCCCCCTCTCTAGACTGTAAGCTCATTGTGGACATTGTGTAAGCTCATTGTGTCTGTTTATTGTTGTATCGTTTTCTTCCAAGTGCTTAGTACAGTGCTCAGTAGAGTGCTCTGCACACAGTGAGCACTCAATAAATATGATTCAATGAACGAATTAATGAATGCCAACTCTGTTATATTATTATATTGTACTCTCCCAAGTGCTTAGTATAATGCTCCGCACACATTAAGTTCTCAATAAATATGTTTGATTGATCTTAGCATAGCACCTGTTACATTGTGCTTAACAAATATAGTCCTAATAATAACATTATTATTATTATTATTATTATTATTATTAGTAGTAGTAGTAGTAGTAGTAGTAGTAGTAGTAGTGATAGTACTACAGAGAAGCAGCGTGGCTCAGTGGAAAGAGCACGGGCTTTGGAGTCAGAGGTCATGGGTTCAAATCCCAGCTCCGCCAATTGTCAGCTGTGTGACTTTGGACAAGTCACTCAACTTCTCTGTGCCTCAGTTACCTCATTTTTAAAATGGGAATTAAGACCGTGAGTCCCCCTGTGGGATAACATGATCACCTTGTAACCTCCCAGTGCTTAGAACAGTGCTTTGCACATAGTAAGTGCTTAATAAATGTTATTATTATTATTATTATTATTATTATTATTATTATTATTATTATTGTTGTTGTTATTATGGAGTCACTGATTTCATGGCCCTGAATCTGGCCATCATGAGGACTGTCATGGTGTGTTTGTACCCATAATGTACTGTCATGGTATATGTACAGCTGCATTGTACTGTCATGATGTGTGTGTATCTGTCCTGTACTGTCATGGTGAGTGTGTTCCTGCAAGCTTGGAAAACAGGAAAATGGAAAGGGAGAGAAAATAAGGGCAGAAATGGGGTTGAGAATGTATGTGGATGTCACATAAACTCACTGTGGGTGGGGAATGTGTCTGTTTATTGTTATATTGTATTCTCCCAAGCACTTAGTTCAGTGCTTTGGACAAGGTAAGTACTCAATAAATACGGTTGAATGAATGAATGAAACAAATTAACCACCATGACTCACCTGAAACATCCTCTTGGAATTCCCTGACATTGGATGGCACAGCCCCAGTGTAGGGAGCTACTGACCTTCAAGACAATACAAGAACAAAGTTTCTGAGATTAGTAACTGACATCATTTCCAACAGACAATCACTCGCCCCACCTTTAAAACCTTATTAAAAGCACATCTCCTCCAAGAGCCCTTCCCTGACTTAGCCTACATTTCCTCTTCCACTCCCTTCTGTGTTGCCCTTACACATGGGTTTGTACCTATATTCATCTCTCCCTCAGTCCCAGGGCAAATATGTTCATATCTGTAATTCATTTTTTTTATTTCTATTAATGGCTGTCTCCCCCTTTAGACCGAAAACTCGTCGTGGACAGGGAACATGTCTATCAACTCTGATATACTGTACTTCCCAAGCACTTAGTACAGTGCTCTGCACACAGTAAGCACTCCATAAATATAAGTCATTGATTGATTGACTGTAGGGTGGCTCAAATCCTGGCTCCACCACTATCAGCTGTGAGTCTTCGGGCAAGTCACGTAACTTTTCTGTGCTTCAGTTACCTCATCTGTAAAATGGGGATTAAGACTGTGAGCCCATGTGGGACAACCTGATTACCTTGTAATAATGATAATGATAATGATAATAATAATAATAATGGCATTTATTAAGCACTTACTAAGTACAAAGCACTGTTCTAAGCACTGGGGATGTTACAAGGTGATCAGGTTGTCTCACGGGGGCTCACAGTCTTCATCGCCATTTTACAGATGAGGTAACTGAGGCACAGATAAGTTAAGTGACTTGCCCAATGTCACACAGCTGACAATTGGCAGAGCTGGGATTTGAACCCATGATCTCTGACTCCAAAGCCCATGATCTTTCCATTGAGCCACACAGTATCTCCCCAGCACTTAGAGCACTGCTTGGCACATAGTAAGAGCTTAACAAATACCATAATAATAATAATAATAACAATAGTAATTATTATTATTATTGTTATGAAAACCACACCAGGCAAGTAGTTACCCGCTTACCCTTCTGCTCCTACCTCTCTCCCCAGGCGTAAATCACAAGATGAGCACTGTCTTATTGAGAACAGAGGATGGAAGGGGATGCTGAGGAGAAATCTCCATACCTTGGCATTCAGAGCACCTCTCTGCTGAGGGGGCAGAGGGTGGAAAGGTCATTCATTGGTAGCTTTAGGGAGCAAGGGAAATGGGGGAGGAGTGGGGCTCATCACAAGGAAGGGGCAGTCCTGACTGACATCAATCATCTGTTGGGAAGCTCTTGGTAAAGTGGCCAGGAATAGAGATGACTGTACATGGTGAAATGAACAGTGGCCTCCTTAACTGCACCCAACAGCAGCCAAATCTAGCATTCAGCTGCCTGCCCCCAAATCTTGTCTTGAGGCAACTGCTAAACACTTTATCCTGAGCTTTTATTAATGTTGTTGATGATAGTTTCTGATTCAATCAGTACTTTATATTATTGTTTTCCCACCCAGAGCTTTTGAAAATAAGTATCAGATTTAAAAAGCAATTCTAAATAATGAGTACCTACTATAGACTGGAATGGAGGTGATTTTCACTGAGCGGTTAAATTCTATGATTGTGTTTGCCCTACCCACTGTGTCCCCAATACAAGCCTGAAATAGAGAGACTTAGAGGCCTCCACCCCCATCCCCGTCTAGAAAGGAAAGAAGGGACAAGGGAGAGAAGACATTTGCTATTCTCATTCCCAAGAGAATGAGAAAGGAATCCTAGCTGCTTGCATTGCTGTGCATTTGACTATCAAAAGAGGGCATGCCATGAGAGCTTTGTAAGAGGAAAGGGATACAAGATGGGGAATGGAGAAGGAAGGAAGAAAAAAAAGATGGGAGGGAGGGAGGAAGGAAGGGAGGGAAGAAAGGAGGGAGGAAAGTAGAGGGGAAAGGAGAGAGCAAAAGAGAGAAAGACAGGAAGAGAGGGAAGGAGGAAGGGAGGAAGAGAGAAATGGAGGGAGGGTAGAAGGAGGGAGGAAGGAGAGAAGAAAAGAAGGACGCAGAGTGGACTGCACTCCTAGTCTCCTAACGCATAGTAAATACTTTGTCATCTAAAGTGGTTTGCTCTAGTTTCCAATTCCTGTGGGGGAAAAAAGAAGAGCAGACTTTGCTCTCTCTCTTTCTTTGCTAGATCAATTAAAGATAGGGATTCCTTATGAGTTGGCAGAGCGGGCCCAAATAAGTCACAGGTTTTCTGTCCAGTCAGTTTAATTTTATCTTGACTTAACCGGTCTGATGCCCTAACAACCTAAATTTCTCCAAATGTTTCAAACCCTGATGTGTCCAGGGGAACTTTATCCCTTGGGGAGTGTGTGTGCTTTTTTTTATGGTATTTGTTAAGCACTTACTGTGTGCCAGGCACTGTATTAAATGCTGGGGAAGATACAAGCTAATCAGGATGCACACAGTGCATGTCCCATGTGGGGCTCACAGTCTTAATCCCCATTTTACAGATGAAGTAAATGAGGCACAGAGAATTTAAGTGACTTGTCCAAAGTCAGCAGACAAGTGGCAGAGCTGAGATAAGAACCCAGGTCCAGTGACTCCCAAGCCTGTGCTCTATCCATTAGGCCAAACTGCTTCTTAATATAGGTTTCTCCTGCTTCTCAATGCTTTTCCTCTCAAGATAGGCTCCAGGGCAAGTATTTCTTCAATCAATCAATCATACTAAGTGCTTGGGAGAGTACAATATAGCAGAGTTGGTAGACATGTTCCTTGCCCTCAAAAAGCTTACAGTCTAGAGGACTGAAAGGACTATTGCTGAGTCAAAGAATCTGTTCCAAATCTCAGCTAATGGAGTAATTCATGTGAGATGGCCAGGCTTAGAGGATGGAGTGAAGTAAATGGATCTGAGTTTTCCTCCAAGTATTGCCTTTGGGTCAGTGTAACTTTAAGTAAATCTTCCACTCTCTCTAAGATTGTGTTTCCCCCATGATATGACACAATTGATCAATCTAATCAAAATCAATTTGTAGTTTGCTAAGCACTTGATCAGAGTAAAACACTGTGCTATGTTCTCTGTAGAATACTATTTAATTAGAGACATGAATCCAGCCCTCAAGGAGCTTATAGTGTAATGGTGGGTTCACAGACACAAACCATTCACAAACATTATGGTTGTTGATAGCAAAAGTGCAAAGGAGATAAAGATGAATCAACAAGTGTAAATTAACCTATTGAGACTAGGCATATAAACTGAGATATATGATTGTAAGGGCTTCAGGCAGATTGTGAAGGACCAGGAGCTGGGAAGGGGAGCTCTGAAACATGGTGGGTTTTCAGGGGAAATTTAAAGATGGGAATTGCTGAAGTCTGGCAGATTTGAAAGGAGAGGGATTTCAAGACAAGGAGGAAAGGCTTGAATAATGAGTTGAAAGTGGGTGAACAGAGAAAGAAATATTATCAGGCTAGTTTGGTAGGACAGAGGAGTGTGACTACCTTTTATTGGGAGAGGAGTGCTGGTAAATAATGGGGAGAGAGCTTAATGAATGCCTTAAAGCCAATGGTCAGGAGTAACCACTTCCGCTTGTTGTTCAAAGGAATGGGCTACCACTGGAGGCTTTTCAGGAGTAAAGAGGCATGTGAAGATCAACATTTTGGAAAATTATCTTGGCAGCAGAGTGAAGCAGGGATGGCAGAGAGGAAGGTCTTAAATCAGGGGAACCAATGAGATGACTGATAAAGTAGTCTAACCAAATATGATGAGCACCTGGACCAGGATAGCAGCCACTGGGATGAAATGGAAGGGATGGATCCAGAAAATTAATTTATCTATTTATTTGTTTATGTTTATATCTGTCTCCCCCTCTAGACTGTGAGCTCATTGTGGGCAGGAATGTGTCTGTTTCTTGTTATATTGTACTCTCCCAATAGCTCAGTACAGTGCTTTGCACACAGTAAGCACTCAATAAATATGATTGAATTAATTAATTAATTAATTAATTAATTAGGCGGAGGAAAAAAATGGACATCTTAGGAGGATATTTGAAGCAGGGAACGTGTCCACTAACTCTGTTATATTGTACTCTCCCAAGCACTTAGTACACTGCTTTTCACACGGTAAGTGCTCAGTAAATATGGTCGACTGATCGCTTGATTGAGCTATCAGGCCCCAGTGAGGAGTAGGAAAAAGACAGGTCAGCAGTGCCGGGACTGTTTTCGCCATCCCAATAGCAACATTCTTGACAGGCGCCTTTCTCACTCACTCTACTGATGCAAATCTGGGTTGTCTACTTTATTTGTTTATTAAGTTAAGTTAAATTTAACTGCTTATTAATAGAAAGGCTGGGTTGCTTCCCGGTGCCAGGGGGTCATACTTTTGTGGAAGGATCTTGAATGAAGGTTGGCTGGAAATTTCGTGTCAAAATTCAGAGTCACCTGAAGGTGGCGCCCAGGTGTAGTGTGTCATCATGCGCCGCCTGCCACTGCTCGGCCTCTTGATGAATAATAATAATAATAATAATAATAATAATGGCATTTATTAAGCGCTTACTATGTGCAGAGCACTGTTCTAAGCGCTGGGGAGGTTACAAGATGATCAGGTTGTCCCACAGGGGGCTCACAGTCCTCATCCCCGTTTTACAGATGAGGTAACTGGGGCACAGAGGAGTTAAGTCACTTGCCCAAAGTCACACAGCTGACAATTGGCAGAGCCGGGATTTGAACCCATGATCTCTGACTCCAAAGCCCGTGCTCTTTCCACTTCGCCACACTGCTTCTCTAGCCAGTGAAGCCAGTAACCATGGAGAAAACAGTCAGAGAAGCAGAGAGGCTCAGTGGAAAGAGCCCGGGTTTGGGACTCAGAGGTCAGGAGTTTTAATCCCGGCTCTGCCACTTGTCAGCTGTGCGACTTTGGGTAAGTCACTTAACTTCTCTGGGCCTCAGTTCCCTCATCTGTAAAATGGGGATTAAGAATGTGAGCCCCATGTGGGACAACCTGATCACCTTGTATCCTCCCCAGCGCTTAGAACAATGCTTCGCACATAGTAAGCGCTTAACAAATGCCATTGTTATAATTATTATTGTCCCCATGATCACTGGCTACATCAAGTAGAGGAGATAGAGCAAATTCCTAGTAGCACATTATATAGTTATTTTCCTACTCAAGGAAATCACCTCTGGTGGATAAGTTCACCCATCAATGCAGATTCGGCTTCAAGGCTGTCCATCACCTCGCCCCCTCCTAACTCACCTCCCTTCTATCCTTCTCCAGCCCAGCCCGCACCCTCCACTCCTCTGCTGCTAACCTCCTCACTGTGCCTCGTTCTTGCCTGTCCTGCTGTTGACTCCTGGCTCATGCCCTCCCCCTGGCCTGGAATGCCCTCTCTTCACACATCCTCCAAGCTAGCTCTCTTCCTCCCTTCAAAGCACTACTGAGAGCTCACCTCCTCCAGGAGGCCTTCCCAGACTGAGCCCCCTCCTTCCGCTCCTCCTCCCCATTCCCCCGACCTCCTTCCCCTCCCCACAGCACCTGTATATATGTTTGTACAGATTTTTACTCTATTTTTCTTGTACATATTTACTATTCTATTTATTTTATTTTGTTAATGATGTGCATCTAGCTTTACTTCTATTTATTCTGATGACTTGACACCTGTACACATGTTTTGTTTTGTTATCTGTCTCCCCCTTCTAGACTGTGAGCCCGTTGTTGGGTAGGGACCATCTCTATATGTTGCCAACTTGTACTTCCCAAGCGCTTAGTACAGTGCTCTGCACACAGTAAGCGCTCAATAAATACGATTGAATGAATGAATGTGACTGCAAAGGTCAATGATGATGGAATTTGTTAAGTGCTTACTATGTGCAAAGCACTGTTCTAAGCACTGGAGGGGATACAAGTTGATCAGGTTCTCCTTCATGGGGCTCACAGTCTTAATCCCCATTTTGCAGATGAGGTAACTGAGTGCCAGAGAAGTTAAGTGACTTGCCCAAAGTCACACATCTGACCAGTGGCAGAGCCGGGATTAGAACCCATGACCTCTGGCTCCCAAGTCCGGGTTCTTTCCACTGAGTCACGCTGCTTCTCTACCAGACCACAGTCTTAGCTGCATTATGCATCCCCAAAAGCTAAGCCTTGTTGCACTGTCATGTTGTTGCTTGAAAGAACTGGCGCTGCTTTCACTTTTATCTCCTTCTTTAACAATCTATACAGAGATTCTGTTCCAACGGATCAAGCAATCAAGCAGTGTGGCATAGTGGTTAGAGTACGGGCCTGCAAGTCAGAAGGACCTGGGTTCTAATCTAAGCTCTGCCATTTGTCTGCTATGTGACCTTGGGCAAATCATTTAACTTCTCTGTGCCTTTGTTATGTCATCTGTAAAATGGGGATTAAGACTGTGAGACCCAGAGACCTCCTAAGCCTCTCAGCTGCCTTCAGCACTGTGGATCACCCCCTTCTCCTGGAAAAATTATCTAACTTTGGCTTCACTGACTGTCTTGTTCTTGTTCTCATCCCTCTGGCCCTTTATTCTCAGTCTCCTTCACAGGCTCCTCCTCTGCCTCCCACCTCATAACTGTGGGGTCCCTAAAGGTACAGTTCTGGGTCCCCTTCTATTCTCCATCAACAACCACTCCCTTGGAGAACTCACTCGCTCCCATGACCTCAACTACCACCTTTATGCAGATGATACCCAAATCTACAGCTCCAGCCCTGATTTCTCTCCCTCTCTCCAGGCTCGCATCTCCTCCTGCCTCTGAGACATTTCTACCTGGATGTCCTCCCATCACCTTAAACTTAACATATCCAAAACAGAGCTCCTTATCTTCCCAACCAAACCCCATCCTCCCCCTGACCTTCCCATCGCTGTCGAAGGCACCACCATCCTTCTCATTTTGCAAGACCGTAACCTTGGTGTCACCCTTGACTCCTCTCTCTCATTCAACCCACATATTGAATCCATCACTAAATCCTGTTGGTCCCAACTTCACAACATAGCTAAAACCTGCCCTTTCCTCTCCATCCAAATTGCTACCATGTTAATGCAATCACTCATACTATCCCGCCTAGATTACTGCATCAGTCTCCTTGCTGACCTCCCAACCTCCTGTCTCTCCCCACTCCAGTCTATATTTCACTCTCCTGCCCGGATCAATTTTCTACAAAAATGTTCCAGACATTTCAGCACCCTTCCTAAAAAAAACTCCAGTGGTTGCCCATCCACCTCTGCATCAAACTCTTCACCAATGGTTTTAAAGCAATCCACCACCTTGTCCCCTTCTACCACACCTCACTTTTCTCCATCTACAACCCAGCCTACACACTTCACTCCTCTAGTGCTGACCTTCTAACTGCACCTTGATCTTGTCTGTTTCTCCACTGACCCCTAGCCCATGTCCTGCCTCTAGACCAGAATGCCCTCCCTCCTCAAATCTGACAGACAATTATTCTCTCCCACTTCAAAGCCTTACTGAAGGCACATCTCCTCCAAGAGACCTTCCCAGACCAAGCCCCACTTTTCCTCATCTCCCACTCCCTTCTGTGTAGCCCTGACTTGCTCTCTTTTCTCTTCCCCCGGCCCAGCCCCACAGCACTTATGTACATATCTCTAATTTTATTTATTTGTATTGAGGTCTGTCTCTATCTCTAATTTTATTTGCTTGTATGGAGGTCTGTCTCCCCCCTCTATACTGTAAGCTCATTGTGAACAGGGAATGTGACTGTTTATTGTTTTATTGTACTCCCCCAAGTGCTTAGTACAGTTCTCTGCACACACTAAGCGCTCAAAAAACATGATTGAATAAATGAATGAATAAGTGAATGAATATAGGACATGGACTGTGTCCAACCTGATTAACTGTATCTACCCCAGCACTTTAGTGCAGTGCCTGGAGCATAAGTGGTTAACAACAAATACCATGAAAAACAATCAGTGGAATTTATTAACTCCTTACTGAGAGCACAGTACAATACTAAACACTTAGGAAAGTACAATGCAATAGAGTGACCTTCAAGGAGCAGAGTCTAAAAGTGAAGACAGACATTAAAATAAATTATAGCAGGGGAACAATAAAGAAGTGCCACTCCTTCCTTCATTTCAGACTGTCCTACTGGTCTACCTCCAAAAATGGCCCGCTAGCATTCAGGTGGGAGGCAGTATTGTCTGAGCCTTTGTCTTAATGCGTCCTTAAATCATTCCCTTTGGCCACTTTTCTTTCAGTTTTCCAATTTCACTTCTCCATCTGGCAGCTGCTAGTTGGAGAATGAATGCTGTCATCCATTCTCCTCACTTGTCCCAGCCAAGGTAGTTGTGTGACAGAGAGCATAGCTTCAACATGCACCAGCTCAAATATTTTGCTCAGCCAGGTTTCACCAGCAGAATGTCTATAATACCCAAGGGAATAGGAATCAGAGATGAAAGGGATGTTGAGAACACTCAGTCCATTCCAATCTGCTCCTGCAGTGGTGGATTCCTCGGCTCCTCTGTCTTCTCACTGAGTCTGTCCTTCCTCGGGAAAGGCCCCTGCTCTTTCTGGAGAGAGAGAAGTCACCCACCACAGACAAGGAAGAGCAGATGGGGACAGACAGATAAGGAAGGCTAGGCTTCAGTTGCAGGGCATGTGAAAGCTACCAACCGACTGCAAGTGCAAAATGGAGAATTATTGAAAGATACCATGAGGAGTCTAGTGGACTCCAGATGAACCAGATGGCCTAATACACAGTGTGCTTTGGAATCGTTGGTGAAGGTACTGATTAGGTACTTAGTATGTGCCAAGCTCTTTGGTAGAGACAAGGTCATCAGATCACAACCAGTCCCTGTCCTACAGTCTATCATTCAAGCAGTCAATCAATCAATCATATTTACTGAGCATTTACTGTGTGCAGAGCACTGTACCAGAATGCTCTCCCTCCTCAAATCTGACAGACAATTACTCTCCTGACCTTCAAAGCCTTATTGAAGGCACATCTCCTCCAAGAGACCTTCCCAGACTAAGTCCCACTTTTCCTCATCTCTCACTCCCTTCAGCATCACCCTGACTTACTCCCTTTCCTCTCCCCCCAACCCCAAGTCCCATAGCACTCGTGTATATATCTGTAATTTTATTTATTTGAGTTGATGTCTGTCTCCCCGCATCTAGGCTATGAGCTCATTGTGGGTAGGGAATGTCACTGTTTATTGTTGAATTATACTTTCCCAAGTGCTTAGTACAGTGCTCTCCACACAGTAAGTGCTTAATAAATGATTGAATGAATGAATAAGTGAATAAAACAGGTTTGGTAGACATGTTCCTTGCCCACAAGGAGTTTACAGTCTAGAGGAGCAGACAGGCATTAAAATAAATTACAGTATGTACTTAAGTGCTATGGGGCTGAGGGTGGGGTGAATAAAGGGTACAAATCCAAGTGCAAGGGTGATGCAGTAGAGAAGGGGAGTAGGGGATATGAGAGCTTAGTAGGGGAAGGCTTCTTGGAGGAGATGTGATTCTTAATTAGGCTATAAAAGTGGGAAGAATGATTGTCTGTAAAGTCTAAAAGATGGGGCAGAAGGTATCGCATACCTAATTTATAGATGAGGAAATTGAGACTCAGAGAAGTTGAGTGACTTGCCCAGGATCATCAAACAGGCCAGTGGTAGAGCTAGGATTAGAACTTGGGCTTCTTGCCCCCTACTGCCATGCTCCCAGACTGAGCCCCTTTTTCCTCTCCTTCTCCCCATCCCCTCAGCCCTACCTCCTTCCCCTCCCCACAGCACTTGTATATATATTTGTACAGATTTATTACTCTATTTTACTTGTACACATTTACTATTATATTTATTTTGTTAATGATATACTTCTAGCTTTAATTCTATTTGTTCTGCTGATTTTGACACCTGTCTACATGTTTTGTTTTGTTGTCTGTCTCCCCTTTCTAGACTGTGAGCCCCTTGTTGGGCAGGGACCGTCTCTAAATGTTGCTGACTTGTACTTTCCAAGCGCTTAGTACAGTGCTCTGCACACAGTAAGCGCTCAATAAATATGATTGAATGAATGAATGAATGCACTGGAAGCAGCATGATGTAGTGGATAGAGCACAGGTGTGGGAGTCAGAAGGTCATGGGTTCTAATCCCTACTCTGCCACTTGTCTGCTTTGTGACCTTGGGCAAGTCTCTGTGCTTTAGTTACCTCATCCATAAAATGGGGATTGAGACTCTGAGCCCCATGTGGGACAGTCCCTGTGCCCAGCCCAATTTTCTTGTAATAATAAGAATAATAGTATTTATTAAGCACTTACTATGTGCAAAGCACTGTTCTAAGCACTGGGGAGGTTAAAAGGTGATCAGGTTGTCCCACGTGGGGCTCACAGTCTTCATCCCCATTTTACAGATGAGGTAACTGAGGCCCAGAGAAGTTAAGTGACTTGCCCCAAGTCACATAGCTGACAAGTTGTACTTCCCAAGCACTTAGTACAGTGCTTTGCACACAGTAAGTGCTCAATAAATATGATTGATTGATTGATTGACAAGTGGCGGAGTTAGGATTTGAACCAATGACCTCTGACTCCAAAGCCCATGCTCTTTCCATTGAGCCACGCTGCTTGTACCCACCTTAATGTTCAGTACAGTGCCTGGCACATAGTAAGTGATTAACAAATACCATTGTTATTATTATCATTATTATTAATAAGCCAATACTGCCTTTCAGAATAGCACAACTCATGAGTTCTCCTATTATCGATAGGACACTTTTTACTTACACTGACTTTTTTTCCTTGCGTGTTGAAATATTTTTTATTTCATGGTATTTAATCCTATTACTTCCTGAAGGATGCCCATCAGATTTTAATATTGGAATCCAAATAATTGCCCATGTGTCCATTTGGAAGCAGAATTAAAATCAAATGACCTATTAATCCCATTAATAAAAGCTATTTAATATGCCCACTATAACACACCAGTCTCTCTGGTATTTCTTGATATTTAATGAATCAAGAAATTGAATTTTTTAATTGTGAGAATCTCTTGGGGGAGCAGGCAAGCGCCTACATAATAATACTGCATTTCTAATGTGCTCACTTTCTTATGGTTCTCATTAAACTGGAGATGGACTAAAGTCAGATCTGGGGGGCTGAAAATATGCTGATGGCGTTAATAGTGGCAGATCTCATGTGTTCATGAAACTTCAGCAATAAATTCCTTGGACAAAGCTCCTTGGCAAGAGTTTACCTCACAATCAAATCTCATCCCAGTGGACAGCGGCACTACAAAGCCCAAATTAATTTTCAGCTTCATCTTTTCCTTTCCCTTCCCCATCCCTGTGGGAAGAGATGGGACCCAGTGGGGGTACCTTTGTATTTTTGTTCCTTTTTTAATGGTATTTGTTAAGCGCTTATTGTGTGCCAGGCAGTGTACTAAGCATTGGGGTAGATACAAGCTAATCAAGTTGAGCACAGCCCATGTCCCACAGGGGGCTCACAATATTAATCCTCATTTTACAGATAAGGTAACTGAGGCTCAGAGAAGTTAAGTGACTTTCCCAAGGGTTTTCCAAGGGTTGATTAAGCAACCCTAGTAGCTCGATTCTCTTTGTCTCAGGAAGCAGAGTGGTCTAAAACTACAATAAGAGCAGCTTCTGAACAGTGGGGAAAGCCATCTTCATTAATCTATTATCCTCCTAGTCTGGCCTTTGAGGTATCATTATATCGCCTCTTTAATCATTTTTTGGCCCATGGACCAATCATTTTGCAGAATGATCCATTAGGGAAAGTAGTGGTTCAATATCTGAGCACTATCTCAAATCTTTGAAGAATAAATCCATTCACTGTGATCTACACACCTGCTACATGGAATACTCAGACTGATTCTTCATATTCTGATTTACCCCCTCACAACACTGAATTCATACAATGTGATTTATTCAAAGAAGCAGTGTGGCCTAGTGGAAAGAACATGGGTTTGAATCCCAGCTCCACTTCTCGCCTCCTGTGGGACCTTGGGAAAGTCACTTATCTACTCTGTACCTTACTTTCCTCATCTGTAAAATGGGGATTCATTACCTGTTCCCCCTCTATTTATTCATTCATTCATTCAATCGTATTTATTGAGCACTTACTGTGTGCAGAGCACTGTACTAAGCGCTTGGGAAGTACAAGTTGGCAACATATAGAGACGGTCCCTACCCAACAGCGGGCTCACAGTCTAGAAGGGGGAGACAGACAGCAAAACAAAACATATTAACAAAATAAAATAAATAGAATATGTACAAGTAAAATAAATAGAGTAATAAATATGTACAAACATATGTACATATATACAGGTGCTGTGGGGAGGGGAGGATGGGGTGAAGGGGAGGGGGAGGAGGGGGAGAGAAAGGAGGGGACTCAGTCTGGGAAGGCCTCCTGGAGGAGGTGAGCTCTCAGTAGGGCTTTGAAGGGAGGAAGAGAGCTAGCTTGGCGAATGTGCAGAGGGAGGGCATTCCAGGCAAGGCGGAGGATGTGGGCCAGGGGTCGACGGTGGGACAGGTGAGAACGAGGCACAGTGAGGACTCTGAGCCATATCTGGGACACAGACTGCATCCTACCTGATTATTTTGTATCTACCTCGGTACTTAGTATTGTGCTTGCTATGTAGTAAGCACTTAGGAAATACATTATTGCTATCATTTTTATTATTATCATTATTATCATTATGACCTCACAACACTAAATACATGGGTGGAATCCATACATTGTGATTTACATGCTCACAACACTAAATACATGGAATAAATCCACATATTCATGTGACATTGTATGGGGTGAGAATGGCAGCAGGATGCCCTGACATGTGTGTTTTAGTGAGATGAGAAGGGACCACAGTACTCAAGAGAAGCAGAAGAACCTCTACAAAGACACTCTGAAGAAAAGCATCAGAAGTGGGAGCCTAAACCCAAGTACGTAGCCGTTAGAGATTCATTCTCAGTGTCCCACAAAACCAAGATGTAGAACTACAAATAGCAGCTGCAGACCCTGCAAAGACTGACTACAAGGCTAACCAGTGGACTGAGGATCCACACACAAATCACGTGCCCCAAACTGAGGGTTCAAATGCCCACTCTAGATTCCTGTACCCAATAATGAGGGTGAGATGCCCACTCCAGGCTTCATAACCTCTCTGGTCCTCATGGAGTTATTGGCTTGCCAGCAGTAGTCCCTTCAGATGTTAAAGCCTTCTCTCTGATCTCCCATCCTCGTGTCTCTCTCCACTTCAATCCATACTTCATGCTGCTGCCCGGATTATCTTTGTCCAGAAACGCTCTGGGCATATTACTCCCCTCCTCAAAAACCTCCAATGGCTACCGATCAATCTGCGCATCAGGCAGAATCTCCTCACCCTGGGCTTCAAGGCTGTCCATCACCTCGCCCCCTCCTACCTCACCTCCCTTCTCTCCTTCTACTGCCCAGCCCGCACCCTCCGCTCCTCCACCGCTAATCTCCTCACTGTACCTCGCTCTCGCCTGTCCCGCCATCGACCCCCGGCCCATGTCATCCCCCGGGCCTGGAATGCCCTCCCTCTGTCCATCCGCCAAGCTAGCTCTCTTCCTCCCTTCAAGGCCCTACTGAGAGCTCACCTCCTCCAGGAGGCCTTCCCAGACTGAGCCCCTTCTTTCCTCTCCCCCTCGTCCCCCTCTCCATCCCCCCGTCTTACCTCCTTCCCTTCCCCACAGCACCTGTATATATGTATATATGGTTGTACATATTTATTACTCTATTTATTTATTTATTTATTTTACTTGTACATTTCTATCCTATTTATTTTATTTTGTTGGTATGTTTGGTTCTGTTCTCTGTCTCCCCCTTTTAGACTGTGAGCCCACTGTTGGGTAGGGACTGTCTCTATGTGTTGCCAATTTGTACTTCCCAAGCGCTTAGTACAGTGCTCTGCACATAGTAAGTGCTCAATAAATACGATTGATTGATTGATTGATTGATTAAAGGCAACAGCCACATGACTGAGGTATAGAAAGCACTTAGTACAGTGCCTGGCACATAGTAAGCACTTAACAAATACCAGGATTATTAAAGCCATGGGCATGCTTATTCCTTCCCATGAATATTCCTGATGAGATCTGTGATTCATTCATTCATTCAATCGTATTTTTTGAGCACTTACTGTGTGCAGAGCACTGTACTAAGTGCTTGGGAAGTACAAATCATCCACATATAGAGATGGCCCCTAACCAACAACTGGCTCGCAGTCTAGATACCTGCGGACAACTTTAAAATACTTGTAATTGAATGAATAAAATGTCCTCCATTCAATATCCCATATTGGCACTAGGGTTTTCTGGACCGAGTAGAACAAAGCTTTCCCAAATAGTTCTCAATATAATTAAGAAAAATAGTAATTATAATAATGGCATTTATTAAGCACTTACTGTGTGCAAGGCACTGTTCTAAGCACTGGGGAGGTTACAAGGTGATCGGGTTGTCCCATGGGGAGCTCACAGTCTTAATCCCCATTTTACAGATGAGGCAACTGAGGCACAGAGAAGTTAAGTGACTTGCCCAAAGTCACATAGCTGACAGTTGGCAGAGCCGGAATTTGAACCCATGACCTCTGACTCCAAAGCCTGTGCTCTTTCCATGTTGAAGAGGGTAATGGATTTTGGGAATTCTGTGATACTTGGCTACGTGATTCCTCTAGCTTATGCTGGAAGTAGTGAGGATAAGTATAAAACCCTAATTAAAATGCTATGGGAAGGTATACTTATGGCTTTATAGTAATACCACTATAATGAATTTTTTTACCATCAATCTATCAATCAGTGGTATCTATTCATAGATGTGATATTTGTTGAGGGCTTACTAGGTGCCAAGCACTGTACTAAGCACTGGGAAAGATGCAAGAAAATCAATCCCACGTGGGGCTCACAGTTTAAGTAGGAAGGAGAACAGGTAAGTGCTTAATACAGTGCAAACATTTAGTACAGTGCTCTGCACACAGTAAGTACTCAATAAATATGATTGAATGAATGATCAGGTATTGAGTCCACATTTTACAGATGAGGAAACTGAAGCACAGAAAAGGAAAGTGACTTGCCCAAGATCACACAGCAGGCAAGTGGCGGAGGTGGGATTCGAACCTAGGCCTTCTGACTCCCAGGCCCTAGGCTTTGTCCGTTAGACTGCCCTGCTTCTGAGCACTTACCATGTGCAGAACCATGTACTTGGGAAAGCACAAAATAATAGAATTGGTAGATGCAATTCCTGATTGCAAGCAGCTTACAATCTATAGAGTTAATCAATCAATGGTATTTATTGACTGCTTATTGCGTGCAGAGCACTGTACTAAGCACTTGGGGTGATATGAGAAATCAGCTTGGACGGGTGACTTCATTTTGTACAGTTGGAAAACGGGGAAATTAAACTTGTCACCTACCTCAAAAAAGATTGCAAAGACAATTGAGGAAATTAGAAAAGTCGCATCATTTGACTATGATTTTTTCTATCAAATTCCAGGGATTTTAAAAGGTCATTATTCATCACCTCCTCTATGTCATCAGATGTTGTTGGCCACATTTTGAAGTAAGATCCAACTTGCCTTTTTTTATTGTTTTTTATCTGGTACTCAATTATAGGCTTAAAGCACCTGGCCATGAACCATAGGTCATAAGTAATCACCTTAGGTAGACCACTGGAAGTCCAAGCATTAAGCAGTTGAGTAAACAAAGCCCCCAGTTTTCACCTGTCAGGTACTAATGCAATCCAATCTTACACTATGAGTTTGCTTTTTCTTTTCTCCAGGTGGAAATCCTGCTCTACTGAACACTAGTGCCATATTTGGGGAGATGGAGAGGGAAATGCAGATGCTCTGGAGAAAAGTGGGGGATCGGGGGTTCTTCCAGAGAAACAGTCTAGGCTCCATTATACTGGACATACCCTTCCAGAGTAGCGTTAGTGATGTCATCACTACTCTCCGTGTGTCCGTTGTAACACAGGTGACATCACACATGTCTCCTTGTCGCTTATCCTCGTGGAGGTCAGTGCACATTGCCCTATTTAGACTGTGCCACTTGAAGCTAGGATACAGGGTCTTTAACTTTGTATGCTTGCTAGTGCTAAATACGGGGCTCCTTACACAAGAGGCTCTCAACAGATACTCCTGGAAGGAAAGAATGAATGTGCTGGTTGCTCTTCCTAGTTCCCTTGCACCTCCCATTTGACTAGGCTGAGAAGCAAACTGTAAACATTTTCTTTGTAAAATGATTCAGAAGAACTATTTCATTTCAACTTGAATCAGGATATTTGGTCTGTGTTTAGTGGTACTGGTACTGGGGTCCTCCCCGCCCCCGTCACCTTCTTTCCCCACCTCACCCCACTGTAATTCATGTATGTTTATGTATATTAATGTCTGTCTGTGAGCTCGTTGTGTACAGGGAATGTGTCTGTTGTTGTTGTTACTCTCCCAAGCTATTAATACAGTGCTTTGCACACAGCAAGCGCTCAACAAATATGATTGAATGAATGAGGGAATGAATGAACTCCCAATTTCACTGAGAGGCAGCATCATGGGGGCTTCCCCTCTATTGGGGCATCCTCCTTCCCATGGAATAAAGTCTCTGCCATTTCAAAGTCAATGGGAAAATGTGACCTAACTCTATGAGGAATGAGGAACTCCTGTAACTCCAGTGCAGAAGGAAGACTGCCCTGGGTTGTGGAGTCCTGAAACAATAATAAAAATAATAATCACAGTCATCATCATCATCATAACTGTGGTATTTGTTAAGTTCTCACTATGTTCCAAGCTCAGTACTAAGCAAAGTGTAAATATAATGTAAGCAGATAGGACCCAGTGCCATATGGGACTCACAATGTAAGGGGAAGGGAGAACTGGTTTCTCAGCCCCATTTAGAGAGGAGAAAAGTGAGGCAGAGAACATTTAAGTGACTTGCACATGGTCACACAGCTGGCAGTTTGGGGAGCTGGGATTAGAATTCGTGTCTCCTGACTCCTAAACCCATGCTCTTTATACTAGCCCACACTGTTTCTTCATCATGTTCAATCCTTAGGGAGTCGTTAAGCATTTGAATGTCAGCTCAGTGAGAAATTGTTGGCCTTGTTGGCATCCCCAATGGTACTGTTGTCACTGACCCACACTGTAGAGGAAATATTTCACAAGAACAGCTACAACTTTCAGTACAGAATAATCCCATACCATTCAAAGCTAAGGTATGTTTTTGTGTGGGAGATGGGAAAATGCTTGACAGTTCTGAGAACTGAACAGGTAAATTCTACAATGATCATCTTAGCTCTATGCTGAAAATCTAGCTGCTTTATTCATCTTTAACTGCCTTACTCCCTGTCTCCCTGCCCTGATGCTAGCCCTCATTATAAAGCACACACATGCACGCAAATTCATATTTGAAGATTCAAATGATGCGGCATAGCTGTGGGAGACAGCAGCAGAAGACAGGGCAAAAACGTGTGAGGAGGTGTCTTAAAAAGGTCATGACGCTAAGAGAGGAAAGCAAAATTACAACGGGCATGATGGGAGCAAATGGGGTAACCTAGAAAAGGGCAGTCTTTACACAATATGGAAGGGATTGTCATTCACATGTTGCTCTTATCAGTCACACTCCCACACACAGAGTATACAATCCTGTTTAGGACTTCTAGTATTGAAGCCGTATGTCCTTTTGCCAGAGCCTTTAAATATAACACCGAAAACTGTACTCTTCAGAAACAGAACTAAATATAATTCAGTATAGGTTTCAACCACACTTCACAGGAAGAAAATGTTGAAAATTAGGACTGAAGGAGGCACCAAAGCACAGAAAGGAGGGGAAAAAAAGCATGGACATGAAGAAAAGACAGATTTAAAACTCCTAATAATATTTCAAATGTTGACACACAAGTGAGATAGAACTCAACAAAGCAAGGCTCTGTTTTCACTTCAGACCGATTTGGTATGGTCTTTCAATCAGTCAGTCAATCAGTGGTATTTATTGAGTACTTGTGCAGAGCACTGTACTAAGTGCTTGGGACAGTACAAGGGAGTGGATAGACATGTTCCCAGCCCACGAGGAGCTTTCAGTTTAGAGGGGAAGACAGACATTAATATGAATAAATAATTTACAGAGATGTACATAAGTGCTGTGGGGCCGAGGGTGGTTTGAGTACCAAGTGGCCGAAGGATACAGATCCATGTAGAAGACAAAGAAGGGAGACGGAGTTAGGGAAAAGAGGGCCTAATCCAAGAAAGCCTGTTGGAGGAGATGTGACCTTAATAAAGCTTTGAAGGTGGGGAGAGTGTTAGTCTGGCATTTATGGAATGGGAGGAAGTTCCAGGCCAAGGTGGACCATCTCAGATGTGGATTGTATCCAACCTAATTATGTTGTATCCACCCCAGTGCTTAGCACAGTGGTTGACTGATGGATGAGGATCACAGTCTAAGGAGGCGTGAGAATACATTTTTAATCCCCAGTTTACAGATGAGCAAATTGAGGTGCAGAGAAGTTAAGTGTCTTGCCCAGGATCACACGGCAGGCAAGTGAGGGAAAAGGGACTGGAACCCAGATTCTCTGACTCCCAGGTTCATACTCTTTCCACCAGGCCATATGCTGCAATTCATAAAAAGGTACTGCTATAGTCACAGAAAAAATGTAAAGATACAGCCTATAACTCAAGATCAATGTAGGCAGGGAATGTGACTATTGTTCCACTGTATTCTTCCAAACTCTTAGTAATAATAATAATAATAATGGTATTTTTTAAGTGCTTACTATGTGCTAAGCACTGCTCTAAGCGCCGGGGAAGATACAAGGTAATCAGGTTGTCCCAGGTCGGGCTCATGGTCTTAATTCCCATTTTACAGATGAGGTAACTGAGGCACAGAGCAGTTAAGTGACTTGCTGAAAGTCACACAGCTGACAAGTGGGAGAGGCGGGATTAGAACCCATGACCTTCCAAGAGGCCTTCCTAAACTGAATCCCCTCTTTTCCTTTCCTCCTTCTCCCCTCCCCATCGCCCCCCTCCCACCCTCTGCTCTACCCCCTTCCTCTCCCCATAGCACTTGTGTATATTTGTACATATTTATTACTCTATTTTATTAATGATGTGCATATAGCTATAATTCTATTTATTTTGATGGTATTGACACCTGTCTACTTGTTTTTCTTTGTTGTCTGTCTCCCCCTTCTAGGCTGTGAGCCCGTTGTTGGGTAGGAACCATCTCTATATGTTGTCGATTTGTACCTCCCAAGCACTTGGTACAGTGCTCTGCACACAGTAAGCGCTCAATAAATATGATTGATTGATTGATTGACCTCTGATTCCCAGGCCCATGCTCTTTCCACTAAGCCACATTGCTTCTAGTGCAGTGCTCTGCAAACAATAAGGGCTCCATAAATACAACTGAATGAATAAATAACTCCAATAATACAGTCATACCTTTGTTCCAATGCATATAAATGTTTGTGTCTCTGCATAACTGTAAAAATGCACTATGGCAATTGAATTAAATGAAATAAAAGGAGGAATAATGCCATCCAAAGGAAATGTTTTTTCATTCTGCTGGAATTCACAGTCTTTTACAAATAGACCTACTGTACTGGCCCCCCTGCAGTGTCGCTTTCCCTGGTGTGGTAAATAAACAGAAAGCACGCTACAGAGTGAATTTATTGGCCAGGTGATTCAGGGCCCAAGTTCTTTCTCTGAGTTAGCTCAAGCTAGCTTCCTGGCTTTGGTCCCAAATCACCTCTCACTCACTTTGGAAGTACTTGGGATTTCAGCCAGAACTGATGATTTTCAACTGACTTATTTTTGCAGATGCTTGATTTCTGTCAGATTTGGATTATAAAGCTGCCAACACAGTTGTCTGTATACACTACATGCTTTACTTGGCTTCTTTTCCCTACATTTTATTGGGAAGGGATTGGGAATCAAACCCACTGGAAGATGGTGATAAAAATGTTTCAATTTTGTTCAAGAGGAATATAATAATAATACTGATAATTACAATAATTTCTATTTATGGAGTACTTACTTTGTCCAGAGCACTGTACTGAGCACTTGGGAGAGAATAATAATAATAATAACTGTAGCAATTGTTAAGCCCTTACTATGTGTTAAGCACTGTACTGAGTGCTAAGGTAGACACAAGATATTCAGGTCTCACATGTAGCTAACAGACTATATAGGAGGGAAAACAGTTATTAAATAACCATTTTGCAGATGAGGGAACTGAGTCACAGAGAAGTTAAATAAATTGCCCAAAGTCACACAGCAGGTATGTGACACAGCCAGGATTAACACCCAGGGCCTCTGACTTTCCACTAGGCCGTGCTTCTTCCCAGGTTATACTGGAATATACTGAATATGGAGGGTGTACTTATTAATGAAAAGTAAATAACAAATTATTTGAACAATTTTGAACAAATGTTCAATTTTTTTGTTTTATATTCTTTCATATCAGAATGCATCACTCATCTTCTTCAGGTGCCTTTTGGGGACCATGAAGAGAGAAGCTGAGGTCACAGAATGAAACTGGAGAATGGCAGAGGAGAGAAAGGACCATGAAGACTACAGTTTTCAAACAAATGCACAAAAATTCCACTGATGAACATCTTCCAAATCTCATCCCTGCCATCACTGCTCTACTCCTGCCTCTCTCCTATCAAAATCTTCTACCTCCATTCTCCCAACAGGAGCCATCCAAAACCAGTGAGACACAATGAGACACCCTGATCTACCCCAGGGTGACCTGTAGATATTTTCAAAGCTCAAAAGCCTCTTCCTGTGGAACTCCTTGGTTGAATTTCATTTGTCTCCTGGTGAGATAAATGTTTCAATGATATCATGAAGGTATTTTGGATGAGAGGCAGTCACTATCACTACCACCCATTACACCATACTCACTGAATAAACATTTCTGATTCCTTCACCTATCCATATGTTTTATTTTGTTGTCTGTCTCCCCTTTCTAGACTGTGACCCCGTTGTTGGGTGGGGACCGTCTCTATATGTTGCCAACTTGTACCTCCCAAGTGCTTAGTATGGTGCTCTGCACACAGTAAGCGCTCAATACATACGATTGAATGAATGAATCTTATTTATTTTTCATAAGTTGATATGTTTCTGAATTGATCCTATTTTTAATCTTCATTTTTATGATTGGGAATTTGAGATTTATCTGAGCTTCCCTATTAGACTGTCAGCTCCTCAAGATAGACTGTGTGACTTATTTCCTTCCCTTCTTACACCTACATCTCTTGGTTCATGGCTCTGCCCATGGATGATAGTCAACATGTAAATGAGAATCTATGGCCTGACTCTATTTCTAACTCATCCAGGATATTTTTACGATGATGCCAAGACTGAGGAAGCGGAAGACTTGTCACTTTCCACCTTTACCTCCCTTTTGGGGGAACTGAAGGGACTTCCCATTTATGGAGATGTTTAATAAAACATCTACCTGGGATAGATAGCCATTCACCCTCCAGACGGTATGTCCATGACCCATTTGTCCCTACTACACATTCTAGGAACTCCAAACGTTTACCTAGGGGAGCCAGAAGCCAAATATTTCTATGGATTGAGCTCATCTATAGAATTCTTAGAGTGAAAAAAAAAAAGAAAATAAGAGTTGGCTAGAACATCAGGTGATCACTGAGCAGGGGAGTGACTAAGCCCTCCAGGACAGATAATTATCAACTTGATCTCCAGGAATGGACACAGCGTACAATTCTCCTACTTGCCCGACTTGGGTCAGCAGTACTCAGTTAGGTAGCCTCTGAGAGGTTATGTGAGGTCTCTCTCTTTTTAGCCTGTTCCGTCCTGTTTAGTTGAAAGCCCTCATCAAACAGGTGGGTTGGTGGAGAGGGATGGGAGAAAGAGGTAAAAGAGGCAGCAGGGACTGTGTCTACTAACTCCATTGTTAATCAGTCAATCATTGGTATTTATAGAGCACTTACAATGTGCAGAGCGCTGTACGAAGCACTTAGGAGAGTATATTACAACAGAATTAGCGGACACGTTCCCTGCCTAAAATGAGCTTACAGACTATCGTCCTCTCTCAACCTCTTAGTACAGTGCTCTGCACTAAGTGCTCAATGAAGACTAGTGAATTTCAGCAGAAGTGGCAGCTACGTGGGTGGTGACAGAATGCACTGGCTCAGGGGAAGAAAGGTCACCCCCAACCCCAAATCAGGTCTCTCACCAAGATCCCTGACACAGCACCTTCAGACTCCAACCAGTCATCACTATCATCACATCACCAACGGTATTTACTGAGCGCTTACTATGTGCAGAGCACTGTACTAAACACTTGGGAGAGCACCATGTACTTACAGTCTACAGTGTCCCCAAGACCTTCAGCTGCTCTGCAGGAGAAGGACTGGGGGAGAGAGACAGGGAAAGCGTTGATTGATCCATATGCAGGACTCTCTGATAACCAATTGACAACCTTGCTGTAGTAATACATAAATTGGAACACATGAAGGTGCTTCTGGCTTTAGCTTTTCTTGCTACAAGTTAATGTTCCCTCATTAATTTCAACCATTTTAACGAATGTGAGTTTTATTTATAGTTGCACCCTGAAATTATTGTCTGGGAAAGATGTAATTGTGGAATGGAAATAAATACATTTCATTAATTAGACCACTGGTTATTACAACAAACTTCAGTAAAATTGTCTGGTAAAGTTATACTGACACCCACTTTTGCACTGAATTCTCAGTTTAATAATCCACCTCCTGACACTCAGATGGTTATCTGTATTCCTGGGTGCTAAAACTGTGAGGTGTAATCTAATAGAACTTGAAGTACTAAGTTAATTTTCATCTGCTTTCTAACAGAGTGCAGGCTCATAGTTGTTGGAAATAGCATAACGGCAGGGTGGTTTGCTAATTATAACCCAGTAATGTTCTGCAGTTCAGTGAGCTAACTAGGGAATATCCAAACCACACTGCAGAATTCCAGACAAACAGACCCCTTCCCATTTCCCTGCAACTTTTCATTCTTTGATGCAGCTGTAATAATAATACCCCGAGTTTGTAGTGTGTTTTTAAAGTTTTCACTAAGTGTTTTCCCATTTCATCCTCACCCAATCTCTTTGAAGTAAGGAGGGGTCAGACATTACTCTCCCCATTCTACAGATGAAGAAACTGAGGCATAGAGGGGTTGGTCACAGTAGGCTCGTGGCAGAGCTGGTATTAACACCCCCATCTTCTGTGCCTTAGCTAATAAACGGGCATCTCCTTTGGTGGAGCTAATTAATCAGTCAATCGTATTTATTGAGCACTTACCACGTGCAGAGCACTGTACTATGCGCTTGGGAAGTACAAGTTGGCAACATATAGAGACAGTCCCTACCCAACAGTGGGCTCACAGTCTAAAAGGGGGAGACAGAGAACAAAACCAAACATACTAACAGAATAAAATAAACAGAATAGATATGTACAAGTAAAATAAATAGAGTAATAAATATGTACAAACATGTATACATATATACAGGTTCTGTGGGGAAGGGAAGGAGGTAAGATGGGGGGATGGAGAGAGGGACGAGGGGGAGAGGAAGGAAGGGGCTCAGTCTGGGAAGGCCTCCTGGAGGAGGTGAGCTCTCAGTAGGGCTAATTACAGAAGGATACTAAGATTGATGAGCCAACTATCCCTGATAGCCCACATTCACACCCCTAAGGACACTTTTTCTCTGAAATCTGGAAGATGCTATTTCTCTCCAGATATTAAAATATTTATTTTGACTGTCCGACCACATATTGTTATTTGGCAATCCTGATTTTGATGGCTTCTAGCCCTTTATAATGTCACCAACACTTGGGAGAATATTATGAGCAGATTCCACGTGCCTGTTGGTCTTACAACTCAATCCCCTGAATATTTACTCCTCCCTGGAGTTGTATCCATACAAGTGGTTTTCAATTAAACCTCAAGATTTTTCTCTCCAGACTCTAAAAATCAAAGATGATCTAGCAAACTGTAAAGTTCTTTATACAAACGGTAAATGATAGAAACTCTATAACTCTCTAAATTTTTTTTTGTGTGATGAGGGATTCATAAGATGCAGAGGAACACTGAGTTTTTAATAGACAATCTATATCTGCATCATCTTTCTCTGTATTTGCAGATGATGTTACCTATGGTGCTCAATATTCAGGTGAGATGGTGACCCTGGGGAACCAGTGTGTAAAAAACAGCCTTCGAACACTGCACACCTTTTAAGACTGACCTTAGGCAGCTAAAGTGCATCTCTTTGGTGGGAGTCAGAAAGTTAAGGGTTCTAATCCTGGCTCTGCCACTTCTCTGCTGAGTGACCTTGGGTAAACTACTTCACTTCTCTGGGCCTCAGTTAGCTCATCTGTAAAATGGGGATTGAGGCTGTTAGCCCCACATGGGACAGGGACTGTGTCCGACCCGATTTGCTTGTAACCACCCCAGCGCTTAGTTCAGGGCCTGGCACATAGTAAGCACTTAACAAATACCATAATTGCAAATGATTATTATTAGTATCTGGCACTGTAGGCAATACTGACCAAAATCTTTGATCAAAAAGAGTCACTCCTTTTCCTGATTGAGAAAAAGGAGCAGCATAGAAAGCAGCTTGTCCTGAAACAGATTCCATAGGGGGAAACTATTTTTAAAAATCACAATTTGGTGGTGGAGAGAGGAATGGGAAGGAAAAAAAAAACTTTAAATAGGGCAGAGAGTGGAGTGGGAGAGGTGGGGGTGAAAGATACATGCTTGCCAGGAAGAGACACCAAGAACGGTCAACCCAACCTACTTTATTTCCAGTGAAGTCACAGTTTTCTGTCCTATCATGGAACATCTCTGACTCAACAGATATATGCACTGATGTAGCTGCATTACTCATCTATACTTGAATGAGAACACAATTCTGGAAAATCTGGTAAAAATAGGATATCCATCCTTGGTTCAGGAACCAATCTCCCATTTATAATGTTGCTACACTGAGAAAATATGTGCCGACATACTTTTCTGCTTAAAAAGCAGGAATCACTTGTGTTGTAAGTTGGAGGAACTATCTATATATAACTACTTGAGTATCCTGTTGTTACTCTCCCCCTGAATTTCCTGTCACATGTAAGATTATTAATAAATAATAATAATAATAATAATAATAATAATAATAATGGTGCTTGCTAAGTGCTTACTCTGTGCCAAACACTGTTTTAAGCACTGGAGTAGAAACAAGTTAATTAGGTTAGACACAGTCCATGTGGGGCTTACAGTCTCAATCACCATTTTAAGGACAAGGTAACTGAAGCCCAGAGAAGTTAAGTGACTTGCCCAAAGTCACACAGCAGATATGTGGCATAGCTGGAATTAGAACTCAGGCCCTTCTGACTCCCAGGCCTGTGTTCTATCCATGAGGACAGGCTGCTTGTGAGCACTGCTTCAATGTTGGCCATCAATTGTACTCCAAGACCATGACACTATAGGGTCGTGTCAAATCACATAATTGGAAGTGGGCCTCAAGGGTGGGGACAACAAAACCAATAGAAACCAATCAATCCATCAATCAATCATATTTTCTCAGTGCTTGCTTTGTGCAGAACACCAAGTTAAGCACTTGGGAGAGTTTAGTATCACAGAGTTGGTAGATACATTCCCTAGACACAGTAGGCTTCCAATTTAGAAGGGGGACACAGACATGAATATGAATAAATATATTAGTGATGACTGAGCTAGATCCACGTTTTGAAGCCATTGCTGATAAAGTTAACCATAATAACAGGGGCTGCAAAATCCACAAACTCTGCCATATCATGACCTGTTCTGTCATTGATCCCAGTATGCCATGTGGTTGGTCAGTGGGCCTGTGGTGTACTGTTGTGTTTTGCTTAACCCAAAATAAACCCTATGCTAAACTGAGCAGACAAAAATATTTTGACTGCATATGGAGCTGTTTAAATGGTAATTTCAATTGTTTCTCAGCTTTTTAAGGTGTTTTTTGGAAGTGTTAGTTCAGCACTGCCTAATTTTCCCTAGCCTGTGTTGTGTAGTGCTGTAACCTAGCCCTGGGGCCCTGCGTGGCTTAGTGGATAGAGCATGGGCCTGAGAGTCAGAGGGACTTGTGTTCTAATCTCACCTCTGCCACATGTCTGATGTGTGACCTTGGGCAAGTCACTTCGTTGTGCCTCAGTTACCTCATCTCTAAAAAATGGGGATTAAAAGTGTTAGCCCAATGCAGGACAGGGACTGCATCCAACCTGATTAACATATCTATCCCGGTGCTTAGAACAGTGCTTGACACATAGGAAGCACTTAACAAGTACCACTATCATTATTGTTATTATTATTATTATGTTAAACTCACTGACACGAATTCTGGGGAGTGGAAGGGGAACTTCCATGGGTTTCAGAAGGGAGAAGAGAATGTCTCCCCATCACCCTCCAATGCCTGAGCAACTTCACCCTGACTCAGATTCAGAGTCCACTCAGTTCAAGATTCACACACAGACTGTGGCATCAAAAGTTGTTCTTAACTTCATCCTCACATTAGGCAGATACCAGCTAATGTCCCTAGCTTTTCCTTCCTCTCTTTATCCTTAGCTTTTCCTTTAGTAATCCATTATGGACTTCTTGTTCATCATGTTTGTGACCTGCACAATTTCAGGTAGAAATGAAATCCATAAACTCACCATCTGCTAGGTTTCCTTTTTTATGTTTTGTTTTGAACCTCCTTCAAGCTTCAGTGAGTGCCCCCATATATATACTAATATAGCTATATTACTCATATATAATTGATTGAAAACACAATTCTGGGTAATTTTGGTAAAAATAGGGTATTCAACTATGGTGCTTAGAGATTTTTGTGAATAATAATTCCGTGTTTGTCTCATCAGTACCCCTCAAGATTTCAGGAACTTCAGTAATATCCCCCCTTAGTTTTTGTGTTTAATAATTATTGCGGTATTTGTTAAGTGCCTTCTAGGAGCAAGCCCTATACTAAGCACTGGGGGTAGATACAAGTTAATCAGGTCCCGCATGAGCTCACATGGGACTCAGTCTTTAGATCTAAGAGTACTATTCTTCCTCAAATGCCGTCGAGTCTTTTCTGACCTACAGTGACTCCATGGACACGCCCTCTTCATAACATCCCATTTTCTGTCATAAGGTCCTTCTTATATGTGCATCCACTGAGTTTTCTTGGCAAAGATACGGAAATGATTTACCACTGCCTTCTTCCACCCAGTAAAAACTTGAGTCCCTGCCATTGTCTATGATCAACATTTTGATCACCTGATCATCCGCCTTTGACTCTTTGCCCTGCTGCTCTGTGCTCTTTCCCAGCACAGGTTAATGGACTTGGTCTGACGCTTTGGCTTAGACCTTTCCATCATGGGTAGCCCTATATAACATAGCTCTAAGCTTCATCAGCATACACAAACTCTCTTGTCACAATAAGACATCGATTCAAAGAGTCCTATTATCATCATCCTATCTTCAAACAGTCCCCTCTCAGGGTCACACCTGGAGAGTTTCCAGCATTTAACCAGTCTCGTCTACAGGAGGGAGAGTCAAGCAGAGGCCTACCCATTCCATTCCGAGCTTGGCCAGTGTCTAGTGAGTGGAAGGCAATCTGCAACAAATCAGAACTCACCTGTGCTGGGCAGCAGTGGCATGAGAGAGATTCGAGGGCCGAGACTCGTTTAATGCGTGGAAGGAGGCAATGGTAAATAATAATGATGGCATTTATTAAGTGCTTACTATGTGCAAAGCACTGTTCTAAGCGCTGAGTAATCACTTCCATATTTTTACCAAGAAAACTCTATGGATACACTACTGGAACGATTGCAGATGGAAGTGGGGCATTATGGGGAAGATGTGTCTGTGGCATTGCTATGGGTTGGACACGACTCGACGGCATGACAACAACAATCTTCAAACAGAAGCTTATCTATTCCTCTGATCACCTTGGTTGCCTATCTCCGTGTCTTCTCCAGCTTTACTTTATGATGACCAAAAACATACACCATATTCCAGGTGTGGTAGTGCCATGTTTTTATATTCAGCTCATTCAAATATATATAAAATTCCATGTTGTTTTCTATACCATTCCTAATGATGCCAACATTTGGTTGGCCTTTATGCTTGCTCCCATACAATAAACAAATGCATTGAATAGTTTTCAAAACTGCAAGCTCCATGAGAGTAGGAATCATATTTCCTATTTTTAGTATATTCTCCAAAGACTATATTTAGCTGCTCTGAACCTGGTAGGCACGGAATAAAACCTGATGAGGAGGAAGAGGATGAGATAGAGCTTGGCCTAGTGGATAGAGCTGGGCCTGGGAGTCAGAAGGACCTAGGTTCTAATTGGGCTCCACCACGTGTCTGCTGTGTGACCTTAAGCAAGTCATTTTGCTTCTCTGGGCCTCAGTTCCCTTATTGGCAAAATAGTGAATAAGACTCTGAACCTCGTATGGGACAGGGACTGTGTCCAACCTGATTATCTTGTATCTACCCCAGTGCTTAGTACAGTGTCTGGCACATAGTAAGCTTATAACAAATACCATAAAAACATAAAATAAAAAAGAGGAGGCAGAGGAGGAGAAGAAGAAGGAAAAGAATAATGGGGGACTAGGAAGAGAAGAAAGAAAGGAGAAGAAGAAAAAGGAGTTGGGAGAGCAGAAGGAGGAGGAGAAGGATGATCAACATCTCCATCATCTTTTTCTGAAGCTAAGACAGATATACTAATAGCCATCTTCATGCAATCGTACTATGGACAACTTTTCTCCACATAATAATAATAATAATAATAATAATAATGGCATTTATTAAGCACTTACTATGTGCAAAGCACTGTTCTAAGTGCTGGTGAGGTTACAAGGTGATCAGGTTGTCCCACGTGGGGCTCACAGTCTTAATCCCCATTTTACAGATGAGGTAACTGAGGAACAGAGAAGTTAAGTGACTTGCCCAAAGTCACACAGCTGACAAGCGGCAGAGCCGGGATTTGAACCCATGACCTCTGACTCCAAAGCCCGGGCTTTTTCCACTGAGCCACGCTGCTTCTCTACATGTATTCATTTGAACTTGTTTGCACTGATACTCTTTTGCCACCTCTCTGCCTACTCAGCATTTTAAGGGTTTCTTGTAATCTAGCCCCTTGGATTATTTGAATATAATCAAAGGCAGGGGGCTGTACCAGATAATCTCAGGATTAACTTCCTCTTGGCTTTGAGAGATGGAGATGGAGAGAGAGAGAGAGAGAGAGAGAGAGAGAGAGAGAGAGAGAGAGAGAAAGAGAAACTAGGAATTTATGTGCAGGCCTATAACAGATACCCTTAGAATCATCTGTTTTGCCATCCACTGACAGAGTCAGCATTCCATTCAACAAGTTGAAACAGTACAATTCTGGGGACGTGAGAAGTCTGGTTCTAAACAAAAATGAGTATTCCTTCATGTCTGTAGTTCACGTCTAGGCTGGAGTACGCATCCACCTAAATAAAAACAAACACTTTTAACTCTGTGGCCCAATGATTTAACAGGACCATAAAAACATAAGGGATGTCACAGGGGTCAGATCAGTGCCTTGTCCAAGCCCTGGATTCCCTTGCAAACAGGGGCATAAGACAGCGCTGTCATGGTTCTCGCTCGGTCCCTTCTCCCCTCCTTAACTTCCATCTTCAACCGCTCACTCTCCACTGGTTCCTTCCCCTCTGCCTTCAAACATGCCCATGTCTGTCCCATCTTGAAAAAACCCTCTCGACCCCACCTCACCTTCTAGTTATCGCCCCATCTCCCTCCTACCATTCTTTTCCAAACTCCTTGAACGAGTTGTCTACACGCGCTGCCTCGAATTCCTCAACACCAACTCTCTCCTCGACCCCCTCCAGTCTGGCTTCCATCCCCTACCTTCCACGGAAACTGCCCTCTCAAAGGTACCAATGACCAAATCCAATGGCTCATACTCTATCCTAATCCTCCTCGGCCTCTCAGCTGCCTTCGACACTGTGGACCACACCCTTCTCCTCAACACGCTATCCAACCTTGACTTCACAGAATCCATCCTTTCCTGGTTCTCCTCTTATCTCTCCGGTCATTCATTCTCAGTCTCTTTTGCAGGCTCCGCCTTCCCCTCCCATCCCCTTACTGTGGGGGTTCCCCAAGGTTTATTTCTCGGTCCCCTTCTGTTCTCGATCTACACTCACTCCCTTGGTGACCTCATTCGCTCCCACAGCTTCAACTATCCTCTCTACACTGATGACACCCAGATCTACATCTCTGCCCCTGGGTCGCATCTCCTCCTGCCTTCAGAACATCTCCATCTGGATGTCTACCCACCACCTAAAACACAACATGTCCAAGACTGAACTCCTTGTCTTCCCTCCCAAACCCTGCTCTCTCCCTGACTTTCCCATCACTGTGGACGGCACTACCATCCTCCCCATCTCATGAGCCCGCAATCTTGGTGTCATCCTTGACTCCACTCTCTCATTCACCCCTCACATCCAAGCCGTCACCAAAACCTGCCGGTCTCAGCTCCGCAACATTGCCAAGATCTGCCCTTTCCTCTCCATCCAAACAGCTACCCTGCTCATTCAAGCTCTCATCCTATCCCGTCTGGACTACTGTATCAGCCTCCTCTCTGATCTCCCATCCTCGTGTCTCTCCCCACTTCAATCCATACTTCATGCTGCTGCCCGGATTGTTTTTGTCCAGAAACACTCTGGGCATGTTACTCTCCTCCTCAAAAATCTCCAGTGGCTACCAATCAATCTGTGCATCAGGCAGAAACTCCTCACCCTCGGCTTCAAGGCTGTCCATCACCTCACCCCCTCCTACCTCACCTCCCTTCTCTCCTTCTACAGCCCAGCCCGCACCCTCCGCTCCTCTGCCGCTAATCTCCTCACCGTGCCTCGTTCTCGCCTGTCCCGCCATCGACCCCCGGCCCACGTCATCCCCCTGGCCTGGAATGCCCTCCCTCCCAACATCCGCCAAGCTAGCTCTCTTCCTCCATTCAAGGCCCTACTGAGAGCTCACCTCCTCCAGGAGGCCTTCCCAGACTGAGCCCCCTCCTTCCTCTCCCCTTCATCCCCCTCTCCATTCCCCCGTCTTACCTCCGTCCCTTCCCCACATCACCTGTATATATGTATATATGTTTGTACATGTTTATTACTCTATTTATTTATTTTACTTGTACATACCTATTCTATTTATTTTATTTTGTTAATATGTTTTGTTTTGTTCTCTGTCTCCCCCTTCTAGACTGTGAGCCCACTGTTGGGTAGGGACTGTCTCTATATGTTGCCAACTTGTACTTCCCAAGCACTTAGTACAGTGCTCTGCACACAGTAAGTGGTCAATAAATACAATTGATTGATTGATTGGTTGCCCTCCTTATCCCCTATTCTAATGGCTAGAAATGTAGACTGTAAAGTATAAACTATTCCTCTAGACTCTAGACTAGTAAGCTCACTGAAGGCAGGGAATGTGTCTGTTTATTGTTATATTGTACTCTCCCAAGTGCTTAGTAAAGTACTCTGCACACATTAAGTGCTCATTAAATACAACTGAATATGGTGGAATAAGTGTGCATTTTAACATCCCTAACATTCAACGTCGCAAGCATCCCAATTAATAACCAATCCATCATGTATCCCTCTTCTGCAAATATACCCAAGCTCCTCTAGAACCTATTGATTCCTTTAAGAAGAAGGTGGTGAAACACTGACATACCTGAAGTACATAACAAGCTTTATTTTCACCTGGTTTACTGAGACTTACATCTGAGAGTTAAGTGATGGATGTGAGGTGCCTAGAGATTCCATTCAGGATTAGTCCTGATGCTAGCTGTGTCCCAGGATAGGCCATTATTTTCCTGTCATTTTATTGATGGAAACAAGTGTCAGGCTTTATTCTGCTGTTTGTGCTCCAAGAGTCAAGGAAGGCTGGGTGAAAAACAGTGTGGGCAACTAATTTGATTTTTAATTTCTTTACACATTTAATTAGTTTGATTTTCTCAGTTTTCCTTTTGTTTATCATCTATTAAACCACCTCACTCAAATTCCCAGGCTTTTAAAAATTTCTCTGCCTGCAATTTCCTTTTACTCATTTGCTTGTTTTTCCTATGCCATGATTAGAATAGCTAATTAGGACCCTTTAGTTTGGAAAGACAAAGGCCAAGAGGGGCTTGATGGAGATTTGCAAATAATAATAATAATAATAATGGCATTTATTAAGTGTTTACTATGTGCAAAGCACTGTTCTAAGCACTGGGGAGTTTACAAGGTGATCAGGTTGTCCCATGGGGGCCTCACAATCTTAATCCCCATTTTACAGATGAGGGAACTGAGGCCCAGAGAAGTGAAGTGACTTGCCCAAAGTCATACAGCTGACAATTGGCGGAGCCGGGATTTGAACCCATGAACTCTGACTCCAAAGCCCATGGTCTTTCCAGTGAGCAACGCTGCTTCTCCAAAGTCATGAGGGTTGAGGACAGCGGAACCTTCAGCTCTGGAGACCAGGAGGAGCTATTGTTCAAAATAGTCAATTAGTCACTCAATCATATTTATTAAGCACTTACTGTGTGCAGAACACTGTACTAAGTGCTTGGGTGAATACAATATAGCCATAAATGGTTACATTTCCTGCCCACAGTGAGCTTACAGGCTAGATGGGGAAACAGACATTAATATAAATAAATCACAGATATGTAGCATGGCTCAGAGGAAAGAGCATGGGCTTGGGAGTCAGAGGTCATGGGTTCTAATCCCGGCTCCGCCACATGTCAGCTGTGTGACTTTGGGTAAGTCACTTAACTTCTCTGTGTCTCAGTTCCCTCATCTGGAAAATGGAGATTAAGACTGTGAGCCCCCATATGGGACAACCTGTTTACCTTGCATTCCCCCAGCACTTAGGACAGTGCTTGGCACAAAGTAAGCGCTTAACAAATGCCATCATTATTATTATTGTATGTACATAAGTGCTGTGGGTCAGGGAGGGGGGATGAATAAAGGGATAAAGTCAGGGTGATGCAGAAAGGAGTGGGAGAAGAGGAAAGGAGGGCTTAGTCACAGAAGGCCTCTTGGAGGAGGTGTGCCTTCAACAAGGCTTCAATAAAGGTATAATGTCCATGGAGGTCCAGGCCTCTCCTTCAGCTAAGGTGATCATTCAGCCGGTTCCATATCAGATAGTCCACTGGTCAAAGCCCCTCTGTAAACTGCAAACTCCTTGGGGGCAGAGAACATGTCTAACCATCTCTGTTGTATTGTGCTCTCCCAAGCACTTGGTACAGTGTTCTGCACACAGTAAGTGTTCAATAAATACTATTGATTGATTGACTGGTCTTTCCCACGTCTGGTTCTGAGTGTGTAAGGGGAGTGGGGATCAGCAAAGAGGCATACAGTTCCTAGAGAACCAACAGTGGCCACTTCAGCATCACCCAATAAGGCATCCAGTCCAGCAATCCTGGTAAACATGCCTCGAAAAGTTCCTGAATGGAGTGACTTAAAGAGCAAAACTACTCCATATGCACTCCTTCCCCCTTTACTCTTAGATGAAAGAATAATGGAAACTGTCTTCATCAGCTGAAATTTAGCTGCTGGCTTTACCAATCGATAGTATTTGTTGAGCACCTACTCTGTGTAGAGCACTGGAACACTTGCGAAAGTACACTAGAGAACCCTAGCAGCTCTATAGCAATATTAGTATTATATTTGTCAAGCACTGTTCTAAGTAATAATAATAATAACAATAATAATAATTGTGGTATTTGTTAAGTGCTTCTTATGGAGAGAAGACAGATCTGGGATTTGGGAGACCTGGATTCTAATCCAGGCTTGTCCAATTGCCTGCTGCATGAACTTAGCCAAGTCACTTAACTTCTCTATTCCTCAGTTTCTTCACCTGTGAGATAAGGATTAAACACCTGTTCTTCCCCCTACCCCTAAGAATGTTCGGACAGGGGCTGAATCTGATCTAATGATTTTGTATCTGTCCCAGCTCCAGCCAATATTAGATTCATTTCAAATACCTCCATTATTATTATTATTAAATTTATTATTATTCTTACATCTCAGGTACATTTTACATCTCATTGTATTTAAAAAATCAATTTCTTTTAAAGTTGAAAATGTCAAGGTTTCTGCAAACCAGAGCTAATTAGCAGCGTCTTTTTGAGTTCTTAGAGGATATGCTTATCTCAGTTAGTAAGAGGAAAGTTCTTCTTCCTGACACCATTAATTCTGATAGCACTGGGAGTAAAATGTGATGTCAACTGTAGCTGAAAACTTCCTGGCTACTATTCTGTTTGGGTCACATCTGCAGAGTTTTCATTTCTTTGATTTCTGAAGAGCTCTCCCAAGGATGTAGGCTATGCATACATCCTGATTAGTTGAGGCAAATTATTTAATAAGCCAAGCACTGTGCTCACCCAGATGCATGGCAAAGGGCCAGATTGAATAAAGGCCTAAAAGCTTTATGTGGAATTTATGTATGAGCTTTTCTATGCTTATCTTGTCTTTCTTAGGATGCAAACTCCTTGAGGGTTGTTTTTCTTTTTTCTCTCTCTTTCCATATTGGACATGCCCCAGAAACCTGTGGGTGTTTAATTTTATAAATCTCTGATGCTGCTCCTTCATGCCTTTTCACAGTAGTGATTACTACCAATCCTTATTATCACTAACAATAATGAAAATATTAGACAAAATATGAGGTAGAACAAAATCAAACCATGTTCACAGAGTCAAATTCCCAACCAAATAATGAGAACACAAATCGGGTTTTAAAATGTATTCAGACAATATCAAGGATGGAAAAGGTCATTTTATCAATTTGATTTTTGAGATGCTGTAGCCCTGGACAATTTGAGGGGAAATTGAGAGAAAGTCAGAATTACCTACACAATTATTTCAATTCCCTGGAGACCTGACCTGATCTGTCTTCGCAATCCTGGGAAGTGAGATCATGATAATTTATTTAATTGGCAATTGTATTGCTTACACTCAACTCAGAGATTATTACCTATGGAGAGAGACTGAGATGTGTAGTCTTTACAGGCGTCTGCCTGACAGATGTTCTCACAACAACTGCTGTTGTTGAGGTTCATTATTAAAATGGTAACTAACAGTTACAAAACAAGAGCACTGTGGGTCTTTTTTTTTAAATAAGAAATACCACTTATGAGCTAGGCTCAGCCTAGAACTGCTATGTACAGATGCTTAAGGATTTTGTTGCTGTTACAATGAAAACAGAATATTTTATAGGAATTTATGAAAATGATCATATATCTCTGTAAACCCTGATTAATACTTCCTTCTTGCTTGTGTTCAGCGCATTACAACCACAACTGCAATATGTGAAATGTGATGATGCCTTAAGATTTATCATCTAGAGGCATATTAAAATTTCATATAATTATACTTTACGGAGTGCCAGTCTTGGGAAAAACACCTCATTGATATAGCATTTTCTAAGGAGCTTGAAAATATGTACAGATGGTTGTACATTAGTCCTCTTAATGTGTCTCTGAAATCAGAACATGAGACCTAAAGCAATTCCAGATCAATGCCTTATACATCTTAGTATTATGTCTTCAACAGTGGCTAGAAGAAATTTGGAAGAATTATCATGACAGGACTGGGGATGATGGGGCTGAAGACCAGGGACCCCGGGGTAAAGGGTGGCTAGAACATTCTCCAGTGACGCTCCCTCTACACAAGATGCCCCCCACCTCTACAGCCCCCATCTCTGTCAAAACTCTCCCTCTAGAGAAGCAGCTTGGCCTAATGGATAGAGCCCAAGACATGGGTTCTAATCCCAGCTCCACTGCTTGCCTACTGTGTGACCTTGGGCAAGTCACTTAGTTTCTCTATGTCTCAGCTTCCACATTTGTAAAATAGAGATTAAATAAATACCTGTTCTCCCTCTCCTAAACTACAATCTCCATATGGGACAAGGGCTATGTCTGATTTCATTATCTTGTATCTACCCCAATTCTTAGGAGATAATAAGAGCTTAACAATTTCCACAACAACAACAACAACAACAACAACAGCAACAACAACACAATAATAATAATAATAATAATAGTATTTGTTAAGCACCATTCTAAGCTCTGGGATAGGTACAGTTACCAGCCTGTCCCACCTGGGGCTCATAATCTTGATCCCCATTTTACAGATGAGGTCACTGAGGCCCAGAAAAGTGAAGTGACTTTCCCAAAGTCACACAGCTAACAAATGGCAGAGTCAGGATTAGAACCCATGACCTCTGACACCCAAGCCCGTGCTCTTTCCACTAAGCCGCACTGCTTCTCTATCATCACTATTATTCCTGCAAGGACTTTACTTTTTCTCTCACTCATTCCCTTCCTCAAGTTGGAACTCCCATGTCTGAATTCCCTCACCTCCTTGCAGCTCTGGCCTATTCCCAGGGACAATGTTCAGGAGGCTTGTGGGAGCTGACGCCCCAGCCAACCCACTCAGGGGCTCATGTCTTAACTTCAGTAAATTGGCAAGAGGAGAGAGCCTTCAGACGGGAAGAAATAGAAGTGGAGACAGAGGATTCTGAGGATCAGCCCTTCAGTTCTTCTCTGGTTCTTCTCTTTTCCTCTCTCCAAACCAGAGAACTAACCTGGACATAACTGCACCAACTACTCCCAAGAAAGCACCTAGCCCGGAGCCCAAAATGTAAATGCCCCACTTATTATTATTATTATTAATAATAATAATAAATATGAAAATAATAATAATAATTGTATTTGTTGAGCACTTTCTATGTGCTTAACTCCGACTTGTACTTCCCAAACCCTACTTGTACTTCCCAAGCTCTACTTGTACTCCCCAAGCACTTAATACAGTGCTCAGTACACAGTAAGCACTCAATAAATACGATTGAATGAATGAATGAATGTTCCAAGCACTGTTCTAAGCACTGGGGAAGATATAGGATTATCAGGCCAAATTCAGTCCTATGCAAGACTCACAATCAAAGTAGGAGGGGGAACAAATATTGAATCCCCATTTTACAGATTATAATAATAATAATGATGATAATTATGATATTAAGATCTTATTATGTGCCAGGCATTGTACTACGCACTGGGATAGATACAGGATAATCAGGTTGGACACAGTCCCTGTTCCACATGAGGCTCACACTCTTAATCCTCATTTTGCAGACAAGGGAACTGAGGCATAGGGAAGTTAAGTGAGTTGCCCAAGGTCATATCGCAGACAAGTGGTGAAGTCTGGATTAGAACCCAGGTCCTCTTACTCCCAGTCTCGTGCTCTTTCCTTAAAGCATTCGTTCACATTGACCCCTCCTGCCTCACCTCGCTACTTTCCTACTACAAACCAGCCCACCCACTTCACTCCTTTAATGAAGTCTTGTCAATATACCTCGATCTCGTCTATCTCGCCTCCAACCTCTCGCCACATCCTACCTTTGCCGTGGAATGACCTCCCTCTTCATATCCAACAATTACTTTCTCCTCCTTAAAAGCCTTATTGAAGGCACATCTTCTCCAAAAGGCCTTCTCTGACTAAGCCCTCCTTCTCTCTTCTTCTACTCCCTTCTGCATCACCTTGACTTGTTCCCTTTTTTCATCTCCTTCCCAGCCCCACAGCACTTATGTACATATCTGTAATTTTATATATTTATATTAATGTCTGTCTGACCTCTAGTCTGTAAGCTCACTGTAGGCAGGGAGTGTGTCTGTTAGTTATATTGTACTCCCCCAAGCGCTTGGTAAAGTGTTCTGCACACAGTAAGCTCTCAATCAATATGATTGACTGACTGACTGAGTCACTTTCTACCAGGCCATGCTGTTCTTTAAAAATGGCTCAAAGACCCATCAATTCTCAGATGCTACTTAACATGGAATTAGGGGATGATAATGGGAGAGACACCAAGAGGACATAGTGATTCATCCAGCCAGCATGGATATGGGGAAACTAATCTTTGAAAAGGGGAGATAGAGCCAATGTCATCATGCCCAGTATGACATTATGCGGGGGTCAATGGGTTGGGGCTGGGGGGAGGGGTCTAGACTGTAAGTTCATTGTGGGAAGGGAATGTGTCTCTTATATTGTTATATTGTACTCTCCCAAGAGCTTAGTACAGTGCTCTGAACACAGTAAGCACTCAAATAATACGATTGACTTTTACGTTTGAAAAATCTGTTTGCTCCTGGCCTGAATCAATCAATCAATCGTATTTATTGAGCACTTACTGTGTGCAGAGCACTGTACTAAGCTCTTGGGAAGTACAAGTTGGCAACATACAGAGACAGTCCCTACCCAACAGTGGGCTCAGAATGAAAAATCACTCATTCATTCATTCATTCAGTCGCATTTATTGAGTGCTTACTGTGTGCAGAGCACTATACTAAGCATTTGGGAAGAATAAATTGGCAACATATAGAGACGATCCCTACCCAACAATGGGCTAACAGTTTAAAAGGGGGAGACAGACAACAAAACAACTAGGCAGGCATCAATACCATCAGAATAAATAGAATTATAGCTATATACACAACATTAATAAAATAAATAGAGTAATAACATGTATAAATATACACAAGTGCTGTGGGGAGGGGAAGGGTATAGGGCGAGGGGGGCGATGCAGAGGGGAGGAGGAGAGGAAAAGAAGGGGCTCAGTCTGGGAAGGTCTCCTGGAGGAGGTGAGCTCTCAGTAGGGCTTTGAAGGGAGGAAGAGAGCTAGCTTGGTGGATGTGTGGAGGGAGGACATTCCAGGCCAGAGGAAGGATGTGGGTGAGGTGTCGACGGTGGTTCAGGTGAGAATGAGGCACAGTGAGGAGGTTAGTGGCAGAGGAGTGGAGGGTGCGGGCTGGGCTGTAGAAGGAGAGAAGGGAGTTGAGACAAGAGGTGGTGAGGTGATGGAGAGCTTTGAAGCAGAAAGTGAGGAGTTTTTGCTTCATTTGAAAGTTGATAGGCAACAACTGGAGATTTTTGAGGAGGGGAGTGACATGCCCAGAGCGTTTCTATAGAAAGATGATCCAGGCAACAGAGTGAAATACAGACTGAAGTGGGGAGAGACAGGAGGATGAGAGATCAGAAAGAAGGCTGATGCAGTAATCCAGTTGGGATAGGATGAGAGATGTAACCAGCAAGGTAGCAGTTTGGATGGAGAGGAAAGGGCGGATCTTGGTGACGTTGTGGAGGTGAGACCGGCAGGTTTTGGTGACGTATTGCATGTGTGGGGTGAATGAGAGAGGGGAGTCAAAGATGATACCAACGTGGCAGGCTTGTGAGACAGGAAGGATAGAAGTGCCGTCCATAGTGATGGAAAAGTCAGGGAGAGGAGAGGATTTGGGATGGAAGTTAAGGAGCTCAGTCTTGGACATGTTGAGTTTTAGATGGCAGGCAGACACCCAGTTGGAGATGTCCTGAAGGCAGGAGGAGATATGAGCCTGGAAGGAGGGAGAGAGAACAGGGGTGGAGTTGTAGATTTGGGTGTCAATCCATTTGCGCCTGGCCCACGTGGGGTTACCATGGCCCTGGTTGCTTTCTTTGTTATCCTTCCTTAGTTGTATCCCTTGTATCACTCTAGATTGTAAGCTTGCTATGCACAGGGACCGTGTCTGCTAATTCCATTGTATTGTACAAGCATTTAGTACAGTGCTCTGCACATGGTAAACTCTCAACAAATACCATTGATTGATTAATTGATTAGTTGTTGAAGGTAGGATTTATCGAATGCCCACCTGATGTGGTGTACTGTAACTCTGTGTTTGGGAGCAACAGAATATTGAAGTGACATGTTCCCTAACAATAAAATACTTATAGTCTATTGGATAAAACAAAAATGTTTTAAAACGTTGTTAAAGTGACTAAACAGAGCTAACATATACAAGTGAGTGCTATGAAGGGGAAAATAAATGAGTAAATGCTAAAGGTGGCTGAAGGGATGATATGGCCCAAGGCCCTGGGGAAATCAATCAGGGAAAGCTTCTTGGTAAGGTGGGATTTTAGAAAGGATTTGAATGTGAGGAGAGCTGAGGACTGTTTGATTTTAGCAGAAAAGGAGTTCCAAACCAAAGGAGGGGTGTGAATAAGGTGACAGATCTATTAGGTCTGAGGATCTTCTAGTGAAGACACTGCAGCTCAAAACACTGCAACATTAAAACAGATGCCATGGGTCAAAGATGTTCAGTGATACTGACTCAAGTGTTTTTGTTCTCTCCCGATATGAGTTGTCCTAGAAATTACTCAGTTTCCTTTCCTCAATTATGAAAACACTAAACCCTCTATTGCAATTATCTCCCAGCCTGTAATGTTCCTGGCGACTTTCTTGGCAGGGTGCACAACAGTGCTGTATTGGCCTCTCATTTACTGATTAGGTAGTTCTCTGGCTTTTCTTTGGAACTATGACACTGTTGTATATTTTCTATGTGCTTCCAGAGGCAAAAGTGAATGATGACTTTATTTGCTCCTTCAGGCTTTCTTCTCTTCCCCTCTATAGTAGTTGTAGTAGTAATGTAATAATAGTATTTATTGAGAATCCACCCAGTGAAATGCACTCTTTCAAGTACTTGGAAAGTAATAGTAATAATAATAATAATGATGGCATTTGTTAAGCACTTACTACATGCAAAGCACTGTTCTAAGCGCTGGGGAGGTTACAAGGTGATCAGTTTGTCCCACAGGGGGCTCACAGTCTTCATCCTCATTTTACAGATGAGGTAACAGAGGCACAGAGAAGTTAAGTGACTTGCCCAAGGTCACACAGCTGACAGTTGGTGGAGCCGGGATTTGAACCCACGACCTCTGACTCCAAAGCCCGGGCTCTTTCCACTGAGCCATGCTGCTTCTCTCAAGTACAGGTACAAATAGAGTAAATGTACAAGACATGTCCACTGCCTGCAATAAGCTTACACTCTAGTGAAGGACAAAGACATTAAATATTTGAAAATACAATGTAAAATTGATTACACATCTTGCGTATAGTAAACGCTTAACAAATGTCATCATTATTATTATGAAGAAGGGTAAAAACAAATAGACAAGTGTTACAGGTGACTTTGTAAGCTCTTTAGAGAGCATGTCTTCCAACTCTGCCCTACTTTTCCAAGTGTTTAGTTCAGTCTTCTTCATACAGTCAGTGCCCAATAAATAGCATCAATTAATTGATTGATTAATATGACGGGGTACTGGAAGTTAATCATGGAAGACTTGTTGGAGGAGATGGGATTTTAGGAGGGCTTTAAATCCCAGGCGAGCTGTGGGGAGAGTTCCAGGCCAGGGAACTGAGTGAGCAAGGGGACAGAGACAAGAGAATTGAAAGCAAGGTTCAGTTACAGGGTTGACTCAGGAGGAAAATAGAAAGTGGACAGGGGAATAGCATCAGAGCTGGTATACAAGATGGAACCATTAGAGAGCCTTAAAGAGGATTATAAGGAGCTTTTTTGCTTTATTCATTCATTCAATTGTATTTATTGAGCGCTTACTATGTGCAGAGCACTGTACTAAGCGCTTGGGAAGTACAAGTTGGCAACATATAGAGATGGTCTCTATCCAACAGCGGGTTCACAGTCTAGAAGGGGGAGACAAACAACAAAACATATTAACAAAATAAAATAAATAGAATAGTAAATATGTACAAGTAAAATAGAGTAATAAATCTGTTCAAACATATATACAGGTGCTGTGGGAGGGGAAGGAGGTAGGGCGGGGGGGATGGGGGAGAGGAAGGAGGGGGCTCAGTCTGGGAAGGCCTCCTGGAGGAGGTGAGCTCTCAGTAGCGCTTTGAAGGGAGGAAGAGAGCTAGCTTGGCAGATGTGTGGAGGGAGGGCATTCCAGGCCAGGGGGAGGACGTGGGCTGGGGGTCGATGGTGGGACAGGTGAGAATGAGGCATAATGAGGAGCTTAGTGGCAGAGGAGTGGAGGGTGCGGGCTGGGCTGTAGAAGGAAAGAAGGGAGGTGAGGTAGGAGGGGGCGAGGTGATGGACAGCCTTGAGGAGTTTTTGCCTGATGCGGAGGTTGATTGGTAGCCACTGGAGATTTTTGAGGAGGTGAGTAACATGCCCAGAGTGTTTCTGCACAAAGATGATCTGGGAAGCAGCGTGAAGTATAGATTGAAGTGGGGAGAGACAGGAGGATGAGAGATCAGAGAGGAGGCTGATGCAATAATCCAGTCGGGATAGGATGAGAGATTGAACCAACAGAGTAGTTGTTTGGATGGCGAGGAAAGGGTGGATCTTGTGTTTATCTTTATGTTGGATCTTTATGTTGGGAGTGAGATGAGAAGCCAGTGGAGATTTTTAAGGAGAGGAAAGATTGGAGCTAAGCAACACAGCTATGATTTTCTCTTTAGATTCCTGATGAAAATTTACTCAAAGAAATGGGTTATTTTGGAGGATGAATGAGTGGTGAAATGTAAACTGGCTCTTTAGAGTTCTTAAAATGAAAGGTGTTTGTATTAACTCTTTGGATTGAGCTATTTAAATCCATTTTCTGATAAAAGTGAATCTCCCTTGTCCCACTGGCTTAATATCCTGGAAGGTTCTACCCCATCTGATACAGGTGGAGTTGTCCCAATCTCTGGTAGAGGAGTAGCTATCTTAAACACTAAAAGGAGAGAGGAGGCAGAGAGGCTTGCAAGAAGGATGCAGAGGAGAAGTGATTCCTGAAGTAAAACCAAAGAAGGAATATTAGAGAAGCAGCATAGTCTAATAGATAAAGCACGGACCTGGGAGTAGAGGACCTGGGTTCTAATCCTGACTCTGCCAGTTGTCTGCTGTATTACCTTGGGCAAGTCACAACTCCTCTGTGCCTCAATTATCTCATCTGTAAAATGAGTTTTAAGACAGTAAACCCTATGTGGGACATAGACTGTGTCCAACCTGATTAGCTTGATTCTAACCCAACATTTAGTCCAGTGTCTGGCACATAGTAAGTGCCTAGCAAATACCATTAAAACAATGGAGACATGAATAAAAAGCAAGAGCATAGAAATGGAGCTCATAGTTTGGAACTCCTATCATTAAACTAGCTGAATAATAATAATAATGATGATGGTATTTGTTAAGCATTTACTATGTTCCAGGCACTGTACTAAGCACGGGGGTGGATGCAAGCAAATCGAGTTGGACGCAGTCCCTGTCCCATGTGGGACTCACAGTCTCAGTCCCTATTTTGCAGATGAGGTAACTGAGGCCCAGAGAAATAAAATGACTTGCCCAAGGTCACACAGACGACAAGTGGCATAGCTGGGATTAGAACCCATGACCTTCTGACTTCCAAGCCCATGTTCTATCCATTACAACATGCTGCTTTACACCTCTGGTGTTCAATATCTCCCTTTTCCCAGAAGAAAAGAACCAGGGACATGTCTCTCTCTTCCCTCTCTCTCTGTCTGACTCTGTTTCTGTTCTTCCTCTCTCTTCTTTCTCTCTTTCTTCTCCCCTTTCTTTTGTCTTTTCTCTTTCCCTTGCCCCTCCTCCTCTCCCTCTTAATAATTAATAATTTTGGTATTTGTTAAGCGCTTATTATGTGCCAAGCACTGTTCTAAGTGCTGGGTAGAAATAAGGTAATCAGGTTGTCCCACACAGGCTCACAGTCTTAATCCCCATTTTCCAGATGAGGTAACTGAGGCACAGAGAAGTTAAGTGACTTGCCCAAAGTCACACAGCGATAGTGGCAGAGCTGCGATTGGAACCCACGACTCCCAACCCAGGCTCTTTCCACTGAGCCATGCTGCTTCTCTGGCCACGCTGCTTCTCCTCTTGTTTCTCCCCTACTCCTTTCTCTATCTCTGTCATATTAGAAAAAGACAGTGGGTATACAAGATTACCTTTAAATTCTTCTTATTTTTAAATTTCATCTTCACAATCAAGAAAACTTTGTTAACGTATTTTAAGTTGCTTGATTGTCCTCCTCCTTCCAAAGTGCTTCAGGGTTTCATTTAGTTAGGCCCTTGTGCACATAAAAGTTGCTGACTGCAGGCCTAGAGCATCTTTGGCCTTCTGTTAAACAGAAGAAGCAGTGTGGCCCAGTGGATAGAGCACAGGCCTGGGAGTCAGAAGCATCTGGGTTCCAATTCATTCATTCATTCATTCATTCATTTATTCAATTGTATTTATTGAGCACTTACTGTGTGCAAAGCAGTGTACTGAGCGATTGGAAAAATACTATATAACAACAAATAGATACATTCCAGCCCACAAGGAGCTCGCAGTCTAGACGGGGGAGACAGACATTAATATAAATAAATAAATAGATAAATGAATAAATAAATTACAGATATATACACATATGCTATGGGGATGGGAGGGAGGATGAATGAAGGCGCAAATAAGAACCGTGCAGAAGAGAAACCTGCAAAGTCTTGTGTGCATCTCAGAACCAACTTATCTCTCCTTCTCACCATGCTGATTTGTAACCAATCAGTATTCAGTCTTTGGTGCTTTTTCCTCACTAATTCTCATCTCTCAGCCTCTTCCCAAATCAATCAATTAATCAATCAATCATATTTATTGAGCGCTTACTATGTGCAGAGCACTGTACTAAGCGCTTGGGAAGTACAAATTGGCAACATATAGAGACAGTCCCTACCCAACAGTGGGCTCACAGTCTAAAAGGGGGAGACAGAGAAAAAAAAAAACCAAACATACTAACAAAATAAAATAAATAGAATAGATATGTACTAGTAAAATAAATAAATAAATAAATAGAGTAATAAATATGTACAACCATATATACATATATACAGGTGCTGTGGAGAAGGGAAGGAGGTAAGATGGGGGGGACGGAGAGGGGGACGAGGGGGAGAGGAAGGAAGGGGCTCAGTCTGGGAAGGCCTCCTGGAGGAGGTGAGCTCTCAGCAGGGCCTTGAAGGGAGGAAGAGAGCTAGCTTGGCGGATGGGCAGAGGGAGGGCATTCCAGGCCCGGGGGATGACGTGGGCCGGGGGTCGATGGCGGGACAGGCGAGAACGAGGTACGGTGAGGAGATTAGTGGCAGAGGAGCGGAGGGTGCGGGCTGGGCTGTAGAAGGAGAGAAGAGAGGTGAGGTAGGAGGGGGCAAGGTGATGGACAGCCTTGAAACCCAGGGTGAGGAGTTTCTGCCTGATGCACAGATTGATTGGTAGCCACTGGAGATTATTGAGGAGGGGAGTAATATGCCCAGAGCGTTTCTGGACAAAGATAATCCGGCCAGCAGCATGAAGTATGGATTGAAGTGGAGAGAGACACGAGGATGGGAGATCAGAGAGAAGGCTGATGCAGTAGTCCAGACGGGATAGGATGAGAGCTTGAACGAGCAAGGTAGCGGTATGGATGGAGAGGAAAGGGCGGATCTTGGCAATGTTGTGGAGCTGAGACCAGCAGGTTTTGGTGACGGCTTGGATGTGAGGGGTGAATGAGAGAGCGGAGTCGAGGATGACAACAAGGTTGCGGGCTTGTGAGACAGGAAGGATGGTAGTGCCATCAACAGAGATGGGAAAGTCAGGGAGAGGGCAAGATTTGGAAGGGAAGACAAGGAGTTCAGTCTTCGACATGTTGAGCTTTAGGTGGCGGGCAGACATCCCAAACTAACCTCTTCCAAACTCAACCTTTTCCCAGAATGCCCTTGGACATTTTGAGCATCCCATTACACAGCTCTTAGCATGGGGTGACATGTGGTCAGTTGAACTTTTTCCTCTCCCCTTCCCTCTATACACCCTATACATGTTCAGTTGTGTTGTAACAAAATCTCACCTTTATAGCTGTACTGTACTTTTAAGCCTTCCCTGACTAAACCTTCCTCTTCTCTTCTCCCATTCGCCTCTGTTCCACTTGCAGTGCCTTGAGTAGAAAATCACTTTTTGATTTTTTAACAATCGAACAGAAAAGAGGAAACAATAGCTTGGATTAGATGTGCCAGATGGTAATATTGATAATATTGCCATATTATGATCCCTGCCATTTTTATCTTGATTTTAATGAAGCATGAAACGAGGAAAATGATCAGAGTTGAACAACAGAGTCTCACATCATACTTATGAAAGGAATTTTGATCAATCAATAAATGATATTTATTGGGCACCCATTGTGAATTAAGCAGATAATTTATGGATCCACATCACACTTGTGCTCATATGTACTAAAAATGTAAGCTGGGAAATCAAGTCTTACCTAGAGAAATCTATACTCCAAAGTCCTTCTTCTCCAAGGGCTTGGAAAACTTCGCTCTTCAAGAGACTACTTCAGTGCCCTACATATAGATGGGAAATCAGTCAATATTGATGTTGTATATGAAGAGCTGGAAGTGTTTGTGTGTATGCAGATAGCTGTTCTTTCTATCTGATGGTGCTCCTGCAGAAAAAAATATTCCATCCACGTAACAGTTTAAATTTTCACTAGGTATAGTCCTCCAGTGAGCTAGGTTTGAGTTTTGCTAGGCTGGCAATGTTTGGAACAGCTTTTCTAGATCTGCCACATTTGGAGTGAGGAGCACATCCCTAAATCACACTTCTTAGACACAGAATGCCACTCAGCACTGCTGTTGCCTCTCATTAGTGATCAAAAATATCCAGTGGTTGCCCATCAACCTCCGTATCAAGCAAAAACTCCTCACTATTGGCTTCAAAGCTCTCCATCACCTTGCCCATTCTTACCTCGCCTCCCTTCTCTCCTTCTACAGCCCAGCCCACACACTCCACTCCTCTGCCGCTAACCTCCTCACTGGGCCTTGTTCTCTCCCGTCCTGCCATCGACCCCCGGCCCACATCCTACCTCTGGCCTAGAATGCCCTCCCTCCGCAAATCTGTCAAACTAGCACAATTCCCTCCTTCAAAGCCCTACTGAAAGTTCACCTCCTCCAGAAGGCCTTCCCAGACTAAGCCTCTTTTTTCCTCTGCTCCCCCTCCCCTCCCCAACACCCCAATTTGCTCCCTCTGCTCTACCCTCCTCCCCACCCCGCGGCACTTGTGTGTATATCTATATATATACATATTTATAATTCTATTTATTTTGTTAATGATGTGTATGTATCTATAATTCTATGCATTTATATTGATGCTATTGATACCTGTTTACTTGTTTTGATATCTGTCTCCCCCCTTCTAGACTGTGAGCCTGTTGTGGGTAGGGATTGTCTCTGTTGCTGAATTGTACTTTCCAAGCACTTAGTACAGGGCTTTGCACACAGTAAGCGCTCAATAGAGAAGCAGCTTGGCTCAATGGAAAGAGCACGGGCTTTGGAGTCAGAGGTCATGGGTTCAAATCCCAGCTCTGCCAATTGTCAGCTGTGTGACTTTGGGCAAGTCACTTAACTTCTCTGGGCCTCAGTTACCTCATCTGTAAAATGGGGATTAAGACTGCGAGCCCCCTGTGGGACAACCTGATCACCTTGTAACCTCCCCAGCACTTAGTGCTTTGTACATAGTAAGCACTTAATAAATGCCATCATCATCATCATCATAAATACGATTGAATGAATGAATAAATCAAAGGACCAATATCCAGAGCCTTCAGATTACCATAAGACTTTTGTAGAGCATGGAGAGGCTTTGCCCAGAATCATCCACACTGTTTTGCCTTGGTAGAGAAGCAGTGTTGCCTAGTGGATAGAGCACTGGACTAGGAGTCAGAAGGTTCTGTGTTCTAATTCCGGCTCCGCCACTTGTCTGTTGTGTGATCTTGGGCAACTGCAACGGAATAGCAAGGGATTGTCATTTGGCAATTAAATGTGAGTTTTTATTATGGAACAATGGTGTAAAGCTTCTGACAGGAGCCCATCTTTTCTTGGACTTGAGTAGGGAAAGATGATTTCAAACATCTCCCTCATTGGCCTTCAAAATTGCTGAGGCCTCATGGAAATTTTTGCAAAACATTCTTGAAAGCTGGGTTATCATAATGCTTTGAGGTAGTTACATCATTTTTTATCTATTCATAAGCAACTCAAATGGGGATGTTTTGTTTCAATTCATGAGAATAGAATAAGAAATCAAAAAAGGTCCAGTCTCCTTTAAATGAAGAGAGGTTTAGGGTTGTTTTCTAATATTTAAAATGATTGGCAACAGACTTGCTCTTCTTGGGATACTTGAGAATATTGTACTGTATGAATTAATTGTCCTCTCCTATTTGGAGCATTTTAACTGAGAATTTTATGAGAAATTAGCTATAATTACATTCAGTGATTATCCTGGGGGACATTTTTGAAGATATTTATAATGCACCTAATTCAAAAATCACAAATTCAGTTCTCCACTTGTCATCCAAAGGATTGGTTTTGTCCTGCCATCGACCCCTGGCCCACATCCTTCCCCTGGCCTGGAATGCCTTCCCTCCATACATCCGCCAAGCTAGTTCTCTTCCTCCCTTCAAAGCCCTACAAAGAGTTCACCTCCTCCAAGAAGCCTTCCCAGACTGAGCCCCCTTTTCCCGCTCCTTCTCCCCATCCCCCCAGCCCTACCTCCTTCTCCTCCCCACAGCACTCGTATATATATTTGTACAAATTTATTACTCTATTGATTTTACTTGTACATTTTTACTATTCTATTTTGTTAATGACGTGCATCTAGCTTTAATTCTATTTGTTCTGACAATTTTGACACCTGTCTACATGTTTTGTTTTGTTTTCTGTCTCCCCCTTCTAGACTGTGAGCCCGTTGTTGGGTAGGGACCATCTCTGTATGTTGCCAGCTTGTACTTCCCAAGAGCTTAGTACAGTGCTCTGCACACAGTAAGTGCTCAATAAATAGGATTGAATGAATGAATGAATAAATCTGGTGTTTTCTAGCATTAGAGGAAGTCACAAATGGATTTTCTTTTCGTTGAAAAATTAGACTCTCTTCTTTCCATAATAATCTCCACTTAGCATGGTGGACAACAGGCCAGGTGTGGTATCTGAAAAAGTAATTAAGCTACTTGTGAACAGAGAATGCATCTAACAACTCTCTTGTATTGTACTCTCCCAAGCACTTACTACAGTGTTTTGCACACAGTAAGAGCTCAATAAATACCATTTTTGATTGACTGGTCGGTAGCAATGGCTGAAGCATTTCAAATTAAATGCTATTTTTCTGTTACTAATTTTGAAATTTCACCCCTTTCAAAACTAACTTTTGAAGATAATGGCCTAGTCAGGATGGCCTAGTCGAAAGACCATAGGCTTAGAAATCAGAGGACTTGGGTTCCAATCCCAGCTCTGCTAATTTCTTTCTCTATGAACTTGGGTAAGTCACTTAACTTCTCCATATCTCAGTTACCTCACCTGTAAAATGAGGATAAAATCCTCCTCTCTCCAAAACAGACTATGAGTGCTGTGTGGGACAGGAACTGTGTCTAACCTGATAAATTTGTATCTAGCACAGTGCTTAGAACTGTGCGTGCCACATAGTAAACACTTAACAAATACCATTAAAAATATATGCACATGTTTCTCTTTAAAATATTCAGATTTTTACACCCATATTAGCCACTCCAAAGATATCTTTTCAGGGGATAAGTTAATAAATGCAAACCACAGAGTAAATCATCAATAGATGTCAATAATGAAGAGCAGGAATGCTCAGGCCTAAGCCAGGGATAGCTCAAAGGATGGAGGAAATTATTTTTAAGAGCAATTCTGCCTCTCAACACCAAATACCTGTCCAGAGCTTGGGCCTAGAAGTTGACAGCTCCAAGTCATTTTCTGGCACAAAGAAAACATTGAGTCCTTCCTTTCATTTTTATTTTTAAATGGTGTTTGTTAAGTGCTTCCTCTGGGCCAGGCACTGTACTCGGCATAGGGATAGATAAAAAATAATCAGGTTGGACGCTACCCATGTCCCACATCAGGCTCAGTCTTTATTCCCATTTTACAGATGAGGTAATTGAGGCACAGAAAAATGAAGCGACTTGCCCAAGGTCCCACAGCAGAAAAGTGGTGGAGCCAGGATTATAACCCAGGTCCTCTGACTCTCAAGCCCATGCTCTATCCATTAGTTCATGGTGTTTCTCATGAGATGAATAATTACCCAACTCCACTTCATGTCTACCTGCACACAGCTACAAAAAGCAAACAGTAGATGAACAGGCCCATGACCTGGGTTGGCATTTTGTGAGAAATAAAGATGTTAGAACAGCTCCAAGTTGCTAGGAGGAGAAAATCAGAGTATTATAATTATTATTATTACCATTATAGCATTTGTTAAGGGCTTACTCCTTGTCAAACACTGTTCTAAGCACTGGGGTAGACCTAAATTAATCAGACTGGACACAGTCCCTGTACTACAGTGGAGCTCATAATCTCAGTAGGAAGGGAGATAGGTTTTTAATCCCCATTTTACAGTTGATGAAACTGAAGCACAGAGAAGCTAAGTGACTTGCCCAAGATTATTATTAATTGTATTTATTGAGTGCTTACATCACACAGCAGGCAATTTGGCAGAGCTAGGATTAGAACCCAGGTCTTCTGACTCCCATGTACTTTCCACTAAGCAAGGCTGCTTCTTCCAGGATTTCTCAAGTACCTCTGCGATTCTCAAAAAAGTGAACCGTTTGCCTTTTATTTCATGAGGAGGAATTTTAATTTCAGTAGTAATTCCAGGCAACACCTGACAGCTCACAACCATTGGCTCTCCCTTGGGGGTGTGGACCCAAGCTTCTACTTGCCAGAATTTTTTTTTTATTTTAAACAACACAATCCATAATCAGAGGCTGAGTGGAGATGACCTGTGAGGTCATTTCCATTTCTGGGTTATTTTATTCTAGGTTTAGCGATAAAAAGAGCTTCAACTTTCGACTTGAGCCACTGTTAAATAAGATGCCCGAAAAGATTGAACAATTATTTTTTTTTCCAACAGGAAATCATTTTGCCCTACTTGTATAACTGTAACAGATTTATCCAAACTTTCCTTTAAAAAAAATTGCTCCTGCTTGAGACTAAGCCTGTGAAGTCTGAGCTCAAAAGGGACCTATTTCAAAATATCAAAAGTGAAAAGGGAAGTGTTGAATGAGAGTCCATTTGGGGAAGTGAATTCTATAATGGGAACTTAACTGTAGCTTCTCCAGTAGAGAGAGAAAAGGCTTACAGTTCAAAGGATGTGATTGTTGTACAAATACAGAAACCTTCCACAGTCAAATTAAATAGTAGCAGAATAAAAACATTATTATTCACTAGCCCAACTTTGGTATATTTAAGGATTTACAACAGACTTTAACAGAAATGTAACAGAGTGTTAGCAAGAGGCTGCAAAATGGGAATTTTTTTCTCCTAGTTCATTCATTTATTCATTCAATCATATTTATTGAACTCTTACTATGTGTAGAGCACTGTACTAAGCTCTTGGAAAGTACAATTTGGTAACAGAGGCAATTCCTACCCAACAACGGGCTCACAGTCTAGAAGGGAGACAGACAATAAAGCAAAGCAAGTAGACAGACAACAGCTAGCTCATTTTGATATACTATTTGGGCCCTTGAATAAGAAGTTATCTTCTCTGCCTAGCCATTTCTCTACTGATGCTGGTGTGGAGAAATGATTGTTGTAAGGTAACATTTGTGGTCATGATAAAGCTCTTTGGGTGCTTGGAAAAAAGTTCAAATTAGAGAAAGCTACATTATAATAATAATATTATTATATTATAATTATAATTATAATAATGACTATGGTATTTGTTAAGTGCTGACTATGTGGCCGGGTGCTGACTATGTGTCAAGCACTGTTCTAAATGGTGGGGTTGATAATTAGGTGGGACATAGTCCCTATCCCATACAAGGTTCACAGTCTTGGTAGGAGCGAATCCTCATTTTACAGATGAGTAAACTGAAGCACAGACAAATTAAGTGACTTGGCCAAGGACATACAGCAGACAAATGGCAGAGCAGGAATTAGAACCCAGGACCCCTGATTCCCAGGCTAGTGCTTGTTCCACTGGGCCATGCTGTTTGATAACATTATAAAATTACTGTACCAGCACAGGCCTGGGAGTGTCTGGGTTCTAATACCAGCTCTGATGATTGCTCGCTGTGTGACCCTGGGCAAATCAGTTAATTTATCTGCGTCTTAGTTTTCTCATCTCTAAAATAGGGATTGAATACTTATTCTCCCTCCTACTTGGACTGTGAGCACCATGTAGGAGAGGGACTGTGTCCAACTTGACTAATTTGTATCTACCCCAGCACTTAGAATAGTGCTTGAAACATATTGTGTTTAATAAATGTCATAATCACAATCAGTATCATTAATAGTAATAATAATAAATTGTTTTATTGATACATTGATAATGGTATTCATTAAAAAATTACTATCTGCTGATCCCTGTGCTAAGTCATGAGGCATGTGACCTTCGGACATTTGATATTTGCCCCATCCCCAACCCCATAGCACTGATGTACATGTCTTTAAATTATACATTATAAATTACTTATTGATTCATATTAGTGTCTGTCTCCCCCTTGAAACTGTAAGTTCATTGAAGGCAGGAATGTTTCTCCTAATTATGTTTTATTATCCTCTCACAAGCACTTAGTACAGTGCTCTGTAAATAGTAAGCACTCAATAAATATGATTAATTGATATATAAAATAATGAATTCACCCAACAGAGAAGTTGGTTGTCTTACTGGAAAGATCTCAAGTCGGGGAGTCGGAGAACCTGGCTTCTAATTCTGGCTCTTCTGCTTGTCTGCTGTATGACCTTGTCATTTAACTTCTCTGTGACTCAGTTACTTCACCACTAAAATGGGGATTAAGACTGTGAGCTCCATTTTTTATGGTATTTGTTAAGGTCTTACTGTGTGCCAGGCACTGTAGTAAAACGTTGGGGTAGAACCAAAATAATCAAGTTGGACAGAGTCCCTATCCCACGTGGAACTCACAATCTTAATCCCCATTTTACAGATGAGGTAACTGAGGCCCAGAGAAATGGAGTGACTTGTCCAAGGTTACACAGGAGATAAGCTAGCTCTCTTCCTCCCTTCAAAGCCCCACTGAGAGCTCACCTCCTCCAGGAGACCTTCCCAGACTGAGCCCCTTTTTTCCTCCCCTCCTCCCCATCCCCCCACCACCTCCTTCCCCTCCCACAGCACTTGTATATATTTATACAGATTTATTACTCTATTGATTTTACTTGTACATATTTACTATTCTATTTTTAATGATTTGCATATAGCTATAATTCTGTTTGTTCTGACAATTTTGACACCTGTCTACATGTTTTGTTTTGTTGTCTGTCTCCCACTTCTAGACTGTGAGCCCGTTGTTGGGTAGGGACCATCCCTATATGTTGCCGACTTGTACTTCCCAAGCGCTTAGTACAGGACTATGCACACAGTAAGTGCTCAATAAATACGATTGAATGAATGAATAACTGAATGCAGAGGTGGAACCGGGATAAGAACCCAGGTCCTTCTGACTTCCAGACTCATGCTCTCTCCATGGACTGTATCCAACCTGGTGATCCTTTATCTAGCAGTTAGTATGCAATGCTTAGTACAAAGCTTGGCACATACTAAGCACTTGACAAATACCATAAAAAAATGGATCAGGAGCTCAGACCCAGAAACAGGCAGCTCTAGGTCCTTCTCTTGTCTAAAGGTAACACTGTCATGGGCTCTGTGCACACTTAATGCAATGAGGATATACTATTTTATGAAGATACGTATGGGAATAATGAAAGTTATATAATCAGACCCCTTTAGTGAACAATCTGTAGTTTTGCATTGCTATTTCCCACTGTTTCATTCATTCATTCGTATTTATTGAGCACTTACTGTGTGCAGAGCACTGTGCTAAGCACTTAGGAAGTACAAGTCGGTAACATATAGAGATGGTCCCTACCCAACAACGGGCTCACATTCTAGAAGGAGGAGACAGACAAAAAAACAACACATGTAGACAGGTGTCAAAATCATCAGAATAAATAGAATTAAAACTATATGCGCATCATTAACAAAATGAATAGAATAGTAAATACGTACAAGTAAAATAAATAGAGTAATAAATATGTACAAATATATATATAAGTACCGTGGGGAGGGGAAGGAGGTAGGGCCGGGGGGATGGGGAGGAGGAGAGGAAAAAGGGGGTTCAGTCTGGGAAGGCCTCCTGGAGGAGGTGAGCTCTCCGTAGGGCTTTGAAGGGTGGAAGAGAGCTAGTCTGGCAGGTGTGTGGAGGGAGGGCATTCTGGGCCAGGGGAAGGACATGAGCCAGAGGTCGATGGCAGGACAGGCGAGAATGAGGCACAATGAAGAGGTTAGTGGTGGAGGAGCAGAGGGTGCAGGCTGGGTTGGAGAAGGAGAGAAGGTAGGTGAGGTAGGAGGGGGCAAGGTGAAGGAGAGCCTTGAATCCGAGAGTGAGGAGTTTTTGCTTGAGTCATAGGTTGACAGGCAGCCACTGGAGATTTTTCCAATCAATTAATAAATGGTATGGATACACTACCAGAGTGATTGCTGATGGAGGCGGGGTGTTCTGGGAGAGATCCGGTGGCATAAGACAAAAGACAAAATTTATCTAATGCTTCACTGCGTGCAGAGCACTATGTTAAACATTTGAGAATGTATGGTACAATAGAGCTGTTAGACATGATCTCCTGCCCACAAGGAGCTTACCATCTAGAGGGGGAGACAGACATTAAAAGAAATTACTGTTAGGGGAAACATGAGAGTGTAAGGATATGTTCATAACTGTTTGGGGCTGTAAGTGGTGTGAATATTGAGTGCTTAAGGGGCACAGTTCCAGGTGCAGAGATGACATACTAGTGAGGGTGAATATAGGGGAAATAAGGGCTTAGGTAGGGAAGGTTCTTGGGGAAGATGTGATTTTAATGCAACTGTGAAGGTGGGAAGAGTGTTAGTCTAACGAATGTTATGCAGAAAGGAGTTCAAGGCCAGAGGGAGGGCATGGGCAAGGTCTCGATGAAAAGATAGATGAGATAAAGGTGTTTTCAGTAGGCTAGTGTTAAAGAAGCAGAATGTGCAGGCTGGGTTAATAATAATAATAATAATAACAATTATAACTGTGGTATTTCTTAAGCACTTACGATGTGTCAGCACTGTTCTAAGCATTGAGGTAGATACAAAATGATCAGATTGGACACAGTTCCTGACCCATAAAGGGCTCACTGTCATTCACTCATTCATTCAATCGTATCTATTGAGCGCTTATTGTGTGCAGAGCACTGTACTAAGAGCGTGGAAAGTACAATTCAACAACAGATAGAGACAATTTCTACCTAGCAATGGGCTCATTTTACAGATGAGGGAGCTGAGGCACAAAGAAATGAAGTGATTTGCCCAAGATCACACAGCAGACAGCAGACAAGTGGCCATTAGTACTTCCAAGCACTTAATACAGTGCTCTGCACACAGTAAGTGCTCAATAAATATGATTGAATGAATGAATTAATGAAATGGCAGAGCTGGATTAGAACCCACATCTTGGGTTGAAGTAGATCAGGCTGATGCAAGAGTCACAGGAGGAGATGATAAGTGCTTGGACCAAGCTGGTTGCAGTTTAAAGTAGATGGAGAGGAAAGGGCATATTCTAGAGATTTTGTGAAATTAGCCAACAGAATTTGATGACAGATTAAATATGTGGATTGAATGAGAGAAATGAGGCAAGTATAATGTCAAGATTATAGTTTTTTGAGATAAGGAGGATGGTGCTGTTCTCTCCAGTGATAGGAAAGTCAGGAGCAAGACAGAGTTTGGTAGGAAGATGAGCTCTGTTTTGGACATGTTAAGTTCAGGGAGTCGGTGGGCCATGCAACTAGAGATGGCCTGAAGGCAGGAGGAAATGTGTGACTGTAGAGGAGAGAGATCAGGGCTGGAGATGTAGATTTGGGAATCATCCACATAGAGCTGGTAGTTGAAGCCAAGAGAGTGAATGAGTTCTCTATGGGAATAGATGTAGATGAAGAATAGAGGGGCACTGACCCTTGAGAGACCCCTACAATTAGATAGTGGGTGGCAGAGGAGCCTGCAAAAGAGACCTGGAAGGAGTAGCCAGAGAGATAGGAAGCAGAATGAGAGGACAGTATTGGTGGAGCCGAGGTTGGATAATATTTCAAGGAGAAAAAGGTCGAAGGCAGTGTCAAAAGTACCTGAGGGGATTACAATAGAGTCAAAGCCATTGAATTTGGCAAGAAGGAAGTCATTTGGTCCCCTTAGAGAGGGCCATTTCCTTGAAGTGACTGGGGAAGAAGCCAGATTGAAGAGGGTCAAGAAGAGGTTTGGAGGAAAGTGGAGTCACCAGACATAAACAACTCACTGGAGGAGTTTGGAGAGGAATGGTAGGTGGGAGGTGGGGTGATAACTGGAGGGGGCCATGGGCTTAAGGGAGAGTTATTTTAGGATGGAGATACATGAGCAGGTTTGAAAGCACTGGAGAAGGAGCCATTGGAAAATGAATGGTTGAACATTGCAGTCAGGAAGGGAAGAAGGGAGGGGGTCGTGGGGAGCAAGTGGCTTGTTGAACTGTAAAGCAATGGGGTTGGAGGTGCAGGTAGAGGGTCTGGATTTTGAGAGGAGGCGAGAGAGCTGCTGACATTCTAATGTGCTCTTCTGAGTTTCAGTTTTTTGCTTGCCCTTACAGAGGAGTATGTTTCTAGATGCACAGATGCATTAACAAACATGTGAGGATACATCAAGATGCTTTGCATATTCTGAAAATCTTCAACATGAATAGCAACAAACATTTATGTGTGTCCACTTTTATTTCACTTTTAGTGGACAAGGTGGGGGGTTTGCAGAATTTGTATAGGATCTTAAATGCAAGAGGCAGAAAGAAATACATTTATCATTTTAAAAAATCATCCATTATCTTGTCTCTTAAAAATGTAGTATTCAGAAATGAAAGATTCACCAAATTCATGCCTTTGATGATGTTTTAGTGGAAATCAAAATATTTTTTAAATACTTGAAGAAATAAATGGACTCTGAGAAAAGTGAAAGTTTCAAATAAGCTCAAGTTTCACTGCTCAGAGAGCTCTATCAAAGCAATTAAAAAAGACTGTGTTAAAAATAGCCTTCCCTTGACACAGTCAAACTGACTCTTATTAGGGCAAACTGCTTTGCCTATAACCTTACAGAGAAACAACGATACCAAATACACTGTCCTGGTTTACTTTAATTCCAACTAAATCTGTACCCTTTGAATATTATCCTTGAGGGAGCCCAGCTAGCTGGTTTTGCTAATGGTTTATGTGTGGCTAATGATAATGGGACATGGTTCTTAAAGCTTTATGAAATTGAAGGCAGCAGGTGCTATTCTTAACATAAGCACTTGCTATTTAAAATGAAAAGATACAGTCTGTTGTTTCTAACCTACAGAAATAGGAGGAAATTTTACCAATATTTTAAAAATGAAAGTTGAGTGTTAGCTTTCTGAGGGCAGGGTTTATGTCATCCAATATGTTCAGTTCAGGATTCAGTACCCTTAGGGTTGTTGTTGCTTTGTTTAAATAATAATACCACCACGAAATCACAAATCTCAAAAGGATTTCATCAGATCGTCCATAAATCAATTAGTGGTATTTACTGAGTACTCACTTTGTGCAGAGCCCTATTCTAAGTACTTGGGAAAGTACAATACAATAGAGTTTGTAGACATAAGCCTTCCCCACAAGGAGCTTACCATCTAGAGGGAAAGACAGACATTAAAATAAGCTATAGTTAGGGGAAATGGCAGAATAAGGATATGTACATAAGGCTTGAGGGGATGAGAGTGGGGTTAATATCAAGTGTTTAGCGGTACAAATCCAAGGGCATAGTTTATACAGAGGGGAGGGCAAATAAAGTTGAGAAAGGAGGGCTAAGTCAGGGAAAACTTCTCAGAGGAGATTTTAGGAGGGCTTTGAAGATGGAGAGAGCAGAGGACTGGTGGATATAAAATGGGAGGGAGCTCCAGGCCATGGGGAGGTTGTAAGCAAGGGTTCAGTGGTGGGATAGGTGAGATTGTGGTTCACAGAGTTCTCCCTCTCATTTGGACTATAAGCCCCATAAGGGACAGGGACTGGGTCCTACCTCATTAACTTTTATCTACCCCAGTGCTTAGAACAGGGCTTGACATGTGGTAGTCACTTCATAAATAGAATAAGAATCAAAGAGAGTAGATTGGTGTTAGATGAACGAAGTGTGCAGGCTGGGCTATAGTAGGAGGTGAGATAGGAGGGAGTGAGCTGATTGAGTTTCTTAAAGCTAATGAAAAGGAGTTTCTGTTTGACATGGAGATGGAAGAGCAACCGCCAGAGGTTTTGGAGGAGTGGGGGCAGGTTGGCTGAACCTTTTTTTTAACAAAATGATCCAAACAGCAGAGTGAAGTTGACTGGAGTCGGGTGAGACAGGAGGCAGGAAGGTCAGCAAGTAGGTTGATGCAGTAGACAAGGTGGGATATGCTAAGTGCTTGGTTCAGCGTGGTACCGGTTTAGATGAAGAGGAAAGGGCATTTTCTAGAGATGCGAAATCATTCCAGATGGCTATCTAAGATTTCATTTGCACAGGAATCTTTAGTTTCTTAAATTGTCCTAGAGGATGCTTCCGTAGTTTACCAGTAGGACTCTCTCTGCTCAGAAGTCATTATTGGGGAGTGACTGTTTCACGCTATTACCACCTGCCATGGTTCTACTAGCACCTTCTTTCATGTCCTCATTACAAACGAGATTGCTTCATCTGGCCCAGTTGTAACGAAGAACTGAAGAGAAAAATTTTAAAAGAACAAAGTGATAGGTCCAAATTGGTTTTTCCTAGTCTACAATTCCCTGTCTTCATTAATATGAAAAGCACTTCTGTACTGAAAGTGGGAGTGTGTTTTTAAAGTAGCTTCTCTTCAATAGCTTGATTCAGTGAAGCAACGAAGCAATTTCGACAGCTGAACATGACAATTCATGAAATGATAATTCTGTTAAATTCTCAAACTTTTTGATTAATGGTAGATGAAAAAGCCTCTTTTGAGTGTTTTTTTTTTTTAATTTACATCTACATTTTCCTTCTAAGGTTGAGGCAGTTGTGACAACAAGCAAATTTAGGGCTCTTGTTTTCTTTTCTGGTTGCAGAGATCTAAAGGGAAACAGTCCCTTTGGTTGGTCTGATATTGTTCCTATCAATTGATACCTCTTATTTGGTCTTTTCCTTAACTGTGAGGATTTTTTATGGTATTCATTAAGAGCTAACTATGTGCTAGGCACAGTGGATACAAGATAAAATATCCACCTTGCAGGGTGGATATGAGATAATCGGGCTGAACCTGTTCCTGTCCCACATAGGGTTCACAGTCTTAATCCCCATTTTGCAGATGAGTTAACTGAGGCCCAGAGAAGTTAAGTTACTTCCCCAAGGTTACACAGCCAAATGTGACAGAATTGGTATTGGAACCTAGGCCTTCAGATTCCCAGGCCCATGTTCTTTCCACTAGGCCAGGCTGCATGGCAACCAACTAGCAATTCCTTCAAGCTTCTTGAGCTGTTGTTAGAAGTAGAATCATGGGGTAGGTGGAACTTTGGTCTGGCCCAGTAATGGTGATGAGGTGTATGGTATTAAATTCCTATTTTCACCAAAGATCTGATGGCTTTAGTTCTATCTTTTCTTGCCTGTTTTAAGATAAAGCTACCGTGTTTGCATTCTGCTCTAGAGGCAGATAATGTTTCATTCAACCCCAGTACCTTAGGAGGTGAACTTTGATCAGTATTTCTCAAAGAAAAGTTTACTGTGTCTATGTATGAAAATCCCACAATATTTTAGGGAATGCACATTTTAAATTTAAAGCATGAAAAATTAACAGAAGCATGTTTAAGCTAACACTATCTGCTTCTCTCTCCTGTGGTTTATCTTTCTGAACTTCAGTTTCTCTTTGCCCCACAGCACTCATGTATATATTCATAATTTCTTTTAATGTCTGCCTCTCCCTCTAGACTTGAGCTCCTTGTCGTAGGGTATATTTCTACCAATTGGAAGAGCATGGTAGTCTCCCAAACACTTAGTACAGTGCTCTGCACACAGTAAGCACTGATGGTAATGATTATGATAAATTATGATTGATTGATTGATCCCTGTCTATTTGTTTGTCAAGCTCCCTTAGACTGCCTGGTTTTTCCTCTGGAATTCCATCAGGGCCAGAGGGTCACAGAGAAGCACTAGGTTTCATTTATTCAATCATATTTATTGAGTGCTTATTGTGTATGGAACACTGTACTAAGCGCTGGGGAGAGTACAATATAACAATACGCAGACACATTCCCTGCCCACAACCAGCTAACATAATAATAATAATAATAATGGCACTTATTAAGCATTTACTACGTGCAAAGCACTGTTCTAAGCTCTGGGGGATACAAGGTGATCAGGTTGTCCCACAGGGGGCTCACAGACTTAATCCCCATTTTACAGATCAGGTAACTGAGGCACAGAGAAGTTAAGTGACTTGCCCAAAGTCACACAGCTGACAACTGGCGGAGGCGGGATTAGAACCCACGACCTCTGACTTCCAAGCCCGGGCTATTTCCACTGAGCCACGCTACAGGGGATGGCAGTGTGGCCGACTCTGTTGCACTATACTCTCCCAAGAACTTAGTAGAGTGCTCTGCACATAGTAAATGCTCAATAAATACTATTAATGATGATGATTATGTGGAGTTTGGCGCAACATCCAGGCTGCAGAACTCAGCAGCAGGAACCATGGCAGAGGGAATCTCAGAGCTAACGTTCTGGGAACAAAAGACATTAAAGTATCTCATTGGAACTAGACAGGAGACAGTGTAGCTGAAAGCTGGACTTTCCAATATGAAATAAAACTGCTCTTTATAAAACCAGTTTACTGGCCACCCTATTAGTTAGCATTTTTTTACCGCTGGCAGACTGGTATTGAGTCTTTTAAATGTTGGTAATTTTTGCTGTGTCATTTGATTTTTTTATATGGTGATTGTTAAGTGCTTACTATGTTTCAAACACTGATCTAAGCACTGGAGTAGGTACAAGTTAGAAGCAGCCTTGCCTAGTGGATAGAGTATGGGCCTAATAGTCAGAAGGATCTGGGTTCTAATCTTGGCTCCCAACTTGTCTGCTGTGTGACCTTGGGTAAGTTACTTCACTTCCCCTATCCCTCAGTTACCTCATCTTTAAAATGGGGGTTAAGACTGTGAGCCCTATGTGGGACATGGGCAGCGTCCAACCTTACAGTCCCGGCCGTGATCTCTAATTTACCACCAGGATCGGAGGGGATGCCCACCGCCCTGCCAACCTGGGCAGGCTGGACCTAGTTCTGGGCCAGTGCCCGGGCCTCCGGTGCTGGCCCCCTGCCCGGAATATACATGTTGGTTGCCCGGTGTCCCTCTCTGGCCTAGCAGGTTCTGGAAAGGAGGCCAGCCCTGGTGGGCCGGGTCCAAGATCTGCTAGCCTGCCCGCCGAGGAGGCTCTGGATTTAGTGTAGTGCCTATCACATAGTAAGCGCTTAACAAATACCATTAAAAAGTTAATTAGGTCAGAAATAGTCCTTGTTCAACTTGGGGTTTACAGTCTAAGTAGGAGGGAGAATAAGTATTTATTCTCCATTTAACAGTTGAGGTAACAGAGGCGCAGAGATGTTTGGTGACTTGCTCAAGTTCACACAGCAAGCAGTTGGCAAACCTCGTGTTAGAACCCAGGCCCTCTAACTTCCAGATCCATGCCCTTTCTACGAGGCTATGCTGCTTCTCTGTAGTTGTGAAAGGGTCAGAGGTGACACTGGGGAGGCCATTCCAAATTTTGTATTTGTCTTTTTAAGCACTTTCTAAGGGTCATAGTCCTATAGAGAGTTGCAAATCACAACAACCTCAGAAAACTTCAACTGTGAGCCACTGACTTCACAACGTATCAGTTTTCAAAAACATGCTGACCTTCGAGTTCTGCTTTCTACTTCCATATCTTTGCTTCACTCATTGCTACCTCATAGGTAGCAGAATTGAGTGACAGGTTAAATTTGTGCTCCCAATGAAATCCGATTTTGTGACAGAAAAGGGAATTAAGGAAATTTTGTTCATTTAAATAAGAGAATCTGAGAGGGAAGCAGAAAGATGTCGTATGATTTGTGATATGTGGGAAACAGTAAAAGAGAATGTGAAAGTTGGTGGCAACTTTCGGCAAAATGTTGGACAGAACTTGCCCAACAGAAGGAAACCCCAGAAAATTTGTCATCTGGAGTCAATATTTCAAAAGGTTTGAGATGATGGTTGGGGAAGGTTGGAGACCAGATGACGAAGTTTATAAAATAAAGGTTGTGTGGAGTTTGTCAATCCAGGAATTCTGTATTGCAGCAAGAAAATCTAGCCATAGGTATTAAAATTTTATGATAGAAATGGAAATGCAGAATTGTTCAGAAAAGATTAGAAGATAAGCTTGGGGAAGAATGGGAAAATCATCTTCTGGACTGTGATCCCATCTTCTAGACTGTGAGCCCGTTGTTAGCTAGGGACCTTCTCTATAAGTTGCCAACTTGTACTTCCCAAGCACTTAGTGCAGTACTCTGCACACAGTAAGTGCTCAATAAATACGACAATGAATGAATGAATGAATGACTCTAGGAGAGAGGTAACAGAATGCTGGTATTTTTTGGTATATGAAAGAAATGTTTTCTTCATTGAAATTGTTTTTGATAACCAAATAAAGAGAAACAATTATAACCTTAATATTTAACCCTCAGTCACTACTATTTGGCCCAGAAAATTAATAATTAAAACTGTGGTATTTTTTTTAAGAATTTACATATCAAGCACTGTTCTACTAATTGGGGAAGATACAAGATAATCAGGTCAGACACAGTTCCTATTCCACGCAGGGCTCACAATCCGAGGCAGAACAGGTATTGAATCCCCATTTTGCTGATGAGGGAACTGAGGCACTTACAAGCTAAATAATAATAATAATAATGGTATTTGTTACTTACTATATGCCAAGCACTGTTTTAAGCACTGGGGTTGATACAAGGTAATCAGGTTGTCCCACGTGGGGCTCACAGTCTTCATCCCCATTTTACAGATGAGGGAAATGAGGCACAGAGAAGTTAAATGACTTGCTCAAGGTCACACAGCAGGCAACTAGCAGAGCCGGGATTAGACCCCCGGTCCTCTGACCCCCACACCAGTTCTCTTTCCACTAGGCCACGCTGCTTCTTAAGTAAGTTTCCTTCCACAGTTTAGCCCTGGTCAATAGTACCTCCTGTTGATGCCAGATCTGACTTCTAAGTGCTGATTCTCCTGTTTTAACCACTGTCTGCCTTAACCTCTGCCTATTTCCTGTCCTGTTTCATCTATCATCAGCCCTGAACTTCACCTATTGAATCAATATTGACACGCTTGCAGTCTACTCAAACCCCCAGCCACCTAACATCAGTCTCACCTTGCAGGTCTCTACCTACTCTGGTCTTCTTCTTCCTGCCAAACAAGTGAAATAGAACGTGAAAGTCAGGGGCAACACAGGCAAACTTGCCCAACAAAAGGACCTCATTATCCTTCTCCAGGCTCCTGATCATTAAGAAATTGCTGAACTCTGCACATTATCTACAAATGAATGTTTTGGAGACTGAAATAAATTCAGCAATTGCTGGTAGGCAAAGGAGTATTTGAACAAACATCTTTAGAGTTTCTCAACAGTAGGTATTTTGGTCCTTCAAAGTGAATTTTCTAATAACGTTGCACATGGAGTGCAATGTCTGTTTTCTGTTTCCAGGGAGGCTGAAAACTGTTTTGAAAGGAGATAAGACATATGCCTCATTCATGATGATTATGAAGGAAAACAGTTCTTGTGTGACCAATTAAGAATCAGGCATACGGGAAAAATAGGGCAGGAGTAAATGTTTTCTGGTGTGAAGAAAAACTTGATGGAAAATTCCACCCTTGTCAAATATCCTTCATTTAGATTCATGTACACATGGAATATTGTCAGCTCTCTACTTTTCAGGAGGCTTGTTATTTAATTTGTGCATCACAAGGCTGTATGTTTTGTTCACTGACCTCACTCTGGTCTTTATCCGTTCCACAAGAAGAATAACTGAGGAAATAGGATAAGATGTCACTCAAATCTACCCATTTTGTTGTTTGGGTTTTTTAACATTTAATAAAGGGATTAAGATTAATATGACCCTTACATTAGATTTCGGGATTTTCAATGGATTCAAAGTATTTCTGCATTCGAGTTGGCTCTAATTGAAATGAGTAGTTTATTCTAGATTTCATTCTTGGTCCTGACAGGTCCAGAGGTGGAAAAATACCCTGGTTTCACACAGGAATAATATTCCTTCTGAAGAATAGGTTAATGGCATTTAGACCTTCTGGTTTAATGAGAGAAGACAGTGATGTTATCTTAGGAAGCTAAAGTTTAGAGTACTCTCAAAACTTTTGACTGTTAACTTTTGTTTCTTTTCTTTCCAGGTTTTTGATACTCCATGAGGACCATGCAAAAAAAAAATTGCCTTTGGGTATTTTCAGTCTTACTTTTATCTGCCTCTGAAGCCTCCATAAATCATCGAAGGGTTCTTTGGTTTCCTTTTTCATTTCGTAGCTTGGTCCTGACCACGTCATTCATTTTTATGTGTAGGCTTTTTTCTCTTGAGCAAGAGAAAAACAGTGTGGCTCAGTGGAAAGAGCCAGAGGCCATGGGTTATAATCCCAGCTCTGCCACTTGTCAGCTGTGTGACTTTGGGCAAGTCACAACTTCTCTGGGCCTCAGTTCCCTCATCTGTCAAATGGGAATTAAGACTGTGAGCCCCACGTGGACAATCTGATCACCTTGCATCCCCCCAGCACTTAGAACAATGCTTTGCACATAGTAAGTGCTTAACAAATAATAATAATAATAATAATAATGTTTTTTGTTAAGTACTTACTATGTGCAAAGCACTGTTCTAAGCACTGGTGGGATACAAGGTGATCAGGTTATCCCACGGGGGGCTCACAGTCTTCATCCCCATTTTACAGATGAGGGAACTGAGGCCCAGAGAAGTGAAGTGACTTGCCCAAAGTCCCACAGCTGACAAGTGGCGGAGCTGGGATTTGAACCCATGACCTCTGACTCCAAAACCCGGGCTCTTTCCACTGAACCACGCTGCTTCTCTTAATACCATCATTATTATTATTACTATTATTATTTTTAAAAACAGATGTGTTGATTCATTGTTCAACTGTATTTCATGGCTAAGGGCATCTATTTTGGTAGTCTCACTGACCAAGATGAAAATGAAGAGAAAGAAATAGTTTTAAAACTATCTGAATAATTACTTTGCAGTTTAATTCCCGTTTGATCTTAATCCAGAAAAAGTCTCTCAAGGACAACCAGAGAGATTTTTTTCAATTTCTGAAAAGCCTTCATGATCATTATTTTAATCACAGAGTGCATCTTTCGCATCCCCTCTTTACCTGTTCCTTCCAGTTTTATTCTGTCTTCTATCTTTCCTTGATTTTAACAACATTTCTGGTTTTGTGATTTATTTTTCCACTTAGGAATGAGGCCTACTTTCTTTGATTTTCTTCAGTTCAGGTTCTCTATCATTAAAAAAAACCCTTCATTTAAAATTAATTTCACCTGGACCTTGACATCTGTTCTGTACTTCTTCAAACCTAGTACTAGTACTGAAAGAGAAATTGTCTCAATCTCCCAATTTAGCTTAACTTTACCACACAGTTTTCAAAGTTCTGACCATAGATCAATTGACAAGTTGATTTGTTTTCACCTTTTCAAATCCTTAATGACTTCTGGTTTCAATTAATTTCAGATTAATTCAAATAAGATTAATATCTTATTTGGTAAGATATTTTGTCATTTTCTTCTGAGGTTTAATCATGGCTTCATTGTTTTCAGCATTAACAAACATTTCAAGATTCTGTAGCTGCTCAGAAAAGACCTATTTTTCACATTTCTCATATCCTTTCATGATTTCAGGCTCATTTCCTAGAAAACATGAAGTATAGTTTTATATTATTTTTGTTCATTCATTCATTCATTCAATCACATTTACTGAGTGCTTACTGTGCACAGAGCATTGTACTAAACACTTGAGAAGTACAGTTCAGAAACAAATAGAGGCAATCCCTGCCCACAATGGGCTCACAGTCTGGAAAAGGAGAGACAGATATCAAATTAAGTAAATAGGCATCAGTAGCATTATTATAAATAAAAAGAATTATAGATATATACACATCATTAATAAAAATAAATAGAATTATAATTATAAATATGCACATATATACACAAGTGCTGTGGGGCAGGGAGGGGGCTAGAGCAAAGGGAGAGAGTCAGGGTGATGAGGAGGGGAGGGGGAGCAGAGGAATAGGGGGGCTTAGTCTGGAAAGGCCTCTTGGAGGAGGTGAGCTTTCAGTAAGGCTTTGAAGGAGAGAAGTGTGCTAGTTTGGCGGATTTGAGGAGGGAGGGCATTCCAGGCCAGAGGTAGGATGTGGGCCAGGGGCCGATGGCGGGACAGGTGAGAACAAGGCACAGTGAGAAGGTTAGTGCCAGAGGAGCAGCTTGTGCGGGCTGGGATGTAGGAGAGAAGGTCATTGAGGTAAGAAGGGGCAAGGTGATGGAGAGCTTTGTATCCAATAGTGAGGAGTTTTTGCTTGATGTGGAGGTTGTTCAGTGAGTTGCCCATAAAGTGGCTAGATATCTGGCTTTTTAGCTGCTCTGCTCTCTGCCTGATATAGATAGGTCCCTGGATGTCTTTATGTACAGTATTTCTATCTTGAATAATAATAACTCTTGCATTTGCTAAGTGCTTACTATGTGCCAAGCACTGTATTAAATGCTGGGGTAGATTCAAGATAATCAAGGTCCCATATGGGGCTCACAGTCTAAGTATGAGGGAGAACAGGTACTGAATCCCCATTTTGCAGACAAGGAAAATGAGGCACAGAAAAATAAAGTGACTTGCCCAAGGTCATATAGCAGACAAGTAGCGGAGCCAGGATTCGAAACCAGGTCCTCTGACTCCCAGGCCCACTAGGTCATGCTGCTTCCTTCTTGAACACCCAGCCTCTGTCCACTTCTAGACTGTAAGTGCTTTGTGGGCAGGTACTGTGTCTGTTACATTATACTCTCTCAAGTGCTTAGTACAGTGCTCTGCACACAGCAAGCACTCAGTAAATATGATTGACTGACTTCACCTCAGCTGCTATTGTGGAACTCTGGGCCTTGGAAGTAACACCCAGAATCAGAGGGCCCCAAAGGAGAACCCAAAGACTCTGGAACAAGTTGGGGGATAATAATGACAATAATAATAATAATGATGGCATTTATTAAGCACTTGCTATGTGCAAAGAACTGTTCTAAGCGCTGGGGAGGTAACAAGGTGATCAGGTTGTCCCATGTGGGGCTCACAGACCTAATCCCCATTTTACAGATGAGGTAACTGAGGCACAAAGAAGTTAAGTGACTTGCCCAAAATCATACAGCTGACAAGTGGTGAAGCCAGGATTTGAACCCATGACCTCTGACTCCAAAGCCCAGGCTCTTTCCATTGAGCCTCACTGCTTCAAGCAACTCCCTAGAGAAGCGCTCTAGATTCAGGGTGCCTCCAGCATATTTTCCCACAAATTGCACCTTTGGTGCCTTTAGTTAATAATGCATTGCTGGTATAATGAATGAAAAAGCTCCTTGTCTGGGACCCAGGAGGGCCATTATTAACCATCTTTGATGCCATCAGTGAACTGGAGAGGAAGGACATTTCTGTCTCCAGTGTGATCTCTCCAGCCTTCAAAATAAAATATATATTATTGTTTTTTCCTTCATTTGTGAGGAAGCTCACTTTCAAATCAAACATTTTGGGAAGTGAAACAGGAAGGCTGATATCAGCTCTAACTTGAAAATGAGGCATTCTTGAGAATTAATGGCAGGGGGATTATACATAAATATTAAATGGAGTCAAAGAGGGAGACTACACTTACATAAGCACGTTGCTAAAAACACCCAAAATGAGGCAATTCGAATGGGTTGAAAAATGTATCAGGAAATAAAATCTTCTGTTACATAATTTTCTTTACTTTTTATATGAAAGAAGAATCATTTCTCTCTCCCTTCCCCTCTCCTCACCTTTCACGATCTACATTGAAAATATATACTATATATACACACACACTACATATACTATATATACACTGTGTCCATGGAAGGATGGAAAGATGACCACGTTTAAAGATGGCACTACTGGGAATGAACGATATGTGCAGGGAGGTGGTGAAAAAGACTCGTTACTTGGGTGACCTTTGTGGAGCTGTGCATGTGGAATTTTCAGTGTCTGGCACTGTTTTTAATTCTGCTTCAGTGTCACAATCTCTCCAAAGACTTTCCTCAAAGAAGAGCCATTTCGTGTCTAATTTCCCCATGTAGCGCTGATCTGTCCTCCACTGTTGCCTACCCAATATCTATGGCTGTGCTGTGTTATTAGAGACTATGCTCACCTGTACTATTAAAACTTGTCTTCAGCATAGAGCCATTCCTTGACAAAAATGGTCTCTAGGTTGCTCAGTATACTCCTGAATAATCTTCCTTTTCTACAGCCCAAGATTACCAGCACCAAAGGGAATTCACATGTGAATAATTTTTGAAATTAAAAGGAATAATAGGTAAACAAGGAAATTAAAAAAACTAACGGGATAAAGGTGCATATATTATTTACTTCAGCTCCATTAGAGGGTGATTACAGTATACAGTCAATGATATTTTCTTCATTGTCTAGGGAAGCCAACCTATTTTAGGCAAGTAAACAGTAAACTTCCTGGTATGCATGTGATGTGGAAGTATATGTGTTTGTGTGTGTTGTTTTTCATTTTTTTTATGAAAAATGCGTTTAATTCACATTACTGCCATATTTTGGCATACAGCACTTTAAAAGCAGCACTATGACATCAGAAAGTGCACCTTAGCTTCAAGAATAGAGACCTTTATGTGTGTGTGTAATAATAATAATGATAATAATTGTGGTATTTATTGTGTTTACTATGTGCCAAGCACTGTTCTAAATGCTGGGATAGATTTAAGGCGATCAAGTTGAACTCAGTCCTTGTCCCTCACGGAGTTCACAATTTGATCCCCATTTTCCAGATAAGGTAACTGAAGCACAGAGAAGTTAAGTGACTTGCCCTAGGTCACACAGCAGACAAGTGGCAGACTTGGGATTAGAATCAATATCCTCTGACTCCCAGGCCTGTGCTCTTTCCACTAGACCGTGCTGTGTATGTCTACACAATAAGTAGTTTGATAAAGGAAATTGGAGAGCACACTTTATATGGTCAATTTAAAAAAAATAGTTTCCAAATTCAAATTTTGTTGAAATGAACTCTCTTAAGAATATATCTATTGGCTTTATGGCTTTAAAGATAACTCTGTGTGTGTGTGTGTGTGTGTGTGTGTGTGTGTGTGTGTGTGTGTGTGTGCGCGCACACACATTCAGTTCAATCCAAGGCAGAAGAACATTCACTGAGATTCTGTGCCATCATGAAAATCATGGAAAAAAGCTGTGGGGACAATACTCCACCTCATCACTGAACTGTTTAGTTTTAAAGGAAATAAAACTTAAGGAAAAGAATGTCTCTAAGGCTTTCATTAACTTAACAGGGCTGCAGAGGAAGACAAGAAAGCAACAAGAGAGCTTGCTGAGTATTGGAGATTTCAAATCATACAATCCCAATTATCCTGCAGCTAGAGAGGCCTGTATCTTGGGCTGCATGAAAACCATACAAGACTCATGGTTGTTGAGCCTATTCTCAAAGACCTCCAGGGATGAAATTCCACAACTTTCCTTGGCAGACTGTTGTACAACATAAACATCATTAATAATAATAATAATAATTGTGGTATTTGTTAAGCGATTACTATTTGCCAAGCACTGTTCTAAGCACTGGGGTAGATATAAGGTAAGCAGGTTATCCCATGTGGGGCTCACAGTCTTAATTCCCATTTTACAGATGAGGTAACTGAGGCACAGAGGAGCTAAGTGACTTGCCCAAAGCCACACAGCTGACTAGTGGTAGAGCTGGGATTAAAACCCATGACCTCTGATCTCAAGCCCATGCTCTTTCCACTAAGCTACGCTGCCAAGAGGATTTAATTTTCAAACTTTTTCATTATTTTTGCTGCATCTTTCTGTAGAGATGGAATTGGAACAAAATAGTTGTATTACTTTTTTTGTTTTGTTTTTGTTTTCAAAGGTATTTTCTAAGTGCTTACTTTGCGCCAGGCACTGTACTAAGTTCTGGGGTAGATACAAGTTGATCATGTTGGACACAGTCCCTGACCCACATATGGCTCATAGTCTTAATCCCCATTTTAAAGGTGAGGTAAATGAGGCACAGGGAAGTTAAGTGACTTGCCCAAGATCACATAACTCCCTCCCTAACAGCCATCTTCAACCACTCACTCTCCAATGGCTTCTTCTCCATCGCCTTGAAACATGCCCATGTCTCCCCTATCCTAAAAAAAAACCCTCCCTTGACCCCACGGCTCCTTCCAGTTACCCCACTATCTCCCTCCTACCATTCCTCTCTAAATTCCTTGAACAAGTCTTCCACACCCGCCATCTCAAATTCCTCTCCTCCAATTCTCTCCTGGACCCTCTCCAATCTGGCTTCCGCCCCTAGATGATACCCAAATCTACATCTACTCCCCTGATCTCTCTCGCTCTCTCCAAGCTTGCAACTCCTCCTGCCTTCAAGACATCTCTACTTGTATGTTCCCATCACCTCAAACTTAACATGTCCAAAACAGAGCTCCTTATCTTCCCACCCAAACCCTGTCCTCTCCCAGAGTTCCCCATCACTGTAGACGGCACCACCATCCTTCTCGTCTCACAAGCCTACAAGCCTCGTCTCTCTCATTCAACCCACATATTCAACCTGTCACCAAATTATGTTGGTCTCACCTTCACAACATTGTTAAAATCTGTCCTTTCCTCTCCATCCAAACTGCTATACACTAATATAATCACTCATCCTATCCCACCTGGATTACCGCATCAGCCTCCTTGCTGATCTACCAACCTCCTGCCTCTTCATTCAGTCATTCATTCATTCAATCGTATTTATTGAATGCTTACTGTATGCAGAGCACTGTACTAAGCGCTTGGGAAGTACAAGTTGGAAACATATAGAGACAGTCCCTACTCAACAGTGGGCTCAAAGTCTAGAAGGGGGAGACAGAGAACAAAACAAAACATATTAACAAAATAAAATAAATAGAATAAATATGTACAAGTAAAATAAATAGAGTAATAAATACGTACAAACATATATACATATATACAGGTGCTGTGGGGAAGGGAATGCGGTAAGGTGGGAGGGATGGAGATGGGGAGGAGGGGGAGAGGAAGGAGGGGGCTCAGTCTGGGAAGGCCTCCTGGAGAAGGTGAGTTCTCAGTAGGGCCTTGAAGGGAGGAAGAGAGCTAGCTTGGCAGATGTGCAGAGGGAAGGCATTCCAGGCCAGGGGAATGACGTGGGCCGGGGATCAATGGCGGGATAGGTGAGAACAAGGCACGGTGAGGAGATCAGCGGCAGAGGAGCGGAGGGTGCGGGCTGGGCTGGAGAAGGAGAGAAGGGAGGTGAGGTAGGAGGGGGCGAGGTGATGGACAGCCTTGAAGCCCAGGGTGAGGAGTTTCTGCCTGATGCGTATGTTGATTGGTAGCCACTGGAGATTTTTGAGGAGGGGAGTAACATGCCCAGAGCGTTTCTGGACAAAGACAATCTGGGCAGTGGTGTGAAGTATGGATTCAAGTGGGGAGAGACAGGAGGATGGGAGATCAGAGAGGAGGCTGATACAGTAATCCAGACAGGATCCATACTTCCCTCCGCCCAGGTCATCTTTCTAAAGAAATGTTCAGGATATTTCACTCCCCACCCCTCAAAAATCACCAGTGGTTGCCTATCCATCTCCATCTCAAACAAAAACTCCTCACCATTGGCTTTAAAGAACTTCATCACCTATCCCCCTCCTACCTCATCTTGCTTCTCTCCTTTCACAAACCAACCCACACACTCTGCTCCTCTGGTGCTAACCTTCTCACTATGCCTCGATTTTGCCTATCTCGCTGCTGGCCCCTGCCCCACATGTCCTGCCTCTGGCCTGGAATGCCCTCCCTCCTCAAATCTGACAGACAATTACTCTCCACCTTTCAAAGCCTTATTGAAGGCACATCTCCTCCAAGATGCCTTCCCAGACTAAGCCCCACTTTTCCTCATCTCCCACTCTCTTCTGGGTAGCCCTAATTTGCTCCCTCTGTTCTTCCCCCCTACCAGTCCCACTGCATTTATGTACATATCTCTAATTTTATTTATTTGTATTGATGTCTGTTTCCCCCTCTAGAGTGTAAACTCATTGTGGGCAGGGAATGTGTCAGTTTATTGTTATATTGTACTCTCCCAAGAGCTTAGTACAGTGCTCTGCACACAGCAAGAGCTCAGTAAATACAATTAAATAAATGAAAAGGCCCTCCAGGAGCAATTTCCCCATTACATAACATTCTCTACTCATATTGCACCCCAACTACCACATTTAGTTCCTCCCCACTTCAACTTTTCAGTGTTTTTCATTCTCAATTTTTTCCTCTCTAGTCCCTTGCTCATGTTTTTCCCTCTGCCTAGGAATTCCCTTCCCCTTCAAATCTTCCAGACCAGAGAATTCCCCAGATGGGAAACCTACCTCCTCCAGGTGGTTCATTCACTCATTCATTCAATCACATTTATTGAGCACTTACTGTGTGCTGTACTAAGCGCTTGGGAAATACAAGTTGGCAACATATGGTTAATTTTTCTTCTTCCAAGATTACATTCCCCCAACCATCCCATCTGGGTATTTATTTGCATTCACACTCACCTGGAGAATTTTTGTACAAATCTTTTCACATTACCTATTACTTAAGGACTTGCTTTTCCACATTCACATCTTACCCATTCCTTCTTTCTCCAACCTAAAAAACATTCTGTATCTGAAACCCCTGCTTAGAGTGTAAGTTCCTTGAGGGCAGGGAATCTGTCTTTTACTTCTATTGTTTAATTCGCTGATCTGCACACAATTGACACAATATTATTGGTTGATTGAGTTCACTAAAATGTTCACAAGAGTGTATAGGAGAAAACTGAAATTCAAAATATAGGGGTCTTCACTCCCCATCTTCAGATTATCAGATAATGAATGAAGTTGTTACTCTTCCAGTTATTGATTCCCCACCTCCAGCCCAGGAAGATTAACATGGGACTCACGGCTTCAACATTATCCCAAAAGCATCAGCTTGCCAATCAAGAGTTGAGTGAACATGAAGATTTTCTGGTGGCTGATTTTCTTTCTGGATCTTTACCCTGAATATTGGTTACTTCTTTTTCCTTGGCATGGAGAAGGACTTGGTGTGGGGTGATAACTATGTTCTGTAATTACTGAAGTCACTTGATTTTCCATGCTTTCAGACCATTCTTGTATCATTCATTTCACATCCAAGCTGCCACTATCCTGGTCTAGACTGTAAACTTTTTATGGGTGGGGAACATATCTGCTAATTCTGTTATATTGTACTCTCCCAAGTGCTTAGTTCAGTACTCTGCACATAGTATGCACTCAATAAATACCATTGACAAACTATTTGACTACTTGTTTACATCTTTTCTCCTGCTTTGAAGTCCTTTCCCTTACAGATCTGCAGTTAACCAATCAATCAATCAATCTCTCAATGGAATTTATCAAGCACTTGTGTTCCAGAGCAGTGTACTAGGAGAATGAGAAAAGAACAATACAACAGAGTTGGTAGACATATTTCCTTGCCCCCAAGGTGCTTACATTTTGGTAGGGGAGACAGACATTTAAATAAATTATTAACATGCACATTACTGATATGGGGCTGAGGGTGAGGTGAACATTAATTTCTAAAAGCAGCAGCATGGCTCAGTGGAAAGAGCACAGGGGTGGGAGTCAGAGGTCATGGGTTCAAATCCCAGCTCTGCCAATTATCAGCTGTGTGACTTTGGGCAAGTTACTTAACTTCTCTGTGCCTCAGTTACCTCATCTGTAAAATGGGGATTAAGACTGTGAGCCCCACGTGGGACAACCTGATCACCTTGTATCCTCCCCAGCTCTTAAACAGGGCTTTGCACATAGTAAGCGCTTAACAAATGCCATCATTATTACTATTATTATTAAAAGAATATAGCCAACAGGTCTCCTCTTGGAGGCCTTCTCTAATTATAGTGATAGTAGTAATAGAGATAGTAATACCTAATAATGATATTTGCTCAGTGTTGTTATGTGTGAAACACTATAATCAATGATATTTATTGAGTGTTTACTCTACCAAGAGCTTCGTAGCATACAATTTAACAAAGATGATAGACATGTTTTCTGCCCACAAGGAGCTTACACTGTAGAGAGGAGCTTACACTATACTAAGCCATTCAACAATATTACTGACTGATTGAATGACTGAGTTGTTGAGCACCCATTGGAGGCACATCACTATTTGAGAAAAAAATTTACAATTTTACCTGTGTACCCAGGTTTCCCCACATTGATTCCACTCTAGTACATCAGTGACACCTGATATATCACCTCATTCATTCATTCATTCAATCATATTTACTGAGCGCTTACTGTGTGCAGAGCACTGTACTAAGCACTTGGGAAGTACAAGTTGGCAACATATAGAGATGGTCCCTACCCAACAACGGGCTCACAGTCTAGAAGGGGGAGACAGACAACAAAACAAAACATATTAACAAAATAAAATAAATGGAATAAATATGTACAAATAGAGTAATACATACATAAAAGCGAATATACATATATACAGGTGTTGTGAGGAAGTGAAGGAGGTAAGGCAGCGGGGATGGGGAGGGGGAAGAGGGGAAGAGGAAGGAGGGGGCTCAGTCTGGGAAGGTCTCCTGGAGGAGGTGAGCTCTCAGTAGGGTTTTGAAGGGAGGAAGAGAGCTAGCTTGGCGGATGTGTGGAGGGAGGGCATTCCAGGCCAGGGGGAGGACGTGGGCCAGGGGTCAATAGCAGGACAGGCAAGAATGAGGCACGGTGAGGAGATTAGCAGCAGAGGAGTGGAGGGTGTGGGCTGGGCTGTAGAAGGAGAGAAGGGAGGTGAGGTAAGAGGGGGCGAGGTGATGGACAGCCTTGAAGCCAAGGGTGAGGAATTTTTGCCTGATGTGTAGGCTGATTGGTAGCCACTGGGGATTTTTGAGGAGGGGAGTAACATGCCCAGAGCATTTCTGGACAAAGACAATCCGGGCAGTGGTGTGAAATATGGATTGAAGTGGGGAGAGGAGGCTGATGCAGTAATCCAGATGGGATAGGATGAGAGCTTGAATGAGCAGGGTAGCCGTTTGGATGGAGAGGAAAGGGCGGATCTTGGCAATGTTGTGGATCTGAGACTGGCAGGTTTTGGTGACAGATTGGATGTGAGGGGTGAACGAGATAGCGGAGTCGAGGATGTCACCAAGGTTGTGGGCTTGTGAGACGGGAAGGATGGTAGTGCCGTCAAGAGTGAGGGGAAAGTCAGGGAGAGGGCAGGGTTTGGGAGGGAAGACAAGGAGTTCAGTCTTGGACATGTTGAGTTTTAGGTGGTGGGCAGACATCCAGATGGAGATGTCCTGAAGGCAGGAGGAGATGCAAGCCTGGAGGGAGGGAGAAAGGGCAGGGGCAGAGATGTTGATTTGGGTGTCATCAGTGTAGAGATGACAGTTGAATCCATGGGAGCGAATGAGTTTACCAAGGGAGTGAGTGTAGATCGAGAACAGAAGGGGACCAAGAACTGACCCTTGAGGAACTCCTACAGTAAGGAGATCGGAGGGGGAGGAGGAGCCCACAAAAGAGACTGAGAATGAACGGCCGGAGAGATAAGAGGAGAACCAGGATAGGACTGAGTCTGTGAAGCCAAGGTTGGATAGCGTGTTGAGGAGAAGGGGGTGGTCCACAGTCTCAAAGGCCTCACTTGGTGATTCTGCAGTTTAAATTACAGTTAGTGGAAAAGGAGAGACCAGTTCCTTTCTCAATATATTTAGGATGATATATTTCAGTATAACCTCAAAAAGTTTTTTTCCCCTTCTTTTCAATTGCATAGTTCAGAAAGTTTCAAACATCTTCTTTTGGTGAGAAGAGCCATAAATTATCTTTGATTTAATGAGTGTTTGCCGTTGCAATAACATTACCTTATGTCGGCAATTGACGATGCTTATATCAATTATTCAAATGCAGGATTATCTCTGAGTAGTAAATTGGATGAGATATCCTACCAGCTGGACAGATTTGTACCATGTATGATTATTTCAGATTTGAACTGATTTTTTTTAAGTGGGAATATGTGGGACTGCTTCCATTTGGTGCTGAAATCTTCATTTATATCCCAGAACTTCAGTGATCTCTCCCCCACAAAATATTCCCCGATAGCCTGTGAAAAATGAGGTAAGATTCAAAGCAACATGCTGAGCAAGAGACTCTGGTCTTCAGGGGAAGCTCCAAGCCAAGACCATAAAATAATAATGTGTGTAAAGTGTTCACTGTTTATATAACCCCGCAATATGTTCCTGTTGTGGACAGAGATGCATTAATGCATTGCCTCTGTCAGCCCAAATAAACGTGGGTAATAAGTAACCTAAATAAATTAAAGCTTTTCCCACATCACCATGCCTCCTATTGGTTCAGCATAATATTCCCCATCCAGCTGAAAAATATCTGATGAACCTTAAAATATCCTTCCTGGACTTGGGAAAGGATGATAGTTGCTGCCCAAACTCTCCATTTATTAAAATGAAAAAGGACTAATGCTAAGAACTCATGCCATGTCTAGCAGAGTAATTTTAGAAGAACCCTGTGAAAATTAAAAGCATGCCAAACCAATGATTGACTCTATCACTCATGAGAGATTGAGGCTGAAGTGTGTGTATCTAGCTTAAAGGCTCAAACTCTGTTTTCATGGACCAGATGGCTCTTTTTCAATGTGTTTATAACAGTCGCTTCAAAATTTTAGGTTGCTCTGCAGTTTTCAAGCAGGTAACATACTGAACTGATTATGCCATTTTAGTCGGGTTGGAAGAATTCCCAAGAAAATTGAAACTTGTTTGGGAAAGTGACACTTCTAATAGTTTTGTTTCCATTTCATCAGTTTTAAGCACTTAATACAGAGCTCTGGCCACAGTAAACACCCAGTAAATATCATCAGTTGAATTGCTGATCAGAAGTCCCTTTCTCTGAGGGAAGTCTTACAACACCTTAAATCACGAGCCATCCCTAAAAACAGCATTTGAACTGTGCCAAAGAACCCCAGTGATGGAACTGTCTAAGGACAGAAGGGAAGGCTGAGAGGGGAACATGTTAATTTCCGTGTAAAATGATAGCTTGTCAGTCTTAACCTACTTAACTGAAGGGCACTTCAAAGCTGAGAGGGGCAACCATTAGAGAAAACAATGGAGAAAGGCAAGAGGAACTCAAGTAGCAACAGGTAAGGAAAATACCGTATTCAATGCCCCAAGGCTGGGACATCTAGGAACTATATTTTTCTTCTCATTTGCAGTAATTTCAGGAGAAAGAGGGCTCCCTTCATTGAGTATTTCTCTTTGTGTGGAAGTGGAGGTAACGTAAGGGGAAGGAAGGTAGAAGTGAGAGAGAGAGACAGAGAGAGACAGAGATGGAGAGAGAGAGAGAGAGAGAGAGAGAGAGAGAGAGAGAGAGAGAGAGAGAGGATAGAGTGAGGGAGAAACTGTGAGGGAGAGAGAGGGTGAGATAAAAAGAAGGAGAAAGAGAAGGAGAGGAAAGAGGTGAAGAGAGGAGAGGATGGAGATGAAAGGAGGGAGGGTCAAGAGGGAGCTGTCTTGCGAATTGGGATTGAAGAGAGGAAAGCATGTAATGGAAACTTTTAGGTGGAACTTTGACTCTGGAAGAGCATAGTTTCTAAAAAGTCTTGAAAACCCCACTGCAAATCAGTCTGGAAAGACCCATTAAGTAGGGACCATCTCTATATGTTGCCAACTTGTACTTCCCAAGTGCTTAGTACAGTGCTCCACACACAGTAAGTGCTCAATAAATACAATTGAATGAATGAATGAATAACCAATATTCCTTCCAGTATGACCTCAAAACCATGCAAACTTCACTAGAATATCTAGCTGAATAAAGATTTATATTTTATAAGCCTTGACAGTTTGCTCACATTAAATTAGCTGGAAGAACCAATGAAAACATACCGTCACGAGACTAGCAACAGCCAGAGGATAATAAAGCTTTGGAAACTTGAGGAAAGATTTTGTAGGCAAAGAGATAAAAAGATAAAGTAATACACTCCTATTTGGATTTTTAATCCAAGCACTATTTGAAAATCCAGAATTTATTTTTGTGTGTTGTTTATTGGCACTACTTGGTAGTGAGAAGCTTCATCACTCAAAAATGAGTGTTCTTTCATTATCGAAGTGTGGTATTACAGGATATAGAGATTGACCATTTCTTGCCTTTAAATCTTGCATTAAACATAAAGACCGGAAATTCTGACTGGTCGGTCATAAGCTGATGTCTAGCTATTATGAGAAAGTTTTGTGAAAAACAATTCCATAAAGCAGGACTTGATATCCCACCTTCAGCCCCACTGTACTTATATATTATTGTCATTATTATTATTATAATTATTATTAGTATTATTATTATGGCATTTGTTAAGCACTTACTATATGCCAGGTGCTGTACTAAGTGCTAGAGTGGCAACAAGAAAATCGTGTTGGACACAGTCCATTTCCCTTATGGGGCTCACAGTCTTAATCCCCATTTTACAGAAGAGGTAACTGAGGCCCAGAGAAGTGAAGGGACTTGCCCAAGGTCACACAGCACACATGTTGCAGAGCCAGGATTAGAACCCACGACTTTCTGACTCCCAGGCCTGTGCTCGATCCATTAAACCACACCACTCCTCTAATCGATTTAAATTAATATAATTATTATATTATAATATAATATAATAATTTAATGTTTGCCTCCCCAAAAAACTGAAAGCTTCTTTGTGGACAGGGAACATGTCTACCAACTCTGTTGTACTGTACACTCCCAAGTGCTCAGTATAGTGTTCTGCACATAATTGGCACTCAGTAAATTCCACTGATTGACTGAAACTTCCACTTCCTGAATACCCTATCTTCATCACATACTACTTGCTACTGCCTTTTCTGAGATGTCTTGAGCAGACTGGCTACAAGATCTGCTCAAGAATTAGATATGGAACAGATTAATGATCATTCTGATCATTTTCAGGTTGAAAAATGAATGAGTCTACCTGACAAGTAGCTTCAGAATCTGAGCAGGAGCTTGAGAACAGGTGAAGCAGCAGTAACGTGATCTTCAGGAGAGTTGTGGGTTGTAATAGAACATTTGAGAATCATGAGGCCATAGAAGGGAATTTACCATAACCAAATTCCCAGCCAGGTACAATTGATTATTTGGGAAAAGACAGAGGCCTTTAATCAATCACAGGAGGCCACTCATTTAGAGATTTATACTGTGCTTTTTTTCATTTTTTTTTTTTGGAGAACAAGTTTTCTTATTACTTTCAAAAATCAGCATTTTTATTAGCAAAAATAATTCAAGATGTGTGGTGGGAATTGGAGAGACATCAGGGAAAGAAATCCGTTTCACACACTTTCATCTGTCATTTAACCTTGACACACCTAAATATAGAGTTTTCTCCACGAAGGGAAGATTCCATTAGCTTCCCATATTTTTAATGGAGAAAATACCAAGCTTCAACTAAAGATCCCAGATTCTTCCATTTTCTCCTGCTCTTTTCATTCCACAATTGCCCCTTCTTGTAACTTTAAAAATCAACCAATCAATGATATTTATTGAGCTTTAATCAGTGAGGGGAAAATTAGTAGTAGTAGTACTAGTCATTTTATTGACTACTATGCACAGAGCACTGTACTAAGCAATAAGAAAGAAAACATAGGAGGGAATTAGACAGAGTCTTTTTCCCTCATGGAGTTCACAATCTAAGCATTTAAGTGGGGAGAAGGACTTAGAGAGAGATACATCAGGAGAAGTGAACGTTTAAAGACACAAAAAATACACAAACTAAACTCTGTATCCCAGTATTGATGGAGGAGTCTGAGTGTGTAGGACCATGTTAGAAGCAAGTCCCTTTGGTGGCTAATACCACAGCACTTAAATCAGCACCCAGTCACTGGGACTGGTTATTTTTCTAAGTGCTTGGGAAAGTACAGTACAATAAAGTAGGTGTAGGTAATCTCTGCCCACAAGGAGCTTGCAGAAACTTACTAGAGGGGAAGACATGCATTAAAATTAAAACTATAGTGTGCACTGAAGCCATGGAAGAAAATGAGAAGTAGGCTTGTTAGCAATACTATGGGAGTAATTTGAGTGGTTTCTTCTACACACTTTAACAGTGGTCATTTTGGTACTAGTCATCATATCAATCGTATTTACTGAACTCTTACTGTGGCAGAGCACTTTACTGAGTGGTGCTCTGCCACAGTAATGCTGTAACGCTTACTGTGGGCAGGGATCATGTCTATCAATTCTGTTGTACTAAGTGGTTGGGCAAGTAAATTACAACAGAGTTGATAGACAAGTTCCCTGCCCACAGTAAGCGTTACAATCTAGAGGGAGGCAGAATGATTCGCTCTACCATTTTACAGAAGAGGAGCCTGCAGTGGGGAGTGACTACATCCAGATCAAAGCTCTGTCTAAATAGTTAATCCGACTGGCAAGTCATTGCTCTCCCCTCTAGACCATTCTTCTGTTCATTCAAGTAATAATAATAACTGTGGTATTTGTTAAGCACTCACTATATACCAGGCACTATACTAGGTGCTGGAGTATTTACAAAGTAATTGGATTGGACACAGTCCCTGACCCACCTAGGGCTCACAGTCTTAATCCTCATTTTACAGATAAGGTAACTGATGCACAGAGAAGTTAAGTGACTTGCCCAAGGTCACACAGCAGACAAGTGGCAGAACAGAGATTAGAACCCAGGTACTTCTGACTCCCATGACCATTCTCTATCCACCAGACCATGTTACTTCACCAGGCTCTAAATCTGGTTTTGCTGGATTTTCTACCACCAAAACCAAGGTTCTGAAAAGTGCCTTTAGTGTTCTTGTTCACCGAGAAAATGCTTCATGGGGAACAGGGGGATGAAAATGGATTTTTTATTCCCGAATAAAAGTAAAGCAAAACAAAAGAAATTTCTAAAAGTGCTGGGACTTTTTACTTGTTGTTGTTGTTTTTTGTTTTTTTTTTACAGGTTTTCATTGGGTCTGTGAAATGTAATGGAAAACTGTTCTTTGGGTAAATTACCCTTGGGTTCTCATTCCTGAAACCTAATGTTTCTTACACCATAAATAGGGAAGTGCCTCATTTTGCAAGGTGCACCCTGGAGCCATGAATGTACCCCAAAGGAGGGACTTGGCTAAAGAGGTCAAACCAAAGTCCACCTCCTTTTAACTAATTAAAATTCATTTTTGACTGCAGCCTATAAAATAAGACTTCAGCAGTCTATGCTAGCTTAAAGGGGCCTACCTGATTTACGGTCCTCATCCTAGCTACTCAGTTTCCCTTCTTCCTAAGTTTAAGTCTGCTTCTGAGCCTTCTAATAATAATTGTGGCATTTATTAAATTATTGCTATATGCCAAGCACTGTACTAAGTGCTGAGATAAATGCAATCAGGTCAGACAGTCCCTATCCCACATGAGGTTCAGAGTCCAAGAGGAAGGGAGAAAAAGTATTTCATTCCCACTTTACAGATGAGGAAACTGAGGCCCAGAGAGCCTAAGTGACTTGGCAGGCAATTGGTGACTTGCACCCAGCAGGCAATTGGTGGGGCCTGGATTAGAACCCAGGTCCTCTGACTCCCCAGCTAGTGTTCTTTCCATTAGGCTGGACTGCTTCTGACCTCATCTTGTGCTTCAAAGTCCTAGACATGTGTTTCCCAATTCTTTTTCACAGGATTTCTACGAATGGAACATGAGTTTTCATTTAACACATGGAAAAGTTGATGGTATGCAAGTTTACATAAGAAGGCCCAGAAAGACCACAGAATTCTGTCACTGAACTCGGGGCTTATTGGGGATCAGTCAATTAATTAATCAATGGTATTTACTGAGTACTTACTGTGTGTAGAGCTCCATACTAAGCACTTGGGAGAGTACATTATCACAGAGTTGGTAGACAAGTTCTCCACCCATAGGGAGCTTACAGCCTAGAGGCTTTAAAATTAAAACTCCTTCATTTCAAATTTTCCCAAATTTGACTTGATTTCCCTACAGTCCTCTCAACTGTAAGCTCGTTGTGGTCAGGGAATGTGTCATTTATTCTTATAGTACAGCATTCTGCACACAGTAAGCACTCAATAAATATGATTGAATGAGTGAATAGTGTACTTACCCATGCACTAAGTACAGTGCTCTGCACACAGTAAGAGCTCAATAAATACGATTGACTGATGGACTGTAAGCCCATCTAGACTTTTCTGGGCAGGGAAAGTGCCTACCAAGTCTGATATACTATACTCTCCCAAGTGCTTAGTACAGTGCTCTGGACACTGTAAATGCTCAATAAATATGATTGATTGCTTGATTGTTGGATCTCAGCAGATACTTCCCAGCCCGCCTCTTAACTTTCCTGTGTCTGTCGGGTATACCACCAGAAGCCCATAACCTTGGCATCTTCCTGGACTGCTCACTGACCTTCAGCCCCCTCAATGCTTAGAACAGTGCTTGGCACATAGTAAGCACTTAACAAATACCACCATCATCATCATCATCAAGTAGTAAATCCTCCATGATTCTTCCTCAAAAACATATCCTGGGTCTGCCACTTCCTCTTTACTCAAAGATCTATCCCACCTCACTAATCTGCCTGTTTCCAGTTTCTCTTCCCTTCAGTCCATACTTGGGAAACATCTCTTGACTCCTCATAAACCTCCAGTGGCTACCCATCTCCTTTTGCCTAAAGTAAAACTCCTTGCCATTGGCTTTAAGACACTTCTACAGTTTCTCCAGCTGACAGATCAGCTCTCTCCATCCTCTATTCCTAGATCTCACATTTTGCTCTTCCCAGACTCAATTTTGTGATTTTATTGTTTTATTTTCCTTACGTGTCTGTCGCCATTCCCTTTTCCCCACCTGATTCTTGGGTAGTGAGCCCCTTGGGGGCCTTGGTATTTACTTGTATTTAGAGAAGCAGCATGGCTCAGTGGAAAGAGCCCTGGCTTGGGAGTCAGAGGTCATGGGTTCTAAAGCCAGCTCTGCCACTTTTCAGCTGTGTGACTTTGGGCAAGTCACTTAACTTCTCTGTTCCTCAGTTATCTCATCTGCAAAATGGGGATTAAGGCTGTGAGCCCCATGTGAGACAACCTGATTAACTTATATCCCCCCCAGTGCTTAGAACAGTGCTTGGCACATATTAAGTGTTTAACAAATACTGTCACTATTATTACTGAGCACTGACTCTGTGCTAAGCGATTGGTAGAGTACAATATGACAGTTGGAAGGCACATTCCCTGCCTACAAGAATCTTACAGTCTTGACTAATATCAAATTTGGATTTTTCCCCCAAAATTTAGTACAGTTCTGGCCAAGCTCCTGGAGAGTTTGGGACAGGTAGCAATCTCTTAGTACAACTCCTTGTGCTCAGAAGACAGTCAGTGATAAGTGATTATTTCAACAAATAGTAAAGCCTTTACCCAAAGTGCCTCACTACCTAAGACTTTGATCCAATCAGAGGATTCCCTACGAGCATAGCATCTTCAGATGGAAAGGAAAAATCTAGTCTTCACTCAGAAGGCCCTACTATTTTAGGTAAAGGATTAGGATAAAAAGAGAAATTCCAAGAATTTCTGTCTATGGTTTGTTCTGGATTTTTGCTTTCTTTTGCTTTTTAATAGTACTTGTTAAGCGATTACTGTGTACTAGGCGTTGTTCTTCTAAGTGCTGAGGTAGATACAACATAATCAGCTGGACATAGTCCCTACCCACTTGGGGCTCACAGTCTTAATTACAGGGAGGGGGATTTAATTCCCATTTAAGGATGAGGTAACTGAGGTGCAAAGAAATAAAGTGAATTGTCCAAGGTCACAAAGCAGGCAAACGGAGGAGGCAGGATTAGAACACAGGTCTGAGTTCTTTCTACTAGGCCATGCTATTTCATGTTTACTCTATGTTTGCATAATCCCACTGGTGCCAACAGTTTTTGTTGTTGTTGTTGTTTGCTATGGGATTCCTACCATTCTCACCAGATAGTAAAATTATGAATGATGCCACTGCTGGGTCATCATCATCATCATCATCATCAATCGTATTTATTGAGCGCTTACTATGTGCAGAGCACTGTACTAAGTGCTTGGGAAGTACAAATTGGCAACATATAGAGACAGTCCCTACCCAACAGTGGGCTCACAGTCTAAAAGGGGGAGACCAAATGGTTCATTAACCCCAGAATTATTTAATAGGAATAATAGAATGTTTTGAGGAAAAGTGAACTGGTTGTCATCTTTGACATCATGATTATGGTTAGGGCATTCAAGTCCTTAACTTTTTCCTCATAAATTCATCATGGATCTTTCATCCAAAAGGCATTTCTTGATCCTTTTCACTTGGTTCCAGTAACATTCTCACCATTCATCATCTTTGTTCCATAACTTCAAAGGTTCTGACATCCCGTTGCCCTCTAACTGGGCTGCACATGCAGTACCTCGACTAAGGGTGATCACCCTTTAGGGAAACACATTGTTCGTGTTTTCCACTGAGAAAGCTCTCAGATTGCTGAGGGCGACCTGGGGATAAGCATAAGGCCTCATGTTGTCAACTGACCTTTTACTAGTTGAACTTACTTTGAAATAGGATTGAATGAAATGGGATTGAGAAGCAGTGTTACCTAGTGCATGGTACAGCTCTGGCCTGGGAGTCAGAAGGACCTGGGTTCTACTCTGGCTCTGCCATTTGTCTGCTGTGTGACCTTGGGCAAGTCATTTCACTTCTCTGGGCCTCAGTTACCTCATTTGTAAAATGGGGATTAAGACTGTGAGCTCTATGTGGGACAGGGACTGTGTTCAAACCTGAAAGACAAGCTTGTATCTACCCCAGCACTTAATACAGTTCCTGGCATATAGTGTGTGCTTAACAAATACCATAAAAAATGCTATTTCCATAATACAGGGGCTTATCACTGAAATCCACCAATTTGTGTTGGCCTCTTGTTGTCCCAGATTGCTCACATCAACCAAAATCAAACGAAAGGAGCGATCATTACATTTATTCCCCAAATTCTGAATTTGGAATTCTATTCCCAAAATGCAATATAAAACATAAAATTTAGAAACGCAGCGTCAGTTGGTTATTATTAGAAATCAAAGTAAAAAAAAATACCTGCTGTTCCAGTTTCTTTGACTCATTAACCCTAGAAATCTGATAATAGATTTGATGGCAGTGGAAATGTCACTTTTCAATTGAGAAGAAACAAAGTGTGCTGAAGTCAAGATAACTCATGGTGTCCCTGGAAGAGCTGGAAATAATGGAATGCACCTGGCCTGGGTATAGCCAAGGTAAAAAGAAAAACAGAAGGAGAGAATGTCTATTAAGGAGTGGAATGATATTTCAGCTTTTCTTTCTCACTACTAGAAGGATACTTCCAAATTTGCAAAATTCCTGGGCTTACAAAGTCCATCCCCCTTCCTAGCCCCACAGCACTAATGTACCTATCTGTAATTTTATGTATTCATATTAATGTCTGTCTCCCCCACTAGACTGGAAGCTCTTTGTAGGCAGGGAATGTGGCTCTTATGCTGTTATATTGTACACTTCCAAGAGCTTAGTACAATGCTCCATACACAGTAAGTGTTCATTAATAAAAATGATAATAATAATAATGATATTCATTAAGCAATGTATCAAACACTGTTCTAACTGCTGGGGTAGCTACAAGCTAATCAGGTTGGATGCAGTCCCTGTCCCACATGAGGCTCATAGTCTTAATACCCCTTTTACAGATGAGGTAACTGACACACAGAGACGTTATGACTTGCTCAGGGTCACCCAGAAGACAAGTGGCAGAGTCAGCACAAAAACCCAGGTCCTTCTGACTCCCAAGACCAAGCTCTATCCATTAGGCCATGCTGCTTCTCAATAACTACGATTGATTGATTGACAATGTATATATACAGAAGGCATCATATATTTCATCATCATCAACAACAATTTTTAGTGAGAATCTATTGAATGGAGAGCACTGTCAAGGGCCCTGGGGGAGTATGCATAGCCAGGAAGAGCCTCAATTCTGGGATCAGGGAGTTTACATGTCAATGGGAGTTCCTTATGGGGTACACACAAGGGGATTCTCAGATAGATCTTTTTTTCTATTTGTTAGCCTATTTGATATTTACAAATAATAATGATAATAATAATAATAATAATAATAATCATGATGGTATTTCTTAAGCACTTACTATGCTCCAAGCACTGTTCTAAATGCTGGGGTAGATACAAGGTAATCAGATTGTCAGGTGGGGCTCACAGTCTTAATCCACATTTTACAAATGAGATAACAGGCACAGAGAAGGTGAGTAGCTTGCCCAAGGTCACACAGCAGACAAGTGGCGGAGCGGGATTAAAACCCAAGTCCTCTGACTCCCAACTCCATGCTCTTGCCACTAAGCCAAGCTACTTCTCTGAACCTATTCCTGATATCCTTCTGCTCTAACATCATTTCATCAATACGTATCTTCCTTTGTCCTTCCTTTGTCACTTCCCAAAACCCAGAAGTAAACAGTGTTGCATAATGGCAGCCTGGAGCTCCACAAGAAAGCAAGGGAATTCCAGAAATGGGATTCCTCTCAGAGAAATCCTCTAGTTCTCATTTCTAATCCTTAAGAGTGAAATTCTGGAGTCATTAACAAATCTTCAGCTAATCATGAATAATCATGAGGGCAATCTTTAATTTGAAAATTTTTCATATTATTTAGGACTCAGATCAAATCAAAGCTCTGAATTTCATTTAAATGGGATAGCCAAAAAAAATCCTGTATATTTCTAATGTGATATGCTCCATGGAGTTACTTTAGGTATTTATTTATTTATGAATATTAATGTATGTCTCCTTCTCTAGACTGTGAGCTCATTGTGTTGTTGTGGGCAGGGAATGTGTCTGTTTGTTGTTGTATTGTACTCTCCCAAGCATTTAGTACTCATGGAAAGCACTCAATAAATATGATTGAATGAATGAATGAAGAAGGTAATAAGACTGCACTATCTGGTCCTTCCAGCCTCTGCTTCTCAAAGCCTCCTTTCCATCATGCATCACCTGTACTGTAGCTCTGAGACAAAAAAGAAGATGGGGGATTTGGGACTAACTGGATATTACCCAAACCCACCTCTCTGTCACTGAAAACTCTCCTACCCCAAAGCCTCACATTTCCTCTTGCCTTCAAGACAACTCTACTCACAAAAACCAAACTTCTCACCTTCTTTCCCAAACCCTGTCCTCCCCCTGTCTTTCCCTTCACTGAAAACAACACCACTATCCTCCCTGTTTCCCAAGCCTGCAACCTTGGCATTATCCCTGACATCCCTCTCATTCAACATGCATAGTCAATCTGCTAACAAATCCTGTGAGTTGTACCTTAAAAAAATGGTTAGAATCTCCCCTTTCCTCTCCATTCAAACTGCTCCTATGCTGATCGAAGCATTTATCATATCCTGCCTTGACTGTGGTATCACCTACCTCTCTGTACTCCTTGCTTCCTGTCGCTCCCAACTCCAGTACATTCCATTCTGCTGCCTGGATCATTTTCCTAAAACAACAGTCAGTCCATGTCTCCCCACTCCTCAAGAACCTCCAGGGGTTGTCTATCCACCTCATCATGAAACAGAAATTCCTTACCATAGGCTTTAAAGCACTCAATCAGCATGTCCCCACATATCTTGCCTGGCTGATTTCCTACTACAATCCAGTAAACACAGTTCACTCCCCTAACACCAGCTTACTCACTGTACCTGTATCTCATCTATCTCACCACAGGCTCCTTGTCCACATCCTCCAACCTGGAATTCCCTCTCTCTTCCCCACCTGCAAAGCTTCCTTAAAATCACATCTCCTCCAAGAGGGCTTCCTCTATTAAGTCCTCATTTTCCCTTCTCTCTCCTTTTTGCATCTTCTATGCACTTGGATCTTTACCCTTTAAGCACTTGATATTCATCCCACTCTTGGCCCCATAGCACTTGGGTACATTTACATGTCTGTCTCTCTAGACTGGAAACTCCTTATAAGCATAGAACAAGTTTACAAACTCTGTTGTATTGCACTCTTCCAAGTGCCTAGTATAGTGCTCCACATACAGTAAGTTCTTAATAAACACCATTGATTATGTGAATTTAGAGATGGAAAATAAACAACAAGGGATGTTGTAGATTTATATCTGTAAATGCAAGAGTGTGACCTAATAGGAAACTTTATCAGGAATACCCGAGAAGAATCAAAACTCCAACAAAAATGAACAATGTGTCAATTCCTGAATAGAGATAATTGATGCTTTTAGGGATTGCTATAACTGAAATACAGCTTAGTAGTAAAGGGTTTTACATTGCTAAATGCCACAGAAATTACAGTCTTTTGGACTGTAAGTTCCTTGTGGTGCAGAATGTGTTTACTAGCTTATTGTATTATATTCTTCCAAGCCCTTAGTTCAGTGCTCTGCACACAGTAAGCACTCAGGAAAATACCATTGATTGATTGATTGAATTTCCCTGTCAGAATATAGATTTGGGACCACGATCAATCAATAGTATTTACTGAGCTCTTACTGTGTGCAGAGCACTGTATAAGCACTTGGGAGAGTACAATACAGTAGAGCAGGCAGACATGATCCCTGCCCTTAAAATACTTACACTTTAGTGGAGTGGAGAAACCTATAGTCTGGTGGATTGTACCATCCATGTAATGTGAAGAAAAGTCTCTTACTATCTTTGCTGTGAGGTTGGGTATTGTATGAAGAGGAGCAATACTGAGTTAGGAACAAGAGAGACCTTTCAACCAGTGAGGGCTGTTCACCACTCAATCTAGGGGGAACAGAGAGGTATAGAATCTCCCTTATGGAGACCTATAAGAACAAGCTAGAGATATTCACCGGCTCAGAATATTTAGTTATGAAATGTCAAAGGATGAACAAAGTGATATCTGGATGTTTCTAATTTGAATGTTAATCCTCTCAAAGATAAATACTGCAAAATAACCAGATTGCAAAGAAAAATTATCTTTGTAACAGGAATCACTTCTTCTTCTGCACCATCCCTACTTCATGGCTATAACTCCTCTCTCTCGGCTTCAAGGCTCTGCATCACCTAACCCCCTCCTACCTCACCTCCCTTCTTTCCTTCTACAGCCCAGCCCGCACCCTCTGCTCCTCTGCTGCTAACCTCCTTACTGTGCCTCATTCTCGCCTGTCCCGCCATCAACCCCAGGCCCATGTCCTCCCCCTGGCCTGGAATGCCCTCCCTCTGCACATCTGCCAAGCTAGCTCTCTTCCTCCCTTCAAAGCCCTACTGAGAGCTCACCCCCTCCAGGAGGCCTTCCCAGACTGAGCCCCCTCCTTCCTTTCCCTTTCCTCCCCCTCCCCATCCCCCCCACCTTACCTCCTCCCCCTCCCCCCAGCACCTGTATATATGTATGTATGTTTGTACATATTTATTACTCTATTTTACTTGTACATATTTATTCTATTTATTTTATTTTGTTAATATGTTTTGTTTTGTTGTCTGTCTCCCTCTTCTAGACTGTGAGCCCGCTGTTGGGTAGGGACCGTCTCTATATGTTGCCAACTTGTACTTCCCAAGCACTTAGTACAGTGCTCTGCACACAGTAAGCACTCAATAAATACGACTGATTGAATGAATGAATGAATGAATGAATGAATGAATGAATGAATGAATGGCTTTGAGAGCTCAGCCCTCTGCTGTTGTCAGCCGAATTCTGTCTATTAAAGATTTGGATAAGCAGGAAAGAAACTGGATCTATCAGGGGAATAGCCTTAAGAGTATCTGTGGGTAGAAATAGACTCTGATCTTTTTTCCTCCAGATGCAAGAACGGAAACCAGGATGATTTCTAGAATATCAAGTTCTTAATCAGATAGGAGCCCTGATACTAGTGGAAAGTATTTTCTTTCTCTTCTTCCATCTCTTTTTACTCCTCTTTCTCCATCTCTTCTCTCTCTTTTCTTTGCTGAGGGGAGTGTCCCATTAACTGACCTTGTTCATAGAATCGTTATCATTAAGTGTTAAAATCTTAGAGCTATTAGAAGCTGCAAATGGTCATCTGATTCAACCTTCCACCTCCAGGTGAATAATTAAATAATTCTTACAAGATAAGTGCTTATTCTCTATATTAAAATCAACACGGATGGAGTCGCCACAGCTAGTTAGTCTGTTGTCTGTTCCAGTGTCTCATAACTCTGATAGTCAAAAAATTCTAATGTCCAATTTTCTCCTACTATGATTTGATCAGGAAAGGTTGCCAAAGAATTAGTTATCCAAACAGACAAGTTCTGTTGACTCAGGAACAAATTTTACTAATACTGATAATTACAAAAAAGTTACTAGAGGCCAGATATGTTAAGCCCTGAACCCCAAAGAATTCTAAGGGGCAATTGGGAAAGCAATAAAAAGGGGAAATTGCATCTAATCACCCAAGAAAAATGCAAGTTCTCCAATTAAGATTATTCAAGTTAGATAAATGACACACAACATTTCTAAATATGCACCCTCTTTTGACTTTCAGCACATTGGTTTCGACTTTTCAACACCAGTTTCCTCCTTGGCACTACCTCTGGGGTGGTGGGCAGTGAAGGGAGGATACTACAATGCTACAACAAATGGAGAAATCATTTTGAAGTTTGTAAATGTGGGGGAAGAAAGGAGGGAAACTTTAAAGAGAGTGGGGCCAGAGTGGTAAAGCTAGGGGACACAGAGAAAGGTTGGTTAATGTAGCTATATTAATCATTCATAATATTAATGAAACGCAGTTCTTAATGAATACTAAATTCTGGACAATTTTGGTAAAATACGGTATCTTACCTTGGTTCAGGAACAAATCCTCCATCCACAGAATTGTTCCTATGAAAAATTGGTTCCATCTTTCAACATCTTGACAAGATGCAATTTTCTAGGACTAATGGTGTGGCAAATCCAAGGACTACCAGTGTCAAAAAACAGCACAGTTTCTTATGAATATGATTAGAAAAGTGAAAGCTTAGAAAGGAAATGGGAGAAATGGCTGCCTTCTGAGCAAAGGAGGAGGGGTAAATATGAGCTCTCCATATAAACAAATCATCAGAATCAACTTGCAATCTCCTGGAAGAACATAAAATACTGTAAAGCAATAAGTATGGATTTTTGAAGAGCAGTTAATTCCGCAAATCAATCAGCCTTTTTTTATTTTTCCAATGGTATTTGTTAAGTGTTTACTATGAACCAGGCACTGTCCTAAGCATTGGAGAGATGCAAGCTAATCAGACTGCACAGAGACCATGCCCCATGTGAAGATCACAGTCGTAATCCCTACTTTACAGATGAGGTAACTGAGGCAGAGAGAAGTTAAGTGACTTACCCAAAATCACACAGCAAACAGGCGGTGGAGCCGATATTAGAACTCAGGTCCTCCAACTCCTAGGCCCATGCTCTTTCCACTAGGACATGATGTTTCAATCAATGGCATTTACTGAATGGTCACTGTGTGCAGAGCACTGTGCTAAGATCGTTATGGACAGGGAATGGGTCTGCTAATTCTGTTGCATTCTTCCAAGCACTTAGTACTGTGCTCTACATGTAGTAAGCACTCAATAAATTCGATTGATTGATTCAAAACACTTGGTAGAGTACAATACAATAGTTGGTAGACACATTCCCTCCCCACAAGATTCTTATGCACAAATGTAATTCCCTTCTGTCCTAAAATGAATGATCACACAGTCTAAGGGAAGACAAAGATAGATGCAGTCACCCACTTTGTCAGGAGGGGCAAGGCCCACTCCCCTAGGGGAACCTCCTGAAGTCCCCACCCAGGAACCTGGAACACTTATAAGTACTAATAATACTAATATTATTCCAGCGCTTAGAACAGTGCTTTGCACATAGTACGCACTTAATAAATGCCATCATTACTATTACTAACAATAACTAATAATAATGTTATTTGTTAAGTGCTTACTATGTGTCAGGCAGTGTTCTGAGCTCTGAGGTGGACACAAGCAAATCAGTTTGAACACAACCTTTGTCCTGGTTGGGGCTTGAGTCTCAATACCCATTTTAGAGATGACGTAAATGAGGCCCAGAGAAATGAAGTGACTGGTCCAAGGTCACAAGGACAAGTGGTGGAGCTGGGATTAGAACCCATGACCTTCTGACTCCCAGCCCCATGCCCTATCCACTATGCCATGCTGCTTCTGGAAGTCCTGGCACTCCTAGTCCTGATACCAGGAATCCTCAATGCACACACACCCTTGGAAAAAAGATATAAGGATGGTTTATTAGAATTTAGCAAGTCCCCAACCTGGTGCCTCTGAAGCGGTGTGGCTTAATGGACAGATCATGGGCATGGGAGTCAGAGGACGTGGGTTCTAATCCTGGCTCCACCACTTGTCTGCTGTGTGACCTGGGGCAAGCCCCTTCACTTCTCTGTGCCTCAGTTCCCTCATCTGTAAAATGGGGATTAAGACTGTGAGCCCCCCGTGGGACAACTTGATTAGCTTGTATCTACCCCAGTGCTTAGAACATTGCTTGGCACATAGTAAGTGCTTAAAAAATACTATTATTATTATTATTACCATCCCAAATAAATGACAAGCCTAGAATAATAATAATAATAATAATAATAATAATAATAATGGCATTTATTAAGTGCTTACTATATGCAAAGCACTGTTCCAAGCACTGGGGAGGTTACAAGGTGATCAGGTTGTCCCACGGGGGGCTCACAGTCTTAATCCCCATTTTACAGATAACTGAGGCACAGAGAAGTTAAGTGACTTGCCCAAAGTCACACAGCTGACAAGTGGCAGAGCCGGGATTTGAACCCATGACCTCTGACTCCAAAGCCCACGTTCTTTCCATTGAGCCACGCTGCTTCTCTGTCCTTGAAACAAGCCCACACTTCGGCCTGTTCTGACTTTGGGCATAGATATAATCACAGTACTCATGCCAGGAGCACAGGTCTTGGCCCTGCAGCCGGTCTCTAGCGTGACGGAGTTCTCTTGCACTGGTTCGGAGAGCACAGATGCAAGGTCCCACCACTGTATCACGCAAGTTCAGAATTATAGCTGCAACCAAACTCATCTCCATTCGGTGCTGGTTTGATGTCACACAGTATAAACAAGAACTCTCCACCGCTACCAGATGATGTAGGTCCGAGACATCCAAGTTGGGCTTTGGGATCATTCGTCCTGTTCCCGTAGGCAAGATAGGCTGTATGACACTGAACGGTTTGCCCTCCTAGGGGCAATATAACTTTTCCCTCATAAGACTAACATATAGCAGTATTAGGATATAGACTGCCAATACATTCTCCCCTGGACTTGGTATGGCCTTTCCTCCTTTTAGGGTGTCCTTTTAAACAAGTCCCAGTTTCTCCCACAGTAAGATTACTTTAGGCCTTCTCTTGGAGCGACATGACCTCGTGGAAAAATCAAAGGCATGGGAGTCTGAGGATCTGCGTTCAGATCCCAGCCCTGACACTTACTGCTGTGTAATCTTGGGCAAGTCACTTAACCTCTCTGTGCCTCAGTTGCCTCATCTATAAAATGGGGATTCAATATTCATTCTTCAATCATATTTACTGAGTGCTTACTGTGTGCACAGCACTGTACTAAGTGCTTGGAAAGTTCAATTTGGCAACAGAAACAATCCCTACCCAACAATGCACTCACAGTCTAGAAGGGGGGAGACAGACAACTAAACAAAACTAGTAGACAGGCATCAATAGCATCAATATGAATAAATAGAATTGTCTGTTATTATTTATTTTACTTGTACATATTTATTCTACTTATTTTATTTTGTTAATATGTTTTGTTTTGTTTTCTGTCTCCCCCTTCTAGACTGTGAGCCCACTGTTGGGTAGGGACCATCTCTATATGTTGCCAACTTGTACTTCCCAAGCACTTAGTACAGATCTCTGCACACAGTAAGCACTCAATAAATACGATTGATGAATGAATGAATGAATGTTCTTCTTCCTAATTAGACAGTGAACCCCATGTGGGACCTGGCTATCTTGCATCTACCCCAGCACTTGGTACAGGGCTTGGCACATAATAAGTGCTTAAGAAATATTATCATCATCATCATCATCATTATTTTTATCATTATTTCCCTGACAACATCCATCCTTTGGGCAAGGGGTTTCTCTCTCACCTTGCCTTATTGGGTCCTTACTCTGTTACCCAGAGGCCCTAGCAAAAGGGTGATATGCCAATCAGTGGGTGAACTAGAAAACCAGGGTAAATAGTTTTTTCAACAGGTGTCAGAAAAAAAAATCTGCAAGACTTCTATTATAGATGCACTCTCTTTTGGCTTTTTAAAGATGTCACACTGACCATCAACAGTTAAGCAGACTGCAACACTCTGCGCTATTAATAATTAGCTGCCCCCTCCTCAGAATCCCAGCAGGAGCTCATTCTCCAGGTCCTGGAGTTCCAGAACAACTATACAAGTCCATTTTTAGTGTGCAACCTGTCCACTCAATTCCTCCCCACCACACCGCTGTTGACGTGGTCTTAGGATGGGAGTCTGCACGACTCTGCTTCTCAGGGAAAAATTCAGTCTGAATACAGGAAAAATTGCACTGCAACAGAGCAGAAGCAGAGAAAAAGCAAAGTTGGACAACAGCTTCACTTGATCCTTTAAACAAGTTGAATGCTTTCTGAGTCTGTCAGTGCCGAGCTTTCTTCTCAAGGAAGACAATTGAGAAAAACCTCACTAAAACATCAGACTGCATATTCCTTGTGGGCAGGGAACATGTCTGCCAACTCGGTTGCATTAGTCTCTCTCAAACGCTGACAATAGTGCTCTGTGCACAATAAGCCCTCAAAAAATACCACTGACTGACGGATTAGAAGGAGAAAGCACAACCAGCGGTAGAAGGGCTATGCTAGGGGGAGGCTTCCTCAGAGCTAACATCAATCTTTAAGGAGGAGGCTCAGGATCTATTTATGGAGGACAATTCACCTCTTACAGAACTGTGCAAGTTATTTTCTTGGATCTAATCCTTATATTCACCTGTTCAGACCTTCAGAAGAAATTCCTCAACAATGTGGGACAGGGACTGTGTTCAATTTCATTGAACTGTTTTTACCCCACCACTTAATACAGTGTTTGGCACCAAGTAAGTGTCTAATAGCACTATTAGTTTAGTGTTGTTATAATTATTATTATCATCATTATTTGCACAAGATATATTCAAGTGGTCAGGTGTGCTAGACTAGACTCAAATACAGTCATGTGTCTCAAAGACAATTTACTGTAATTCTGTATATTTTGAGATAGAAAGTAGTCCTAGAAAAACCTACCCCCTCCAAATGGAAGATTTTGAGTAGAACCTGCTCAGTAGCAGTGAGCTGTCAACATCAGCACACTTTGTGCTAGGGTATGGGCTTTCTTCGCGGGAGCTGACAATTACACATAACACATTGCTTCTGGAGGATCCAGTTCTGCACAATTCACAGTTTGTGAACACAAAGAACTAATGTGGCTGCAGAGAGAACACAATCTATTATTATTCCTTGAAGAGCAATTTGCTCTCTCAACAACATTGAAAGAGTATTCTGGATCTTTGGTTCCCATATTTCCTGCCTACTGTTTGGAATCACTTTTCTCACATCCTCTCCCTCAGGCTCCTCTGCACAAACCCATCTTTACCCTTTTTGGTCTCCCCCAAATTCGTCGTGGGTAGACTGATTCCAACTGAAAAACTATCCCTGAAATCAAAGCAAAACCTGAGAGAAATCTGGAAGTATATATTGCCTCAGTTCGTAAAGTTCGCCTTTACCCTCCGATCCCTTAGCCCTAGCCTAATCTTAGCCTTAATCTTGGGATCCTTTTGGGTTCCTAGTTTTTCCACTTCTATTCTATGTGCAGAATGGGCCCACCCCTACATTTTGACTAATTTTTTTATTGTATTAAGCACTTATCATTCTCTAGGCACTCTAGAAAGTGCTGGGAAAGATAAAAGTTAATCAGGTTGGACATAGTCTATGTCCCACATAGGATTCACAGTCTTAGTTTCTATTTTACAGATGAGGTAACTGAGGCCAGGGTAGTTAAGTGATTTACCCAAGGTCACACAGCAGACAAATGGCTGAGCCAGGATTAGAACCCAAGTCCTTCTGACTTCCAGGTCTGTGCTCTACCCACTAGGAAACACTGCTTCCTACTTCTACCACTCATGAAGGGTGCGGCAGGGTGAACTGATAATTGTTTTTCACCAAATGTCACAATGCAGAGAGGTTTGAAGGTGTCAAACGTTCAAAACAAAAGAGGATACACTTCTTCATTCAGTACTAGAAGCATGTATAATTTGTAATAACAAAAAGTTATTACAGGCCAAAAGAGCAATAAACTCATGAAGGGTTTGGATAAATTAATGGATAAGAAACTCAAGTTGGGTTACTAATACATTGGGTTGGGAGCAGCATGGCCTAGTAAAAAGAGAATGGGCCTGGAAATCTAATCCCAGTTTATGCCACTTGCTTGCTATGTTACTTTGGGCAAGTCACATAATTTCTCGGTGCTTCAGTTACCTCATCTGTAAAATGGGGATTAACTCTCTGATCCACCTGTGGGACATGGACGGTGTCCAACCCGATTATCTTGTAGTTACCCCAGCACTTAGTTCAGTGCCTGACACATTGTAAATGCTGAAGAAATACAATAATTTTAAAAAAAGTTTAAGAGGAAGATTTGGCTAGTTTAGAAGAGTGTGGTATTCAATCGGATTTATTGAGCGCTTACTGTGTGCAGAGCACTGGACTAAGCACTTGGGAAGTACAAGTTGGCAACATATACAGACCGTCCCTACCTAACAGTGGGCTCACAGTCTAGAAGGGGGAGATATATGAAGAGTCCTGATGAATGACTGGAATAAAAAGGTAGGGATGCTAGATATTATATAGATAATCCCTAGTGATTAGGATGGATGAAGTAAAGGCACCTATCAGATCATTTCTCTAAACAGCTTTTGGCTCCATCCACCAATGAGAAAAATCAAATACCAATTGACCTGATATCGAATTGCTTATGTGGTTATGTTTCCTATGTCTTAAACTAATTTACATGTAGACTCCATAATAGCCTAAAAAAATCCACAAAATACTGAGATTCTTTCTAAAGCAATTGATTTTCAAAAAATTTTTTGAAGAAACTCTATGTTCACACATCCAGTGTTTACCACAAAAGAACACAATCTGAGATCTAGAAGCACACCAGTAACCACAAACCCCATTGTTTAATATGAACATAGTACTGCTAAACCGATTGTTACATGTATATTTTTTATCTTCAATAGTATTTACAGAGTGCTTACTCTGTGTGCCACCATACTAGATCCTGAGGGAGGGCCGGGAATATATCTGTTAATTGTTGTATTGAACTCTCCCAAGTGCTTAGTACAGTGCATACAGTAAGCGCTCAATAAATACGACTGAGGGAATACATAGAAATATTAAATAAGGTACCTGTACTCCAGTGATTCACAATCTAATGAGGTAGCTAAGCAAATATAAAAAACCCATAAAATTAAATGTGAAATCACTGATCACAATTAGACCAGTAACAAATCTAAATATATGAAGATAGTGAGACTATAGACTATAGACTGTAAACTTGTGGGTAAGGAACATGTTTTTCAACTCTATATTGTACTCTCCCAAGTGCTTTGTATGGTGTTCTGCAAATGGTCTTGTCTTCTCTTATGCCGTTGAGTCATTTCCGACCCATAGAGACACCACAGACAACATCTCCCCCAGAACGCCCCACTCTCCATCTGCAACCATTCTGGTAGTGTATCCATAGAGTTTCCTTGGTAAAAATCTAGAATTGATTTACCATTGCCACCTCCCACGCAGTAAACTCAAATCTCCACACTCGACTCTCTCCCATGTTGCTGCTGCCCAGCATGGGTGAGTTTTGACTTGTAGCTGATTGCCTTCCACTCATTAGCCACTGGTCAAGCTAGGAATGAAGTAGGTAGGCCTCTACTTGACTCTCCCTCCCATAGCTGAGACTGGTAGAGCACTGGAAACTCTCCAGTTGCGACCCTGAGAGGGTCTGTAAATGGTAAGTGCTCAATAAAATCCATTGATGGAGTCATGAGTTTTATGTAGAGATCAGGCAACAGAAAAGACCAACAAAGTCATAATTCTATTTTGTAAAATAACTTGCTGATGTTTTGAAGACTAGATCTCCATTTATGATACTCCAAAGCCAGTAAACATGTGTATTTTGTCTCCGACAATAGGAAGACAAATATTTAACGTAGTAACCGGGGAGAAGCTAACTGCGAGATTGATGGTTTGACATTAGGAGTAAAACCAACAAAGGATAGTCAGCATTAGATAAATGTTTTGTATTTAACCTATACTGTCTCTACACCTGTGCATCTCAATCTTCCAGTATAAGGGCATAAAAACTGATTTATTTAATACCCTTTTTTCCTTTAATGCCACTGCTTTATTTTCTCAGCACTTTCTGAAATTGCTTTTTGTATGGATGTGTTAGTGCTTTTCTAGTCAAAAATTAAAATTTGAGCTCCAATTTTTATGTTTAGAGCCCTGAGTTTAGGATTTAATAGTTTGGTGTCCTTTTAAATCTGACTAGGTTCATCAAGTTCCAAAATGCACTGGCACTCATGACAGCATATTCACTTTTCAATCCTCATCTAGACTGTAAGCGTCTTGTGGGCAGGGAATGTGTCTACCAACTCTGTTCTATTGTTCCCTCCCAAGTGTTTAGTACAGTGCTCTACATACAGTAAATGCTTAATAAATACAATTGATTTATTTTCACCATATCATACCTCAGAATCTTTGTTCTAGGCAAAGCCGTTCCCAGCTATTCAGATCCTTCAGACCATGGTCCAGCCAATCAATCCCAAGAAGTAGGTTATGTGGACAGAGATGGCTACAAAAAATGACTGGCTTAATAATAATAACGATACTTGTTAAGTAAGCACTTCCTCGGTGCCATGCACTATTCTAACCACAAGGACAGATACAACTTAATCATATTGGATACTGTCACCAGCCCATATGGGCTCAGAGTCTAGGTAGGAGGGAGAAGGATTTAATCTCCATTTTACAGATGGAGTAACTGAGGCACAGAGAAGTTAAATAACTTGACCAAGGTCACACATCAGAAACATGGCAGAGCAAGATTAAAACACAAATCCTGTGACTCCCAGCCTCATATTCTTTCCAGTAGGCCGCACTTCTTCTCAATGTTTACCCTTTTAGAAACTGATTGAAAGTATGTTAAGGTAAGCCTGGTTATTTTTTTTTTCCAGTATTCATGCCCCTCAGCTAAAGACCCTGCTAAATACAAACTGCTATGAGGATTGACTTTCTCATTTTGATTCTGGGATATGGGTACTTAAAACCTGTGCAGAAGAACTGATTATAGTGCTAGTGACTTGAGGAGTACAAGTCAAACTCTCCCATCGCTACCCGTCATGTTCTAGTTGGGGCACAGAGTATAATAGTGAATGAACAGACAGCCAGGGATGCAGCATATTGTGAAGTACATGTTCCATCTTTGCCCATATTAGCCAGCCACAGGCAGAACCAGGACTAGAACCCAGGTCTCCTTATTTCCAGAGTAATAATAATAATAATAATAATGATGGCATTTATTTTAAGCACTTACTGTGTGCAAAGCACTGTTCTAAGTGCTGGGTAGTGTTCTTGTCAGGGGTTAAATGCAAAAGGAACAGTATTTTTTAATGGTAATTGTTAAGTGCTTAATATGTTCCAGACACTGTCCCAAACTCTGGACAGTTTATGGGGTAGATTCAAGATAATCAAGCTGGACAGAGTCTCTGTCCCACATGGATCTCACAGTCTTAACCCCCATTTTACAGATAAAGCCATTGAGGCCCAGAGAAGTGTAGCATCTTTCCCAAGGTTACACAGCAGAAAGGTGAAGAGCCAAAATTAAAAATTAGATTCTCTGTCTCCCTTTTAACATTTTCTCGCTTCTATTAATTTCTTTGCTCTAATGGAAACACCCTGAAGAGGGTCCCCTAGATTTTGAAGCAGTCCCAGGAAGAGGTAACTTGAAGGAACTGACTTTAACCTCTTTAATTCATTAGCTAACATAGAAATAGTTGCTGAGAGTCATCACCCTCAACTTCGAATATTTTGAATTTGTAAAGGCTTTTATTTTTCCCAAAGTATTTTTCACATTGTTTCATAGTCACTGCATCCCGTGAAGCAGGTAGAGATAACTATAATTATCCCATTTTAAAGATGAAACACAGAGAGTTTTAGTAGCTTGTTTGAGGTCACACAGTATATCAGCAGTAGAATTGGCACTAGAGTACTGCTCTCCCTCCTATTTAGATGTGAGCCCTATGCAAGACAGGGAATGTGTCCAATCTAATTAACTGGTAACTACCCCAGCACCTAACTGTTTGTCGCATAGTAAATGCTTAACAAATTCCAGAAAAACAAAAACAAAAAAGAACAGATCACCTCAATGCCAAATGTGTCATCTTTCCACTAGACCATGGTCTTTCACCAGTGCCTACAACATGCTTTTTATACAGAATTTTTCCCCAAGATTAACAGGGAGCTTTAAGATGTTTTAAGCTTTCCTAAAAATATTCTTATGACAGCTGACAAAGTCTTTACAATTCAAACTGTTTTTGTAACTGCTTAATTTTCTATTCAGATTCAGATTTAATGTGAGAACAATTACATTAAAAATAGTGCCCTTTTTATGAAAGTTTTTTTTTTCCTCTTTTAGCAATTGATAGCAAGCAAATAAGTGAATGTCTACCTCCCTCTGCTAGATTATAAACTTCCTTCGGGCAGGGATCATGTCTACTTTCTCTATCTTACTTTCCTAAGTGCTTGGTAAAGTGCTCTGCTCATAGTAAGTGCTCAGTAAATACCACTGACATCTCCTGTGACTTACAAAAACAATTAGAAAATCCATTAACACCCATTTAAAGAGGATTGGGCCTTAAGTCTCATTCCCCTGTGTTCCTTTATGTTGGGATGTGAATTTTGAATGTTTCTTTTTAGTTTTTATTTTGAATCTGAAGCTCAAGAGCTCCACATAAAAGAGGCTCATTTACAGAATCAGAGTGATTCATTTTTCAGCCTCTCTGCCTGATATGACAGCCAACATGAATTCTTGTGATACTGCTTTAATAAAACATGAATAAAAGGTTAAGGTGTCAATTAAGCACCAATTCACCTATTTTATTAGAGAACTTCTTCAGAATGTTGAAACATTCTTTTTAGTGGGGCTATACTGAACATGAAATCCAGGAGGTCTCTGTCAGACAATCGGAACACAAATGTTTCACTGGAATTGTTTGGTGAAACTTTTCTGTGGTTCCTACCACATTAATATGTCCAGAATAGAGTTAACATATTCTGACAGCCTGGCAGATCCCTTCAACAGTAAATCTATTCAATTTTTACCAGTCTGCATGAGAGGCTCTCTTCCTCCCTTCAAAACCCTACTGAGAGATCACCTCCTCCAGGAGGCCTTCCCAGATTGAGCCCCCTTTTTCCTCTCCTCCTCCCCATCCCCCCCACCCTACCTCCTTCCTCTCCCCACAGCACTTGTATATATTTGTACAGATTTTTACCTCTATTTTACTTGTAATATTTACTATTCTATTTATTTTGTTAATGATGTGCATATAGTTTTAATTCTATTTGTTCTGACGATTTTGACACCTGTCTACATGGTTTGTTTTGTTGCCTGTCTCCCCCTTCTAGACTGTGAGCCCATTGTTGAGTGGGGACCGTCTCTATATGTTGCCGACTTGTACTTCCCAAGTGCTTAGTACAGTGCTCTGCACACAGTAAGCACTCAAGAAATATGAATGAATGAATTAATGAAATCCTGAGTCTGAACAGGCAGCTGCTGGGGAATTAAACAGAACGCTTCATTCACCACATGGCCCAGGTATGAACCATACATTTACCTGCTATGGAGCTGGCAAATCAGCATCAATAGATGGCAGCAGGCTCTTTCCTACTCTGGAAACTCTATTTTTATTTCTCTGATCCCAGCTGAGTGGGATTTGGCTGATTATTTTCATATATAACATTACTGAATGTATCAACTTTATTTTAAATATTAGGGAAGTCACATACGTAGCCACATCTGCCTTCTTCTACATGGAAATTAGTTCAGTGTCTGTCTCCCCCACTAATAGTGAGCTCCTTGTTGGAGGGTACCACGAACACTCATTCGACTGCATTCTTCCAAGTACTTAGTAGAGTGAGCTACACTGAAGCAGAATGGCTTAGTGAATAGAGAACACGACAATGTCAGGAGCCATTTGTTCTAATTCTGGACAAGGCACTTAACTTCTCCATGCTTCAGTGTCCTTATTTAAAATCCATTATACCTGCCTCTTGGGTTGTGAGCCCTTTTGTGGAGAAAAGTGCTTAGCAAATAATAAGCACTTATCAAATACCATTACTATTATTATTATAGTAGTGAATATTATGACAGTAATTATTATGAATACTATCAATCACACTAGGTACTAAATAAATCTACTGATTGAGTGATAATTACTCCTAATGGTGTATTTCCTTATCCTGTCCTCTCCTGGTTCTCCTCCTATCTCTTTGGCCTCTCATTCTTAGTCTCTTTTGCGGTCTTCTCCTCTGCCTCCCACCCCCTAACTGTGGGAGTCCCTCCAGACTCAATTCTGGGGCCCCTTATATTCTTCCTCTACACCCACTCCTTTGGAAAATTCATCCATTCCCATGACTTCAACTATCATCTCTACACAGATGACTCCCAAATCTACCTCTCCAGTCCTGACTACTCTCCTTTGTAGTTTTGCATTTCCTCCTGCCTTTGGGACATATCTATTTGGGTATCCCACTGACACCTCAAACTAAGAGTGTCCAAAACAGAACTCCTTATCCTCCCACCCAAACCTTTTCCTCCCTCAGTCTTTCCCTTCACTAAAGACAACCCCATTATTTTCTCCGTCTTGCAAGCCCGTTACCTTGGCATTATCCTCAATTCATCTCTCTCAATCAACCCACATATTCGAACTGTCATCAAATCATCAGTTCTACCTTCATAACATCACTAAAATCCACACTTCCCTCTCCATCCAAACTCCTACTATATTGATCCAAGCACTTATTTTTTCTCCTTGACTACTGCATCAGTCTCCTCACTGACCTCCCTGCCTCGTCTCTCCACTCCAGCCCATACTTCACTCTGTTATTTGGATTTATTCATTCATTCATTCAATCATATTTATTGGGTGCTTACTCTGCACGGAGCACTGTACAAAGTTCTTGGAAAGTGCAATTGAATTATTTTTTTTTAAAAAAAGCTTTTAGTACACATCTCCCCTCTCGAAAGAACCTCCAGTGGTTGTCTATCCATTTCTGTATCAAATAGAAACTCCTTACTATCAACTTTAAAGCACTCAGTCAGCTTGCCCACTACAATCATACCTTGATTTCTTATGACAACGCAGCCCACTCCACTCCTCTTGTGCCGTTTCACTCACTGTTCCTTGACCTCATCTATCTCATCACTGAACACTTGCATGTGTTTCATACCAAAAAAAAACCCCAAAACCCCCAAAAACCCGCTCATTTGTTTCTGTACCTATGGCCTTAAAGGCCTGCAAAGAGAACATTTGAAGAGTTAAAGGAAATATGACCCACATGCAGATTTTCTCTTTTCTTTTTAACCACCTCAGCCTTAGCATCCTTGTGTTTTATTCTAAGCATGTGAGCCCCTGGAGGGCCAGGGATCATGTCTAACTCTCACTTGTGCATTTTTTCCCCCAGTGCTTAGTACAGAGCTCTACACACAGTAGTTCTTTAATAAATACTATTGCTATTACTACTACTATTACTCCTCCTACTACTATGTTGCCAACTTTACTTCCCAAGCGCTCAGTACAGTGCTCTGCACACAGTAAGTGCTCAATAAATACAATTGAATGAATATGTCCTCCCTCTGACCTAGAACTGCCTCCCTCTTTATATGCAATGCATTACTCCTCTCTCCATTTTCAAAGTGTTATCAAAAAATCATACCTCCTCCAAGAAGTCTTTCCCAACTAAGCCCTCACTACCCCTACTCCTTCATTCTTCTGTGTCAACTATGCATTTGGATCTGTACCCCTGAAGCAATTGATATTCACCCCACCCTCAGCCCCACAGTGTGTATGTACATATATGCATACATACATGTATATGTATACTATATATATATATATATACAAATAAAATAAAAATATATATATAGCCATAATTAATTTTAAGGTCTGTCTAATTTTAATTTGTAGTTTGGTAGTGTTATATTGAACTTCCCCAAGTGCTTAAAGCAATGCTCTGCCCGCCGTAAGCATTCAATAAATAATAATAATAATAATAATAATAATGGCATTTCTTAAGAACTTACTAAGTGCAAAGCACTGTTCAAAGCACTGAGGAGGCTACAAGGTGATCAGATTGTCCCACGTGAGGCTCACAGTCTTAATCCCCATTTTACAGATGAGGTAACTGAGGCACAGAGAAGTTAAGCAACTTGCCCAAAGTCACACAGCTGACAAGTGGCTGGGCCAGGTTTATTCATTCAGTCATTCATTCAATCGTATTTATTGAGTGCTTACTGTGCGCAGAGCACTGTACTAAGCGCTTGGGAAGTACAAGTTGGCAACATATGAAGACAGTCCCTACACAACAGCGGGCTCAGGGTTTAGAACACATGATCTCCAACTCCCAAGACAGTGGTCTTTCCACTGAGCCACACTGCTTCTCTATCTTACATATCTTACATACCTTATAACATTAATACTAACTCATGCACATATTCACTTTTTCCTCTTCTTTCTATACATAATTATTTTACTATCCAACTCCCCAACTAGATTGCATGCTCCCCAAGGGCAGGGACTATGTCTACTAACTCTATTGTCCTCTCCAAAGCACATAATGCATTGCTCTGTACACAACAGCATTCAGGAATAGGAATGATTAGTTATAATAATAATAATAATGGCATTTGTTAAGCGCTTTCTATGTGCAAAGCACTGTTCTAAGTGCTGGGGAGGATACAAGGTGATAAGGTTGTCCCACATGGGCCTCACAGTCTTAATCTCCACTTTACAGATGAGGTAAATGAGGCACAGAGAAGTTAAGTGATGTGCCGAAAGTCACACAGCTGACAATTAGCAGAGCTGGGATTTGAACCCGTGACCTCTGACTCCCAAGTCTGTGCTCTTTCCACCAAGCCATGCTGCTTCTCAATGCTGTTTCATTGACGGATTATTTTGGAAGAGGTACAGTTAATGCCATCTAAGGGAAGAGTGACAAAAAAAAATTTAGGCTCCTATTTGACCTTCATAAAAGGAGGACTTTGTTGACTTCTGTGTTTTGTACGGTGTTTAGAATATTCTGGCACCTGGAATGATAAGTAGATTCTTAAATCAAATTTACCAAATAAAATATCATTATCATCATTATTATTTTTCTCTAGCCAGTGTGAGAATCAAGATAATTTAGAACCTAGTGTTTTTGATTCTTGAAAATCTGGATATACATTAAGGAATTTGCTATGTGTTTTGCTGAGGAAACACAGGATTATGTCCATGCACAGGGACGTTAAATATTTATGCTCCTAAATGGAGACTCAACTGCAGACACAGTAGAACAAGAGAGTATCTGTGCTGTGATAGCTCGTTTTGGCAATGAACTAATCTTATATCATTCTTTCAGTCTGCTGGAAACAGACACAGACACACACACATATACATACATACACTAACTAAATCATTTAAGCCACACAAACTGAAATATTTCCATCTGCACCAATGCACTCCCGTAAGTTAGTATCTTACACCTCTCATCTGTTTTGAGCTTAATAGCCCATGCAACTTTGATAAGGCATTTGGCAACAAGACTCCAGTTTTTGATGCTTAATTTCTTGGCTCACAAATGTGTACATTCTTGAATCTCTAGGAATAAAAGACAGTTAAAGAAAAGTAGACCTTCTGTGGAATCACACTGTATTTCAAGCTGTTCAAATCTCCCCAAGAGGTTCAACCTTTCAATCAATGAGTTGATCAATCAGTAGTATTTATTGATACTCATCTGGGGAAATAAAACACAACAGAGTTGTTAGACATGCTCTTTGCCCCTAAGGAGCTTGCAGTCAGACATATTTCTGTGCCATTACTCAGAATTTCATTCTCCAGATTTGTCACAAAAGTCTCGGATCCAAGTATTCAACCCTGCAGTGAAGTGTTATGCGACATGACTTTAAACCAGCAATAGTTTCAGTAAAAATAATAGTAATATTTGTGAAGCGCTTACTATGTACCAAGCACTGTGCTAAGCTCTGGGAGAGATACAAGATAGCCAGGTCCCACCTGGACCTCACAATCTTAGTAGGAGGGAGAACAGGCATTGAATCCCCATTTTGCAGATGAGGGAACTGAGGTCCAGAAAGGTTAAGTGACTTGCCCAAGGTCACAAAGCCGGTAAGTGACAAAGACAGGATTAGAACCCAGGTCCTCTGACTGCCAGGCCTGTGCTTTTTCCAGTTGGCCTCACTGCTCCTCCTCCCAGTTTTCATCCTGGTATTTAATCCTGACAACATCCCTAAATTCAACCGACTAAATACTATTAGAAACCTAATTTTATTAGAAGGGAAACTGAGCCACAGAGAAGTAAGCAATTTCCCTAGAAACCCTGAGTGAGACAGTGATAGAAGTAGGCCTAGAATTTATCCTGTCTTCCACTCAAGTTCACTTTTTGTACTGAATTTAACAGTTTCCTCATTGTATCTGCAGCTTCCAAAAAGAGGACACCCACCTACTCATAAGCTCTTTCTCTGCTTGCCATGTTCAGATGTGGGTTAACATATTTAACTTAGTGGAAAAGTCCATCTCTTTTAAAGCACTTTTCAATTTTCTATTTACTGTAAGAGTGGTCTTAAAAGTGTTTCTTTTGTTTCCCAGCCAAAATTTTTTCAAGGTGTTCATTCATTCAATCGTATATGTTGAGCGATTTCTGTGCACAAAGCACTGTACTAAGTGCTAGGGAGAGTACAATATAATAAATGGCATATTTCTGCCCACAGTGAGCTCACAGTCTAGAGGGGGAGACAGACGTTAAGATACATACATTAATGAATAAATAAATTACAGATATATATATATAGATATATATAGATATATATGTGCTGTGGGGATGGGAGGGAGGATGAATGAAGGGAGCAAGTCAGGTTGATGCAGAAGGGAGTGGGATAAGAGGAGAGGAAGGCTTAATCAGGGAAGGCTTCTCGGAGGTTTCAATAAGACTTTAAAGTGGGGTTGAGCAATTATCTGTCTGATATGAGGAGGGAGAGCATTCCAGGACAGAGGTAGGATGTGGGCAAGAGGTCAGTGGTGAGATAGATGAGATCGAGGTACAGTGAGAAAGTTGGTAATAGTGGTATGAAGTGTGCAGGCTAGAGTGAAGCAGGAAGATGTCTTACAAAGGTAGACCATTAGGACTTTCAAAACATATGGGCTTAGTATAGTGCTTAAACGCTTAGTACAGTGCTCTGCACACAGTAAGCACTCAATAAATATAATTGAATGAATATGGGGACCACATCCCCGCAAAGTGATAAAACGATCCCGTTCATAGCAACCTACATGCAGGTCATAAGGCACAAACTTGTAGAAGTTGAGCTTCAAGGAGACTTTGGACATAAATTCTATAAAGTCTAATAAATAAGTGGATCTCAAAAGGGGGCAGGCAATGTTGGAAATGAAGCCACAATGCGGATGTTTTTTTTCACATTGCTCTCATCTTGCATCAACCTGCAACCCATTGCGGGCTGAAGTCAGAGATGGCGGTACCCAAAATGGTAGTAAATCTCTCAGTTTTAGGAACTTCAATTTGCAATTCAATGTAGTTATGCTCTTGCATTTGGTGTGCCCCTGCAGGCCCGACAATATTAAAGGGCACATATGGAAAGATCCCCACTACTACCAGTGAATGAAAGTTTCAACAGGCTCACTCCTGACCCTAAATCTGCCCAAGCTCCAGGCAGGAAGGAAATGAGAGAACCCTTTTCAGATGAGGGTTCTGACTGTGGAGTGCATTGCGATTGGATAGAAAGTAGCCAAGGAAAATGGAAGACCCATCTTTTCTCCCAAGGTTTATGGAACTTCTCAGAGCATCAACAAATCCTCAAGCCAATACCTTTCAATCTCTCCACTCCTACTTCAACCAACCTGGAGAAAAGAGAGATGGAGAGAGAGAGACTCATTCCTACAAATATATTTTGATATCTCCTCTCTTCCCCAGTGCCTTCTCAGTGTGCATAGAGTATGACATAGACCCTGTTCCAGTGACATTGACCTGACCTTTGATACCACTGAGGCACACAGCATTTTTTTGAGCTATTGCTCCCATTTCAATTTTCAATCTTCTTACTTGTGGATATCTCCTGCCAACATCTAAGACAGTAGGTGAGAATGCTAAGCCTCACTTTTCAGCAAATACAGACCACCAACAACTGTATAGTTACCCAAAGAAAGTAGGATTCTAGTTCAGATCTCTAACACAGGCTGGTTCAGCAGGGGGAAAGTGTTTCTAGTGATAGGATAATCCCTGGTCCAACCCACAACTCCTGAAAGAGACTGTTAGGGAAGGCATTTTATCTCTTTCTGAGCTCCAGGTTTTGTTCTTTTTTTTTCCAATCTCAAAAGATATTAACATCGGCCCTCTTTTTTATGCTATTTACTAGGCACTTACCATGTTCCAGGCACTGTACTAAGCACTGGGGTAGATAACAATCTAATGAGGGTGGACACAGTCCATGTCTCACATGGATCTCAGTATTAATCTCCATTTTACAGATGAGGTAACTGAGGGCTAGAGAAGGTAAGTGTCTTGTCCAAGATCATGCAGCAGACAAGTGGCAGAGCCAGGATTGGAACCCAGATCTTCTGACTCTCAGGCCCATGCTCTATCCACAAGGCCACACTGCTTCTACCTCTTTTGCCCTCAATAGGTACTTTGTAAAGAGTGGGGAGAGATGAGCTATGAACTTCAAGTTGAATACCAATTTTCAGACTTATATTAGGTTCTCTTGTCTAATTTGGTCTCCAAGGGCTAAGTATGTGGAGAGATTGACTGGAATCCAGAGGAAAAAAAGAACAAAAATGATCAGCTCGTTGGAAAATTTGATCAATATGGAAAGATTATAACAGCTAAACTTAGTATAGGAAAGAAGGTCGAGGGCAAAAGCATTCTCCATCATTATCATCATCCTCATTATGAGTGTCATCAAAATCAATATCCTCATGAACAGTACTGAGGGCAGGAACTGTGTCTACCAATTCAATTTTTTGTACTCTCCAAAGCCCACACTTACTACAAAATTCTGCATAAGTGTTCAATAAATGCCATTGACTAAAGAACTATTAGTCAACTGAGGGTTATTAAAAAGAGTTTCCTTGCCCAGTGTTCTCCATGTCTTGGCATCAGTCAGCCAGTCAATTGTATTTAGTGAGAACTTCCCATGTGCAGATCACTGTTCTAAGCATTAGGGAGAATACAATATAGCAGGCTTGAATTGCAACAAAAGATAATTAGGTTAGATCCAAAGAAGGATTTCCCATGAGGATGATTAAAGTACAAGAACAGTTTACCAATGAGGCTAGCAATCTTTGAGATGATGACCACCTGTCTTCACAGGTTTAATTTTATTCTGACAGGAGGCAGAGGGTTGGAATAGGGACTCTTCCTACATAAAAATTTTAGGAAATATTTTGATCTCCTTACAAGGAAAATAATTTAGATACGTTTGTGTATGATCCCTGTTATTTTCATCATCTCACCTGGCAAGTACACTGTACTTGTTCTCTGCCCCACACTGCTTTATACTATATTGATCTAGGACCAGAGCTCTGGCATGAATTAAACCCAAAGGCGAGTAAATGTAAAACTAAAGTCCAAGGACCTGGGTTCTAATCTTACCTCTACCACTCACCTGCTATATGATCTTGGGCAAGTCACTTAACTTCTCTGTGCCTCAGTTTCCTCATCTGCAAAATGGGGATTCATTACTGGTTCTCCCACCTACTTAGGTTGTGAGCCCTCTATGGGACCTGGCTATTTTGTATCTTCCCCAGCATTTAGTGCAGTGCTTGGCTCATAGTAAGTGCTTAACAAATACTACAATTACTAAATGTCACAATTATTAAAGTCTTGCTTATTATTTTAGCACACTCTTAGCAGGTTCACCCTTGGGAAAACAAAGAAACCTCAATCACCCCCACAAACCACATTTTGCTTCACTGGCAATGAGCCAAAGCATCACATACTGAACCAAAGATTTCATCTCCAAAGGAGGTCCTCCAGACCCTCAATAATTCCTACAATTTAAGATAATTTTCCCAAACACGTTTTAGTTCTGGGCCAACGCAGTTGAATATGCATTAGTCAGATATTTTTCCTCCTAAAGTGTGTTGCTGTGACCTCATTTCCTTTCCAACCAGCTGTATTCATTGAGTACCTACTGTGTGCAGAGCACTGTGCTGAGAGTTTGGGAGAACACATGAGTTAGAAGGTATGATCCCTGCCCTCCAGGAGCTCTCTGTCTAGTGGGGGAGGCAGACTCTCAAATCAATTACAGATAGAAAGGAGGCAAGAGAGACATGCACGTGAGTTTTTGCCGAAGTAATGGGTAAGGATAAAGGAGCTACTATAGTTTCAGATGCCACCCATGTCATGAATCTTCTAGATTGTGAACCCACTGTTAGGTAGGGACCATCTCTATATGTTGCCAACTTGTACTTCCCAAGCACTTAGTACAGTGCTCTGCCCACAGTAAGCGCTCAATAAATACGACTGAATGAATGAATGAATCAATCAATCAATCAGTCATATTTACAAAGCACTAACTGTGGGCAGAGCTCTGCACTAAATGCTTGGGAGATCATAGAATAACAGAATTGGTAGACACATTCCCTACCCATAATGAGATTACAGTTTAGAAAGGAAAGATCAACCAACCAATCAAATCAATAAGTCCACAGTGTTTATACTGTGTGCAGAGCACTGTACTAAGTACTTGGGGAAACAGAATATAACAGATTTGGTAGACATGTTAACCTGCTCAGAGGGAGCTTACAGGCTAAAGGGGGAGACAGACATTGAAATAAATAATGGATATGTACATAATAATAATAATAATAATGGTATTTGTTAAGTGCTTACTATGTGCCAAGCACTGTTCTAAACACAGGGATAGATATAAGATAATCAGGTTGTGCCACGTGAGGCTTTCAGACTTAATCCCCATTTTATGGATGAGGTAACTGAGGCACAGAGAAGTTAAGTGACTTGCCCAAAGTCACGCAGCTGACATGTGGTGGAGCTGGGATTAGAACCCAATACCTCTGACACCCAAGCCTGGGCTCTTTCCACTAAGCCACGCTGCTTCTCACTGTGGAGCTGAGGGTGGGCTACAGATCCAGGTTCATCAGGAGAATAAGTGGGGGAAATGTGTTCTTAGTTGGGGAACGCCTCTTGGAGGAGATTTGATTTTAATAAAGCTTTGAAGGTGAGGAGTGTGATAGTCTATCAGAAATGAAGGTGGAGGGAGTTCCAGTCCAGAAGGGAGATGAGGGCAAGGGTATACAGGCTTAGATACTGACAGCAATGTCCAACTGATTCAGGGTTCCTAGTGGAAATACCACTAGCTTCGGCGTGAGGAGAACCTGGGTTCTAATCCTTGTTCCTCCACTTCTCTGCTATGTAACTTTGGGCAAGTCACTTCACTTCTCTGGGCCTCAGTCACCTCATCTGTAAAATGCAGATTGAGACTGTGAGTCCAGTGAGGGACAGGGACTGTGTCCAATACAATTACCTTGCATCTTCCCTAGCTCTCAGTATAGTGCCTGACACACTATAAATACTTAAAAAATGTCATTATTATTATTATTATTATGAACTCTCTTCTGATCTTGAGGACACCAGATTACACTTTGCTTTATTTCCTAAGTTAGGATTTGTCAAAGAATCTTGAAGAATCAGCTTACTTGAAGAATACTCAAAATATATGTCTCTCCAACTGTGGAATTTCAAGAATAGATCTCTACTTTTTTTCATTCTACCCCATGTCTATCTACTCCATTCTCTTCCAAGTACATAGTACAGTGCTTTGAAATAATAAATGTTCAGTAAAGATCATTGTTTGATTGACTGATTGTCTTAATGCCAAACAGAGGGAGCTGAGAGAAAAAGAGTGTGTGTATGAGTGAGAGAGACAGAGAGTGTGTGTGTGCGTGAGTATCTGTGGAATGAATGAGGGGAAAAAAGAGTGGTTCTTTTTTCACTCCTTTCTCTTGACAATGTCACTGAACACAAACTGACTAGGATTTTCCCAAGACAAAAGTCTGGTCCAACAGTGAATTTTGCCACCTTGGTTTAGATTATTTTTGTTGATTTAATTTCTGCAGCTTGTAGCAAGAAATTGAATTCATCAGGGCTTTGACAAGATAATGTTATTTATCTTAGTTGTTTATGGCAGTGATTCATCCTTTGGGGACAGCAGCAGTTAATTCAGTCTTCTGGTTGATGCCACCTGAATTTTGAGCAATTCCAGAACACAGAAATAGAAAGCTTCTTGTCCCAGAGTGAATGGCCTTGACCCACAGTTGACCTAGAGGACCGGTTTTTTAAGAAAATGCAATTTTACACTAAAGAATTGTGAAATAACTTTTGCATGGAAAACAAGCCTCAGGATTAAGAGGGAATGTTTCCCACAAAATGGAGAAAATCTAGACGAGTTTCAGGATCAATGAGAAGAGTTTTGGAGATGTTACTCTAGAATCATAAAATATGGGGATGGACACAATCAGGATCACCCTCATTGAGTGCCTGCAATGTGCAGTGCACTACACTAGGTGCTTGGCAAAGCTAAAAAAGAAGTGAAAGATCTGATCTCAGCCCTTAAAGGATTTACAATGAAATCTGCAGAGCCATTCCAATCACATCCTTCCCTACATCTGGCAGAACAAGGTTTCTTTTCAAAAATGGACCAAAATGATGAGAAAAATATTAATAATCTGCAGTGAGTTTTGTGGCCCTTGGGATGATGAAAACAGGCTGGGAATGTGAAAGAAAAACAATCACTAAAGATAAGTTGTGAAGATTAAGCTACTGATACATTAAATGAAAAGAAGGATAGCTCAAAACAGAAGTCCCCTGAATGCTGATATACCACAAAAGACTCAGAAACGTTCTCTGGAGAAAAAACAAAGATAATAGAATTAAGGAAGTTGGACATTTAGATCATAAAGCATGACTGGCCTTAATAAAGAATACATTTTGTTGAATATCCCATGGTTGAGACATATGCTTACCTTTGCTAATTTTGGAAACTTCAGTTCTGGTCTTCCACTTCCACCATCTCACCCAGCCCCATGCAAATCACAAAAAGGGAATAGGAAACAAAAATGGCAAATATCTAAATGCTAAATAGAATAATAATGCATTTGAAGGAACTTTCTAGTAGTACTGTCCAGAGGGTGCTGTGTCCTCAGCATGTTTCAGTGAGGCAAAGGCCACGGACCACTCTGATGCTTCAGTTTGGGCTGAATAGGTGAAGTGAGCACTGGCCAAAGGAGCTAATGTGGCTTGTGCCCTGTCCCTCTTCCTTTCACTTGGAGGTCCTCTTTGGCTATGGAAACTACACTCTCAAAGGTCACCAATGATCTCTTTCTTTCCAAATCCAATGACCTCTACTCCATTCTAATCTTTCTTGACCTTGCAGCTGCCTTCGACATTGTAAACCACTCCCTTCTGGAAACAAGATCTAATGGCTTCATTGACATTGTCCTCTTCTGGTTCTCCCATCCCTCAGGCTGCTACTTCTCAATCTCTTTCAGGGGCCTCTTTTTTGCCTCCCACCCGCCAACTGTAGGAATCCCTCAAGGTTCAGTTCTGGGTGCCCTACTATTATCCATTTACTCACACTCCCTAGGAGAACTCATTCACTCCCATGGCTTCAACTACTATCTGTGAGAAGCAGCGGAGTTTAGTGGAAAGACCACAGGCTTGGAAGTCAGAGATCACAGTTCTAATCCTGGATCTGCCACTTAACAGCTGAGTGCCTTTGGGCAAGTCACTTAACATCTCTCTGCCTCAGTTACCTCATCTGTAAAATGGGGATTAAGACTGTGAGCCCCACGTGGGACAACCTGATAACCCTGTATCTATCCCAGCACTTAGAATAGTGCTCGGCACATAGTAAATGCTTAGAAAATACTATTATTATTATTATTATTATTATTATTATTATTATTATGAGGACAAGGAGATAACTGATGTGAAGGTACATCAGGAAAAAAGTTGTAGACCTATTCAAAGATTTATTATTCAGATATATGTGTCTTTCATTTGTTTCCCACAATATTTCTGAGATTTATCTTCCCAAATATTTTTCTAATCATTTCCCTTGTTTGGGTGTTAACAATTACTGCCTTGCCCTGCTGCCTAATCAAGCCTCCCTGGCTCCAGTCTCTTCCCCTTCCAGATAGCCTGTAGACGGCAGTGAAAATCCTGCTCAAACATCCCATTATTCCCCTACTCAAAAATCTATGGAGGCTCACTGGCAGTCTCACAAGGCACAATGATGCACTGTTCAGGCAGTTCAAAGAGTAGTGACTCAAGTTGAGGGGTTTTTTTGTTGTTTTTTTTTCAATGGCATTTAAGTGCTAACTATGTTCGAGGCATTGTACTTTAGTGCTAGGTTGAATACAAGATAATCCGGTCCCACATGGAGCTCACAGTTTAAGTAGGAGGGAGAACCGGTACTGAATCCCATTTTCCACATGAGGGAACTGAGGCACAGAGAAGTTAAATGATTTGCCCAAGCTTACACAGCAGACAAGTGGCAGAGTCAGGATTAGAACCCAGATCCTCTGACTCCCTGGCCCATGCTCTATCCAGTGGTTCCAGGCTTCTCAAGTTCCATGCTTCCCTGGAACAGCAAACTCAGGAGCAAGATATGGGGATTTTGGGGAGGGAGAGGAGGGGTTAGTAACCTAGTACTAAAGATGGGGAAAGGAAGGGTAGTACAGGTGGTGATTTGTCATTTTTTCTTCTGAAAAAGTAAATTGCTTCTCAAGGGTTTTCCCCATGGATTTTCCATGGAAATGACAAGGAAATTCTTCAGAGAAATTCCCCAAGAAGCAACTTCTATAATTCCCCAAATCAGAGATGTTTCTGTCTTTATATGAACTCATGAGCTTGCTGCTGCCCACAATCAATCAATAAACAAGTGGTGCTTACTGTGAGCACAACACTTTTCTAAGCATCTGGGAGAGTATAATACAGCAGAGGTGGTAGATACGTTCCCTGCCCACAGGGAATTAACAGGTCAAAGGAGTGTATGTACTTGACTCCCCAGACAATGCCTACTGGTCAGGACCTTTGTCACCTGAAGAGCTATGAATCCCTCCTAAAAATGAAGTTTAAAATCTGTCCCCCAAGTGCTCATCCTCTTGCCTAGCAGTTCTCTTCCTTCCAGCCAAGCAGAGTTTCCCTCATATGGTTCAACTTCAACTGTCTCCAAAGTTTCAATGAAAATTTCCAAACACAGAACGTTAAGGGCTTCAGTCCCTTCAGAAACTCCAAACTCTCTCCTGACATTATAGCATCCTGCAGCCGTTGCCTCATCTACCTCCTAACATTCCTTTCCAAATGTTTTGATAAATTTGTTTACATCCGCTACCTTCACTTCCATTCCTCCAATTCTTTCCTTGACCCCCTGCAATCTGGCTTCTGCCCCCTCCACTCTACAGAAAATGTCCTCTCTACGGTCACCAGTGACCTCCTTCTGGCCAGATGACCTCTGCTCCATACGAATCCTATACCTCTCAGCTAGCTTCAACAATGTGGACCAGTCCCTATTCCTGGAAATACCATCTAACCTCCGCCTCAGTGACACTATGCTCTCCAGGTTTTCCTAAGTCCCTGGATGCTTCTTTTCAAGTCTCTTTCACAGGCTCCTCTCTCTCTCATGTCTTAACAGTGGGGGTCTCTCAAGGCTCAGCTCTGGGTCCCCTTCTATTCTCCACCTACGTCGATGTCCTTGGAAAACTCATTTGTTACCACTGCCTCAAGTACCATCTTAATGTGGATGATTCCCAAATTTACCTCTCCAGCCCTGACCTCACTCCTTCACTGCTGCCTCGCATTTCCTCCAGTCTTCAAGACATCTCTACTTGATGTATCACTAACACCTCAGTCATAACATATCCAAAACAGAAATCTTCAACTTAACCATCTGGAATGATTTCATAATATTTCTAAAATCTGCCCCTTCCTCTCCATATAAACTGCTACTACTCTGGTCCAAAGACTTGTCAGTCACAACCAACCTCAACTACTGAACCAATCTCCTCACTGGCCTCCTGTCTCCTGATTCTCCCTATTCCAGTCCATACCTCACTCTACTACCCAGATGAGTTTTCTTAAAAAAACAAATTCAGTCCACATCCCCCACCCTTCAGAAACCTACAGTGTTGTCCTTCTATGCCTGCATGAAACAAAATCTTCTTATTTTAGGGCTTTAGGACATTCAATCAGCTCTCCCCCTCCTACTTGACTTCGCTAATCTCTCATCACAGCACAGCCAACACACTCTGCTCCTCCAATGCCACTCTGCTCTTTGAACCTTGATTTCACCTATCTCAACAAGAACACTTTGCTCATGACCTCTCGCTGGTTTGGAACTCACTCTTCACATCCAACAGACCACTACTCTCCCCATCTTTAAAGCCTTATTAAAAGCACATTTCCTCCAAGAGTCATCCCTTACTAAGCCCTCATTTCCAACTATTTCTCTTCCCTTCTATATCTTCCCTTCTCGAGCACTTTGAGTCTCTCCCCAGATGACGCTTAAGCACTATGCTACTCACCCTACCCCAGCCCCTCAGCACTTATGAACATATCCTTCCTTTATTTTATTTTAATGCCTGTCTCTCCCACTAGATTGTAAGCTCCTTGAGGACATGAGCTTACACTTCTCACTGTGCCTTGCTCTTGCCTGTTCCTACTGTCAACCCCTGGTCCACATCCTACCCCTGGCCTGGAATGCCCTCCCTCCTCAAATTCAGCAAACTAGCACACTTCCCCCCTTCAAAGCCCTACTGAAAGCTCACCTTCTCCAGGAGGCCTTCCCAGACTAAGCCCCCTTTTTCTTCTGCTCTCCTTCCCCTCCCCACTGCCCCAACCTCTTCCCTTTGCTCTACCCCCTGCCCCACAGCACTTGTGTGTATATGTACATATTTATAATTATATTTATTTTTATTAATGATTTGTATAATTCTATTTATTTACAATGATGCTACTGATGCCTGTTTACTTGTTTTAATGTCTATCTTCCCCCTTCTAGACTGTGAGCCCATTGTGGGCAGGGATTGTCTCTATTTGTTGCTGAATTGTACTTCCCAAGAGCTTAGTACATGCTCTGCACACAGTAAGCACACAATAAATGCTACTGAATGAATGAACAAATGAATGACAGGAAAGATGTCTACCAACTCTATTGTATTCTGCCAAGTGTTGAGTAAAGAACTCTACACACAATTAGTGTATAGTAAATGCCACTGATTGATTTTTGGGGGAACTATAAAATTTTAGCCAGCTTTTAACTGGAGGTTGTCTGGGCTTTGAGCTCCCCCAAATTGCTAACTGACAGCTTCCAAACCTAATAGTTAATCAAGGGACAGGAGGCTGGTGAGTCACACAAAAAGATGAAAAGAGTAGGGGAAAGGGAAAGAAAACTAGAAAGACTCAAAAAATAAACCTGAAAAATAAATAGCTTCTATAGAGACATGACCTAGAATAATCATAAATTACAGAAGTATACAAACAAACTTAAATATACATTTTCTTACATTTGCTACACATAAGCTAAGTGAAGAAACAGGACAAGTAACACAGACCAAGAGGAAACGAGGAGGGGAAATGGTAGCAGAGAAAAAGATTTCTATTTAACCCAGAAGAAGAATAGATGGTTTCTGGTTGTTATGTACTCTTTATATCATTTGTGGTTTTCTATAATCCAATCTGTGTTTGTTCTACCTTCTTTTCAAGCTTATAAATGTCTCAAGGGGATAGATTGGGTCTCCTACTTTATAACTCATTGTCCCACAGTGCCTAGTCCATAACTTGCAACGGAGTGATGGCTTGATAAATAATACCCAGAAGGAGGGGGATTTAAAGATTGTTGCTTTTCTTTTCAATTGGTAAATATGCTTTCCATTTTACTCCAGATATTCTGCTAAACAAGACAGAGTTGCTGTCTAACTAGCTCCAAAGCCAAGCAGGAGGAAATGTTAAGGAAGAAATATAGCAAATTACCCCTACAGTCTCCTGGGAGACAGAATGAAGTTATTTATTTTTCCTCAACTCTTTCCACATATAATATATAAGCCATTTTCATGTATGTTTACTCCTGCCGTCTTCTGTGTGTTCTTCCAGCATTTGAGCCTTTAAGGAGCTGATAGAAAGGGTCTAGCAACTCTGTTGTACTCTCCCAAGCACTTAATACAGTGCTCTGTGTACATTGTGTTCAGTAAATACCACTAATTCGTGTTAGACTAAGAAAAGCCCACAAATAGCAGTGTGCCTCATGTTCTCCAAAACCCGATCTACTCTCATGGTGCAGATGAAACTTATCGGGTGAAGGAGATGTCAATTTCTCCCCTACAATGATGGTGAAACCATAGATCACTGCACTAACATCATGCCAGAATTTCAAGCAAGCCATCTGCAGACCAACCACCTTACCAAGTGAGAAATATTTTGCCTACATTTGCATTCATTCATTCAATCGTATTTATTGAGTGCTTAGTGTGTGCAGAGCATTCATTCATTCATTCAATTGAACTTATTGAGTGCTTATTTTGTGCAGAGCACTGTACTAAGTGCTTGGGAGAGTACAATACAACAATAAAGAGACACATTCCCTGCCCACCATGAGCTTGCCATACTAAGCATTTGGGAGAGTACAATATAACAATAAACTGATGAAATCCCTGCCCTCAGCAAGTTTAAAATAACCCCAAGCACCATAGCATTCACTCTACCTCTGTGTTCTCTGCATTAGCAGTTCAGTCCCAGCACAGTGACAAAACAGGACTTCAAATCTGAGTGAGTGGCCTAATAAAGGCAATGCTGGGAAATTTAAAAATCATACTAGTACATGTAGAACAAAGAACATTAAATTAATGCTTGTGATTTCAACTGCCCAGATTGAGATAAGATGATCAGGATAAATTCTAAGCTCTCCAGTAATAACGAAGAGGTTGAAAACTGCCAAAGGTTATGTAGAGAAGCCTCCAGTTGAGCAGTAAAATAAAATAGTTGTACCTTGTCTAGACAGTTTCCTACCTGCTCTCTTGCCAGTGCTAAGCTATTTCTGTGATATACTCTAATGTCAGAAACATCAACTTCTGTAATAAATACTGTACTTGTGGTGCATCCAAGGCTAGAATAAAAGAACCTTACTTCACTTTGCCAACTATTCTCTTTGAAAACTTTATCACACCTTTTGGTTGACAGGGGGAAATGAAAGTCAGCCAGAGACACAAAGATTAATAGAAATCAAGGTCTTATCTTCAGTAGCAGCTGCCAAATGGTCTACCAATAGTATTTAGTGAGCGCTCACTGTGTGCCGAACACTGCATTAACTGCTTAGCATTCTACTACCAAGTTTGGTCTACAGAGGTAGAGGGAGTAGCTTTCTGAAGGCCAGAATCTCTTTCTACAACTCTCAGAGTCCTCCCTCAAGACCATATTTCTGTCAGAGACCTCTTTTTTCCCCTAAAACTAATTGTACAGAGACCAAACTTCAGCATTCCTATTTCTAAGAGTTGATTTATATACCAGATATAACCATTGGTTGGCCCAGGCCATGTGCTTGAGTTGCTAAAGAAAACTCTCCAAGATTGCTGCCAGAGTCCCAAATGGCTTGTCCATTGGTGGTCCTGGTGGTCTTGCATCCTCTCCAGCTGAGAAAAATATGCTTTGGTACCTGGAGGAGGGGTGGGCTCAAGCCCCACTACAGATTTCCACCACCTCCTTCTCTTTTCCAATGACTGGCATGCCAACACCAAATATGTTGTTAGGCAAGTGTGTTTGAAGGCAGCTGGGAGGGGGTCAGAGGGACATAGGGAAGGCAAAAGCATCCAGTTCCAAAGTCTCTGCATTTTGCAGCTGCATCATCTCATTCCACCTTCTTCTAACCCAATATCGCAGCACCAGAAAATGAAAATATAATCCTCCTATGATTCTGGGTGGGATTGAGTCATAGGCTAAAAAGCCATTTACCCAGCTGGCCTATCCTGTGCTGTGTGTGAAAGCAAAGAAAACAGAGGGAGGAATTTTCTGAACACTAAAGTCTCTAATGGCTGTCTCCCCTTCTAAACTGTAAACTTGTTTTGGGCAGGGAGTGTGTCTGCTAATTTTTTTGAAGTGCACTTGATTGGTTGATTCCTAATGCTCTTCCAGTCCTCCCTTGATACCATATTTCTGTCAGAACCTTTTTCCCCTCAAACTAATTCTACAAGTTACAACTAAACTGCCTGTAATTTTTATTCAACCCAATTTGCAGTACCACAGTTTCCTTTGTCAATGTTTGGATTTTTCTAATGGTGCTTGTTAAGTTCTTACTTTGTCCCAAGCACCGTACTAAGCCCCAGAGTAGGTACTAGATAATCATGTTGGACACAGCCCCTGTCCAAAATAGGGCTCCCAGTTTAAGTAGGAGGGAATAGGATTTAATCCCCATTTTACAGATGAGGTAGATGTGGCACAGAGGAGCTAAGTGAGTTGCCCAAGGTCACACAGCAGGCAAGTGGCTGAGCCAGGATTAGAATCCAGGTCCACCGTTTCCTAGCCCGTGCTCTTCCCACTAAGCCATGCTGTTTCATACTAGACTACACTGCATCGTACCATGCCAGCTTTCCAGTTGTGGGAATGAGAAGCCGAGGACCAGTCATCTCTCCTCTTTGAGCAGGGCGGCATAAATTCCTTAATCTTTAGTGCTGACCTGTTGCACTCCACCCTTGAATAATCATGTATTTCCCTAATAGCAATAATATTTCAAATGTGGATAACACATTAATATTTCCAAGATACTCCCACATCCAAGATCTCATTTTAATCTCACTACATCTCTGTGACAAAGGAAGAGGAAGATAAGGTTATTCCTCTTTTAAAGATGAGGAAACTGAATGTAGAAGGCATCTATCAATGGTATTTATTGAGTGTTCACTATATCCAGGGCACTGTAGTAAGCCTTTTGGAGAGTACAATAGCTAGTACAATAGCATTGGAAGACACAATCCCTTCCTACAGTGAGTTTACAGTCCAGAAGAGGAGACAGTCATTAAAATAAATTAGAGATAGGGGAAATGGTAGAGTATAAAGTTATCAATCAATCATATTTATTGAGCACTTACCACGTGCAGAGCACTGTATTAAGTGCTTGGGAAAGTACAACAGAATCAGCAGACATGTTCCCTGCCCATAACAAGCTTACAGCCTAGATGGGAGACAGACATTAATATGAATAAAGATAAGGACCTAAGTGTCGTGGGGCTGTCCGTGGGGTGAATATCAAGTGCTTAAGAGAAACAGATCTAAGTGCATAGGTAATACAGAAGGGAGAGGTAATAGGGGAAATGAGAGCTTAAATCAGGGAAGACCTGTTAGAGAAGATATGATTTGAAGAGGGCTTTGAAAGTAGGGAGAGCAGTGGTCTGTCATGTATGAAGCCCGAGGGAATTCCACAACAGAGGAAAGACACAGACAAGGGGTCTGGGTGAGGTATATGAGATCAAACTAGAGTGAGTAGGTAAATAGTGATGATGAAGATGATAAAAAAAAAAATGGGATTGCAAAAAGCCCCACCTTAAGTCACCAAAAGTTCGATGTGGAAATCGTTCTAACATTTTCACACTCCAGAAAGGCTGACAATTACTGTGTCATAGTCTCATGAAATACATATCACCAGCCCAAAGGCCAGACAGCTTTGAATTTCTTCAGAAAATAGAACTGGCATTTTAAAGGCTGGGGAACCGGTGACAGCACTGCGTACCCTGGATTCCACAAAATGTTTCCTTTTGACTTCTTCCCAGTGAGGGAAATCTAGTGTCAATGTGCATGGTGCTGGGAGCACAATGGATGGACACCCACTTTCTAGCCAGAAGGGAGATGATGCACGCCCAATGAAAGGGAAGGTTTCCCCTATTTCCTCTCTGACCAGGTTCCCTAACAGCACCAATTTCCCAGGGAGATGATGTGGATATCTGTACTCTGGAAGCTGAATGGAAGCTGGAAAGCCATAGGTTTCCGGGGCTACCAATATGGTATGGATTTGAACTGCCCATCAGAAGTCATCAAGCAACCACCACAGATCTCAGCATGGAGGGATTGCTGTTATTTTTCTCCCTTTTTTATGTAATGGAAACAAGAGAAAAAAAGATGATCATTTGGAAGAGAAAGCTTTGTCCAAGGAATTTGCCCAAGAATATCTTGTGTGTGGGAAGGGATCTCCCCAGCTGCTTGGCTCCAAATCCACCTTGTTTAGAAAAACTGGACTTGTGATTAATCCCCCAGTCCAGAAACATAATAATAATAATAAAAATAAGATACTTTTTAAACTCTAGACTGTTAAACTGCAGACCTCTAGACTGTAAGCTCTTCGTATGGTATTTGCTAAACTCTCAATATGCACATAATAATAATGATGGCACTTATTAAGTGCTCACTATGTGCAAAACACTGTTCTAAGTGCTGGGGAGGTTACAAGGTGATCAGGTTGTCGCAGAGGGGGCTCACAGTCTTAATCCCTATTTTACAGATGAGGTAACTGAGGCACAGAGAAGTGAAGTGACTTGCCCAAAGTCACATAGCTGACAATTGGTGGAGCTGGGATTTGAACCCATGACCTTTGACTCCACAGCCCATGCTCTTTCCACTGAGCCATGCTGCTTAGAGAAGCAGAGTCAGAAGGAGTCAGAAGGTCATGAATTCTAATCCCAGCTCTACCATCTGTCTGCCTTGGGCAAGTCATTTCACTTCTCTGTACCTTAGTTACCTCATCTGTAAAATGGGGATTAAGACTGTGAGCCCGAGATGGAACAGGTGGGACCTGTCCTGTCCCAGGTGGGACAGGGACTGTGTCCAACCTGATTTGCTTGTATCTACCCCAGTGCTTAGTATAGTTCCTGTCATCTAATAAAAGCTTAAAAGATACCATTATTACTATTATTATGATGATGATGATTAATAGCACTGTTCTAAGAGCTGGGGTAGATACAATTGAATTAGGTTGGATAGAATCTCTGTCCCACATAGGGTTCACAGTCTAAGTAGTGGGGAGAACAGGAGGATTGAGATACAGAGGAATTAAGTGACTTGTCCAAGGTCACACAGCAAGCATTTGGCAGAGCCAGGATTAGAACCCAGGTCCTCTGACTCCTAGGCCCGTGCTCTTTCTGCTAGGCCATGCTGCTTCTCCAGACTGTAACCTCATTGTGGGCAGAGAACATGTCTATAAACTCTGACGTATTATACTCTCCAAAGTGCTTAGTACAGTGCTCTGCACACAGTAAGTGCTCCATAAATACCATTGATTGATTGACTGACTGATCAAATAAGTAGTTACTTGGAGCCAAGCACTATATGGATGGCATAGTATAGCATAGCGTAGCATGGATAGCAAGCACTATATGGATAGAAGCAGTGTGGTTTAATGGAAAGAGCTCAGATTTGGGAGTCAGAGGTCATGAGTTCTAATCCTGGCTCGGCCACTTGTCAGCTGTGTGACCTTGGGCAAGTCATTTAACTTCTCTGTGCCTCAGTTACCTCATCTGTAAAATGGGGATTAAGACTGTGAACCCCACATGGGACAACCTGATTACCTTGTATCTTCCCCACCACTTAGAACAGTGCTTGGCATATAGTAAGCACTTAACAAATATCATCATCATCATCCTATGGATACAAGATAATCAATCCTTGTCCCATATGAGACACACAGTCGAGGTGGGAGGAAGAACAGGTATGAAATTCCCATTTTACAGTCGAGGAAACTGAGGCCTAGAGAAGCAAAATGTCTTGCCTGCAGTCGTACAGTAGACAAGTGGCAGAGCATGGCCAAGTGGAAAGAGCACCATGGTGTAGTGGATAGAGCACAGGTCTGGGAGTTAGAAGGTCATGGGTTCTATTCATGGATCTGCAACTTGTCTGCTGTGTGACCTTGGGCAAGTAACTTCACTTCTCTGGGACTCAGTTACCTCATCTGTAAAATGGGGAGAGAGACTGTGAGCCCTACATTGGAAAGGGACTGTGTCTAACCCGATTTGTTTATATCTACCCCAGCGCTTAGTACATTGCCTGGCACATCATAAGCACTTAACAACTACAACAGTAGTTTTTGGGAGTCAGAGTACCTGGATTCTAATTCCAGTTCTGCCAATTGTTTGCTGTGTGACCTTGGGAAAGTTACTTAACTTCTCTGTGCCTCAGTGTCCTCAACTGTAAAATGAAGATTGAATACCTGTTCTCTCTCCTGATTAGATTGTAAGCCCCATATAGGACTGGGACTGTGCCTGACTTTATTAACCTGTACTTACCCCAGTGCTTAGAACAATGTTTGACACATAATGAGCCCTTAACAAATACTCCGAAAAATGTCCTCCCGGGCCCGTGCTCTTTCTACTAGATCTCTCTCCTTCTAACTCGCTTCAAGTGAGCAATGGAACTGTCTGAGCCTCAGTTTCCTCAGCTGGAAAATCGAGCCGACTGAATTCTTTTGATACTCAGTGAATAATTAAAAATCTGAATTGATAAGCAGAAATGATTTAGAGACCGGGATGGCAAAAATTAAATAGGCTGCGATTGCTGCACAGAATAGCGAAGATGTGCAACTGTTAAATTTGCCTAGAATTAGATTCACTAAGTGTTAAATGAATTTATGCTTTTGAGATTGCCTTTGCATTCAGTAGTGCCAGAACACAACCACCAGGAAACACATTGTCTCCATGTAATCAAATTTGCTAGTGTATTCACTGCTTATCCTCCCTCTCTTCACAAGCTGCTAATTGCCCAGATTGAAGTACTAGAACCCATGGTGATGTTTGTGGCTTCAGAAGCTCATAAAGTAGAGCTGTAAAAACGTTCCTGCTGACTGCACAGCAGGGTCTCCAGAAAATAATTAGCTCTAATCGACCTGTCCAGACACTTTAGGCTTTCAACTTAAAAAGCAAACTGCTAAATAAATAAATAAATGATTGCAGAGGTACACACGGACCTGAGATAAAGCAATAGTATGTTTTCTAAGCTATGTTTCCACAGTCCCGTGTTCTGGGCGCAATTCTTTTTGACAGATGGAGCTACCTAAAATCATTTGGCTCTTCATTTCCAAATATGTTGTGTCATGTGTTTGTCCTTTATCACTAGTTTTAACTGGATTGTTGAATCAATCAATCACTGATATTTATTGAGCACTTACTCTGGACAGAGCACTGTCCAATATAAGCACTTGTACAATATATCAGGGTTGGTAGATATGTTCCCTGTCTACAGCAAGTGACCTTGGGCAAGTCACTTAACTTCTCTGGGCCTCAGTTCCCCCATCTGTAAAATGGGGATGAAGACTGTGAGCCCCATGTGAGATAATCTGATTACCTTCTATCTACCCCAGCGTTTAGAACAGTGCTTGGCACATAGGAAACACTGAACAAATATGAACATTATTATTATTATTATTGGCTAGGAATAGGTCTGGGTTTAGAGTTCGTGGAGGGACGTATCCACAGAATGATCCATTTACCGAGAAACATTCCAAGCGAGGAAAGGGATTGGCATTATACCGGGTGTTCCATATTCTGGTTTCTCTTCTCATCCCTGGACTAAGTTGGGGGTTGGAGAATTTTACCTGTGTTTGAGGTCAATGGAGCACTGTAAAGACTTTACAGAATCCCCAATACAGTCCACTAAGCCTCTTTCCCGTCAGGGCAAAGAGCATTGGCAGGAACATTTGAAAAAACAGCATCACACAGTTAGGGTTCGACGTGACCTCCGAAGCCAATCTCTGCCTCCAGGCATACTTAACCTTGAAGGATGTCTTCTGTCTTACTTAGGTTTCAGAAAAAAAAAACAAACAAAAAAACGGCCCTCAGCTATAAAGACTGCCTAAATCTCATTCATTTGCATAAGCCACCTGGATACCTTATCACAGGAAATGAATGGTTATGTATATATTTTTTTAAGTAGAGGTGCATGTGTCCAAAAAGAATAACTTGCTTCACAGGAATAGTCAACCACTGCCTTCTTTCTTCACTAACCTACAATTTCAGAGTGAAGTTGTTATGTCATTTACTGAAATGGCATTTCATGTGGGATTCTTTTTCCATGAAATAAAAATGCAACAAGAAAAATAATCCATGTCCAATTTTATGCATCACCTACTCCTCCTAAAGATGGATGACCTTGATTTGAAGAACTCCCCAAATTGGTGAACCAATTATTTTTGCCGTGACATCATTTTAAATGCTGGGGCTAACAGAGATATATGACTGGAAAACAGAACTAAATTGAAATAGATTCCACGGGGAAAAAATAAAATTACTGATTTACCAAAGACAACCTCTACATTAATTGTTTTTAGAGAAGCAGCATGGCTCAGTGGAAAGAGCCCAGGCTTGGGAGTCAGAGGCCATGGGTTCTAATCCCAGCTCCACCACTTATCAGCTGTGTGACTTTGGGCAAGTCACTTAACTTCTCTGGGCCTCAGTTCCCTCATCTGTAAAATGGGGATGAAGACTGTGAGCCCCACGTGGGACAACCTGATTACCATGTATTCCCCACAGTGCTTAGAACAGTGTTCAGCACATAGTAAGCACTTAACAAATGCCATTATTATTATTATTATTATTATTAGTGTTTTTTTTAGGATTTTCATAGTGTCATTGAAAAAGTGTATTCAAAAAATCTTGGCTGAAAATTAAAAAACCCCTCTCAGTTACAGAAGACTAGAATATTTGTACTGTTTACCCCCTGCAGAGCCTTCATTTAGCTTATTACCCAACTAAAATGATGCCGGAAGACGTTGACAGATCATATAACAACAGGCAGTCAGTGGTATTTATTAATCACTATGTGCAGGGCATATAATAAGCACTTGGGAGAGCACAGTACAACAGAGTTGGTAGTTGAGCCCCCCTTTTTCCTCTCCTCCTCCTCCTCCCCTCCCCATCGCCCTCCCTCCCTCTGCCCTACCCCCTTCCCCACAGCACTTGTATATATTTGTATGTATTAATTACTCTATTTTATTTGTACATATTTATTACTCTACTATATTAATGATGCATATATAGCTATAATTCTATTTATTCTGATGGTACTGATGCCTGTCTACTTATTTTGTTTTGTTGTCTGTCTCCCTCTTCTAGACTGCGAACCCGTTGTTGGGTAGGGAGCATTATGTTATATGTTGCCGATTTGTACTTCCCAAGTGCTTAGTACACAGTAAGCACTCAATAAATACGATTGATTGAATGAATGAATGAATGGTAGGCACTTTTCTTGCCCACAACAAGCTAACAGTCTAGAGAGGGAGATGAGCATTAATAAAAATTAAAGAAAATATGTATATGTACATAAATGCTGTGGGACCAAGAATGGGGTGAATATCGAGTGCCCAAAGAGTATAGATCCAAGGGCATAGGTGGGACAGAAGGGAGAGGGAGTTGGAGAAAAAGAAGACAATCAGAAAAGGCCTTTTGGAGGATATATGAACTTAATAAGCCACAAAGTTGGGGAGAGTGATGGTCTGGTATACACGGAGTGGGAGGGAGTTCCAAGAAAGAGGGAGGACATGAGCAAGGGGCTGGTGGAAAGCTAGATGTGATCAAAGCACAATGAGCAAACTAGAAGTCTAGAAGAGTGAAGTGTGTGGGCTGGATTGCAGTAGGAAATCAGTGAGGTAAGATAAGAGGGGAGAGCTGATTGAGTGCTTTAAAGTCAATGGTAAGGAGTTTCTGTTTGATGCAGAGGTGGATGGGCAATCCCTGGAGGTTCTTGAGGAATGGGGAGATGTGGATTGAACATTTTTTTAGAAAAATGATCCCGGCAGCAGAATGACGGGAGTGGGGAGAGACAGGAGTCAGGGAGGTCAGCAAGGAGGATGATGCAGTAATTAAGGCACAATTAAAGGGTGAGAGGTAGAAGAGGAGCTTGTAAAAGAGAATAAGAATGAGCATCCAGAGAGATAGGAGAAGAACCGAGACCAACAATGTCAGTGAAACTAAAGTTGTATAATGTTTCAATGAGAAGAGGGTAGTCCACAGTTCTAAAGGCAGCTGAGAGATCTAGGAAGATTAGAGTGGAAGAGAGGCTGTTGGATTTGGCAAGAAGAAGGTCACTGGTGACTTTAGAGAGGGCAGTTTCCCTGGAGTGAAGGGGACAGAAACCAGATCAGAGGGGATCAAGGAAAGAATTGAGGAGAACAAGTTAAGGGAGTGGATGTAGAAAACTCCTTCAGGGAATTTGGAGAGGAATGGTAGGAAAGGAGTGGGACAATCACTGGAGAGAACTGTGGGGTTAAGGGAGTATAGCTTTTATTTTAGGATACAGGAGACATGAGCATTTTGGAAAGCAGTGGGAAAGAAGCCATTGAAAAGGGAGCAGGAAGATGGTAGTGAGGGAAGGAAGAAGGAAGGGGACAAGGATTTGAATAATGTATGAAGGGACTGGTCAGAGACACAGGTGGAAAGGGTATATTTTGAGAGGAGGTGAGAGATCTTTTCTTGAAATGCTGCTGGGAATATTGGAGGAGTTGAAAAGGGTGCAGGAGGAGGAGGGAACTGGAGAGGAGCAGGGGAGATTTGAGGGCAAACACTCTTGGTGGTTTTAATTTTGTCAATAAAGTAAGTGGCCAGGTCATTTGGGGAAAGAGATGGGGGGAGTGGCAAGTGGACAGGAGATTTGAGGAGGGAATTAAATGTATGGAACAGGTGGCAGGGCAATGGGTATGGGAGTCAGGAATGAGAAGTACTACTGTCATGTGGAGGAGAACACAGAATTAAAGAAAGTAAGGATGAATTTAAGATGAATGAGGTCAGACAGGTGTCTGGATTTCTGCTAGCAGCACTCAGCAGCTCGAGCAAAGCATCCAAGAAAGCATACTGTGAAGGTGATCCAGGGTTGTGGGCTAGTAGTAAGAGATCGGGGGAGGGACAGGGGAGTGAGTTTCACAAAGAGGCTCTTTTTGAGGGTGTTGATTTGTGCATCAAGAGAAGGTAGTGTGGTTATGGAGACCAAATTAGGGCATGATGGTTTTAGAAAATTGGAGTGGGCCAAAACATCAGAGGTCCTGTGGGGGAACAGGATATGTTTGCAAGGAGTGGGTGTGTGGGAGAGAGAGAGAGCCGCCGAGGAAGTTGTGGTCTGATAGAGGAATTTCAGAGATTTGGTGAGGGTAGACATTGTATAATCACTAGAGATGATGAAATCAAGTGTGCACCCAAGTTGGAGAGTGGGTGGGGTGGAGTGGAGCTGGAGGTCATTGGAATTGAGGAGTGAGATGACGTGGACAATGAAAAGATCACTGGAGACATCCACCTGCTTAGTAAAGTCCCCAAGGATCAATGTAGGGATGGAGAAAGAGAAGGAATGTGAGAAAGGGACCGAAATGCTTCAAAAAGTTGGAGGAAGGTCCTAGGAGGCAGTAGATAACCATGGCTACTAATTGAAATGGGTGGTGTAGGTGGAATGATATGGGCTTCAGAGGAATAGACAGAACAATATTGGAAACTGCAATAATAAATTGAAATACTATGACCAAGCAATAGAAAGGCAGCCAAGCTTGATATTACAGACTATATTTTACACATCAAAAGATCTCTTGGTCTTAGTGGGAGGAGACTCTTAGTTGAAACACAGACTGAGTTCTGAGCATTTCGGGATGGTCCAAAGTTGAAATGAAAAATGAAGAGTTCATGAGGAACCTATCTGACCCCCAGTTTTTAAAGTCATTGTTTAAAGAAAAGCATCTTCAGGGTATTTAAAAAAAAAAAAAAAAACTCTGGTCCCCTAATCAGTATGGACAAATCTCTCGTAAAGAGAAGCTGTGTTGCCTAGTGGATAGAGCACAGGTTTGGGAGTCAGAAGGACCCGGTTCTAATCTGGGCTCTGCCACCTATCTGCTAAGTGACCTTGGGCAAGTAATAATAATAATAATGATAATGGCATTTATTAAGCACTTACTATGTGCAAAGCACTGTTCCAAGCGCTGGGGGGCGGTTATAAGGTGATCAGGTTGTCCCATGGTGGCTCACAGTTTTAATCCCCATTTTACAGATGAGGGAGCTGAGGCACAGAGAAGTTAAGTGACTTGCCCAAAGTCACACAGCTGGCAATTGGCAGAGCTGGGATTTGAACCCACGACCTCTGACTCCAAAGCCCGTGCTCTTTCCACTGACCCACGCTGCTTCTCAAGTCACTTCACTTCTCTGGCCCTCAGTTCTCTCATTTGTAAAGTGGGAATTGAGACTGTGAGCCTCACATAGGACAGGGATTGTGTCCAACCCAATTTGCTTGTAAGCACTTAATGCATACCATCATCATTATTATTATTATTATTTGTTTCATTCATTCATTCAATCATATTTATTGAGTGCTTACAGTGTGCAGAGCACTGTTGTATCAACCCCAGCACTTAGTACAGTGCCGTAGAGTTGTTTCTGATTTATAGTGACTCTATGGATGAGAAACAGCATGGACTAGTGGCAAGAGCACAGGCTTGGGAGTCAGAGGTTGTAGATTCTAATCTCGGCTCCGCCACTTGTCTGCTGTGTGACTTTGGACAAGTTACTTAACTTCTCTGTGGCTCAGTTACCTTATCTGTAATAAAGGGGATTGAGACTATTAGCCCCATGTGAGACAGGAACTGTGTCCAACCTGATTACCTTGTATCTACCCCAGCTCTTAGAACAGTGCCTGACCCATAGTAAGCACTTAAATGTCATAATTATTATTATTATATTTTCTCCAGAACATCCTATCTTCTGCCACAATCTGTAACCTTGCTAACGATTCTTCCGTTACCACTGATATGGTTTCTATCCATCTGGCTGCTGATCTTCCCCTTCCATGTTTTCCCTGGACTTTTCCTAGCATTAGTGTCTTCTCCAGAGAATTAGTCCTCCTGATGATGTGTCCAAAATATGTTAATCTAAGTCGAGTCATTTGACCTTGCAAAGACCACATTGAATTAATTTGCTCCAAAACCCATTTGTTTGTTAATTGGTCAGTCCATGATATTCGTAAAAGCCTTCTCCAACACCATGTTTCAAAAGAATCCATACATTGTCATCAGAAACACCATAGAATTGACAATGTGTATTTTTGTGGCAATTGTTACATCAGTATATTTCATGATTTTTTCCAGGGTCTTCATAGCAAATCTTCCTAACATTAATATTAAGTATACCGAATGCTTAACAATTACCATCATTATTATTATAGTTTGGAAAAAGTCTAAATTCCTTTTGGATCCAGGTAAGACTGCTTAACAGAAATATCAATTCTTTCATTTTCCCCACTTTCAGGTGCCCCACCATAGATTGACAAAGAGAAGAAGTGAGGTCCTGTACATACCTGTACATGTATGAGAAGCAGCATGGCTCAGTGGAAAGAGCACGGGCTTTGGAGTCAGAGGTTATGGGTTCTAGTCCTGGCTCCGCCACTTGTCAGCTGTGTGACTTTGGGTAAGTCACTTCACTTCTCTGGGCCTCAGTTACCTCATCTGTAAAATGGAGATTAAGACCGTGAGCCCCACGTGGGACAACCTGATCACCTTGGACCGCCCCCCCCCAGCACTTAGAACAGTGCTTTGCACATAGTAAGTGCTTAACAAATACCATTATTATTATTATTATTATTGTGCCAGCAGATGCAGTGGGGAATCCTGCCCCAAAAGACAAGTGATGTATGAACAGTAGTTAGTTTAGTCCTGGGTCTCTCTTTCACTCTTTCCTCACTTGCAACTCATCTCCTACTCCCTGGGCTGTAGCATGAAGGATTCCTCTTCCTCTTCCTTGCTTTCAAAAAGGAAACAGGATAAGGAACGAGGTTGATAAATCTTCTATCCTTATTGGCTCCACACATCCCATGTGGCAATTAATCCCTGAAGCTAGAGATGAGGACCAGCTCAAGTGAGTTAATCAGTGGTGTTTTTTGAATGCTCACTAGATGCAGAGCTCTGTACCGAGGGCTTGGGAAAGATAACAATATTTATGGTATTTGTGAAGTACTTATTATGTGCCAGGTACTGTACTAAACATTGAGGTGGATACAAGCAAATTAAGTTGGTCACAGTTCCTGTCCCACTCGCGACTCACAGTCTCAGTCCTCATTTTACAGTTGAGGTAACTGAGGCACAGAGAAGTGAAGTGACTCCCTCCAGGTCACACAGCAGACACCTATCAGAGCCAGGATTAGAAGCCATGACCTTCTGACCTCCAGGCCTGTGCTCTATTCACTATGCCATGCTGCTTCTCTGCAACTGAGGTTGGTAAATGCAATCCCTGCCCACAAGGAGTTTACAGGCTATAGAGGGAAAGAATCATTAAAATAGATTACAGCTAGGGCACATAGTAGAGTTTAAGAGTCAGATAGTAATTGTTCTGCTGAGGTTCCTAGGTCACATATTGATGAATTTACTCACAAAACCTGCTGCAAACACAGGACAGTTCCCTTCCTAATATCCCTTGTTGGGGAAAAGTGCATGGAAGGCACTTTAGCACTTTTTAAGTTTGGTCATACCTGGAGAGTTTCCAGTATCAATCTCGACCACAGGAGGTAGAGTCAAGTAGAGGCATACCCATTCCATTCCTAGTTCGGGCCGTGGCTAGCAAGTGGAGGGCAATCTGCTACAAGTCAAAACTCACCTGTGCTGGACAGCAGCAGCATGGGAGAGAGTTGAGTGTGGAGACTCAGGTTTATTGCACCGGAAGGAGGTAATGGTAAACTGCTTCCATATTTTTACCAAGAAAAATTATATGGATACACTACCAGAACGACTGCAGATGGAGGTGGGGCATTCTGGGAGAGATGTGTCTATGGCGTTGTATGAGTCGGAGACAACTCGATGGCATAAGACAAGAGAAGACAAGACAAGACTGCTCCAGAGAAGCAGCGTGGCATAGTGGAAAGAGCCCGGGCTTTGGAGTCAGGGCTCATGGGTTCAAATCCCAGCTCTGCCAATTGTCAGCTGTGTGACTTTGGGCAAGTCACTTAACTTCTCTGGGCCTCAGTTACCTCACCTGTAAAATGGGGATGAAGACTGTGAGCCCCCGTGGGACAACCTGATCACCTTGTAACCTCCCCAGCACTTAGAATAGTACTTTGTATGTAGTAAGTGCTTAATAAATGCCATCAAAAAAAAAAAAGACAAGGTATTCACTACCAACAAGCCAAAATAAATTGCCCTTGCACAGCCAACACTCCAGTTCCCACAGTGACCATGTAGGGATTGTACTCTGTCACAATAATGTATCGGCTACTTGCAGCACCTCTCATTGATTTCAGTCTATTTGTCTTTCAGTGTCCTGAAATGTCTGCTTAAAGGGAGCAACCCCACCCCTGACAGCTTTCAAGGCCTGGTCTTGCTGCTCTTTGGTGTCAAGAGTTGATGCCAATAAAACTGCTCTAGAAACCAAACGTTCCTTTTTGGTTAGATCTAGATCTCACTGCCATATTGAAGGTTAGACACCACCATACTATTTTTAGACCTTTGGTTCGGTATTAATACTGCATTGTCTCTAAACTCTGCCAGTCTCCCAGTGGGCACTCTGCCCTTCTTGTTTTATTTTTCTATTATGTTTATTCAGGCAAAATTGGAAAATGTACAGTTTAGGGAATTTGGCCAGCTTTAAGTTCTATGTTACCAATAAAAATCTTTGGATGTATGTAGGGATTCAATTTACTAGCAGAGACCTTAACCTTCTTAGATTACTAACCATTAAATGATAAGCTCCTTGGAGGCTGGGCCCTCGTGTTTTTCTCCTGTTGTACATTCCCAAGCACTGAGTACTGTGATTTGCACTTAATCGTTCAATATTATTAATATTAAATGTGGTAGTAATTGTGGTATTTAAGTGCTTACTTTGTGAAAAGCACTGTTCTAAGTGTTGGGGTAGGTACATAATAATCAGGTCAGAGAGAGTCTCTGCCCCACTTGAGTCTAAGTGGGTGGGAGAATAGGTATTGACTCCTCATGGTACAGCTGAGAAAACAGGATCAGAGAAGTTAAGTGACTTTCCCAAGGTCACACAACAAGCAAGTAGCATAGGGTGCTCTGACTCTCAGGCCTGTGCTCTTTCAATTAGGTCACTCTGCTTCCTTTATTATGATTATTGTGGTATTTGTTAAGCATTTACTAGGTGTTAAACACTGTTCTGAGTGCTGGGGTAAGTTCAAATGAAGCATGTTGGGCACAATCCCTTTTTCACATGGGTTCACAGTCTAAGTAGGAGGTAAAACAGGCTAACTGATGAAGAAACAGAGGCACAGAGAAGTTAAATGACTTAACCAAGGTCACACAGCAGGTTGTGCCTCCTCATGAGGTTGTGTCTCCTCATGAGTCACAATTAGAACCCAGGTCCTCTGGCTCCCAGTGCTCTTTCCACTAGGCCATGCAGCTCCTCAATCCATCGGTTGAATGATTTTTTTCAGACTAATTCAGTTCATATCACTGTGATGAGTTCCATATCACTGTGATGACTCTGTGAAGCATTTCATAACCATCCTCATGTCTCCTTATGAGCCTCAATAGCATTAGTGATTTAAGGGGCAGTAAATAAAACCAGCTCCTAAGTGCTTCAAGGTAGGTACGTAGATAATGGGTGTGGTCTAAGGCCTGGGAGAAATGGGAAGAAACCAGAAGGAAGTGCCTTCAAGACCATTACTTCATCTTCCCACAAGCTCATAATGGGGGAAGTTTTAGATCCTCTGAATGTACTTAAATTAACAGGGAGAGACCACTTTCATATATTCATGCAAACACACTCTGCTCCATTTCTTCCACTTATTTATTTTGTATCGTATTGTTGCCCAGAACCTTACAGAGAAAAGTCCATAAGGATTATAGAAACAAAAGGGCAAGTGAGACCAGGGTGGACAATTGAAGGTGAAAACAATGGGTAAAAAGAGAGAAAGCCTTAGGAAATACTACTAAAGAGATAAAATTCAGCCCTCAGACATGATTACGCCTCTCATGGATATCACTGAAGGAGGAAAGAACAGAATTGAGTTCAGGGTGCCTGAACTCTCCCTGGATCACTATCACAGTCTACTTTCCCAGCTCTTGAACCTATGAAGCCCATCAATCGATCATATTTACTGAACTCTTACTGTGTGCAGGGCACTGTACTAATAATGTAACAGAGTTACCTTGAGTCAGTCGCTTAACTTTGTGCCTCTGTAAAATCAAGATTAAAAATGTTAGCCCCATGTGGGACATAGATTGCATCCAATCTGATTAGTTAGTATCTATCTCACCACATAATACAGTACAGTACATAGTACAGCAATCAGGCACATAGTAAGCACTTAAATACATTATGAAAAAACCGTCGCTAATTTTCCATATTTCTATCTCTTGAAGCTCTCATCTTCACATTGTATTAAATGCTTAGTACAGTGTTCTGTACATAATAAGTACTCAATAAATACCACTGGGATTGATTGTTTTTGAAATTGATAGATCCCTATCATGGTCTAGTTCTTTGGCTCTTGATCTTATGAAGCCAATCAATCATATTTATTGAGCACTTACTGTGTGCACAGCACTGTACTAAGCTTTTGGGAGAATATAATGTAACAGAGGTGGTAGACATATTTCCTGCCCACAAGCAGCCTACAGTCTAGAGGGGGAGACAGACATTAATATAAACGTGTACTTAAGTACTATGGGGCTGAGGGGGCGGGGAGTAAAGGGTACAAATCCAATTACCAGGATAGAGGTTTAGCAGGGGAAGGTCTCTTGGAGGAGATGTGATTTTAATAAGGCTTGGAAGGTGGGGAAAGTGATGGTGTGTTGGATATGAAGGAGTGGAAGTTCCAGGACAGAGACAGGTTGTGTGGGAGAGGAGTGAGCAGTGAGATAGATGAGACTGAGGTAAAATGGGTAGGTGGGCTTTAGAGGAGTTAAGTGAGTACGTTGGTTTGTAGTAGGAAATCAGAGAGGTAAGGTGCAACAGGGCAAGGTGATTGACTGCTTTAAGCACTTAGTATAGTGCTCGCCACATAGCAAGCCTTCAGTAAATACCATTGATAGATTGATCAATTAAAGCCAATGGTAAGGAATTTCTGTATGATATGGAGGCTGAAGGGCAACCATGTTCTTGAGGAGAGGGGAAATATGGGCTTAAATTTTTTTAGAAAAATAAACTGGGCAGCAGAGTGAAGTATTCATTCAATCTGTACTTATTGAGTGCTTACTGTATGCAGAGCACTGTACTAAGCACTAAGTTCACAGTCCCTCAATCAATCAATTAGCATTGGTTGAAGCAGCAGGAGAAGCAGCGTGGCTCAGTGGAAAGAGCATGGGCTTGGGAGTCAGAGGTCATGGGTTCTAATCCTGGCTCCGCCACTTGTCAGCTGTGTGACTTTGGGCAAGTCATTTAGCTTCTCTGTCCCTCAGTTCCCTTATCTGGAAAATGGGGATTAAGACTGTGAACCCCACGGGAGACAACCTTGATTACCTTGTTTCCCCCCCCCCCCCCACCAGTGCTTAGAACAGTGCTTGGCACATAGTAAGCTCTCAACGAATACCAACATTATTATTATTATTATTATTATTATTATTATTATGATTTGAGCACTTACTATGTGCAGAGCCCAGTAATAATCACTTGAGACAGTGCAATGCAACAGAATTGGCAGACATGTTCCTTGCCTGTAATGAACTTACAGCTAGAGGGGGAGGCAGAGAAAAGAAGCAGCATGGCTCAGTGGAAAGAGCATGGGCTTTAGAGTCAGGGGTCATGGGTTCAGATCCTGGCTCTGCCAGTTGTCAGCTGTGTGACTTTTGGCAAGTCACTTGACTTCTCTGTGCCTCGGTTCCCTCATCTGTAACATGGGGATTAAGACTCTGAGCCCCCTATAGGACAACCTGAGAGAACTGCAAATATCTCCATCCTCCCCCACATTTGAAAACACAGTTGGAGATAAATGGACGCAATAACCTGATTCAGCAGAAGAACATGGCCATGTTGGCCCAGCAGATGCAACTAGCCAATGCCATGATGCCCGGTGCCCCATTACAACCTGTGCCAATGTTTTCAGTTGCACCGAGCTTAGCCACCAATGCATCTGCAGCCTTTAATCCCTACCTGGGACCTGTTTCCCCAGGCTTGGTCCCAGCTGAAATCCTGCCGACAGCACCGATGTTGGTTACAGGGAATCCTGGGGTCCCTGTACCTGCGGCTGTGGCTGCTGCTGCTCAGAAATTAATGTGGACGGACAGGCTCGAGGTATGTCGAGAGTATCAACGTGGCAATTGTAATAGAGGAGAAAATGACTGCCGGTTTGCTCACCCCGCTGACAGTGCAATGATTGATACCAATGACAATACGGTCACCGTGTGTATGGATTACATCAAAGGGAGATGCTCTCGGGAAAAGTGCAAATATTTTCACCCCCCTGCACACCTGCAAGCCAAGATCAAGGCTGCCCAGTACCAAGTCAACCAAGCTGAAGCTGCTCAAGCTGCAGCCACTGCAGCTGCCATGACTCAGTCGGCTGTCAAATCACCAAAGCGACCCCTCGAGGCAACCTTTGACCTGGGAATTCCTCAAGCTGTCCTTCCCCCATTACCAAAGAGGCCTGCGCTTGAAAAAACCAATGGTGCCACCGCAGTCTTTAATACTGGTATTTTCCAATACCAACAGGCTCTTGCCAACATGCAGTTACAACAGCATGCAGCCTTTCTCCCTCCAGTTCCCATGGTGCACGGTGCTACTCCAGCCACTGTGTCCGCAGCAACAACATCTGCCACAAGTGTTCCCTTCGCTGCAACAGCCACAGCCAACCAGATACCCATAATATCTGCCGAACATCTGACTAGCCACAAGTATGTTACCCAGATGTAGATTTTTCATCACCAAACAATCATAATAAAGAGAAAAGGACAGTGTGCTTGGTTAGAGTAAAGGACAAGGTCATTAGCCATATTGTATATATCGTCAAGCAAACCACACCCCTCCCCACACACACTCACACACAAAATAAATCCCTCAGTAGCATCCACATATTGCATGTTAACAAGATGAACAGACAACTTGGATATCCACTGCACACTGTTGCCTATATACTTTGTACATTTAATTGATATTTGTGCTGAGGTGACCTTATTGTCCAAAAGTACAACATCGTCTTTCTTTTCTAGCACAGAAATATGCATTGGAATATGCACCCATAGTTAAATTCTGATAAACTCATGTCATCTTGAAAAGACAGATTATGGTGTAACCATGACTCTATTATGTATTGGTACGTCTGTAGACCAAGATATAATTTTTTAAAGTAAGTTTATTTCTTTCAAGGTTTGCAAATAACAAAGGTGCACCTTGTATTTAAAATTGCCATTGTAGACAAAAGCGTGCATGCACAGTCATTCTTGTTTAAGAGTAACATTTTTAATGTAATAAATTGTAAGAATTGGTAAGGGAGGGATCGGACAGAGATGAATGTGCCAAGCAAAATCACAACTGTGTATATTTTAAAGCAAATCGAAGCTTTAAATACCACGTTGGTAAGGATTCTCTTGAAGTGCCGGCCCACGTCATCCCCCGGGCCTGGAATGCCCTCCCTCTGCCCATCCACAAAGCTAGCTCTCTTCCTCCCTTCAAGGCCCTGCTGAGAGCTCACCTCCTCCAGGAGGCCTTCCCAGACTGAGCCCCTTCCTTCCTCTCCCCCTCGTCCCCCTCTCCATCCCCCCATCTTACCTCCTTCCCTTCCCCACAGCACCTGCATATATGTATATATGGTTGTACATTTTATTACTCTATTTAATTATGTATTTATTTTACTTGTACATATCTATCCTATTTATTTTATTTTGTTGGTATGTTTGGTTTTGTTCTCTGTCTCCCCCTTTCAGACTGTGAGTCCACTGTTGGGTAGGGACTGTCTCTATGTGTTGCCGATTTGTACTTTCCAAGCGCTTAGTACAGTGCTCTGCACATAGTAAGTGCTCAATAAATACGATTGATGATGATGATGATGATGATGATGATCTCCTTTGTAACCTCCCCAGCACTTAGAACAGCGCTTTGCACGTAGTAAGCACTTAATAAATGCCATCATTATTATTATTATTATTATTAAGTATTAAGTATAGACTGCAGTGGGAAGAGGCAGGGAAGTCAGCAATCAGGCTGATACAGTAATCATGAAAGGATAGGAGGGGAAGTCAGAGTTGAAAGACGGTGAGAAACTGAGGATGACACCAAGGTTGTGAGCTTCTGAAACAGAGAGGATTGTGGCATCATAGATGCAAAGGTTTAATGAAGGAGAGAGTCTAGGGGAGCAAGATAAGTTTTAGACTCCTTTAGAGGAGATTCCAGTGACATAGTCAGGTGGAGATGTCCTACAGGCCAGAGTTCATGAGGGCTTGTAGGTTAGAAGAGAGGTTGGGACTGAAGAGAGAAATTTGAGAGTCTTCCCCCATAGTGGTAGTAGTTAAAGTTGTATGAGCGGATGAATTCCCCAGTAGAGTGAGCACAGAGCAAGGAGAGACAAAAGAAAAGGGATCCCAGAACAGAGCCTTGAGGGACCCATGCAATTGGCCGGTGAGGAGTGGAAGAGACTCAGACCGAGGATGATATGTACTTGTATAGGTCTGAGAGAAAAGTTTTGTCTCTAGGCCAATAAAGAGAGAGGGCAAGCATTTTTATCTTTCCCACTAAAAACATTCAATCAACAGAATGTATGCAGCACAACTCCCGTTAACAACCCAAAGACCAAGACACTTAGAGAATAGCCTATCATGCGCAATAGTTTCAAGAACCCAAACTGCTTCCCAGAGACTCATTCATTCAATCATATTTATTAAGTGCTGACCGTGTGTAAAGCACTGAACAAAGGACTTAGTACTCCATGATGTTCAATGGCTGAGAATTCCTTCCATCTGGTTCCCATTGGAGTGAAAGCCCAGGCAGAATGGGAGAAAGATCCAGGGACATTTCTGCTGAATAAAGATAGTAGGATCTGAATGCCAGGTGCTTGTGAAGCCCCACTCAGTTTCACTTCAAGATCTGTAATTTATTTACATAAATATATATAGATATATGTACCTGTAATTTACTTTTTTATATTAATGTCTGCCTCCCCCCTCTAGATTGTAAGCTTGTTGTGAGCAGGGAACACGTCTATCATCTCTGTTACAGTGTACTTTCACAAGAGGCTATTTGAAGTATTGTCCTCTGCACACAGTAACCGCAAGGCTCAGTGGAAAGAGCCCAGCCTTGGGGGTCAGAAGTCATGGGTTCTAATTCCAGCTCTGTCACATGTCTGCTGTGTGACCTTGGGCAAGGCACTTAACTTCTCTGAGCCTCAGTACCTTCATGTGTAAAATGGGAATTAAGACTGTGAGCCCCAAGTGGGAAAACCTGATCACCTTGTATCCCTCCCAGTTCTTAGAACAGTGCTTTGCACATAGTAAACAATTAACAAATGCCATCATTGTTGTTATATGACTGACTGATTGTTTGGCTTCAATAAAACACGTTGCCTGCAGTGTCCCACACTAACCTAAGCATGCAATGTCCAGGCACCAAACCAGTGACCACACCTAAAATTCCTACAACCTTTGGGAATGTTAACGAACACTTGGCTTTTAGGGCACATGGACGTGAATTACACTGGAGTCAGGGAGGGCAGACTTCACCAACAACGTACAACATTTCAAGCCTCGAAGAAGAAGATTTTGTGTTGAAATATAAAGTTCCTTTACCACCATGATCCTGGTGAGAACACTTCAGATGAAATTATTCAGATTGCTCTGCCTCTGAAAGAAAATTACTTTATAATTTGAGTCCTCAATTCTCCCATTTGTAAAATGGGAATAATAAAAATTGCTGTCGACTTCAAATCATTGGGACAGGATGTCGGGAATTTCTAAATATCGGCATTGGTCCTTTGGTGATCACCTAGAATGTCCCTGCCAGTGGTTTGATTTGTGAGGACTGAGCAGTGTGGCCTAGTGAAAAGAGTACAGGCCTGGGAGTCAGAGGACTTGGGTTCTAATCCAGACTCTGCTGCTTTATGACCTTGGGCAAGTCACTTAACTTCTCTGTGTCTCAGTCACCTCATCTGTAAAATGGGGATTAAGACTGTGAGCCCTAAGTGGGATGGAGACTATGTCCAATCCAATTATCTTATATCTACCCTACTTCCTAGTAGAGTGCCTGGCACATAGTAAGTGCTTAGCAAATGTCATTTAAAAAAAAAATCTAAGCTGATATTTTTACAAGATATTTTGACATCTATAGAAGGGAAATCCTACCTAGACATATGTTCAACAAGTACTCCTTCTTTTTAAGATACCATTTTTTTTGAAGCATAGTGGTTTAATGGATAGAGCATGGGACTAGAAGTCAGAAAGACCTGGGTTCTAATCCTCACTCCACCACCTGTCTGCTGTGTGACCTTGGGCAAGTCACCTCACTTCTCTGTGCCTCAGTTACCTCATCTGTAAAATCAGGATTAAGAATTTGAGCCCCATGTGGGACAGGGACTGTGAACAACCTGACTAACTTTCATCTACTTCATTGCTTAAATCAGTGCTTGGCACATAGTAAGCACTTAACAAGCACCATAATTATTATTATTATTATTATTACAAAACAAATCCTGAGAACTGTTCTGGTAGCTGTTTTGTGGAACAACACAAAAGAGCTGGAGGTGTTACAGAGAATGTCAATCAAGATGATCAAGAGGATGGGAGAAGCAGTGTGGCTCAGTGGAAAGAGCACGGGCTTTCGAGTCAGAGGTCATGGGTTCAAAACCTGGCTCCGCCAACTGTCAGCTGTGTGACTTTGGGCAAGTCACTTAACTTCTCTGTTCATTCAATCATATTTATTGAGCACTTACTGTGTGCAGAGCACTGTACTAAAGTGCTTGGGAAGTACAAGTTGGCAACATATGGAGATGGTCCCTACCCAACAGCGGGCTCACAGTCTAGAAGAGTCAGAGTGCCTCTGTGCCTCAGTTACCTCATCTGTAAAATGGGGATTAAAACTGTGAGCCCCCTGTGGGACAAGCTGATCACCTTGTAACCTCCCCAGCGCTTAGAACATTGCTTTGCACATGGCAAGTGCTTAACAAATACCATCATTATTATTATTATGGAGAAGCTTCTATACCAGCAGAGGCTAAAATGTTTAGGACTTCTCAGTTCCTGGAGAATGGGGACAGGGAAACACAAAATTGCCATTCACTAAAACCTGCAACACCAGACAAGGGGATGCCCACTGAGACTTGCAGGTGGTAGATTCAAAATAAATCTAGACTTCTGTGCTGGGGAGGTTACAAGGTAATCAGGTTGTCCCATGGGGGACTCACAGTTGTAATCCCCATTTTACAGATGAGGTAACTGAGGCACAGAGGCACTCTGACTATTCTAGACTGTGATCCCGCTGTTGGGTAGGGACCATCTCTATATGTTACCAACTTGTACTTCCCAAGCACTTAGTACAGTGCTCTGCACACAGTAAGCGCTCAATAAATGTGATTGAATGAATGAAATTAAAGAGTAGTAAGAAGACTAAATTTATAGGAAGATTCAAGAAGGATTTGGATAAATTCATGGATGAGCAGTCCCTAATGAGTAACTACAGGGTTGTTGGGGATGTGACATAGTACAATCAGAACTTTTAAAGTTGATGTCAATAAGGTCAAAATGTCATTTTTCCTCTAAGCATCCTTTTCTACAATATTGGGCTTATCAATGGCACTTTGGACTTATTTTAAAAAAAATAGTATTTGTTAAGTGCTTACTATGTACATTCATTCAACTGTGTTTACTGAGCATTTACTGTGTGCCAAGCACCATACTAAGTGCTTAGAAGTGTCAGGCACTGTTTTAAGAGCTGAGGTAGATACAAATTTATCAAGTTGGAAACATCCCCTGTCCCATACTGTGCTACTTGTCTAAGGAGGGAAAACAGGTAGCAAATCCCCATTTTACAGATAAGGAAACTGAGGCACAGAGAAGTTAAATGACTTCCCCAAGGTCTCACAACAAGCAATTGGCAGAGCTGGAATTAGCCAGTAAACTGTATGTATTGAGCTCTTACTGTGTGCAGAGTACTGTACTAAGAACTTGGGACAGCGCAACATAATTATATAACAGACACATTCCCTGCCCACAGTGAGATTACAGTTTTAGAACCCAGGACCTCTGACTCCCAGGCCTGTTCTCTTTCCACTAGGCCTTGCTGCTCTCCAATAAATTAATCTCATGTCAAATCAAAAATACTTTCAAATTACTTTATTCATTTGCCCTCTTCATTATGAAACTGATTAGGAGTGACGTATATATAAACAGGGTCTTCTACCTCCATACCTGCCCTTTTTGGTTTCCAAATATTTGGTAAATTTCTTCATGCAACAAATGCTTGAGTTTGATCACTTTTCGCTCCTAAAATGAACACCCTATTCAGCTTCTAGGCAAATCTGTTTGGGTGGAGACAATCACAATTTCAACTAGATGCACTTTTTTAAATCACAAATCCGGACACTTAATTATCTACTCACAAATGCTCAGTGTTTGTTGATCTCAAGTCTAGGTCTTGTTCTGACACACATATTCATTTTCAGCTACAGAATGTTCTGCAATCAGAGAAAGAAATGTAATGACTATAACCCATAATCAGTACTCTATATAAGTACATTAATATCAACTGGGCATTTGTCATTTGGTAGAAATTTCTTAAAATAGCAAGTTGGAATTCGGATGTAGTGATTAGGCTCCTACATTGTTGATTCTTCTTGTAAGATGATGCTAGTTCTAGATACATGTCAATTTCATTTGATTTTTAAAGTGGGTGACTTTTTTTAATAGTATTTGTTAAGCACTTACTATGTGCCAGGCACTGTACTGCGTGCTGGGGTAGATACAAGGTAATCTGCTTGTTCACAGTCCATGTCCCACATGAGTCTCATAGTCTTAATCCCCATTTTAAAGATGAGGTAACTTTGAGGCGTGGAGAAGTTGTGACTTTTCCAAGGTCACACAGCAGACAAGAGGTGGAACAGGGATTAGAACCTGGGTCCTCGGACTTCCAGGGCCTGTGCTCTTTCCACTACTCCATGCTGCTTCCATTCATAAGGAAGGGGTGGAATCCAGATATGTATTTTACTACAATTATCATCATCATCAACACTATGTACACTGCATTATACTCAGTGCTTAGGGAACATCCAGAAGGAATGTTAGATGTGATTCCTGCCATCGAGAAACTCATGCAGCACACAATGATTGATGAATATACAATAGTTGTGACATTAATCATCTAAAAAATACAAATTGCCTTGTAGCAACTAATGATCTCTTTCTGGCTTTAAAACGGCCTGGTGATGCCTGAAAGGATCCATGCCTATCACCCTCGTCTGCTGTTCTGGACATGAAGACCCTCCTCAGGCCCCCTGTTCCTTCCCCTCAACGATCTGGCCACCTATTTCATTAGGAAAATTAACACCATCAGGTCTGAGCTCCCCAAAATCACCCTTCCCCTCCTCCATCCCCACTTCTCTCAACCCCATCTTCTACTTTCCCATCCTTCCCAGCAGTATCTTCAAAGGAGATCTCCTCCCTCCTCTCAAGTGCCACCCCCTCCACTTGTACTTCAGAACCCATTCCCTCCCACCTTATAAAAACTCTCACTCCTTCACTCCTCCCTGCCTTAACTTCCATTTTCAACTGCTTACTCTCCAGTGGCTTCTTCCCCTCTGCCTTCAAACATGCCATCTCCTCCATCCTAAAAAATCCCTCCCTTGACCCCACAGCCTCCTCCAGTTATTGCCCCATTTCCCTCTACTCTTCCTTTCTAAGCTACTGAAGCAAGTCATCTACACTTGCTCCTTCAGATTCTTCTCCTCTAACTCTCTCCTGAACCCCCCTTCTATCTAGCTTTGGTCCCCTTCACTCCGCTGAAACCACCCTCTCAAAGGTTACCAATGACCTCCTTCTTGCCAAATTCAATGGCTCCTACTCCATAATCCTCCTCAATCTCAGCTGCCTTTGACACTGTTGACCATCCCCTTCTCCTCAACATGTTATCCAACCTTGGCTTCACTGACTCCGTCCTCTCCTGGTTCTCCTCCTATCTCTCTGGCCATTCATTCTCAGTCTCCTTCGTGGGATCCTCCTTCTCCCCCTCCCAATCTTGGTCCCCTTCTATTCTCCATCTATACTCACTCTCTTGGTAAACTCATTTGCTCCCACGGCTTCAACTATCATATCTACATGGATGATACCCAAATCTGTATCTCCTCCCCTGTTCTCCGTCCCTCCCTCCAGGCTCGCATCTCCACCTGGTTGTCCACCCACCAATTAAAACTCAACATGTCCAAGACTGAGCTCCTTATAATAATAATAACAATAATAATAATAATGATATTTGTTAATCACTTACTATGTGTGAAGCACTGTGCTAAGCACTGAGGGGGATACAAGGTGATCAGGTTGTTCCACGTGGGGCTCACAGCCTTAATCCCCATTTTACAGATGAAGTAACTGAGGCACAGAGAAGTGAGGTGACTTGCCCAAAGTCACACAGCTGACAAGTTGCAGAGCCGGGATTAGAACCCATGACCTCTGACTCCCAAGCCCATGCTCTTTTCCCTGAGCCACATTGCTTCACCTTATCTTCCCTCCCAAGCCCTGTCCTCTCCTTGACTTTCCCATCACTGTGGACAGCACTACCATCCTTCCCGTCTCACAAGCCCGCAACTTTGGTGTCATCTTTGACTCTATTCTCTCATTCACCTCACATATCCCATCCGTCATCAAAACCTGCCAGTCTCACCTTCACAACTTCGCCAAGATCTGCCCTTTCCTCTCCAACCAAACTGCTACCTTGTTAGTACAATTACTCATCATATCCTGACTGGATTACTGCATCAACATCCTTTCTGATCTTCCAACCTTCTGTCTCTCCCCACTTCAGAATATACTTCACTCTGCTGCCCTGATTATCTTTCTACAGAAACTTTATGGGCATGTCACCCCACTCCTCAAAAATCTCCAGTGGTTGCCTATCAACCTCCATACCAAGCAAAAACTCACCATTGGCTTCAAAGCTCTCCATCACCTTGTCCTCTCCTACCTCACCTCCCTTCTCTCCTTCTACATTCCATCATCATCATCATCAATCATATTTATTGAGCGCTTACTGTGTGCAGAGCACAGCCCACACACTCCACTCCTCTGGTGCTAACCTTCTCACTGTGCCTCATTCTCATCTGTCCTGCCATCGCCCCCAGCCCATGTCCTACCTCTGGTCTGGAATGCCCTCCCTCCTCAAATCTGCCGATCACACTTCCCTCATTCAATGCCCTATTGAAGGCTCACCTTCTCCAGGAGGACTTCCCAGACTAAGCCTCCCATTTTCCTCAGCTCCCCCCTCCTCCCCATCGCCCCGACTCACTCTCTTTTCTCTACCCCCTTCTTGCCCCACTGCACTTGTGTATATATGTACATACCTATAATTTTATGTATTCATATTAATGCCTGTTTACTTATTTTGATGTGCATATGCCTATAATTCTATTTATTTATATTGATGTTATTGATGCCTGTTTACTTGCTTTGATGTCTGTCTCCCCCCTTCTAGACTGTGAGCCCACTGTGGGCACAGATTGTCTCTCTTTGTTGCTGAACTGTACTTTCCAAGCACTTAGTACGGTACTCTGCACACAGTATGTGCTCAATAAATATGATTGAATGAATGAAAGGATCAAATTTAAAAGCAACAAAAAGAGAATTACCTAAAACTTCTCAAAATTGCCCAAACTACAATGAGGTGAATGTATGTCTGTAACAATTTTGCCTCTCTCTGTTGATGATTTAATTTTGCTTGATTATAATTATTCTCAAAATCTTGCAAAACTGTTTGAATGCCCCAGTCCAAACATATTTTTTTCCCAATGCCTCTCATCTTGTTCCTCTAATTGCAAGTTGATTTCTCTGCCTGAGCCCTCTTTGCTATTCTTGGATCCCTGCCATGTAACATCATGCCATTATCATCACTCAACTTTGAATGATGCTCCTTTGGAAACAAAGAAAATCAGCAGCCTTAAGCCAGTTACTTTTACATAGGAAAATTGAAACCAGGATCCTCACCTCCCATGGGGATTAACGGTTCCTCTGCTCTTTCCAAGCACTGTGATGTTCTCTAGCTAGTTCTCTATCCAAATTCCAACTACAGTAATTACTTTCTATTTTTCATGGCTAAATGTGAGTGCAGAACTAGTGCCCATAATTCAATAGTCATCGAGCTTCACTAAGAGATGCATGCTCTTCAGTAACCAGAAGAGTGACTCAAAGAGGCATAAAACGTCTGGTGGTTAACAGCATCCAGAGAATATATTATCATTTTGCCCTCAAAACGGACACTTTCTACAGTGGCCTCACAGCTATATATATTCCTTGCATCCTGCTGTGCAAAACCCACACTCCCTTAAAGTGAATCTAGAGAGTAACCTAAGCTTCCACTTGAAAAACTCAACTAACTCCAAGGCCAAATTGAAGAAGCAGCTGGAAGAAGCTCGTTCTTTATCTCACGTACAGAAAACACACTTGGGTTCCGAATTATGGGAAGTCCTTATGTTGACCATTTATGTCCAAGGGAGACTTTTATGAAAGCATGAATCACATAGTGAACACCAAGTGCATTTATTGCTAAAGCAGCTGCCAAACACACTTTCTCTACCAAACAAATGTTCATTTTTGTTTCCTGAAATGTGCGGACAATGGCACTGTGATACCAACCTGATCATTTTCCAATGGTACATCAGCCTGCTCCTTCATGCCTTGTTCACTTTCCCACTTTTCCGTGTCCACTGGCATGGAGCCTGTTATACCAACTTGTTATACCAAGCTTGACAAAGGGTAATTAAATATTGATATATCAGATAATGACTTGATCCTGTCAGGGAGGAGCAAGTAAGTTGTTCTTTTCGAGGATGAATGTTAACTTCTAGGTTCTTAGGCTCTTATTTCTCCAAACTGGATTGCCATTGCGATCCATCGATTTTTACTGGATGCATGGAGAAGACATGACTCTTTCCCTTGGGGGAAAGATAATCTAGTAAATTGTCCTATGTTCTACCTGATTAGCTTGAATCTACCCCAGCACTCAGTACAATGCCTGGCACATAGTAAGCAGTTAACAAAAACCACAATTGTTATTGATATATTTATTATTAAATAGGCCAAGACAGAAGTGATCAGAAATATTTGGCCCAAGCAGGACTCTAACTTGGCCATCTGTAAATTATACCTTCATTTCTATAAGCCATCTTGTGTTGTTTGCCACTGAGCAGCAGGAATCCAGGCAAGATTGTGGAATCTATAACAAATTCAGTTTCCACTGAACATCACAGGTCCTATTGATAGTGGAAGACTAATTCAGAGACCAACTTCATCCCACGAACTGAAGCAAAAATTTACTCTTTGATTAACTTAACTAGGATTTCCTTTTTAGTTTTTTTTTTAATTATTAAAACATTTTTCCAACTGAAGGTCTTGAACATTTACTCTTCATATGCAATGAGTTCTAATCCTGGCTCCACCACTAGTCTGCTCTGTGACCTTGGACAGGTCACGTCACTTCTCTTTGCCTCAGTTTCTTCATCTGTAAAATGGGGATTCAGACTGCGAGACTATGTCCAAACTGTTTATTATTTTTATGGTATTTGTTACGTTCTGTGTTCCAGGCACTCACTGGGGCAGATACAAGCTAATTAAGTTGGTTACAGTCTCTGTCCCACATAGGCTCACAGTTTTAATCCCAATTTTCCAGATGAGATAACGGAGGCACAGAGAAGTAAAGTGACTTGCCCAAGGTTACACAGCAGACAAATGGTGGAGCCAGAATTAGAGTCCAGGTCCTTGTGACTCCCAAGCCTGTGCTCTACCCACTAGGCTATGCTTCTTCTCTCTACCCCAGTGCCTAGTCTGGTCTAGGGGAAAGCACAGAGGATTGAGGCTCAGAAGACCAGGTTCTACTCCCAGTTTTGCCACTGGCCTGCTGTGTGACCTTGGGCAAGCCACTTAATTTATCTGTACCTCAATTTCCTCATCTGTTAAATGGGGATTAAATACCTGTTCTTCCTTCCCATTACACTAAGAGCCCACGTGGGATATGGATTATATCCAACTTGATTATCTTGTATCTATCCCCACTACTTCAAACTGTGTTTGGAACATAGTAAACATTTAATGAAGTCCATGATTATTATTATTGCTGACTTTGAAACCCCATATGCTGCTCTGAAAATTAAGAAAACACTTTGTTATGGGGGAGACTGCTGCTAATTTTGCACCTCTCATGGTTGACATTCAAATATATTTCAAAATATCAGTAATTATTATCTTTCAAACATTTCTCCAAAATAAGCTCCCCCCAAAAAAGCTTTTTCCACACTCTAGATTTTGATGTATTTTTGCTCAAACAGTGCAGCCAGAATAAATTAAATTGAAGCTTCTTTTTCACGTGGACCTTTGAACACTTTCAAAATTAAAGAAACGCTTCTGACTTCCAGCTTGCCGTTCCCTAGTTTCTCATATCATCACACAGACTTGCAATTGCCTTTCCCTTACTTTCATGCTAAAAGGATCACAACATTCTCTTTGCTGTCTCTTCAGAAATTCAATTTCTGAGGGAAGCAGGGAACAATTCTCAACTTGCATTCAGTGAGCAATGATTAAACCAATTATCCCTGTTTCCCTGATCATTCATCAAACAATAACTGATAAAAGAAAATGTTTCATCTGACCTTGGGTCTGACTCTCACTGGGCAATATTAAGGAAGGGAGGAATGATTGGGATGGGGGTGGAGGGTAAAATGACTATTTTGGCTTCTGTGGCTGTTTCTATGATAAGCTCAATAGCTGAGGAGCTGTTCAGAGTGTGGAAGGGAAATGTCCTTTTATGCTAGCACAGTGCTAGAGACTGCCAAACCTTTCAGTAAGTAGAGGCTTGGGAACAGAGGACATGTACCAATGGGGTAATTTCAAAGTATTTTAGCGAATATGGCTGACATGGCCAAAAATGAAGATAGCTAAAGAAAATCCACAACAAAAAAAGCCAATAGCAGTAGCAGCAAGACCAGGGGCATAAACACATGATATAATAAAAAATAATAATAGTAATAATAATTTTTATGTGCTTACTATGTGATGTAGTAATTTAAAAAATTGTTATGTGCTTACTCTGTGTCAGGCATTTTACTAAACGCTGGGATAGATATGATGATGATGGTATTTGTTAAGTGCTTACTATGTGCCAAGAACTGTCCCACTGAAGACAGAACAGCATCTGACTTAATGCCCCAAGGCAGACTTTGCTGTTCCTTACTTTGACTGCTGCTGTTACTTTGACTGCTCCCAACAGCTCTGCACACAGTAACGGTTCATTAAATACCATAGATTGATTAACGAGGTTGAAATAGCAGGGGAGGGCAAGCTCATCCTTTAAGTTGTAAACTCACTTTTTCTTGTTTATTTTTTAAAAATGGCATTTGTTAAGCACTTACTGTGTGTCAAACACAGTTCTAAGTGCTGGAGGGGTACTTCTGGTGAAACCTCTCCCTGGACTATGGATAAAAAAGGCAGAATCAAGGTGAGTAGCAGCCCTGAAGCAGAAAGGGGTCCTGACAGTGAGAATGGACAAGGACCAGGCCTAGTAGACTTCTGTCAGTCATTATGGGGACTTCAAAGAAGCAGTTGTACTCCCAGGAAGCATCCAGACCCCGAGAGTCTCTGAACCGCCTCCGGGAGCCCTGCCATATGGTACTGAGGCCAGAGAAGCAGAAGAGGAGAGAGATTGAAGGCAGTAAGTGCTCAATAAATACCATTATTTGATTGACTGATTGTCAAATTCTGTACTAGGCACTAAAAAAAAAATCACTTCTGTCATTCATTCATTCATTCATTCGTATTTATTGAGCGCTTACGGTCCCACAAGGAGCTCACCATCTACATAAAATAAGAGGAGTTCAGGGGTCAGTGACATACACTGGAGGAAAGATGAAAACAAAGATTGTAAAAACAGGGCAAGGGCCGAATTAAATAGAACCATATTAGGGTGCACAGGGTTTCAGACTTCTTGTGGCTCAGGCCAACTGTCACAAAAAGTTCTGGTGGTTCAGTGTTACAAGGCTGGTTGTAGACTCACACAGCTGCTGGTATTTGAATCCTGCCCGGTCTGGAGAAGAAGGTGATGAGAGGTCAAATGGCATGGGGTTAGGGCAGTTTACCTCATAATAATAATAATGGCATTTGTTAAGCATTTACTATGTGCAAAGCACTGTTCTAAGCGCTGGGGGGACACAAGGTGATCAGGTTGTCCCACATGGGGCTCACAGTCATCATCCCCATTTTACAGAAGAGGTAACTGAGGCTCCTAGAAGTTAAGTGACTTGCCCAAGGTCACACAGCAGACATGTGGCAGAGCTGGGATTCGAACCCGTGACCTCTGACTCCAAAGCCCGTGCTCTTTCCACTGAGCCACGCTGCTTCTCTACCACCTCATCTGTGGTAGGCTCCAGCAGCTCTGTTTTAAGGGACTGATTGTGAACTCATTCTGCAGCAAAGAGAGCCCCTTCCTAGCTCTTCACTCGTCGGCACATCTCCAACACGGACAAAGCTGGGGTGTCTTCAGTCACTGCCACTCAGACCTTATTGAACGTGAGACAAAATTCAAAATGAAAAGAAACCATATCAGCATAAGGGATGCGGGAAAACCTGCTACCCCAGCTCAAACCTTATTCAACACCAGAGAATTTGCATTAAACCATAAGTGGTATATTTAATTCATTCATTCCATCGTATTTATTGAGCGCTTACTGTGTTAAGAGTTTGGGAGAGTACAATTTAATGAGTGCTTATTATGTGCAAATCACTGAACTAAGTGCTTGGGAGAGAAGACATAATGGTATTGTACTCTCCCAAGCACTTAGTATGGTGGCACACAGTAAGTGTTCAGTAAATGTGATTCAGTGAATGAATGATCTCCACCCTCAAGGAGCTTAAAATCTAGAAAAATCCAGTGAAGTCTGGACTCAGAGTTCATTTTACTTCTACATATTTACTATTTATTTTGTTAATGATGTGCATCTAGCTTTAATTCTATTTGTTCTGATGATTTTGACACCTGTCTACATGTTTTGTTCTGTTATCTGTCTCCCCCTTCTAGACTGTGAGCCTGTTGTTGGGTAGGGACCATCTCTATATGTTGCGGACTTGTACTTCCCAAGCGCTTAGTACCGTGCTCTGCACACAGTAAGCGCTCAATAAATATGATTGATTGAATGAATGAATGAATTCATAGTCCTCAGGCTCACTGGTTTCTGAAAAACATCATTAACCAACTTGGCAAGGACTGCAACAAGGTGCAGTAGACATGACCTTTTCTGTAGGCCCAGTTTAGGAGAAGCAATACTGAGTACTGCATTTGTGAACTTTATAAAAGAATTTGACTCTATCACTAGGCTGGTGTAATGGCAATTTTTACACAAATTTTGCTATCCAGAAAAAAAGTCTTCAGGATTACAAGGCTGGGGAGTAATGATTACAAGGCTGGGGAGTAATGGTGAGACTAGTCGAGTCAGAAGCGAAAGTTCTCTGTGAGGTCCTTTCCCTTTCACCACTGGGGTCCTTTAGACTAGGTGGAATATCTGGTCCTATACAAGCTATTTTAGACCAACCAATCAATCATATTTATAATAATTACACTATTTGTTAAGCACTTACTATGTGCTAAGCACCGTTCTGAGAACTGAGGAAGAAACAAAGTAATCAGGTTGTCCTACATGGGGCTCACACTTTTAATCTCCATTTTGCAAATGAGGCACAGAGAAGTTAAGTGACTTGCCCCAGGTCACACAGCAGACAAGCGGCAGAGCCGGAATTAGAACCCACATCCTCTGACTTCCAAGCCTGGGCTCTTTCCACTAAGCCACGCTGGTTTGAACTCTTACCATTTGCAACTGTAAGTATCAGAGTTTCACACAACTTACAGTAATGCTTATGCTTACTGTACTAAGCACATGGGAGAATACAAGATAACAACGTAACAGACATATTCCATGGCCACCATCCTGGAGGATGTGATAAGGGATGTGGAAGTTGGAGTGCATTAAATTGTTTCCAATTTTCCATGGTTTGAGAGAGTGATTTCCCTTTCTCATTCATTCTTTAATTTAATCAAGTGTTTTTATCATACACCTGCTGGGTGAAGAATGCTGTTCGAGATGCTTAGGAGAATAGAACAGAAGTAAGATGCAGTTTCTTCTCTCTGGCAGCTCTCCTATGTGACCCCTGACCTGCCTTGATTCATATACCCTGATCAATCAATCAATCAATCAATCATATTTATTGAGCACTTACTGTGTGCAGAGCACTGTACTAAGCACTTGGGAGAATGCAACATGATAACAGACACATTACCTGCCCACAATGAGCTTACAGTCTAGAGGAGGAGACAGACATTAATATGGCTAAATACCTTTTGGCTAAATGGGCTATATTTTTAAAGGCTGTGGAGCTGGGAGGGGGCATGAAAAGAGAGAGCAATCCAGGGCCATTCTGAAGAGAGTGGAAGAAGAGAGAATGGAGTCAGAGGTCATGAGTTCAAATCCCAGTTCTGCCAATTGTAAGCTGTGTGACTTTGGGCAAGTCATTTAACTTCTCTCTGCCTCAGTTACTTCATCTGTAAAATGGGGATTAAGACTGTGAGCCCTCTGTGGGACAACCTGATCACCTTGTAACCTCCCCAGTGCTTAGAACAGTGTTTTGCACATACTAAGCACTTAATAAATGCCATTATTATTGTTGTTATTATTATTATTCAGGGAAGGCCTCTTGGAGGTAATGTGCCTTCAATAGCCTTTGAAGGGGATGGGGAGAGTAATTGTCTGTAAGATATGAAGAAGCAGCGTGGCTCAGTGGAAAGAGCCCAGGCTTTGGAGTCAGAGGTCATGGGTTCAAATCCTGGCTCCGTCACTTGTCAGCTGTGTGACTTTGGGCAAGTCACTTCACTTCTCTGTGCCTCAGTTATCTCATCTGTAAAATGGGGATTAAGACTGTGAGCCTCATGTGGGACAACCTGTTCACCTTATAACCTCCCCAGTGCTTAGAACAGTGCTTTGCACATAGTAAGCGCTTAACAAATACCATCATCATCATTATTATTATTATCATTATTATTAAGAGGAAAGGCGTTTCAAGCCAGAGGCAGGATATAATAATAATAATAATAATGGCATTTGTTAAGCACTTACTATGTGCAAAGCATGGTTCTAAGCACGGGGGAGGGTACAAGGTGATCCTTTCACAGTGCTATTGGCAGAATGCACAGTGCCCAGAGTTGGGCAGAACAGCTCAGCAGGCCAGTTCAGCCCCCACAACCTGGTTGATACTGACTGAATATCAATCTTGTTGGAAAAGTTTGCTTACTTAGGGAACTAGGTATGAAACTCTGAGTACGGACTTATTTCACTGCATTTTTCTAGATTTTAAGCTCCTTGAGAGTGGAGATCATTCATTCATTCAATCCTATTTATTGAGCACTTACTGTGCGCCACCCTACTAAGTGCTTGGGAGAGTACAATACCATTATGTCTTCTCTCCCAAGCACTTAGTTCAGTGCTTTGCACATAGTAAGCACTCATTAAATTGTACTCTCCCAAACTCTTAACACAGTAAGCACTCAATAAATACATTGGAATGAATGAATTAAATACCGCTTATGGTTTAATGCAAATTCTCTGGTGTTGAATAAGGTTTGAACTGGGGTTGCAGGTTTCCCTGCATCCGTTATGCTGATATGGTTTCTTTTCATTTTGAATTTTCTCTCACGTTCAATAAGGTCTGAGCGGCGGTGACTGAAGAGACCCCAGCTCTGTCCGTGTTGGAGATGTGCCGACGTGAGAAGAGCTAGGAAGGGGCTCTCTTTGCTGCAGAATGAGTTCACAACCAGTCCCTTAAAACAGAGCTGCTGGAGCCTACCACGGATGAGGTAAGCTGCCCTAACCCCATGCCATCTGACCTCTCATCACCCTCTTCTCCAGACCGGGCAGAATTCAAATACCAGCAGCTGTGTGAGTCTAAAACCAGCTCTGTAACACTGAACCACCAGGGCTTTTTGTGACAGTTGGCCTGAGCCACAAGAAATCTGAAACCCCGTGCATCCACAAAATCCTAGTATGGTTGTATTTAATTCTGCCCTTGCCCTGTTTTTATAGTCTTTGTTTTCATCTTTCCTCCTATGTATGTCACTGACCCCTGAACTCCTCTTATTTTACGTAGATGGTGAGTTCCTTGTGGGACTGTAAGCACTCAATAAATGCGATTGAATTAATGAATGAATGACAAGTGATTTTTTTTTTAGTGCCTAGTATACAGAATTTGGCAGTCAATCAAATAATGGTATTTATTGAGCACTTACTGCCTTATAATAATAATGGCATTTATTAAGCGCTTACTATGTGCAAAGCACTGTTCTAAGCACTGGATTGCCTTCAATCTCTCTCCTCTTCTGCTTCTCTGGTATTATATATATATATATATATATATACATATATATATATATATATATATACACACACATACGGGACTGAGGCCAGGTAATTACTGAGTAATAAATCTGTACAAATACATATACATATATATACCCAAATTCTTGGGTAGGTTAATTGAATTGTATTTATTCAGCACATATTCTGTTCAGCATTCTGTCCTGACACAGAAACTCTGATAACACCCCTGAACTCTACAGTCCCATTAAAGCCCTCTAATTAAACTTCCTACTACAAAGCTATGCCCACCACCACAGTTGGTGCCCAAATGATTGGATTGGTGTCACTTAGGGTTTTTTTGTTCTGTTCTATTTTTAAAAGCACTTACCATGTACCAGGCACTGTACTGAGCACTGGGGTAGGTACAAGTCTATGTCCCCTATGGGGCTCACAGTGTTAATTCCTTTTTTTACAGATGAGGGAACTGAGACATAGAGAAGTTAAGTGACAGACATGTGGCAGAGCTGGGAGTAGACCCCAGGTCTACTGATTCTTAGGTCTCTGATCTTTCCACTTGGCCATGCTGATTTTCAGGGTGGTTTCCGATGATCTGTAAATTCAGATGGTCTGGAGAAATGAACCAAAATTGATTGTGTCCTTAAAACCTGTAAAAATATTTTGATCTTCATAAAAAACAGAGTCTGTGGGTTCCACTGTGCCACTGCTTCCAGCCTTTAGGGTGGCAGCTATAACAGGAACAGCTGCCAAAAATCAACATTATGTCAAATAATTTAGCTCAAGGCATGATTTCCCAACTATTCAAGGTAGACCAACATGACACCTACTTCCACCCTTGGGAGGGAGCTAAGACATTCTTTTCTTCCCTTCTTCCTTTCTCAAATTTATTTTCATTCAGCCTCCTGAAGTACTACTACTACTAATAATAATAATGACAACAAGTCTAGTATTTAAGTGCTTACTCTGTGTCAATCACTGTACTAAGCCCTGGGGAAATTGTATGACTGTCTTAGAGCAGAGGCATGTAAAAAATTGCAATGGAGAGATGGTCAAATGAAAATAGAGCCATATAACAAAAGAAAGAAATTATGAAGCAAGAAACCACCTTTATGTAGCCACAGTGTGGAAAGGATTTTCAGCATGCACTGGTCTTGTCAGCCACATGGATATGTACTGAAAGAATCTCAAGCATCATCTTCAAAGCCAGAGCACCACTTTGTTCTACTTTTCAATAACCCTTTTCAGAGAAGCAGCGTGGCTCAGTGGAAAGAGCCCGGGCTTTGGAGTCAGTGGTCATGGGCTCAAATCCCGACTCCGCCAATTGTCAGCTGTGTGACCTTGGGCAAGTCACCTAACTTCTCTGGGCCTCAGTTACCTCATCTGTAAAATGGGGATTGACTGTGAGCCCCCCGTGGGACAACCTGATCACCTTGTATCCCTCCAGCGCTTAGAACAGTGCTTTGCACATAGTAAGCATTTAATAAATGCCATTAAAAAAATCCAAAAGGTGAGTTACTTTGATTTCTTCAGGAAGAGATTCAAGAAGGAGAAGCATTCCAAGAGCACTGGGTACCTCCCTGCCTGCTCCCTTCAAACGTTTACCACTTGCAGCTCTCTGCTGACGCTGGTTACCTAATGGATGCAGGTATATCACTAATAGTCATTCCCCCTGCTAATCGATCTGCACTTAGTAGTGCTAGAGTAAGAAAGGATCCATTAGACCAAGTTCACAGAGTATTTTAAGAAACCTATCCTCTTTTCTTTGTTTTCCTTGTCTCTCCTCTTCTTCTTAGGTTTCAGTTCAAGGACATTAGTACTGCACACTAATGAAAAAATTCTGTGTGCAACCCTAGCCAGCTATTTGGGGTAAATAATTCAGGTTTTAAATGCCTGACCTAAGGCTTACTGGATTACATCAGAGTCAGATAACATGCCAAAAGTTTAGCATTCAGGGCCCAAGTTAATAAAAGTTCATTGATTTTTGCCCCCTCTCTAAGTTTGCAAGTTTGGATCAAAATAAGTCAAAACTACAAACGACAATGTGAGCTATATTTCAAGGTGACTAATTTAACAAAATACTGCCTCCTACAAAGTAATACTAGATTTTTGCAAAGGATTTTATAGCCTATTTTATCCTTTCGCTGATCAGACAGAACCTATGTTAATAACTCAAAATGGCATATCACTACTCCTGTTTCTGCTAGTCAGTGATGCCCTTGACATGTAGAACAGAAATCTAACTGATGTCGAATCATGACTTGGAGTTAAGAAGCCCTATTAGCTATCCTTAAAAAAAACTGACTAAAAATGTATTTATACCATATGACAATGATATCAAAATTATGGTCTATAGATTGAACCGTCTTAATTTGTGTAAATGACTCCCACATTCACTATTTCCTAATTTAAGGGGGAAAAACCCACCTTTCCTTGCCCCAAACCATAGTTACCATAGTTGTAGAAGATTTAATTCATTACCTAAGCAAGTTGGTCTAGTAGAAAAAGACCTGGGAAAATTATACCCCAAGGTGAATTTTGAAACAATGATGTCAAATTGAAATTGATGCTTCATCGATAGTTATCAGCCTTCCTCAGGTGCTTGCTCCACTGGCTATTACAAAGATGGAATCTTTTTCACATCTCAGGTTACTCTACTGGCAGCTCCATAAAAGCCTTACACCTGAAAATTTTTTATCTCTTCAAAGAGCAGAATCCACGGAAAAGACAAAATCACTGAAAAATCTTATCCTTAGCTGTCAAAGCAACACGATCATCTCATGTGAGGTAAAACAGGGAGGGGGTTAGAACATGAACCTCTTCATGGAACACTCACGGTTGGAATGAATGACTCACAGCTCTGGGAGTTTCTGAGTGGATCAGGAGGCCAGGAATGTTTTCGAAGACCGTTGCAAAAGGAGCCAAACTTTCCTCATTTCAACTCTCCCCCAAAAGCTCCACCAGAGATGAGAAACAGTGTGGCTCAGTGGAGCAAGCATGGGCCTGAGAGTCAGGAGGACCTGGGTTCTAAACCCAGTTCTGCCACTTGCCTGCTGGGTGACCTTGGGCAAGTCACTTCACTTCTCTGTTCCTCAGTTCCCTCATCTGTAAAATGGGGGTTGAGTGTGAGCCCCAAGTGTGCCCAGCCTAATTAACTTGTATGTACTCCAGTGCTTAAAACAGTGCTGGGCACATAGTAAGCTTTAACAAGTACCATTATTATTATTAATATTAAATGTGAAGGATTCTCCATTGTCTAAGTGGGCAGGAAGGAAGAACCTGACTTTTCCACTATCAAGTACAGTCTTATTTCTTTCTAACCATTTGCACTTAAATCTACTTTCTGTTCCCCTCCTACCCAACTCTCTTCTTCCCCTGCCCACCAACTCAAAACATACTCACCGTAGCTCAGACAGAATTTCTCAGGCTTCTAGGTTTAAGGTTACAGACATTATTTAACCAGAGATCTGGTGTCATTGGTTCTCAAGATTGGAGTCAGAAGACCTGGATTCTAGTCTTGCCTGGGTGAGCATAGTTAGTGACTAACACTCTCTGGGCCTCCTGTTCCTCATCTCTAAAACGAGCACAATAATGATTCCCACCTGTCTCCCAGAAATAAAATGAAAAGGATTGGTGTCAATAATTTATAAAGGTCTTTGGATGAATGATACTATATAAGTACAAGGAACAGTGGTAGAGTCAGTAATGAAGCTCAGATCATCTGACACTACTTCAAAGCTTGATTCACTATGGGGTCTCTCTAAAATGTAGGTTAAATCATATTACAGAAGTTATCTTCCAAGTTATCTTAGAGAAGCAATGTACCCTAGGGGAAAGAGTGTAGGCCTGGGAATCAGTGGATCTGGGTTCTAAGCTCAGCTCTGCCGCTTGCCTTCTGTGTAACCTTGGACAAGTTGCTTAACCCTTCTGTACAGTTTCCTCATCTGTAAAACAGGGATTCAATATTTGTTTTCCCTTGTACAGACACTATGAGTTTCATGTAGGAGCAGGACTCTGTCTGACCCAGATCATCTTGTATCTAACCCACGGCTTGACACATAGTAAATGCTAATACTACAATTATTATTTCAATTTTTTGTTTTTCACCCACAGACTCTTTCCTACAACTCCAATGAGGAATTTATTGACTGAGCTATAAATTCAATTCTTTTCTATTGCCGTGTAATATGTTTTAATTTTATGAACCCTTATGTTCAGGAAATTCAATCATTTCAACGATTTTAGATTTTTAAATAAATGTAGATTTTTTGTGTTTTCTAATTCTGTGGAGCTCTAGGTGAAATCCAGACTAGAAGTTATAATACACTTTTGATGATTCTTAGCCTATTAGCAGCAGGCCCTGGCATTCATTGCTTAGGATAAAACCTTTCTCTCATTTATAGCACTGAAATTAGAAAGCTAAAGAGTTCAAACAATGATCCTTGACTTAATCTGATATTTATCTTGTTCAGTATGTTATTGGCTGCCTTATCTTGCATCTTGAAAGGGAGGGTAGAAAATGCATGATTCTAAAACTCTTGCTTTCAGCATAGTGTTAATTTTCTTTCTGAAGAATTTATGTACTTATGAGTTGATCTGGTGCAAGATATTTTTAAAAGTGAAAAAGCAATTGCTAAATAAAAATAATCAGGAGCAATATGATTCTATCAGTTAATACATTTAAACTTCACTTCTGCCCATTAGAAACCAAAATTTTCCAGTTCCCTCCCTGGGTTAATACCCTTCCAGTATATCTAAAGATCTGGCCCAAGCATTTCAGCCGGAGTCCTTGTTCTAATTTTGGCACCCAGCAGGTAGCATTACTTCTTTCCAGTCATAAGAGTACTGTTTTATGCCTTGAAGTAGCAACTAATGAGGGGTTAGTGCCCTTGTGAGTCAAAAGACTTAGTACAAGGAAAGAGCACGAACCTAGGAGTCCGAGGACCTGGGTTCCAATCCTACCTCTGTCACTTGTCTGCTGTGTGACCTTGGGCAAGTCACTTAAAAATGGAGATGAGATACTTGTTCTTCCTCTGACTTAAACTGTGAGCCCATGTGGGACAGGAATTGTGTCTGACCTGGTTATCATGTACAGTTCTTGACATGTAGTAAATGCTTAAAATTATTATTATTACTATTCCATAGTAATAATAATAATAATGATGGTATTTGTTAAGCACTTACTATGTGCCAAGTAATAATAATAATGATGATGGTGTTTGTTAAGCACTTACTACATGCCAAGCACTGTTCTAAGAGCTGGGGTAGATGCAAGGTAATCAGGTTGTCCCACCTGGGGCTCACAGTCTTAATCCCCATTTTACAGATGAGGTAACTGAGGCACAGAGAAGTGAAGTGACTTGCCCAAAGTCACACGGCTGACAAGCGGCAGACTTCTGACTTCTGACTCCCAAGCCCACGCTCTTTTCACTAAGCCATGCTGCTTCTCAAGATCTGGACATAACTTCAACCGGGGATTGTATTGTACTCTCCCAAGCATTTAGTTCAATCTCTGCTTACAAGGAGCTTACAATCTAATTGGGGAGACACAAAGTAAAATAGATTACAGGTAGGGGAAGCAACAGAGTGTAAAGATAAAGTTCATCCATTCTTTGGTGGTGGGGGTGGAGTGAGTATGGAAGTGCTTGGGGCTATGAACTCTTCTAGACTGTGAGCCCGTTGTTGGGTAGGGACCGTCTCTATATGTTGCTGACTTGTACTTCCCAAGTGCTTAGTACAGTGCTCTGCACACAGTAAGCACTCAATAAATACGATTGGATGAGTGAATGAATGAATGAATGAATGAAAGTGCATGGGCAATGCAGAAGGGAAGGAAAACAGTTTGGAGAAGATGAGAGGTTAATCAGGGAAGGCTTCCTGAAAGAGATGTCTTTTAATAGGGCTTGGGAGTTGGGGAGAGTAGTGGTCTGTCAAATATGAATGGGGAGGGAGTCCCAGGCAGGAGGATGCTTATAATCTTTTAGGTCTTGGGTCCAAAAGCCATTCAGACAATGTCCCAATGGAATAGTATCCCTGTAAAGCTCTTGTGTGGAGCAGAAAGCAATGGTCAATGAAAGCAAATATCTGGGCATTCACACACCACATTTGGACCTTATTAGGAGAATAGAGACTACTGTTGTGCTGTATGTAGTTTATATACTTAATAAATATCTATTTACTCTTCCAATGTGATAAACGTTTTTACCCTTGAGGCAGTAGGCAGATTACCTCAGTATGAGAAGTAGCGTGGCTCAGTGGAAAGAGCCCGGGCTTTGGAGTCAGAGGTCATGGGTTCAAATTCCAGCTCCACCAATTGTCAGCTGTGTGACTTTGGACAAGTCACTTAACTTCTCCAGGCCTCAGTTCCCTCATCTGTAAAATGAGGATGAAGACTGTGAGCCCCCGTGGGACAACCTGATCACCTTGTAACCTCCCCAGCACTTAGAACAGTGCTTTGCACATAGTAAGTGCTTAATAAATGCCATTATTATTATTATTTTGCACAAATAGTTTTGGGCTATGGATTGTCATGGCTGAAAATCCATAGATTCCTCAGTTAAAGGTAATGAACTTGTGGAGTGGAACATACCCAGGTTGAACTGACAGTAATGGTTTTGCCTTATTTTTTCCAAATAATAACTGAATCATTTAAATCAACTGCACATTATTATAAAAGCATTTTGCACAGTAATCTATTTTTGATGTGGGCCAATATCATCTATCTTGCCGCTGACCCATTTCCCACATTCTCCCTCTGGCCTCCCCCTCCATATATGCCAGACCACCACTCTCCCCATCTTCAAAGTCTTATTCAGGTCACATTTCCTCCAAGAGGTCTTCCCCGATTAAGCCCATTTCTCCCCAGCTCCCTAACCCCTCTGCATCATCTATGCATTTGGCTCTGGGACATTTGGACATTTGGTATTCACTCTACCTTCACACCCCAGCACTTCTGTGCATATCTAAAAATTACATATCATGAATTATTTATTTAATGCTTGTCTTCCCCTCTACACTGTAAACGTGTTGTGGACAGAGGTCATATCTACCAACTAGATGTTTTGTACGGTCCCAAGTGCTTAGTACCATGCTCTGGACACAGAAAGCATTCAATAAATACTATCGATTGATTGATTAATGGTTATCAGCAGCAAAGAACACCTTTCAACTCACAGAAAAATTCAAAGTAACATAACAGGATGTCTTCATGAGAGAGAATGACTTTGACATAAGACAACAGGAGTACCGTGCACAGAAGAACCAGGAATCCCTTCTCAAAGCAGGTTTCAGACTGGATTGTTGCTGTGACCAGCTGTCTTCCAGATAGCACTGTCCACTGTGCAACTGAACAGAGCTTCCCAGTTGGCTTTATTTCACTATCCTCTAATTGATCGTGTTGAGCGCTGACAGGAGGAACAGCAGGCTGCAGGATGCTCACATTTGCTCCCAAGCTCCAACTACCATCTCTATGCAGATGATTCCCAAATCTACATTTCCAGCCCATATATCCCTCCTTCTCTGCAGTCTCATATTTTCTTCTATCTTCAGGATATCTCTACTTAGATGTCCTGCAGACATCCCAAACTTAACACATCCAAAACAGAACTCCTCATCTTTCCAACTAAACCCTGTCCTCCCTCCGACTTTCCCATCACCATAGACAGCACCACCACCCACCCTTGGCTTTATCCTTGACTCAACTCTCTCATTCAGCCAGTATATTTAATCTGTCACCAAATTCTGTCAGTTCAACCTTCACAACATCACCAAAGTTCACTCTTCCTTCTCCTTCCAAACTACCGTATTAATCCAACCACTTGCCTTTATTATTGCATCAGCTTCCCTGCTGACCTCTCTGCCTCCTGTCTCTCTCTGCACTCCAATCCATACTGCTGTCTGGGGCTTTTTCAATCAACCAAATGTATTTATTGAGCTCTAACTATATGTGGTTCACTGTACTAGACATTTGGGAGATTACTATATAACAGAGTTGGTAGACACATTCCCTGGCCACACACAACGAGCTTACAGTCTAGAGGGGGAGACTGACATTAATATAAATAAATAAATTACAGATATGTATATAATTGTTGTGAGGCTGAGGGAGGGGTGAATAAAGGGTGCAAATCTAAGTGCAGAGGTAATACAGAAGAGGGTAGGAGAAGAGAAAATGAGAGCTTAGTCCCTCATCCTGGAGAATATGTGCCTTCGATAAGGCTTTAAAAGTGGGGAGAGTGATCATTTCTTGTATATGAAGAGGGAGGACGTCCCAAGCCAGAGGAAGGACATGGGCAAGAGGTCAGCAGCGGGAAAGACTAGATGGAGGTACTGTGAGTAGGTTGGCTTTAGAGGAGCAAAGTGTGCAGGCTGACCTCTTGAGGAATGGCAGTGGTGGGGCCTCCACCCTGCCCCAGCCCCCAACCGTGGTGGAAGGGGAGCTGTGGGGAGAAAGAGAGGGGAGAAACCAGGTAGATTTTTCTCCAAAACCTTTCATTCCACGTGTTCTCCACTCCTCAAGGACCTCCAGTGGTTGCCATCCACCTCCACATCAAACAGAAACTCCATACCATCGGCTTCAAAGCACTCAATCACCTTGCCCACTCCTACCTCACCTCGGGATTCTCCTACTACAACCCAGCCTGCACACGTCGCTCCTCTAATGCCAACCTACTCACTGTACCTCCATCTCATCTATCTCCCTGCCAAACTTTCACCCACAATTTCCTCTGGCCTGGAATGCCTTCCCTCTTCATATCCAACGGATGATCAACCTCTCCCCTCCTTCAAAACTGTATTAAAAGTGCATCTCCTCCTAGAAGCCTTCCCAACTAAACACTCATTTCTTCTTCTCCTCCTCCCTTCTGTGCCGCCCTTCCTCTTGGCTTTGTATCCTTTATTCACCCCTCCCTCAACCCCACAGCACTTATGTACATATCCATAAATTATTTATATTAGTGTCTAGATCCCCCCCCGCTCCACCCCCGACTATAAATTCTTTGTGGGCAGCGAACGATTCTACCGACTCTGTTGTGCTGTACTCCCCCAAGTGCTTAGTTCAGTGCTCTGCCCACAGTAAGTGCTCAGTAAATATGATAGATTGTTAGATCGGTATACCTGAGGAATCATACCACCAGAGAGGAGTATATGGAGTTGAAATGAGCTACCCCTCTCAGCAGTTGAGACAGTGGATTGCAAAATTAAAGAAACCCTGGTGGTCAAAGGACCTGATGATTATGGTTCACATACCTCAGTACTGAATCTGGGTTTAACATTTTTATTAAATATGAAAAACTCAGACAGCTTGCTTCATAGAACGTCATTTAATATTGTTTTTGTTTTGTTCTGTTTCCACCTTTCTTTATTGAGAACTGGAGTCCAGTAAGAGTTAAAGAGTTAATTGCCCACTAGGCAATTCAGATAAATATTATGTACTCTTTCTGATTCTGGAAGACTGTGGGGGCGGGGGAGACAGGCTGGAATATCTGTGGCACAGCTCAATTTCTGGAGAGGTTTTTTTTGATGGTATTTGTTAAGCACTTACTATGTGTCAAACACTGTTATAAATGCTGGGGTAAATACAAATTAATCAGGTTGGACACAGTCCCTGTCCCCAAACTAATAGGGTGAACAGTATTGAATCCCCACTCTACAGCTGAGGAAACTGTGGCAGAGAGAATTTAAGTGACTTGCCCAAGGCTTACAGCAAGCAAATGTCATACCTGGGATTAGAACCCTGGTCCTCTGACTCACAGGCCCAACTCTTTCCACAAGGCCACACTGCTACCCAAATTTAAGAAAAACAAGAAAAATGAAGGAAATGGTAGTTATAAATTTGTTCTTTTCTAGAAATGTTTTGAATGCTCACCAGTATATAGTTAAGCCATGATTACCTTACACAATTATCAGGTTATTCGACTATGATGTAATCCTCTGCCTTCTTGCTCTTATTTCAACATTGTGTACTCTCCCAACTAAAATATCTAAGGAATAGAAATGAAATGAAAGTAATCATTTTTGTGGACTTTTTAAAGCCACCCCATCCTTCCATGTTCACACTTTTTTTGTTCAGCTGACCTGAGATGTCTGGCTTACTGAATCAGATTTCTTGCTGACCACCCAGTCTTCTGTCTCTCCTCACTTCAGTCCATATTTCATTCTGCTGCCTGGTTCATTTTTCTACAGAAACGTTCAGGACACGTCACCTCAGTACTCAAAAAACTCCAGTGATTGCCCATCCAACTCTACATCAAAAAAAACTCCTCACCATTGGCTTTAAAGCACTCCACCACCTTGCCCACTTCCTATCTCACCTCACTTCTTTCTTTCTACAACCCAGACTGCACACTTTGCTTCTCTAATGCTAACCTTCTCACTGTGCTGGATTTCACCTATCTCGCTATCAACCCCTAGCCCACGTCGTACCTCTGTCCTGGAACACCCTCCCTCTTCAAATCCTACAGACAATTACCCTCTCCCCCTTCAAAGCCCTATTCATTCAATCACATTTATTGAGCGCTTACTGTGTGCAGAGCACAGTAGTAAGCACTGTGCTAAGATCCAAGTGCACAGACAACACCAAAGGGAGAGGGAGCCGGGGAAAAGAGGCCTTAATCTGGGAAGGCTTCTTTCACCGTCTCAGCCCAGGGCTCCACAGTCACAGCAACAAGAGAACAAACAACTGAAAGTATGGATGAAATCTCCTGCCACGAGCACCAGATGAGCCTCAGTCCCGAGACAGCAGGCTCGAGAACCTGCGCAGAGTCAACCTGAAAGCACATCTACTCCAGGAGGCCTTCTCAGACTAAGTCCCCCTTTCCCCTTCTCCCACTCCCTTCTGCATCACCCTGATTTTCTCCATTTGTTCTTTCCCCCTCCTACCCCATAGCACCTATGTACATATCTGTAAATTATTGTTATTGATGTCTGTCTCACCCCCTCTAGACTGTAAACTCACTGTGGGCAGGGACTGTGTCTGTTTATTGCTGTATTGTACTCTTCCAAGTGCTTAGTACAGTGCTCTGCACATAGTAAGCACTCAATAAATACATTTAAATGAATATGACCTGTCTGTAATTTATGTGAACTTCTTTTTGGTACAGGCTGTAATAAAAATGTCCCTATCTACAAATTGCTTTTGGTCTTTTAATGATGGTAGAAAGGAGAAATTTGGGCTTAATCCTTAATATAGGCTCTGTACTGGGAGGGTGAGAGGGGTGGGGGCTGAGGCTGTAATAGAACAATGCCCCATACATAGTAAACACTTAACAAGCACCATAAAAAAAAATACTAGAATAACACGATTTGACAATGCCTAGAAGAGAGTAGTCACTATGGAGCTGGCCAGTGTGACTGCAGAAAGACTAAGTTCTATCAACAAATCTAATTTTCTGTCACAATATAGGCCTGGGGCTGAAAATAAGAAAATTAAAACATATGGTAAAGCACCTGTATGATACGTTTTTTATCCAGTTCTTTTTTGAAGCAGTGTAGGGGGAAAGGATGTTGGGAGGCTAGCCTGTGCTCTTTTTTAATGTTTAAAAATCGTGCTCTGGCCAGTGTTTCCAAGGAAACACCTCTCCCAGTGGGGAAGAAGGGAAAGTGGTCAGACACACCAAAGCTGGGCCTAGTCTCTGACATTAACTCAAAGTCAGACAGAACAATGTTGTAAAATTCACTCCCCATTGCCCTGACTCCCTCCCTCTCCTCTACCCTCCTCCCCGCCCCACAGCACTTGTGTGCATATTTATTATTCTATTTATTGTATTAATGATGTGTACATATCTATAATTCTATCTATTTATAGGGTTGCTATTGATGCCGGTCTACTTGTTTTGTTTTGTTGTCTGTTTCCTCCTTCTAGACTGTGAGCCCATTGTTGGGTAGGGATTGTCTCTATCTGTTGCCAAATTGTACTTTACAAGCACTAGTACAGTGTTCTGCACACAGTAAGCACTCAATAAATATGAATGAATGAATGAATTAATTAATTAACGAACGAACGAACCCTGGCCCTCTTCCCACAACTTTCCCTGAGACAGGGAGGACTAACCCCTGACAACCTTCCACGATGTGAGAAGAGGTGAGAATGGACTAACCCCCTCTTATGCCCAACTGTCTGGAGCCCCTCCACCACTTGACAAAGGGAAGCTCTGGGCCTCTATAAATCAAATATCTCCCAGGCAACCCAATGCCCAGGCAGAAGAAGGGTGGAAGGAGGGAAAAGCTCCCTGAAAATTAAAAACATAAATGTTAAACATTTGAAAAAGAATCTTTTATTTCTGAGGAGAGGTGGGGTCAGAGCCTTTGCATTTGGGTGGCAATCTTCTCGATGGTCTGCAGTACAGGTGCTATTCATTCATTCAATCATATTCATTGAGTGCTCACTGTGTGCAGAGCGCTGTACTAAGCGCTTGGGAAGTACAAATTGGGAACACGTAGAGACGGTCCCTACCCAACAACGGGCTCACAGTCTAGAGAAGCAGCGTGGTTAGAGAAGCAGCGTGGCTCAGTGGAAAGAGCACAGGCTTTGGAGTCAGAGGTCATGGGTTCAAATCCTGGCTCCGCCAATTGTCAGCTGTGTGACTTTGGGCAAGTCACTTCTCTGGGTCTCAGTTACCTCATCTGTAAAATGGGGATGAAGACTGTGAGCCCCCCGTGATCAACCTTGTAATCTCCCCAGTGCTTAGAACAGTGCTTGGCACATATTAACTGCTTAATAAATGCCATTATTATTATTATTATTATTATTATTATTATTATTAGAAGGGGATGACAGACAACAAAGCAAAACAATCTCGAATGGCCCAAGCACTGGCCATCTTGAATTAAATGGGAGGTATGCAGCCATCCCTGCCGTATCCATCCTGAAGAGGCTACTTACCTCACTTCCTGTCTAAGGCTGGATGCTCATGTTGGCCACCACTATTCTATAGTGAGAAGAGCGGAGCAGTGATTTCTCTGGACTTGCTAGTAATGAGCCTCTAACAGCAAAAATGTACTCCCTACTTTCACTGTTTTCTCATGTCATTAAATGGTAGGACCAGTCTGAAAGAATCCATTAATTTGTATCTACTCCAGAATTTAGAACAGTGCTTGACACATAGTAAGGGCTTAACAAATCCCATAATCATCATAAGGTGCTCCGTGTTTGCTGGTTAGTTAATTATGGTTTTTATTAAGAATGTACACAGGCTTAAGCCCTGAAGTCGATACAAGATCATCAGATCAGACACAGTCTGCCTGTGTGCAGGTCTTTTGGCTGAATTGAGTTAAATGTGGCTGTAGGATTCCTAGTTGTCATAATAGTAGAAGTAAAGGTATTTCTTTACTGAGGGCCCATTGGGTACAATGTACTGTATTAAGTACTTACGAAAGCACCACAGAAGTATGACACATGTTCCCCGTTGACAAGAAGCTTGCACCCTAATGGAGAAGATAGACATAAAATATATTTCTCTTGTATCATGCTGTTGAGTCATTTCTGACTCAGAGCGACTCCATGCTCTTCCAGAACACCCCACCTCGATCCGCAAACATTCTGGTAGTGTATCCATAGAATTTTCTTCATAAAAATGCAGAAACAGTTAACCATTGCCTCCTTCCATGAAGTAAACTTGAGTCTCCACCCTCATTTCTCTCCCATGCTGCTGCCCAGCACAGGTGAGTTTTGACTAGCCTCCGCCCAAGCTAAGAATGGAATGGGTAGGCCTCTACTTGACTCTCCCTTCCATAGCAGAGACTGGAAACTCTCCAGGTGTGATTCCTAGAGAGTAAAATATATTTACAAATAGAATAATCTAAATGAATAATAAGTTAATGTGTAGTTGACTCTACACACACACACACACACACACACACACAAGCGCTGAGGATGGGCACAACTAAATGCGCAAGTGCTAAACCTTTCTGTTGGAGTGATACAACTGAATCCATCATTTCAAGCACTAAACAGTGACTTGCTTGAGCTGCTTTAATTTGTTAATTAATTACAGGATTAATCCGAGTCAGACCCATTTTTCACTATTTAAAAAATGGGTGGGATGGAAAGGGGGAAGGGCTGGTGGGGGGAATGGGTCTGGGTCAGGCCAATCCCTGGCCCACAGAGTGTTTAAAGTCTTAATCCCCATTTTACCGATGAAGTAACTGAGGCACTGAGAAGTGAAATGACTTGTCCAGCAGACAAGTGGTGGACTTGAAATTAGAACCCAGGTCCTCTAACTCCCAGCCTATGCTCTCTCCATCAGGCCATGTTGTTTCTTTTTTTTTTTCTATAGCATTTGTTAAACACTTACTGTATGCCAGGTACTGTACTAAGCAGTGGAGTAGGTACAAGTTAATCAGGTTAAACACAGTACTTGTTCCCCATTTTACAGATGAGATAACTGAGGCACAGAGAAGTGAGGTGACTCACCCAAGGCCACACAGCAGACTAGTGGAGACATCAGGATTAGAACCACATCCTTTTGGCTCCTAGGTCCATGCTTTATCCACTAGATCATGGCTGCTTCTCATATTTTGAAGGGTTCCATGCCTTCAAGGAGCTCACAATCTAATGGGATGGTCCAAGTGAACATTAATTGCCAAATAGAGAAGGAGTAGTCACTGTGGGCAGAGAATGTGGCCATCATCTCTCCCAAGTGCTTAGTACAGTGCTCTGAACACAGTAAACACTCAATAAATGTGATTGATTGACTGATGGATTAAAGAGTTCAAGCTGGGATGTTGGGGGAGAAATGAGTGGATAGAGAAGAGAGACAGATGGTGAGAAAAGGAAGAGCAGCAGAATTTTAAACTTTCAAATTTTTTCAAACATATCAATGAACTAATTATTTCTGTCCTAGAAAATCAACGTTATCAGAAACGTAATGCAATATGTACTCCTATATCCCCTCCTACTTGGACCGTGAGCCCTATATGGTACTGGAACCGTATCTGACCTGATTAACTTGCATCTATCTCAGCATTTAGTACAGTGCTTGGCACATAGTATGCACCAACCAATACCATAGTTATTATTTACATAATTCCAAGAGCAAATTATATGCAGCTGGGGATTAGTGAGTGAAGAAAGCTTGGGGTTAGAGCCAGGCAAATCCCAAGCCCCAACAATTCAGAGCAAACAGTGAGTACTGCAGAGGGCTAGAAACAATCTCTTAAAAGAGTTTGACTTGTTCCTGAGAGCAAATGGATGAAATCTAAAAAAGGACCCTCAGAAAGTTGCAAGATTCCTAAATATAGCTGAGAAAGAAGCTGTGTCATTGCTTAATAGCTTTATTCTATCTGAATGAGAAAAGAATTACTGCCATCTGGTAATCCAGAGATTTCAGATGAACTGTCTACCAAATGATAAGGAGACCATCTAGAGATTCTCATTTGGGGTAAAAAAAATTAAGCAGAAAATGAAACTTTTGCAACCTACGCATGTGCCAAAGGGTAAACCAAAGCTATATTCTTGGGACTCTTAAGATTCCTTCATTAGAAATAACAAATATTGGTGTACAGGGGTGTAGGAATTGGGTTTAAATGAAACCACTGAAGAACACAGGCCTGCGAATCACAGGACCTGGGTTTGAATCCTAGGTTGGCCACTTGTCTGCTATGTGACTATGGGCATCTCACTTAATTTCTCTGCACCTCAGTTGCCTCATCTGTAAAATGGGGATTAAGATTCTGAGCCCTACAAATGATCATCATCAATAGTATTTATTGAGCGCTTACTGTGTGCAGAGCACTGTACTAAGTGCTTGGGAAGTACAAATTGGCAACATATAGAGACAGTCCCTGCCCAACAGTGGGCTCACAGTCTAAAAGGGGGAGACAGAGAACAAAACCAAACATGCTAACAAAATAAAATAAATAGAATAGTTATGTACAAGTGAAATAAATAAATAGAGTAATAAATATGTACAAACATATATACAGGTAATAATGGCATTTGTTAAGCACTTACTATGTGCAAAGCACTGTTCTAAGCGCTGGGGAGGATACAAGGTGATCAGGTTGCCCCACTTGGGGCTCACAGTCTTAATCCTCATTTTACAGATGAGGTCACTGAGGCCCAGAGAAGTCAAGTGACTTGCCCAAAGTCACACAGCTGACAATTGGCGGAGCCAGGATTTGAACCCATGACCTCTGACTCCAAAGCTCGTGCTCTTTCCAATGAGCCACGCTGCTTCTCTTGCTTCACAAGTGTTACTAACTGTGTCCAACTGATTAGCTTACATCTACCCCGGGGCTTAATACAGTGGGTGGTCCCTAGTAAGCACTTAACAAATACCATTATATATACATAATACATAATATACATAATATATAATATATATATTTGATAAAATTGAAACTACAGGTATGCCCTAGGCACACTCCAGCTGCCCCCAATATCTACAAGCTCTGAATAAAGCAATTATTGTTTGATATTTTGTCCCAGGTTAGAGTAAACCCAGAATACAGGCAACTAGGGGGTCAGTAGCCCCATGCTTCCTTACAAGAAGAAGAAGGCATGGTCTCTCCACTACTAGCTGATATTTGGGGATTGAAGAAGCCCTGACAGAAGTTAGAGGTGTGAAGAGGTGAAGACAGCAAGAAGGCTGTGAATCACCCTAAATTAGACTGCATTTTTATGGTATTTGTTAAGCATTTATTATGTCAAACACTGTTGTAAATGCTGTTGTAGATAATAGTAATAATGACAGCATTTATTAAGTGCTTACTATGTGCAAAGCACTCTTCTAAGCGCTGGGGTGGTTACAAGGTGATCAGGTTGTCCCATGGGGGGCTCACAGTCTTAATCCCCATTTTACAGATGAGGTAACTGCAGTGCAGAGAAGTTAAGTGACTTGCCCAAAGTCACACAACTGACAAGTGGGGGAGCCCGGATTTGAACCCATGACCTCTAACTCCAAAGCCCGGGCTCTTTCCACTGAGCCATATGAGACAATTTGGTAGGACACTGTCCCAGTCCCTCATCTAGGAAGAAGAACAAACATTTAATCCCCATTTTGCTGTTGTGGAAACTGAGGCACGGGAAAGTTAAGTGATTTCCCCAAGGTCACAAAGCAAACCATTAAAGAGTTAGGATTAGAACCCAGATCCTCTGCCTTTCAGGTCTATGCTCTTTCCACTAGGCCACGCTGCTTCAATTTGTTCAGTATTCAACACACACTAATCACTCAAATACCACTGATCGATAAGTACCATTGATTGTACATGTACAGTGCTCTGTACACAATAATCCCTTAATAATACCATTGATTGATCAATACCATTGATTGACAACTTGACAAACCAGAACCAGAGTCTGCGGAAGAGGCTCGTACAACAGAAGCTTCCTGCAAAGACTCAAAATCATATAGCTCCTCATTTAATATTGTGATTTTAACTTTTGAATTAACTTAACAAAGATTAAATAATAATGCTAATATAATAGTTTAGAGCCCATAAAATAATTAATATTATTTTTCCAGATGTTCTTGAATGATGCACGCACTTTTTTTAGGAACGTAATCTTTTTGTATTGTGGGTAGATCTGTAATAAATTATGTATATAATTAATAGTAGCCCTAGAAAACAGAAATAGACAGGGGTTATGGCAAGAAGTTAACCAAAATTTGCCCATGTAGATATGGTGACAAGGGAAATGGCCTATTTGATTACAAAAAGTGGTAGGACTTAGAAACCACCAAGATGCCCTGCTCTTTGAAAAATCTGAAACTGCAATAAAGGGTAGAAGTATTTTGCCTTTGTATGTTAGAGCAAACTGTAAGCTCCCTCTAGACTGTAAGCTCCTTGAGGGCAGAGAACATGCCTACTGACTCTTTTTGCATACTACAGTGTTCTGCACACAGTAAATGCTTAATAAATACTATTGAATGACTGGTGGATTGACTGAATGTTGGAACCAAAAAGAAGTAGAATGAATAATTAATTAGAAATGATACCATCAACTTATAGTGGAAAAGAAAAAAGAAAATTTTGGACTTATAAAACCATGCACCCTATTAAGAAGTGTAAAAATAAATGAAAAAAATCAAGATTGGAGTATGAAGCTAATTATGTATGAAACTTAGTTTTGCTGGATGCAGGTACCCAAATATGTATTTCACCACAAGAGTATTACAAAAGGTTAAAAATTTAATTAGAACTATGTGTAAGCTCATAAAAAACATTCAAATCATATCCTGGAAATAATATCCACCATACAATTTATTGTTGTTAGGGGGAATGATGTGGTGATTTGGAATGTACAGTTATCTCTAGCACTTCTGTTTTATTTGCCAAAGGAAAATAGTCTAAATGCTGAAAATAGATATTAACTGGTAATTATAGCAAGGAGAAGTTATATATCAACTATATCATTTGCAAATAAGGATTACAGTTTGATCATTCCTGCTCAAAGGAATGCACCATTAATTTTCTGAAGAGTTATGATAAGAAAAGCATAATGAGTAAGAAATCAAAATATAGTAGAGGCAATATGTTAATTTGTTAAATACATTGATTAGTGATAGGGAAAAAAGAATAGATCATCTAGATTTTGTTTGAATTCCTAAGCATAATTAAAATATTGAAAGAAAATGTTTTCCCATGCCCAGATATTTTTTGGTAAATAGCAGAAATAAGTACATTTTCTCTTTAGATACATTTTGGGGTGCTGGCCAAACACCATTGAAAGAATCTAATAAGGCTGATGTTATACTCAATATTCCGTTTGGAATGGATACTTTTACATGGCTGCCACTTACGCTGTGTCCTGCTCCCGATGGTTTTACATAAAATAATTCAACAGATACTAGAAGATACAGAAGGTACAAAAGTGCACATTGAAGATATATTAGTTTGGGAAGCGACTAAGAAAACATGAGCGGAAACTTGACAGACATTGATTAAAATACAAGCAGTTAAGAAATAGAATGAATGCAAACCTAAATTTAGATGGAAGGCAATGCTATATTTTAGGGGAAAATTTATCAGCAGATGGTGTAGATATAGATCTAAACAGAATACAGGCCGTTACAAACATCTATTTCAAAAGACTAACAAAGGTTTCTGAAGACCTAGCGAACAAGTTCTATTTTTTTAAGAATATATTCCAAATCTGATTGTAAAGCAAGACATATAAGGTTTTTCATTCCTTTATTCCCAATAATACTCCACTACTACTACTGCCTCCCTGACTCTGATGAAGTCTTTGATGATGATGTTGATGATGATGATGATGATAATAGCTGTGGTATTTGTTAAGCGCTTACTATGTGCCAGGCACTGTCCTAAGGGCTGGGGTGGATACAAGCAAATCAGGTTGGACACAGTCCCTGTCCCACATGGGGCATACGATCTAAATCCCCATTTTACAGCTGAGGTAACTGAGGCACAGAGAAGTGAAGCAGCTTGCCCAAGGCCATGCAACAGACATGTGGCAGAGCCAGGATTAGAACCCATGTCCTTAATAATAATAATAATAATAATAATAATAATAATAATAATAATAATAATAATAATAATAATAATAATGGCATTTATTAAGCACTTACTATGTGCAAAGCATGTTCTAAGCACCGGGGAGGTTACAAGGTGATCAGGTTGTCCCACGGGGGGCTCACAGTCTTAATCCCCATTTTACAGATGAGGTAACAGGCACAGAGAAGTTAAGTAGCTTGCCCAAAGTCACACAGCTGACAATTGGCAGAGCTGGGATATGAACCCATCACCTCTGACTCCAAAGCCCGTGCTTTTTCCACTGAGCCACACTGCTTCTCTGGGGACCTTCTGACTCCCAGGCTGTGCTCTAAGCAGTATGCCATGCTGCTTCTTCAATGATGGTGACAGTGCTGTCTACCATGGGAAACAAAGGATGAGCCCAGGTCCTGAGACTTCAGAACCAAGACCCTGAACAAAGGAATTGATTATAGTGCTAGTGGTTTGCTCAGTACCAATCAATCAGTGGTATTTATTGAGCACTCACTGTCTGCAGAGTACTTTACTGAGTGCTTGGGAGAGTACAATGTAACAGAGTTGGTAGATGCATTCCCTCGTGACAAGGAGCTTACAAAGAGGATTCACTCCATGACTTATCTAACTAGCAGCTAAGACATCATCTTTAGTAAATATTTAAATGTTTCTTTGAGTTCAAGAAATTGGCATTTAGAATGGAATTGAAACCCCCGACAGTCCAAAAGTTTTGTTATTCTAGAATAAAACTCAAATTAGCAAATTGCCAAAAACAAATTGAAGCAATTCCTTCCGCCACTTGCAACAGATGGAAGCATCAGAACCCTGTAACTCCTTCTGAACTGCCCACTCTTAATTCCCAAAAATCTACAACCCAGAAGATTCTTAATAGCAGAGACAAAATCATATATATTGAGAAAAAGTGAATATGAGCCAAATAGGACTAAAACTATTGGCTATTGCCCTGTGATGTCTATAGTTTATTTGTTTATACTTATTTATGTTAATGGCTGTCTCCCCCTCTAGGCTGTAAGCTCATTACAGGTAGGGAACACATCTACCAACTCTGTTATATTGTACTCTCCTAAGTGCTTAGTACAGTACTCTGCACACAGTAAGCATTCAGTAAATAGGATTGATTGATCTATGTTTTGACCACAGGATGAATTCCCTTTCATAATCACCTATACTAGAAAAAGCTCTTGGACTACTGAGTAGTAAACCAAGAGTCTGGCAGACATTTAAGTAAGCACTTACTTAAGTGCTTACTTAAGCACTTACTTAAGTACTTAAGTAAGCACAGTAAGCACTCAATAAATACGATCAAATGAATGAATGAATGAATGAATGAATATTTATTTTACTTGTACATATTTATCCTATTTATTTTCTTTTGTTAATATGTTTTGTTTTGTTGTCTGTCTCTCCCTTCTAGACTGTGAGCACTGTGAGCCTGCTGTTGGGTAGGGACCGTCTCTAGATGTTGCCAACTTGTACTTCCCAAGAGCTTAGTACAGTGCTCTGCACACAGTAAGCGCTCAATAAATATGATTGAATGAATGAATATTTATTTTACTTGTACATATATATCCTATTTATTTTATTTTGTTAATATGTTTTGTTTTGTTGTCTGTCTCCCCCTTCTAGACTGTGAGCCCACTGTTGGGTAGGGGCTGTCTCTAGATGTTGCCAACTTGTACTTCCCAAGCGCTTAGTACAGTGCTCGGCACACAGTAAGCGCTCAATAAATACGATCAAATAAATGAAATGAAAAATTTAATAAATATGTCTGAATGAATGAATGAAAAGTCCCTGGGACAGGAATATTTGGTTCCTCAGGCCATTTCCAACCACTTCCAGCATCTTGGTGCATCTGTATTGGCTGTGGCTGCCCCCAATAGTCAGTGATTCTTGAGGAATACAAGGAAAGGAGCCTGTGCTAGTGTTGATGCCGTGCTGACTGAAAGGGAGATCCTCTTCTTAGGAAGATTCCCCACTCTGGCAGGCAGGCAGTTGGGCTTTGAACTGCAGAGTAAATCCCAACTACTGTTTTCATCAGTTTATCTAGGAGGAGGAATAATAGAAGTATGGTAATAATAATAGTAATAATCATGATATTTGTTAAGCACTTACTATGTGCAAGCACTGTTCTAAGCGCTGGGGAAGATACAGCGTGATCAGGTAGTCCCACGTGGGGCTCACAGTCTTAATCCCCATTTTACAGATGAGGTCACTGAGGCACAGAGAAGTTAAGTGACTTGCCCAAAGTCACCCAGCTGACAAGCGGCAGAGCTGGGATTAGAACCCAAGACCTCAGACTCCCAAGCCCTTGCTCTTTCCACTGAGACACGCTGAAGGTGGAATCAGTAGTTGTAATATCAACAGTTGTTGTCTTATGCTGTTGAGTCATGTCTGACCCGTAGAGACGCCATAGACACATCTCTTCCAGAATGCCCCATTTTCATCTGCAATCGTTCTGGTAGCATATCCATAGAGTTTTCTTGGTAAATATACTGGAGTGGTTTACCACTTCCTCCTTCTGCACAGTAAACGAGTCTCTGCCCTCGACTCTCTCCATGAGTTTTGACTTGGAGCAGATTGCCTTCCACACACTAGCCACTGTCCAAGTTAGGAATGGAATGGTTATGCCGCTGCTTGACTCTCCCCACTGTAGTCATGTAGTCATGATTGGTAGAGTACTGGAAACTCTGCAGGTGTGGCCCTAAGAGGGAAATATCAGTAGTAGTAGAAGTAATATAAGTAGTAGTATCAGTAGTAGTAGAGAAGCCTCGTGGCTTAGTGGCAAGAGCATGGGTTTGAGGGTCAGAGGTTATAGATTCTAATCCCGACTCCACCGCTTATCAGCTGTGTGACTTTGGGCAAATCAGTTAACTTCTCTGTGCCTCAGTGACTTCATCTATAAAATGGGGATTAAGACTGTGAGCCCCACTTGGGACAACCTAATTACCTTGTATCTATCCTAGTGCTAGGAACAGTGTTTGGCACATAGTAAGCACTTAAAAAAATACCATTATTATTAGTAGGAGTAGGAGTAGGAGTAGCAGTAGTAGTATCAGTAGTCATAGTACAATCAGTAGTAGTAGTATTTCAGTAGTAGTATCATTAACAGTAGTAGTGTCAGTAATATTACTAGTATCAGCAATAGTAGTATCAGTAGTACTAATAGTAGTATCAGTCATAGTATTAGTACTATTACTATCAATAGTAGTAGTAGTATCAGTAGGAGAATCAGTAGTAGTAGTAGTAATAGTAGTATCAGTAGTAGTAGTATCAGTAGGAGAATCAGTAGTAGTAATAGTAGTATCAGTAGTAACAGTAGCAGTGGTAGTAATAGTAGATGCTGCCATAAGAAATAATGGGACTGACTGCAACTTTTTGACCTAAAACCAGGTTATAGAAAAAACCAGGTAACTGAATTTTCTTGTTAGGAGTGTTTCCTCTTTCATGGATTACCAGTGGGTTCTATTAACACACGTGGAAGAGATCTGTTCGTATCAAGCGAATAGATTTGGTTTGGAAGCTTAACATCTGTCAATTCCGAAGCAGCTTTGCCCTTTTCCTCACCCTATTGAAAGTTCTACTAATTTGGCACTGAGAGAATGAAGAATTTTCAGTGCCCTAAGGTAGGGTTTTGGAAACAATGAGGTACACTTTGTATACACTATATAGGACACTGAGGAATTGGGGACACATCTGCAGTCCTCTTCCTCATATAATTTTTTGAAAGTTTTTTATTATGTTTACACCTTCAAACCCAACAGCCTGAAAGAAGTTATTGCAGTCTACTGTGTAAATAATATACAGAGGGTTTGAAAAACGCGTAGGCATGTAATTATCCCTTAAACCAATCTCAGGTTTCACCTGGGAAAGTTAATAAAATGGGTTTACACAAGGAATGTAAGAAATATATTACTGTTTGCTTAAACATCATCAGAGATGATTCTCTAGATGCAGAAATGTGGGGCAAAAACTCAACTCCAGATTTAGTTTTCCAGAGCAATGCAGTACTACGTAGAAGTGGTGATGCCTGTACAATTCTAGGCAGGATGAATCCTCCCTAAAACTTAAAGCAGGATCTATTTCAGGCTGCTAACTCATTTGCAGCCCTAAAGTCACTTCTTAGCCATTGGCTTTATGGTAAATGTGAGCTAGTCCATTTTTAGTAAGGGTGGATAAAGTCTAAATGATGATAATCATTTGACATACATTGAGTTCTTACTATGTACAGGCCACCACTAGCTATTATGGGAGTCACCTCACTCCACAGGTGATGATATCCTGACCCTTGCAGAACTAACAATCCACAGAGAGAAATACTATTACTCCTGAACAAATGTTATCGTCAACTTAGGGATGGGTGAAATGACCAAACTAGAAAATCCATATAATTTTTTCCTCTTAACTAGGTCTCACTTAATGATCTGCTGAGTCACACACTTCAACGCATGCCAAAATAGGGTAGAGAATAAAGAGAAGCAGAGTGGCCTACTGGAAAGACCACTGGCCTGGGAATCAGGGAACCTGGGTTCTAATTCTGCCTCTGACACATGTCTGCTTTAAGATCTTGGGTAAGTCACTTAACTTTTCTGTGCCTTATTTACCTCATCTGAAAAATAGGGCTTAAGCCCTACTCCCTCTTACTTAGACTGGGAGCCCTATGTGGAACAGGGACTCTGTCCAACCTGATTAACTTGTAGCTACCCTAGTGCTTAGAACAGTGTTTAGCACATAATGAGCACTTAACAAATACCATAAGAAAGGGTTTTAGGACTGAAAGATTCATCCACCACAGTTGATTTTCAGTGATATTAAAAATAATTAACTTTACAAATGAATTTGTTAAATTTTGATTCCTTTTTACATATGGGTAGTGTCAAAATAATAATAACTGGCATTTTTCAAGAGTTTACCAGGTATCAAGCACTGTACTCTGCTCTGGTGTAGATACAAGATATTCAGTCACATGAGGCTCACAGTCTAAATATTGAATCTCCATTTTACAGATGAGGGAACTGAGGCAAAGAGTAATTAAGCGACTTGCCCAAGGTCGCATAGCAGAGAAGTGGCAGAGCCAAAATTAGAACCCAGGTCCTCTGTCTCCTACACCTGTGCTCTTTTCATTAGCCCACACTGCTTTTCATGACATATGGGCAGAGGGAGATCTAGTGACTTACTTAGATTCACATCCCAAGGAAATGGTTGAACTCAAGCTAGAGGTTATGAGATTAAATTCCTCGACACAAATAATTGGACTTCAACCCTGCCATAGGCTTGGCAAATAAGCTTCAGAAACTCCCTATGACATCAAGGTGTGAACTGGAAACCTGGAAAATATAACTGAATTTATGCTTCAAGCAGAGGAAGCAATCAGAAGTCATACTATGGCAATTGTTTAACTTATCAGAGTCTCAGCTGGAACTGAGAACGAAGTTGCAGAATTGTGTTTCTGTGGAAACATACAGGAATGGAGTTAAGAGATCCCTGTGAATGTGGGATGAGAAATGCACACATAAACACTCAACAAAGTTAACAACAAAAGAAAGGAGGACAGAAGGCAAGCATGAGAACTAGGAAAAGACTAAAACCATGATCGATGATCCATTACTGAGTTAAGCTAATTAATGATAGCTTATTAATTATACTAAGCTTATTAATGATGGCAATGGATGATATTTTCAGTGCTTACTGTGTGCAGAGCACTCTATTAAGCACTTGAGAGAGTACAATACAAAAGAGGTGATAGATATATGTTCCCTGCTCATCAAGAGTTTACAGTCCAGAGGGGGAGACAGACATTAAAATAAATTATGGATATGCATATCCTCCAAAATCTCCAGTGGTTGCCTGTCAACCACTCCCTCTCTCCTTCTACAGCCCAGCCCGCACCCTCCACTCTTCTGCCACTAACCTCCTCACTGTGCCTTGCTCTCACCTGTCCCTCCGTCGATCCCTGGCCCACATCCTACCTCTGGCCTACAATGCCCTCCCTCCATGCATCCGCCAAACTAGCTCTCTTCCTCCCTTCAAAGCCCTACTGAGAGGTCACCTCCTCCAGGAGGCCTTCCAAGACTGAGCCCCTCTTTTCCTCTGTTCCTCCTCCCCTCCCCATTGCCCCCATTCTCTCTCTCTGCCCTACCCCCTTCCCAACAGCACTTGTGTATATTTGTACATATTTATTACTCTATTTATTTTATTAATGATGCGCATATAGCTATAATTCTATTTATTCTGATGGTATTGACGTCTGTCTACTAGTTTTGTTTTGTTATCTGTCTCCCCCTTCTAGACTGTGAGCCTGTTGGGTAGGGACTGTCTTTATATGTTGCCGATTTGTACTTCCCAAGTGCTTAGGACAGTGCTCTGCACACAGTAAGCACTCAATAAATATGAATGAGTGAATGAATGAAACATGGGGCTGAGGTTGAGGTGAATATCAAATGCTTAAAGGGTACAGATCCATCCAGACCAGTATCCTTACTCTGTCAATTGCAACGGGATGCTTAGAGGAACAATGTGATGATTGACACTCTGACACCCATTCTAACTTTTTAGAGATGCACCTTCTAACATCCCTACCATTATATCCTATAGCCTTAATTTTCTGTCTAGCAAAACATTATGGACCAATCATCTATGCATGTATCCAAACTCCTCTTGAAGCTTCCAATATTTTCAACCTACATAATTTCCAGTGATACTGAATTCTGGAGGTTTACCATCACTGTGTTAAAAAAAAGTCCTCTTTTGTTTGTTTTGACTATATCCCTTTCAAGCTTCAGTACCTGCCCCCTAATCCTAGGTTGTGAGGTCTGGTGAACTGAATTTAAGGTTACCATACTTTATTCACTCTTCTGATAAGCATGAGCACTAGACTTGAAGGAGTCTCCCCCTTCTTCTCCAGTTCCTCTTCCAGGCTTGGACTCAGGGGCTGGAAGTTCTGGAACTTTTTTTAGAAAAAACCTGAATACCACCATGAAGAATATCACACAGGTCTTGTCTTGTCTTACATTGTCGAGTCATCTCCAACCCACAGCAACTCTATGGACACATCTCTCCCAGAATGCCCCACCTCTATCTGCAATCGTTCTGATAGTGTATCCATAGAGTTTTCTTGGTAAAAATATGGAAGTGGTTCACCATTGCCTCCTTCCACGCAGTCAACCTGTGTCTCTGCCCTCAACTCTCTCCCATGTTGCTGCTGACCAGCACAGGTGAATTTTTACCTGTAGCAGATTGCCTTCCACTCACTAGCCATTGCCAAGCTAGGAATGGAACGGGTATGCCTCTGCTTGACTCTCCCTCCCATAGCCAAGACTGGTTCGGGTACTGGAAACTCTCCAAGTGCGACCCTGAGAGGAGACATACGGGGTCTAGCGAACAACTAATCCTTTTTTCTTCTAAAGAAAGGTCAAAGGGGGAAATTGCAACAGAAAGGACTCCCATTAAGCATTGTCCTGGTAGTAAGGAAGGTTGGTATTTTTCTCCTCTGTCATTTTAAGAAAACAGCAACTATTTTTCCTGTGAGGAAAAGGTGTGGTCAGGTTTGGAGGAGGAGGGATGGACTAGATCACCTCAATATCCCCTTCAGCACAGTTTTTTCTGAAATTCTGTGGTGAGATGAATATTCATGAAATAGTAAACCTAGAACTACCAGTGAGAAGGGAGCAGGGATGCAGTGATCTTTACGGAATTGCAGTTAGCCAATAACTTCTTTGGGAACACAGCATAGGAGACTGACTGAGAGGCATTATGGCTTAGTGGAAAAAGTATGTCTTGGGAATCAGGAGACCACTGGTTTGCTACGTGACTTTGGGTAAGTTACTTAATCTTTCTCTGGGCTTCTGTTTCTTCGTCTGTAAAATGAGGATAAGCAGAATGCTAGTCCTGTGTCAGCTAGGGACTTTGTCCAGTCAGATAACCTTGTATCTACCTCGAATATTTAATGCATAGTAAGCACTTAATAAATGAATCTACGTCCATTCAGAGAACAATCTGTTCCCATCTCTCCAGTAGGTTTAGCACCCAGAGTTTGGAGAGCTTTGGGCGCTTTTAAGGAAGGTAGTTTTAGTACAATGCTCTTTCTGGCATTCATCAGCTGCAAAACACAGCTCCTATTAAGCACTGTACTCAGAATTTCCAGTTGTAACCATAAATCAGATTTCACAGGCTGTAAAACCTCACTAATTTGCACTAATGATGATGAGGCCCATTGCAAATCACTACATTTTGGGGATTAGAGGGATGCAAACAAACATGATTAAAATCAAAGATATTGCCTCCCTAAATGAACTCTATTCATTTAACTGGACAAGTATTGTTTAGCTTGAACTAGTCACAGGAACCCTTCATTGTGTGGCAGTCGATGTCCTGACCTACAGGAAAATAATTAAGTACTGGCAGAAAAGAGACCTCCCATGCCATTCTTCATTAAATCTTTTCTGAGAAATATGGGGAGACTGCCAGATTTTCTGGGAGACTAATCAAGATTGTGAATGATCTCTCTCCACCGAGGGAAGAAGAGAAAATGGTCCTAAAGTCTCACATGAAGGATTTGGGTCTATAAATATCTGTATCTGGAGTGCCATCAAATACTGAGATGGGCACAGGTCAGTTAGAGTCAGAGAATCGCAGGGCTGGCAGAGGCCTTGAAAGAGGATATGGTCCAACCACCTTCCTCCAGGAAGGTGAACAGCTAAATAGCCCATGATGAATAGCTGACTATTAAAGATCTTCAGGGATGGAGATGTCACAATTTTCCCTGGTAGTTAATTTCAGTGTTTTCACTGCCAGACCATCAAGAAGTTCTTTTTGTCAGTCAATCAGTCAGTCGATCATATTTATTGAGTGCTTTTCTGTGTCCAAATGAACTCTCTCCTGCCACCATTAAAGCCTGCTTGTGGAGGAATTTCTTGGAGATGGGATATTTTCAAGGCAGTTCACCTGATTCATATAAACTAGGTACTGTTATCACACGAGACTTCCCATCTCTGCTGCTGTCCTCAGGATCTTCACGGGGGCTGTAGCCTAAAGCATCACTTTCCTGCCGTGTTTGATTGGCCTGTGGGGCTGCCACAGCTGAAAGTCTTTCAATCCTGAATATTTCAGAGTTATGTAGATTTCAGACCATGTTTTCTAGATCTACACATCCCAGAAACACTTGGCCTTAGAAGTCATAGAAATCCTTCCAAACCACTGGCTTTCATAAAGCAAGTCTATGTCCCTCAGAGGACAGGTGTAAATAGAGATTTTTAAGAATAGGCTAGTAACCTTCCAGAGCTGTTTTGCTCCAGTCCTGCTTGACATGAGGGAAACAGATTAGGTGGGATTTCTTCAAATTCTGGAATTCAGTGTTTTGTAAACTAAGTAGTTCATGGTTTTAGTACACATGAGAGAATTCTGAAGGGGCTTAAGCCTGGATCAGGTGGCTGTTGGTTGGTAATACGGGATGTACAAAGCATAAGCAGCTTGGCTTAGTGGAAAGAGCACAGGCTTTGGAGTCAGAGGCCATGGGTTCAAACCCCGGCTCCTCCAATTGTCAGCTATGTGACTTTAACTTCTCTGTGCTTCAGTTACCTCATCTGTAAAATGGGGATTAAGACTGAGCCCCCCGTGGGACAACCTGATCACCTTGTAACCTCCCCAGCGCTTAGAACAGTGCTATGTACATAGTAAGTGCTTAATAAATGCCATCATTAATATTATTATTACAATTTGTCCTTCCCTAATAGCAAGGGAGCCAGTATTCCCATGAAAACCACCAACTCAGCATCCTCTCCCATCCCTGGCAGCTGTCTTCCTGGTTTTCTGACCCCACTCTAACCCGGGGGAATCTGAAATTCCTATGCTAACTATTCTCACTACTACAGAACACTGCCACAATTGGCAGTCCCACTCTGTCAGGGTCCTCTGCAAGGAGACAAGGATTTCTTCAATAGATTTTTCAAGTTTGTTATAAGGTTATCTGGAAAGGGCTGCCATTTGATTACCCAAATGGGAGTGCTTTTTTATTGGAATACAATAATTCAATCACATTTATTGAGTGCTTAATGTGTGCAGAGCACTGTAATAAGTGCTTGGGAGAGTACAATGCAACAATAAACAGATACATTCTTTGCCCACAATGAGCTTACACTCTAGACTCTTAAACCCCTTTTCAAGGGAAAACTACCAAAAACTTCTTAACAGGAAAATTTTCTCAGCGGGGAAATAGAAAATTAATGAAATGTAGACAGGTCTCGGAAATATTCATGAAGACTGAGGGAAAACTTTTATAGACAGAAACTTGGCAAGTTGAAATTTAAGACTGAGGGAGAGGGTGTTCATTATGGGCAAAGACTAAGAGAAATTGATCTTAGCTAAAGCATAAAAGAGAAACAGCTGAAACTTGTTCATTCTGGTTTCCAGAAAACCACACCTCTACATTTTTTCTGCAGTTGGAAGTGCTATAGCATCAAAACATGTTCTGATTGGTTGCCAAACTTCTAAAGCAGGCAGCTGCTCCCTGTGACATTTCTTTTCATCTGTAGCTTTTCTTGATATGAATGATCCAAGGTCAGTGGCTTAAATGAAAAAGAGTGATGGAACATTTCAGCGACAAAAAAAACCAGTCATTTTTCAACAACAAAAGTCAAATTAGATTTTTAAAAATAGACAAACTTCTTTAATGGTATTTGACATCTGTCCTCTTGGAAAATGTTTTTCCCACAGGATTTACTCTTTGCTCCGACCAATATTAAATGTTAGAAAACCCATTACTTCACCCCTTATATCACTAGCTGAAGGTATGGTACATATGGTCAAATGTAGTGGTTCTCCTCAAAGTTTCAAATGCTAACAGAGTGGACTGAATAGTGCAAGTCCTAACTACATTTAGGTTTATCATTTGTGCACCAGTTTTGCTTACATCCTTGTATAAAGCTAGTTCAAGTGCAATGGGGTCAAACCATGCACTGTTTCGCCTTTACAGATTGTGTTCTTCAGTTATTGTTTTTTCAATATTAGACTTTACTGAAATGTTAGTGGTAAGATTTCATTGCTTTTGAAGTCACATGCATTTGACCTATCTCTGTAATAAAGGCATTTAGAATTAGATAACTGTTACAGTGTTCATTTCAGAGTTGACACTACTTATTAAATCTCCTTCTTGTCCCATAACATTGGCTATAATGAATACTTTCTTAAGAAGTAATTATGGCCTGGATACTTATGGCTATGGATGGTGCTTGATGGAATTATGCTGAAGAGTATATAAACAAGAAAACTTAGAATTTATCCGTTGGAAACCTAGTTTCCTAGAAAAAAAGAAACACCTTGGATGCAAATTAACAAAGACATTAATTGGACAGAGACTTTCTGTCTGTGACAGCTTTGCAGGACATTTCTTTTTCCCTCTTAAATAGGACTAAAGCTGCCCAAAAGCTAACTTGGTTAAATATCAAGAACGCCTTTTTACTGATAACGTTTTCTTGAGTTCTCACAATATGCTTGCCAATGAACACAAAGTGTAGTCCCAGACTTCTAGAACTGTACAACTTACTGAAGTATGAAAAGAGTGTACACTTTCTCTTTTTTCATTTGCTTTGTGCCTTCTTTTTTTCCTTCTGGTTTATTTTGTTCTTTTCTGGAAGTTAGAGAAGACCCAGTGGAAGGGATTGGGATGGATTGTCAATTATAATGTTGAGTGGATATCAAGACTTCATTCCATTTAACTGGGTGGGCAAGGATTCCTGGAATAAGTGGGGCTTAAAGTAGTTTTTAAAAGAGGACAAATGGTAGGTGGATAGATTATATATATATATATACATATATTCAGAAAAAATGGCCTATTAGACCAAACAAATGGTCGATCCCACCCAGGATTTTTTCTCTCCCAAAAGTAACATGGTCTTGGAGCAACAATTGGATGGTAGTGCTCCTTGATATTCATTATAAAGTTTCCCCTCTGCATCCCCAGTGTCCTCTCCATGAACTCCTTGTGGTTTGCTCATCCCTGAATTCATCCAATCTCATCTTGAAGCTGTTTACTTATGTTTGTTTTCTGCCTATCACTTTCAAGTGTCAATTGGCGCCCTTCCTGCTGCCTCTCTGCGGTTGTGGGGTTTGGTAAACAACTGCAATTTTTTTCTGTTCACACCCTTAATGACTGTGTAAAATTTAATCATAACGCGTCTCAGTCTGTGTCTTTCTACACTGAGGAGTCCAGATCTTTTCAGTCCACCTTCACACAGAAGCTTCTTCAGTCCCTTGATTGTATTGGTCAGAGATTCAATACCTATGCTCCCTCCTACTTTGAATGTGTTTGTTAAGTGCTTACTATGTGCTAGGCACTGTTCTAAGCACTAGGTGAATACAAGCAAGAATGTGAGTCCTATGTGGGACCTGATTATCTTGTATCTACCCCAATGCTTGGCACATAACAAGCTCCTGACAAATATCACAATTATTCTTGTTATTGCTTTCTTTATGCCTTCTTAAGAGTTGGCAACCAGAACTGTACACCATATTCAAGGTGTGGGCAAACCAAGTTATAAAGGGGCAAGACTGATTTTGATTTTTTTTAAATAATCAATCTATCAGGGGTATTTACTGAGTGCTTGCTATGTACAGAGCACTCTACTAAGTGCTTGGGAGAGTATAATACAACAGAGTTGACAGACATTCCCTGCCCACAACTAACTTATAGTCTATCTTCCTGATGATATCCCAACATATTCTATTCCAGACTTGAGAGGACAAGAAGGGGAAACTTCCAAAGGCAGGGTGGGAGGAAGGAAAAAAAGAGTCTGATAGGAGCTTTATTATCATGTTTCGGTCCAGAATTATGAAGCCTAGAAGCATTATTATCATTTCAGTCCAAATCTTAAATGAAGGTAACCCTGTGGAGCAGAATAAGAGTATCTTACTCAGCCACGGCCACTAGGAATCCACATGTACCTGATTCTTTCCCAATCAACAGAGAAGCCACATTACACAGGCGCCAAAGAGAAACTCGGTGGGGAGAGCCATTTTTAGCAAAGGGACTACTGTGCATAGATCTGTTGGAAGGGCTGTCCTTCCCATCCTCCTTCTTCACATCACTCATCCTGATGCTCATTCTTTCCAGTATCAGTAATGGGGAGTAGCAGATCATCTAAAATTAAACATCTAAAAGTGAATCACTGAAAAATTCTGATCATTTCCATTTTCAAAAATTAAAATCCACCCATCTGCAGCCTCAATCATTGAAAAATCCAGGTCAACTTCGGTTGACAAATCACTGAACCAGGAACAGATCACCACAGCTTTCTCTTCTCAAGTAGTGGGGGCTCTGATTCATACATCTGATGGTTGTCATGGAGATTTGTGGACAGGAGGAATCTGTCCCCATCGAAACTCCCGGAACCTCTTCCATGATGCCACTCACATTTAGGACCGCCTTAAAGATAGTGGGGGTCCTGAATACAGGATAAAAAGGGAATGTGCAGCTTTTCTGCCGAGCAAATGATGGTAGGGGCTAGAGGATATATTACTTTTGACAGTCCAATGACTTATCTAAAGTTCAACCTTGAATGATAAACACAGTCACATCCATTCACCTCTAATTTTAACAATAAGGTGCTAAATAATAATAATAATGGCATTTGTTAAGTGCTTACTATGTGCAAAGCACTGCTCTAAGTGCTGGGGAGGTTACCAACATGTCGAAGACTGAGCTCCTTGTCTTCCCTCCCAAACCTTGTCCTCTCCCTGACTTTCCCATCTCTGTTGACGGCACTACCATCCTTCCCGTCTCACAAGCCCGCAACCTTGGTGTCATCCTCGACTCCGCTCTCTCATTCACCCCTCACATCCAAGCCGTCACCAAAACCTGCCGGTCTCAGCTCCGCAACATTGCCAAGATCCGCCCTTTCCTCTCCATCCAAACTGCTACCCTGCTCATTCAAGCTGTCATCCTATCCCGTCTGGACTACTGCACCAGCCTTCTCTCTGATCTCCCATCCTCGTGTCTCTCTCCACTTCAATCCATACTTCATGCTGCTGCCCAGATTATCTTTGTCCAGAAACGCTCTGGGCATATTACTCCCCTCCTCAAAAATCTCCAGTGGCTACCAATCAATCTGCGCATCAGGCAGAAACTCCTCACCCTGGGCTTCAAGGCTGTCCATCACCTCGCCCCCTCCTACCTCACCTCCCTTCTCTCCTTCTACTGCCCAGCCCGCAACCTCCGCTCCTCCACCGCTAATCTCCTCACTGTACCTCGTTCTCGCCTGTCCCGCCGTCGACCCCCGGCCCACGTCATCCCCCGGGCCTGGAATGCCCTCCCTCTGCCCTTCCGCCAAGCTAGCTCTCTTCCTCCCTTCAAGGCCCTGCTGAGAGCTCACCTCCTCCAGGAGGCCTTCCCAGACTGAGCCCCTTCCCTCCTCTCCCCCTCGTCGCCCCTCCATCCCCCCATCTTACCTCCCTCCCTTCCCCACAGCACCTGTATATATGTATATATGGTTGTACATATTTATTACTCTGTTTATTTATTTATTTATTTATTTTACTTGTACATTTCTATCCTATTTATTTTATTTTGTTGGTATGTTTGGTTCTGTTCTCTGTCTCCCCCTTTTAGACTGTGAGCCCACTGTTGGGTAGGGACTGTCTCTATGTGTTGCCAATTTGTACTTCCCAAGCGCTTAGTACAGTGCTCTGCACATAGTAAGCGCTCAATAAATACGATTGATTGATTGATTGATTGATTACCAGATGATCAGATTGTCCCATAGGGGGGTTCACAGTCTTAATCCCCATTTTACAGATGAGGTAACTGAGGCACAGAGAAGTCAAGTGACTTGCCCAAAGTCACACAGCTGACAATTGTTGGAGCCGGGATTTGAACACATGACCTCTGACTCCAAAACCTGTGCTCTTTTCCGCTGAGCCATGCTACTTCTACCTAAAGCATACCTAAAGCATAGGTATGATGTAACATTATTTTATCAAATTTTTAATAGACCCAATGCTGGAAATCTTAGGATTCAGTCTTTACAACAACGAGAAGCAGCATGGCCTAGTGGATAGAGTAGGGCCCTGGAAGTCAGAAGGACCTGGGTTCTAATCCCGGCTCTGCCTCGTCCACTGTGTAACCTTGGGCAAGTCATTCAATTTATCTGCACCTCATCTGTAAGATGGGAATCAAAACTGTGAGCCCTATGTGGAAAATGTACAGCATCCAACCTGATCAGTTCGTATCTCCTCAGCACTTATGTAAGTACCTGCACATAGTAAGTGCTCATTTAACGAAAAAAAAACTAGTGCCCATAATATTAGGGGAAAGTTTATAAATTCTGTTTCTGCCATTGGTAGTGTCACAATAAAAATAAAATGTTCTTTCAGGGCCTCCGTTTCCACATTCTTAAAATAGGAAGGATAAAACTGGTTGTGAGATTTCTGACCAGGCTGAACCAGCAACTCTCTCCATGGATGTAATTTAGGAAAGAAATGTTCATCTGTGACGTTACCAGGGATTTTCCATCCTAATTCCCTCCTATACCCATGGATTCCCAGGTTCATGTATCTTCCTCAGCAACTGGAATCTTCTCCTCCTCTGCCCCCTACCACAGACAGACAGCAAGATCTGAGAGTGCAACAATCTTTAATAGGGTCTTGACAAGGGAACAAATGAAAGCAAATCCAGTTCAAACTGCCTCTTCTTGAATCTACTACTTCTTCTTCCAGGACTCTCTGTACTTCCCAGCAGGCATCCTGGGGCTCACATTCTCCTCTACTTCAGGGGACAGGAGTCTGACTCCTCCAGAATCCTAGCTGCTGGATTCCAAATCTCCAGGGATCCTCTTGGAGACCTACCTGTGCCTAGTGTCCACCCAGGGACCACATTCGATCACAATTAACAATTAATCATATTTATCGAGCTCTTAACTGTGTGCAGAGAGCTGTACTAAGTGCTTGGAAGAGTAAAATATAACTATCACAGAAACATGCCCTGGGCAAAACAAACACAGTTTAGAGGGAGAGACCCATTAATATAAATAAATGAATAACAGATATATACATAAGTGTTGTGGGGCTGGAGGCAGGATGAAAGGGTGCAAATCAGGGTGATGCAGAAGAGAGTGGGAGAAAAGGAAATGAGGCCTTAGGGAAGATCTCTTGGAGGAGATGTGTCTTCAGTAAGTCTTTGAAGGGGGGGCAAGTAATTGTCTATCAAATATGAAGAGGGAGGGCATTCCAGGGCAGAGGCATGATGTGGAGGAGCTGTCAGCAGCGAGATAGTTGAGATTGAGGTACAGTGAGTAGATTGGCATTACAGGAGCAAAGTGTGGGGGCTGAGTTGTAGGAGGAGAGTAGCGAGATGAGGTAGGAGGGGGCAAGGAAATTGAATGCTTTAGAGTGGATGGTAAGGAGTTTCTATTTGATGTAGAGGTGGATGGGCTACCACTGGAGGTTCTTGAGGAATGGGGAAATGTGTCCTCAACGTTTTTATAGAAAAAAAGATGTGGGCAGCAGAGTGAAGTACGGACTGGAGTGGGAAAAGACAGGAGGAAGGGAGGTCAACAAGGACATTGATACAGTAATCAAGGTGGGATAGGGTAAATGCTTGGATTAATATGGTAACAGTTTGGACGGAGAGGAAAGGGTGGATTTTATTGATGTTGTGAAAGTTGAACTGGTAGGATTTAGTGATAGATTGACTATGAGGGTTGAATGTGAGAGAGGAGTCAAAAATAATGCCAAGATTTTGGGCTTGTGAGGCAAGAAGGATGATGGCACTGTCTACAGTGTTGGGAAAGTCAGGGCGAAGACAGGGTTTGTGGGGGGAAGATAAGAAGTTCTGTTTTGGATATTTTAAATTTCAGGTGATAGCTGGACATCCAAGTGGAGATGTCTTGAAGACAGAAGGAAACGTGAGACTGCGGAGAGGGAAAGAGATCAGGGTTGGAGATGCGGATTTGGGAATCATCCACATAGAGGTGATAGTTGAAATCATGAGAGTGAATGAGTTCTCCAAGGGAGTGGGTGTAGATGGAGAATAGAAACAGTGTGGCTCAGTGGAAAGAGTCCAAGCTTGGGAGTCAGAGGTCATGGGTTCTAATCCTGCTCCACCACTTGTCAGCTGTGTGAATTTGGGCAAGTCACTTCACTTCTCTGTGCCTCAGTTACCTCATCTGTAAAATGGGGATTAAGATTGTGAGCCCCACGCAGGACAACCTGATCACCTTGTATTCCCCCCGCCCCAGCACTTAGAACAGTGCTTTGCACACAGTAAGCACTTAACAAATACCATTATTATTATAATTATTGTGACCTGCTCTCCCAGGCACATACCTCTCTAACTTCTCCCCTCAAGATGGCCGGGGGGTGGGGGGGGTAGAGGGGCTTCTTTCCCGCATTCTGGCCCCTCTACTTCCCCAATCCCTCTCTCTAATTGGTTCAGCTACATCTTCAGGGAGGGGCACCATGGAGTGACTCTCCTGGCTTCCTCCTCCCTCTCCTAAATATTGGGGCCGGTGGAGCTGGTTGTCACATCATCTAGTGACTGGAAAGAATGAATATTTCTCCCAAGTGCCTAATTAACCTACCAGTACAGGATTATGAGTTCTTCAGGAAAAGAAATGTAGAATTTTTATAGGATTTTTATCTGCTGAGCACTGTGGCTTCTGTTCCTTGCCCTCCCACTTTCCCTTTCTGGCTTTCCATTTGTCCTTCTCTTTTCCTCATGAATCTCTGATGGGTAACAATTCCCCCTCCCCCAAAATGATAATAATATTGGCATTTATTAAGTATTTCACAGGCACTAAATGTTCTGATAGGTGTTAGGTTATGAGATTGGACATAGTCCTTGTCCCATATGAGGCTCACAATGCATGGTCTGTTCCTGTCCTTTCTCTTTCCCTGAATTTGGTTCCCTCTGTTTTTCCTTTCTTCTTTTTCTTGCATCCTTCAATTCTGACCTGCTCCATCTCCCTCCCCCTAAATGCTCTTCCTTTGCCCCTCTAGACTGAAAGCTCCTGGTGGGTGGGGAACATGTCTACCAACTCTGTTGTACTTTCCCAAGCTCTTAGTTCAGTGCTCTATACACAGTAAGTACTCAATAAATACAATTGATTGATTGATTAATTGATTTTCCCCTTCTTTTACTCCAGCCCCACAATTTCTTCCATTTCCTCTACTTTCTGTTTCCTCCCTAATCCTTTTCAACCTCTTCTCCTCCTTGTCGCACACTCATACGCCCCTCCTCCAGCTTTCCCACTCATTCTTTCTTGGAGACTAGTCCATAGTCTCCCTTCCTCTTTCATAGTTGACCAAAGCATCCACCCTTTGCTCCTCCATGCCTCTCCAGTCCTGCAGATTCCATGGCAATGGGTCCTACTTTTTTATTTTTACTCTGTTTCCCTCTTTCCCACCATATCTAGCGACCCAGCCCCAAATCCCATACTCCATATTAGCCTGGCATGAATCTCTCTGAACATTGGAATTATTCATTTCTCACTTGTCTGGCTTCAATCAATCAAGCAGTCAGTGGTATTTGAGCACTTATTGTGTGCATTGCAGTGGGTAGAGAAGCAGCATGGCTCAGTGGAAAGAGCACGAGCTTTGGAGTCAGAGGTCATGGGCTCAAATCCTGGCTCCGCCACTTGTCAGCTGTGTGACTTTGGGCAAGTCACTTCACTTCTCTGGGCCTCAGTTACCTCATCTGTAAAATGGGGTTTAAGACTGAGAGCCCCACATGGGACAACCTGATCACCTTGTAACCTCCCCAGTGCTTAGAACAGTACTTTGCACATAGTAAGTGCTTAATAAATGTCATTATTACTTTTATTTGTATTATTATTAGGAGTGTACAATACAACAGAGTTGGTAGGCACTTTTCTTGCTTCTTCTGGCCTTTCACAACTGTGTGTAGCTGAGGGAAATTGAGAATCAAGTGGTTTTATTGCTATTGGTTACCATATTGATTACTATGTAGGAGGGTTCTTGTACTAACGTGTTCTCACATAAAAGCAGATCTAGAATTCAACAATGTGCACCACCATTTCATTATTTTATTTTATTCATATTAATAATGCTCTGATGGATTTTCATTTCCATGCCTCCATCTGTGATGGAATCATTTGAGGTGTTCCTCCCACCTAGACATTTGTCTAGTGTGTTTCCCTGTTTCCCCTGGGTACATACACAGGTGCTTCAATAATTATTACATCAGAAAACAGCAACAGAGAAATAATGAAATTGCCTCAAGGAAACAAAGTTATAAAGCAAAATCTCTCCATCTGATATTTTTTTCCCAAATATGTATTGTTCCCATTAACTTCAAGGGTCCAAAGATGGGCGAATTGGATTTTTCAAGTTCCTTGTTATTTGGAATGAAAATGTTTAGCTGCACAGAGAACATTGTCACTTGGTTTCCCATGTTTTAGAGCACGTATTTCATTTGATTTGACAGATAGATTCTTTGTACTTCCAGGAGTATGGCATGGCCCCAAGGCAAGACTCCTAGGATTATAGCTTCGAATGACTGTCAGTGATGTAAGACGGGTTGAGTTGTGTTTACATTTGATCATTTTACACCATCTATTTGAGTGTGATTACTAATGCAGCCCTGCCCACCAGGGTTTATACTTTCTTCTCCCTAGGGCTTCTAATCATCTTTGACCCCATTCTTGCCCCCATTCTCTGCCTCCCCACCCTCACTTTTCAGGGTCAGGGACTTCTAGGATCAGAGGAAGGAAAATGGTCAGGAACTCCCCGTCCATGCTCCTTTCCTTAACTCTTCATAGTAGCACAGTCTCCTAAAAGGAGTCATGAAAACTGATTCATGGGAGGTCAGAGTGGAATAGGGGTTGATTCACACTAAATCAAAAATCTTGAAACTACATGTACCACCTGGGAAGCAGAAGGTTGTGTATTCTAATCCTGACTCAGACACTTGTCTGCTTTGTGACCTTGGAAAAGTCACTTCACTTCTCTAAGCCTCAATTACCTCATCTGTAAAATGGGGATTGAGATTGGGAGCCCCATGTGAGACAGGGACTGTGTCCAACAAGATTTGCTTGTATCCACCCCAGTTTTTAGTACAGTGCCTGGCTGTATTGCCCCAATTTCTATTATTATTACATCCTGTTCTCTCCTACACGACAGCCCCAAACGATAGTCATAGGGAAAGGTCGGGTTTTTTTATAAATGGAAGAACACAAAATTTGAAAGTCAACTATCAAATACACTTGAAAATGTAAGTCATTTTGAAAATAAGTTGTATTCCAAAACATCCTCAATTGCTTTTATCGACAGGAAATCCTTTTCTCCACAAACATAGATTCCAATACAAATCAAAGAGAAAGGTAATGGAAATGGGATATGGACTTTACATTTTCCTTGAGGGCCACCACCTGATTTTTCTTGCACTCTGGGATTTATGGCACTTGCTCCTTGACATCGAGGATTGGTGGGCTCTCTCCTACCTAGCACTTGGACTTTTTAGTGCAATCCTTTTTCATAAAAATACTAAGTGATTTTTCTGTAATACCAAGCATATTAAATGAACAAAACCAGAAAATAGGCCAGTTTACCACTCTTGTATACTCGAGTAAACTCTTTTTTCAATGAGGATTCTCCCAAACAAGTCAAAAGAAACAGGGACAGTGTACTATATCCATGAGTTTGCTCCCCAAGCTACGCAATGAAGTTTGGACAAATGACACAGTAAAATAATTGAGCATAAGACAGGCCCGCCAGCTAAACTGCACTTTACTTACTACAGTGTTCTGCACAAAAGAAGTGCTAAATAAATACGACTGATTGACTGAAGGAAAATGAGACCCCAAGAGGGTATGTGACTTGTCCAAGACCACAAAGCTGATGGGTTGCAGAACTGTAACCAGAATCCAATTCTCCTGACTCCCAGTCCTTTGATCTTTCTGTTAAGCCTTAGCTGTAATTGTAATCTACGCACTATCCTTTAGTTATCCTAACTATTGTCTTCTTCCCATTAGCTATGAAAAATATTTGGAAATAGGATTCATTCTGAACTCACTGCTATCTTCTGCTGGGGGCTGCACACCAGAAATAAATGTCTCTTTCATGCATTTTTAAATGGAACAGAAAGGCTGATGGAAAAAAGACACAATTATAATTCACAGATATTAATATCTAATGGCTTTCCTCTTGCCCAGGTACTAATTCAGAATGAAAATTAAGATTTAATAAATCTCCTGCATATTATTAGCACTTGCACTCGATTTAGTTCCTTTAATCTAGCCCTCTTAGAAAGCTTGGCAAAACACTTATTGATTACATATGGGGAGGGTGGACACTCCTTTTAATTTAAGAGAGATGGTCCTAGAGAGAAAGTCTGATATTCTTGGTCTCAGGAGCTCAAGGCCTCCTTCCAGGAAGAGCACTGAGTTGATGTTTTAATCAATCAATCAATCATATTTATTGAGCACTTACTGGGTGCAGAACATTGTACTAAGCACTTGGGAAACTATAATATGATAGGGTTTGTAGGCATATTCCCTGCCCACAGTGACTTTACAGTTTAGAGGAGGAGACAGACACTGATATAAATAAATAAATTCTCGAGAAGTACATAAGTGCTGTGGGGCTGAGGGAGAAGTGAATATCGAGGACTTAAAGGCTAGAGATCCAAGTGCATAGACAACACAGAAGGGAGAGGAAGTTGGGAAAGAAAGATCTTAACTGGGTATGGTCTCGGTGGCGATATGATTTTCATAAGTCTTTCAAGGTGGGGAGATTAGTGATCAGTCATATTTGGAGGAAGAGGGAGTTCCAGGATAGAGGGAAGTAATGGGCAAGGGGTTGGCAGTGAAATAGATGAGATCAAGATACAGTGAGGAAATTGCAATTAGAGGAGTGAAATGTGTACACTAGGATATAGTAGAAAATCAGTGAGGTAAGGAAGGTGGGGGTGAGGGGAGGGAAAGTGAGCTGATTGAATGCTTTAAAGCTGATGGTAAGTAGTTTCTGTTTGATGAAAACATGGACGGGCATCAACCAGAGGTTCTTGAGGAATGGAAATAGGTGGACTGAATGTTTACTGTTTTTGTTTTGTTGGGGATTTTTTTAGAAAGATGATCCGGGTATCAGCGTGAAGTGTCGACTGGAATGGGGAGAGACAGGAGGCAGGGAGATCAACAAGGACACTGATGCAGTAATCAAGATAGGATAGCATAAGTACTTGGATGGACATAATAACAGCTTGGATGAAGAGGAATGGGTGGATTTTAGTTTGCTGTGAAGATAGACCTACAGGATTTGGTGACAGATTGAATATGTGGGTTGAATGAGAACAATGAGTTGAGGTTAATGCTAGTTTATGCACTAGAGAGATAGGGAGAATAATGGTGCTGTCTACAGCAATGGGAAAGTCAGGAGGGAGGCAGGGTGTGGGTGGGAAGATGAAGAGTTCTGTTTTGGACACGTTTAGTTTGAGGTGTCACTAGGATATCTAAGTAGAGATGTCCCGAAGGTAAGAGAATATGTGAGACTGCAGAGTAGAAGAAAGATTAGGGTTGGAGATGTAGTCTTGAGAATCATCTGGTAAAGACTGTAGTTGAAGCATAGGAGCAAATAAGTTCTCCAAGGGAGTGTGTGATAGATGGAGAATTTAACCAGAAATCAGATTAAAAAAAAAACTCAACCTTTTAAGATCGACAGTACATTATAGTGCAAGAAGCCGAAATGGCATCTCCCATATCGTAATGGTCTTCCAAACCATAAACCTGACTGGGACTCTGCCTTCTCACTTTAACTCTTCCTTTGAAGATCTATCTGGGTAATGTTCCCTATCTCATTTCCAACTTTTTAGAGTTCTGGAGACTTCCTGAATGTCACTCAGGAGTTTATATTTTGTTGGTCTGCATTAGAAAAATTCAAGATAGGAAAAAAAATCACAAGCATCACGTTTTCACTCGTGGGTTTAAAAAACGTGAAGCTTTGGATCATCACAATATGTCTTCAAATACCCACCTAACATATCTTTCCTCCTCTACCCATGGGGATTTCGGGAACTTTAAAGAAAGCATCCTGAGGATAGATGAAAGTGAATCCTTAGGTGAATTAGATCTCAAGAGATCAGCTCATAAATTCTATTTGATGATGATGGTGTTGCTCATTAGTTCCCACGTACACATGGAGTTGTTCTAAGAACTGTATGGGCAAATAAAATAGACATGGCCCATGCCCTCCAGGGCCAGTTCAGTGATTGAGGATGAAAGGATTATCTAAAGCCCAATTTGTCAACCTGACATTAAGGCTGACAATGATTACCCATTCCAAAGGGAAAATAAATTGCCACCAGCGAATCAGTAACATAGCCCTATTTCTCCCCAGTGTCTACCTATAAAAAGATACTCCTTGAGGTCAGCTACTTCACCCATCTTTCAGACCCGTGGGGCTGGTGCCATCTTGAACAGGAACACTGTGGTAATCTCCTTAATGAATCTTTCACCATGTTATTTCAGCATCTGAATCCCTCAAAATGGTAAATTCATTGTGGGCAGGGAATGTGTCTACTAACTCTGTTGTATTATACTCTCCCAAGCACTTACTACAATGCTCTGCACACAGTAAGCACTCAATAAATACCATTTTTCGATCCAAAAGAGTCAGTGCACTCTACTAGCACACGGGCAGTGATTCCTCCTAAATCATATAAGAATCAGTCATTTAAGGCCACCCTCTTAGGATGAAGTAATAGGGTCATAAGGCATATTTGTAAGTTCATTCATTAAAGGATTGAATGCCTTGCAAGAAACTGAAAATGTCACCTGATTTTAGGCATTGGAAAGAAACGGGCTTGTTATGTTACCTGAGATGAATAATTATATCTGCATTTAAAAACCTCTCTCAGGGGTTTCTTTTTGGAATGGAAGTGATGTGTTCATTGAACCTAGAAAACTTTCCTCTAGGGCTTGGCATTGCATGGCTAAGTAATAGACAGGTTAACTTAACTATGAATGTAGGCTTGGTCACTCAGTAACATTAAAATGGAGAATGCAGTGTGGTTACTCAAGGTTTTGTTTTGTTTTTTTCTCACCTATAAATGCCTCCTACTTTTATGATGGTGTCCTGAAATGCTTAAGTTCAACAATGTTAGAACATGAACCTTTTCACCTTAATGCTGCCTAATGAGGCCCATAAAGTAAGTCTATAAATGTTTTGTTAGCAGTGCTGTTTTTAGAAATTCCAATCTCATGGGAAAATATATTTTTTCTTTCAGCCTGAGTACATATCTAGAATACAAGACACAGTTCCAGTAAAATGATGTGTTCATCCCACCTAAGGACTGTTGAAAAAGAAATATTTTCTTCAAGACCTTCTCAAAGACCACCTTACATACCAAATAATATATCCAGGATACCTTCAGACTTAGCAATTTTGAAAGAACCCCTGCTCCCATAGTTCTAATCTTCTCCCTCTGCAGAAAAATGACTGGCATAATCCAGAATGAGCTGAATGGATCTGGTAGCACTTTGGAGTCATCATGGGAAGGAGACACTGTTTTAAAATGCCATTAGGTTCCAGAACTGGCAGGTCAGTGTTACCCAAAGAGAACATTTTAAAATTAAGAAACTGCACTGAATTCCCACCACAATAAAGGGGCCACATGTTCTATGCTGGATGGAAAAATCCAGTAGAATGTAGTAGTGAATCCCAGTCCAAATTTTACACAATTAACTATATAAGCAAAAAAATAATCATATGACAAAATGACAAAGGGCATTCTAATCGGTATTACTGTGATAGCCAATCCACCCAACCTGGGATGTAACAAAATGGAGCTCAAATCAACTGGTGTTGGCACATGCACGGGTAGCTTGGATTGTCTAGCTACATCATGCCCAAAGAACAGCCCCTTTGTTCCACTTTTGGCAAGGGTGGACAATTTCAGAGCTGCTACACTATTTAAATGACTCATAATTGTGGAAGAAAGTATAGTTGTGAAAACTTAGAAATTAGTTGATTTGCTGGTGCAGTAGTAGCAAGCCCTAAGCATTTGCTCCTAGGGGTTTATCAAATTTATGAGGTAACTACTCCAGCTGAAATGAGTGAAAATATGGAAATGTCATTTATCTGGCCAAGTAGTTTAGTAAATGAAGACTTGGGTCAGAGTCGGTTTTGCTTTGCTCTTAATTAGCTTCCCTATTCCCTTATACAGTCTCTCAGAGGACAGTTGGTTTAATCGTGTTTTTGGTGAGTTAGAAACTGAAGGTTGCCCATGTCCTTGCCTAGGAAAAGTGAAGACATGCCCAATCCATACTTTACCTGATGCAATTGGAGAAAGGTGGCAAATCATGATGCAGGTTGTGGGTTGTAAGGATCCATAGGCTCTCCAGGAATCCAACAGCAAGCATGCAAGTGAAGCTTTATTTTCCATTAAAAATGTAAAATTATCAATAAATTATCATCTGGGGATTGGGTGATGGCAGAATTTTGTTCAATCAACGTGATAACTTGCTTGAAAATTCCTCTGGGAATCATTATTATTATTACTGTTATTTGAACTTTCCATTTATAACTTGACATGAACTGGAAAATCTAGGTTTCTCTGCTATCTTCCTGTTGATATTGCACACTAACTGAAGAATCTTAAGAACAGGAAATAGAGGAGAGAAAAGGAAATATGAGAAGAGGAGAGATGAAAAGAGGAAAGAAGAGGAGAGGCTCCAAGAGCAGAGGAAAGAAAATAGGCAAATCAAGAAGAGGAGAAGAGAGGAGATGAGAGGTTTAATGACAGGGGAAAAAAAACAATCGAAACCATAAATTTACTCTTAGATAGCTTCTTGCAGACCTCCCCTTCCATTTGAAAAACAGAGCCTGTGAGTTTCTCCTTTCCTGAGCCGGAGCTCATCCTTGTCTTCATTCATTCATTCATTCATGGAGAAGCAGCGTGGCTCAGGGGAAAGAGCACGGGCTTTGGAGGCAGAGATCATGGGTTCAAATCCCGGCTCCGCCAATTGTCAGCTGTGTGACTTTGGGTAAGTCACTTAACTTCTCTGTGCCTCAGTTCCCTCATCTGTAAAATGGGGATTAAGACTGTGAGCCTCACGTGGGACAACCTGATCACCTTGTATCCCCCCAGCGCTTAGAACAGTGCTTTGCACATAGTAAGCGCTTAACAAATACCATTATTAGTATTAGTATTAGTCATTCAGTCATATTTATTGAGAGCTAACTTTCATTCAATCATATTTATTGAGTGCTTTCTGTGTGCAGAGCACTGGACTAAGCACTCGGGAAGTCCAAATAGGCAACAGATAGAGACGGTCCCTACCCAACAACGGGCTCCCAGTCTAGAAGGGTCGCAGTCTAGGCGGAGAAGGGTGACTCCTGGCTTCGGGAGGGAAAGGTCTCAACATTAGCTGCTTTCCGCGACCTCAACAGCCTGGCGCTGGGTGGCCAACCTGTCCACTCCTGGGGGGAGAGGGAGGGAAGGGGGAAAAGGAGGGGGCAGAGAGAAGAGGAAGGAGGAGGGGTAAGGGGGGAGAGGAGGAGGAGGAGGAGGAGGAGGAAGAGAGGGAGGAAGGGAGGGAGAAGGAGGCGTGGCCTGGGCCGGGAGATGGGGATATATAGAGCGCTGTTGGCGGGCAGGACCAGCTGCCCGGCCAGAACCATCAGCACCGCGGACAGCGCCCGTCCAAGCAGGCCTGGCACAGCGCACACAGCTGCTACACACCTACACACAACACGCCCCCCCCCATACACACACACACAACACTCTCTCACCCCCCCCAGAAAATACTCACACTCATTCACACACACACACACACACTCCACACTTGCACCCACTCGCTGATCCCGGCGCTATGGCAGAGTCCCACCTGCAAGCTTCCCAGCTCACAGCTTCCCAGTTTTTCGAGATCTGGCTTCACTTCGACGTCGATGGTGATTGCCCTCCCCAAAGCCGCGCTGCCAACCTGAAAAAAGTTGTTTTTCCTTAAGCGGGGTGGGGGGGGGGGGGTCCTCTCCCTCAAAAGGAGGGAGGGGGTCTTAACTGCCAACTTTTGATCTGCTCCAGCTGATCAAAAGGCAACGAGAGCTGGAGGTGGGGGGGGGGGGGAGGTGGAAGTGGGGAAAGGGGGAGCGTTCATTATAGGGGCACCATTTCCCCTCTATCCAGGATGGATTCAAGTGTCCGAACCTCCCGGGATGGGGGTTGGAGTGGACACGGGGGAGGGAGTGGGGGAGACCGGATTCTGGTTGAATTCTGTGAGCCCGTTGTTGGGTAGGGACCGTCTCTCTATGTTGCCGACTTGTACTTCCCAAGCGCTTAGTACAGTGCTCTGCACACAGTAAGCGCTCAATAAATACGATTGAATGAATGAATGAATGGTTGCACTGGCAAAGGGAAGGTTGGGGACATCCTCCGGAACGGTCCCTGGCAGCAATAATAAGAATCATTATAATCATGGCATCTGTTGGGAGCTTCCTATGTGTTTATGATAAGAGAGGGGGAAAGTCAGAAGGGTGGATGGGATCCCCAGGACGCCTTTCTGTGCTTGCAGGAAGCGGCTACCTGGAAGGCAAGGAGCTGCAGAACTTTATCCAGGAGCTGCAGCAGGCGCGCAAGAAAGCTGGATTGGTAGGTTCCGATTTCTTTCCTCCCCCTTAGAATAAAGAAAGCCCCTCCGGAGCCCAATCCAACTCACTGTCCCTCACTGGAAAACCCTCTGCGAGCTCGTCCAGCCAGTAGCACCGCTGCCGATTTTGGATCCGATGCGAATCTAAATTGACTGAATATTGAAGTTTGGCTGAAGCATGTTTTTCCGTTTGCAGAATGCATGCCTCAGAGGGCAGATCCACTCCCGGCTGAGACCCCAACGCCTTCAAAAAAAGAATCGTTCTGAAATGTGTACTTATGCAAATGACGGTGAAAAAACGTTTTGATCTGATCTTTTAGCGGAGCAACGGTCACGGCTGTTAGTGGGGACGAGTTAATGTTTCGACTCTTTAATGGGAATCAAAGAGATGTGGAAATGTGTTTCTGCCCCTCGGTGGCCAAGAAACAGATCTGCAGATTAGGGATTTTTTTTTTCCTAAGGGATTCTAACTGTTCTGGAAAAATAAATATCCCTTTTGGACCATTCCCAAAGAGGAACCGGGGCAGAAAACATCCCAACGATGAACGAAGTAACTCGGGAAAGCTGCAATGCTCCTGGGCTCTTTGTGGGACAGATACCGAATTTTCTAGAGTAACCGAAACAATAATAATATAATTATAATAACTATGGGTCTTTTAAGCGCTTACTATGTGCCAAGCACATATCTACGCTGGGGTAGATAATAAGGTAATCAGTTTGTCCCATGGGGGCTCACATTCTTAATCCCCATTTTTACAGATGAGGTAACTGAGGCACAGAGAAGTGAAGTGGCTTGCCTAAGGTCACACAGCAGACAAGTGGTGGAGCAGGAATTAGAACCCATGACCTCTGACTCCCAAGACCATGCTCTTGCCACAGGGCTACAATATCCAACGAGGACTGAAGTTGTTGTGATGATTTAAAACAAATACATTAAGGTGGCATAATTTCAAAAGATGATTGCATGCTCAAAGCCACCTGCTAAATAAAGGGATCTTCTTGTTAAATATGAATGGCTTAGTTTGCCATATAAACTCCAAATTAATAAGAATTTTGTCAGGATGTGTCTGGGGCAATAAAAGAAAATGCTTTTAACTCTAGCTGAGGCTGGTTGACTGAAGCAAAGTAACCATTTTAATCATCTATTGGGAATTGTGTGGCACTAGATTTTGGAATGGAATGCTGGATCCGAACTAATTAGTTGCCATTTGTTCTTGATTAGCTCTCTTTGAGTTCAGCACCATTTATAACTCCATCTTAATTTCCCAGCTGCAAATTTGGAACTCACATCTATATATAATATGCCCTCATTAAATATTAGCCTATGACTGCAACTATGGTGGTTTCCACAAGTTTGCACCTTCAGTGTGGAATTATCGTTTGCTAAAATCATTGGTCAGCTTGATTTGAAACTGCCCAGATTTGGAGATTGTTTATTCAGTTTAACACTTATCCAGGGGTCAAGGCCTTCACATACAAGAGTTTCTATGCCACTCTTCCTCCAAAAAAACATCAAAATCAGGAATTACAGTGTGAAGAATTCATTGAATATTTTCATTTGGACTTTGTGCATCACTAGCAAAATTCAGAATTTTCCACAAGCTGTTTTTCTGTTTTACAACCTATTCTTCTTGAAAATCAGAATATTCACTGAATGTGGGGTACGTTTTTCCAGATTATTCTTGTCTCCCTCCTACTATAACACATACCTTTTCATGAACATTGCTGATATATTCTGTATGATTCTGAAGTGCTTACATGTGTCACAGTTTTTCTATCATATAAATACTCTGGTTATAAACCTTTTCAGGAATGTTCAATTAAATGATCCCAACCAATGCTACTGAATTTGAGAACCCTGAATGGAACATTTCCAATTGCTTGGTATCTTGATCCCTGACACTTTTTCTGGACTAAGGCTCTGCGCCATTTGATATATCTAGTCTAAGGTGATTTTTTGATTGGAAGCTGACTTGCTGGTTTACCACACAGATTCACTGGATTACTTAGCTTGGCTCCTGAGTCTGCTTTGAATTTCTCATCTGTGTGACTGAGAACATCAGATAATTCATGATGTCGGATATAGTGGTCTGTGATGATTTCTCCATCTCTTCATTTACTTCCTTATTGTCATTAGTTTCTTCTTCCTCCTCATAACTGGAATTGTGCCCCCTTCACAGCTGGATTCCCCATCCATTGTGCTAACTGAAAAAGCAGATTTAATCAGGTGTATCTGAAAATTTTTCAGCTTCCCCAGTACTCATGTAAGCCTTTGAACTTTTTCATTCATCTTTTCGCAAGTTCTTGGCATTTTAATACATTAAAAAAGAACTGTAGTATTTAACTGGAATTATGAAATCTACAGATTGGAAAGACTAATATACCGCATTTAATTTGGAATTTGGAACACCTGGAGGACTAAACTTATTTCACTTATGAATTACTCTAAATTTTACCCTGATGAGGACTTCAATTAAGATCCACTGGACTCATAATGTCCAGTTAGCTGCTTTAAAAATTTTACTGAATATAACTTTCTCAAATGCTAATGTAACAGGAACAACTTTAAACAGGATTAACTTAAATCTACCCCAGCAGTTAGAACAGTGCTTGATACACAGTAAAGACTTAATGAATACTATTATCATTATTATCTTTAAGAAAATTTAATTTGAAATTGAGTAAAAGTTGACTTTGTACTTTAGGGGCCTACATCAACATTAGTGTTGATGTGTAAACTGCACTATTTCAGTTTTTAAAAGTTATTTCCACTCATAATAAGCTCTTTTTAAGAATTGCAAGTTATCTTTATCAATCACCTATGAGTCTGAAATACACCTCTGGGTTTCAAAGTGCTTGGTTACTTCACAGATTTAAGGAACAGTATTTACTTTGTGGTATTATTAATGTAGCTCAAATTTAACTTTTACATAACATTTAGCACAGTATATAACTCATCAATCCTTAGAGCAAATATAAACAGTAGTTCATTAATCTCGGAGTAACTGTGAAACCACCTCCATTTTAGGTCTAAGGAAACTGAGGCCTCGATTTTCCAAGACCACAGTGCCAAACAGTAATGCAGGGTGGCCCACTTAGAGAGTGCTCACAGTGCAATGGGGTTTGCTTTAAATGGGTCACCTTAGAAAACTAGAATACCCTGACCTGTACCCCGGGTCTATATTTGGATTCAAAGGTCACACTTTTTCTGTGATAAATTCACTTCTTACCTATTCCAGTTAAGTGAAGAGAGATTACATTAGTTACATACAGATGGAAACAGCTATGTGCGAAAAATAAATGAACTTGATCTCTCTCCTCTCATATTTAGTAACATTCACAGAATCATGTGAGACACATTTGAAACAAGTAAACACCGAGTTCCAAAGAACTGTTTACCCACATTGATGTAGGAAAAACTGGCCAAGAAAGGTAACATTCATCTCTGTTTTAGCAGGGCATAGGACAAATTTCAATTGCTCAAATCTAGAGAAACCACTTGTCTCGGTTCTCAGATGAGAACTGAAAGCTGGCTCTGGCCAGCTCCTTCCCTGACGAGAAAAAATAATCTACTTAATTGGTAGTATTATGACTTCCAACTTGCTATGAGAATATTGGACTTGTATTTTGAAGGAGTCTGGGTCTTTCCCTTTATCTTTCAATTTACCCGAGGGTAAAGAAAGACAATTTTATTACAAGATTCAGCATTTGAAATCAGAAAACATGATGGTTAAATTAAGACGTTATTGCAATAGCAGATATCTGGATACGGACACATGTCTTTCTGGAAGCATAAATAATCAGAAAATATTTAAATGGTGTTATTATCTGGTTACATTGTTTTTTGTTGAGAATGAAGGTCTCCTGGTACCTGAAGATAATGCATTTTCAAATTTATTAATGATAGAAAAATTGAATGGCTGATTTTGAAAGCTGAAGAAATAATTTTAAGTTCATTGACTTATTGAAAAAATACTAACATTCTGGGGGAGTAGACATATTTGTTTGAGTAAACCTGACCTTTACTTGATTGATTTTCTGATGCAAAATTGATCTTCTTTTGTAAATTCACAGGACTTGTCACCTGAAATGAAAGCATTTGTGGATCAGTATGGCCACAGCAGTGATGGAAAAATAGGAATGGTGGAGGTAAGGTGCTTTCTTTGTTTGCGTTTTACATATACATATTTCTAGAATATGCTTTTAATATATTTACTTCATCTTATAGCTCTGCCTAGCATTGACATAATATGGCAACATGCTAGAGAGTACCTCAGTTTTCTGGTTCAACAGATTGTTTCATTTAAAGACATTTCAATCATTTCGTCCCTTGAGTCATCGAAACATAGGAGTAAATACACTTTTATTAACCTCAAACACTTCACTGGACACAATTCCGTATTTCAGACCTTGATATATTGGAAATATAATTTTTTTGTTTACCCTCTAACAATCAATCAATCAATCAATCAATTGTATTTATTGAGCGCTTACTGTGTGCAGAGCACTGTACTAAGCACTTGGGAAGTACAAGTTGGCAACATATAGAGACAGTCCCTACCCAACAGTGGGCTCACAGTCTAGAAGGGGGAGACAGAGAACAAAACCAAACGTATTAACAAAATAAAATAAATAGAATAGATATGTATAAGTAAAATAAATAAATAAATAAATAGAGTAATAAATATGCACAAACATATATACATACATACAGGTGCTGTGGGAAGGGAAGGAGGTAAGATGGGGGGATGAAGAGGGGGACGAGGGGGAGAGGAAGGAGGGGGCTCACTCTGGGAAGGCCTCCTGGAGGAGGTGAGCTCTCAGTAGGGCCTTGAAGGGAAGAAGAGAGCTAGCTTGGCGGATGGGCAGAGGGAGGGCATTCCAGGCCCGGGGGAGGATGTGGGCCGGGGGTCGACGGTGGGACAGGCGAGAACGAGGCACGGTGAGCAGATTAGCAGCAGAGGAGTGGAGGGTGTGAGCTGGGCTGTAGAAGGATAGAAGGGAGGTGAGGTAGGAGGGGGCGAGCTGATGGAGAGCCTTGAAACCGAGGGTGAGGAGTTTCTGCCTGATGTGCAGATTGATTGGTAGCCACTGGAGATTTTTGAGGAGGGGAGTAACATGCCCAGAGCGTTTCTGGACAAAGACAATCTGGGCAACCGCATGAAGTATGGATTGAAGTGGGGAGAGACACAAGGATGGGAGATCAGAGAGAAGGCTGATGCAGTAGTCCAGACGGGATAGGATGGGAGCTTGAACGAGCAGGGTAGCGGTTTGGATGGAGAGGAAAGGGCGGATCTTGGCAATGTTGCGGAGCTGAGACCGGCAGGTTTTGGTGACAGCTTGGATGTGAGGGGTGAACAAGAGAGCAGAGTCGAGGATGACACCAAGGTTGCGGGCTTGTGAGAGGGGAAGGTTGGTAGTGCCGTCAACAGTGATGGGAAAATCAGGGAGAGGGCAGGGGTTGGGAGGGAAGACAAGGAGTTCAGTCTTGGACATGCTGAGTTTTAGGTGGCAGGCAGACATCCAGATGGAGATGTCCTGTAGGCAGGAGGAGATGCGAGCCTGGAGGAAGGGGGAGAGAGCAGGGGCAGAGATGTAGATTATGGTGTCATCAGTGTAGAGATTATAGTTGAAGCCGTGGGAGCGAATGAGGTCACCAAGGGAGTGAGTGTAGATCGAGAACAGAAGGGGGGGACCAAGAACTGAACCTTGGGGAACCCCCACAGTAAGAGGATGGGAGGGGGAGGAGGAGCCTGCAAAAGAGACTGAGAGTGAACGACCCGAGAGATAAGAGGAGAACCAGGAGAGGACAGAGTCTGTGAAGTCAAGGTTGGATAGCATGTTGAGGAAAAGGGGGTGGTCCACAGTGTCAAAGGCAGCTGAGAGGTCGAGGAGGATTAGGATAGAATATGAGCTGTTGGATTTGGCAAGCAGGAGGTCACTGGTGACCTTTGAGAGGGCAGTTTCCGTGGAATGTAGGGGACAGAAGCCAGACTGGAGGGGGTCGAGAAGAGAGTTGGTGTTGAGGAATTCGAGGCAGCGCATGTAGACAACTCATTCAAGGAGTTTGGAAAGAAATGGTAGGAGGGATATGGGGCGATAACTAGAAGGTGAGGTGGGGTCAAGAGAGGGTTTTTTTAGGATGGGAGAGACATGGGCATGTTTGAAGGCAGAGGGGAAGGAACCAGTGGAGAGTGAGCGGTTGAAGATGGAAATTAAGGAGGGGAGAAGGGACGGAGCGAGAGATTTCACGAAATGAGAGGGAATGGGGTCAGAAGCACAGGTGGCTGTAGTAGCACTTGAGAGGAGGGAGAAGAGCTCCTCTGAGGATACTGCTGGGGAGGATGGGGGAGTAGCAGAGAGTGTTGAGAGCCGGGGAGTTGGAAAAGGGGGGGCGAGTGACTTTGGGGAGGTCGGACCTGATGGATTTAATTTTGTTAATGAAGTAGGAGGCCAGATCGTCGGGGGTGAGGGAAGGAGGAGGGGGAGGAACCGGGGGCCTGAGAAGGGAGTTGAATGTATGGAAGAGCTGACGGCGATGATGGGCATGGGTGTCAATAAGGGAGGAGAAATAGTTTTGTCTGGCAGAGGAGAGGGCTGAGGTAAGGCAGGAAAGGATAAACTTGAAGTGAATGAGGTTGGCATGGTGTTTAGACTTTCGCCAGCAGCGTTCAGCAGCTCGAGCATAAGAGCGAAGGAGGCGGACAGTGGCAGTGATCCAGGGCTTTGGGTTAGTGGTACGAGAGCGGCGAAGGGAAAGGGGAGCGAGTGAGTCTAGCTGAGTAGAAAGGGTAGAGTTGAGAGCAGTAATCTGATCATCAAGACTGGGTAGAGAGGAGAGGGAGGTGAGGTGGGATGTGAGGCGCTCAGAAAGATGGATGGGGTCAAGAGAGTGGAGATCTCTGTGAGGGAGTAATATGGATTTACAGGGGAAAGGAGTGTGAGTGAGGAGGCAGGTGAGAAGATTATGATCAGAGAGAGGGATTTCAGAGTTGGTGAGGGTGGACACAGTGCAGTGGTAGGAGATGATGAGGTAGAGGGTATGACCAAGTTGGTGAGTGGGTGAGGTGGGGTGGAGTAAGAGGTTGGCAGCATCAAGGAGAGATAGAAGGCGGGTGGCAGAGGAGTCATCAGGTATATCCATGTGGATGTTGAAGTCTCTGAGGATCAGAGTGGGCATGGAAAAGGAGAGAAGGAAGGTGAGAAAGGGGTCAAAATCGTTAAAGAAGTTGGAGGTGGGGCCGGGGGGGGCGGTAGATGACGGCTACAAGAATCTGGAGGGGGTGGTAGAGGCGAATAATTTGGGCTTCAAAGGAAGCGAAGGAAAGGGAAGGGGGAGGAGGGATAGTGCGAAAGCGACATTGGGGGGCGAGAAGGAAACCGACACCTCCTCCTTTTCCTTTGAGTCTGGGGGAGTGGGAGAAGAAGAGGCCTCCACTAGAGAGAGCAGCAGAAGAGACCGTGTCATCCGGAGACAACCATGTTTCAGTTAGGGCGAGGAGGAGTAGAGAGCTGGAAAGGAATAGGTCCAGGATGAAAGGGATCTTACTTAAAACGGAGTGGGGGACTGATGCAACTTCAGAAGGTAGCATCCTAGTATTTTAAATTCTGCATTGGTTTTGCACTTGCCATCAAGCTTGAAATGACCATAAAAAACACAACTTTGATTAACTATCTGAATTTTTCCATATGATCCTTACAGTTAAAGGATACTCAACAATTTATAAAAATTAAAAGTGCCACTCTTTCTTTATGGTGATAGCTTTATTTGTTATCCATGGCTTCCTTTGACGGTGAGTGGAGAATCAGTTCCTCTTAGATTTAGGAAGGAGCTAGTTAAGCTTATGGCTGGTGTCCTAAATATAGCAGGCTGATAAAGGGAAACTTGTGAAAGAAGAGGGATTTTTCAGGCATTTTTTAAATATAGATTTCCCCAAAAAGGCAGACTGAATGTCTTTAAAAAAATCTATCCTCAAGATAACGTGACATATTTTCACCCCAGCATCAATTATTAGGATATGAAGAAATGGTAGTTGAAAATAGAAATAGAAGGGCGTTTTTTAAAGCCAATTTATTTAGGAATCCTATAAAATTAGATTATTTGGACTCTTTTTTAATTATTCCCACACCTGTACCGCATATCATATGAGTGTAATGTCAACTCAGGATTTGTTGCCCTTCATAGGGACTGTTTTTCTGTTACTCTATCTAACTATTGTCAGATCTCCAAGTCCTTAGACAAAAGCACCTAGTTCTCATTAGGTTTACAAGTGGTACTAATCCCATTTATTATCTTTAATTTTCTTATAATTATGACAGTTGTCTACTTTGGGCAAAGAATCCCCAATTTTCTTTGCCTTTATCATATTCATTAATTAGTTAAGTGTGGTTAAGGGTTGGGAAGGCTAAGGAAGAGATGGAGTCTTCGTTGCCAGATTTGGAAGAGGAGAAAGGTGGCCTGATGGCTATTTAGTAGACATCCTGTTTGGAATATAATGAGGCAGCATGGTGTAATAATAATAATGGTATTTGTTAACATGTACTATGTGCAAAGCACTGTTCTAAGTGATGGGAGGATACAAAGTGATCAGATTGTCCCACGTGGGGCTCACAGTCTTCGCCCCCATTTTACAGATGAGGTAACTGAGGCACAGAGAAGTGAAGTGACTTGCCCAAATTCACACAGCTGACAATTGTCAGAGCCGGGATTTGAACCCATGATGTCTGACTCCCAAGCCCGGGCTCTTTCCATTGAGCCACACTGCTTCTCAATGGAAAAGCATCAGAATGGAAGCTGGAGAACCAGGTTCAAGTTTGAGCTCTGCCACTTGCAATCTGTGTGACCAAGAGCAAGTTACTTAACTTCAGTTTCCTTATCTGTAAATTTGAGATAATAATATCTGCCTTTCTACCTAACTCACAGAGTCGTTGTGAGGGCAAAAATGAGATGACAGGGCTTTGGGAATAAAAGCACTATAAAAAACTGAGCTGTTATAGGAAGATGCAAGTGTCAAAGATGGAATGAATTAGGTTAACAGGAGGGCTTGCCTGCCTGGGAAGAAAGGAGCAACGTAGATGTGGGTGGACTCGTTATGGTTTTTTGTTATAGGTTTCAGGATCAACTGGAAATTACCCCAGAAAACAGCAGGGAACAAATGAAGGGTTTGGGTAAGGGACGTCACAAAGTTAGAACAGTCAATGTGAAAGATTATTTTGTCCATGACAAAAGACCCAAGTGAAGGAGATGGAAGTCAATAAACTAGCTGGTCAATAATGTCTGGAAAGAATTTTGGCTTTAGGAAATTTTTCGGGTGCCTAGAGGTAGAAGGTGCATATCCACCTGAATGGGGAAAGAAAGAGTGAGAGAGAGTGAGGTGTCAAAGTTGGCTCTGAGGATTTTTTTTTGCTTTGTTTCTAAAGGTATTTAATGATGATATTTTTAAATGCTTACCATGCTGTTCTAAGCTCTGAGGTAGATAAAAGCTAATCAGGTTGGAAACAGTCCCTGTCCCACATGGGGCTTACAGTCTTAATCCCCGTTTTACAGATAAGGTAACTGAGGCACAGAGAAGTGACGTGACTTACCCAAGGTCACACAGCAGTCACGTGGCAGAGGAAGGATTATTAAGTGCTTACTGTGTCAAGCACTGGGTTTAGCACTGGGGTAGATAAAGCTAATCAGATTGGACACAGTTCATGTCCCACATGGGGCTCACAAGCTTAATCTCCATTTTACAGATGAGGTAACTGAGGCACAGAGAAGTGACTTGTTGTGTGTCTGACTGCAGGAGGGGAGCGACAATGGCATAATCCTCCATTGTAATCCCCCACTGTTGGGGGGTATGGCTCTGAAGCATGCCAAGTGTGCCAACTTGAGGGACTCCTTGAATCTTAGGTCAAGTTGAGGAACCCCGGAATCGTTCTGAGTCCAGACCAGCCTTGAGATATGCTCGGAGCTTCAGGTGTTCAGGATGGTCCAGGACAGTGGAAACTTCCATGGGGCTAGATCAATTGGTAATGCCCTGTGCCCTTCCTGGGGAAGACCTCAGAGTATTAGTCCACTTCAAGACCAAACCCCTTCTCTCATTACAACTTCTCAGGGGTTCAGAATTTCCCCAGTCTGAGAAAGATGAGCTGACCAGGACTCTAAGACTGCACCAGGCAACCTGAATACTTGTGGTGACAGCAGAATTTCCTAATTGACAAAGGGGTTTAGAGGATCAGTTGTTTAGTGGATAGAACATGAGGCTGGGAGTCAGAAGGCCCTGAGTTCTCAACCCGGCTCTGCCACATGCCTGCTGAGTGACCTTGGGTAGGTCACCTAACTTCTCTGGGCCTCCGTTACCTCATTTGTAAAAATAGGCATTAAGAGTTAGCCTCATGTGGGATAGGGACTGTGTCTAACCTCATTGACTTGTATCAATTACAGCATTTAGAATGGTGCTTGGGGCATAGTAAGTACTTAGAGAAGCAGTGTGGCTCAGTGGAAAGATCCCGGGCTTTGGCGTCACAGGTCATGGGTTCAAATCCCGGCTCCACCACTCGTCAGCTATGTGACTTTCGGCAAGTCACTTATCTGAGCCTCAGTTATGTCATCTGTAAAATGGGGATTAAGAGTGTAAGCCCCCCGTGGGACAACCTGATCACCTTGTAACCTCCCCAGCACTTAGAACAGTGCTTTGCACATAGTAAGTGCTTAGTAAATACCATTATTATTATTATTATTATTATTATTATTTAACAAAAACCAAAGTTATTATTATTAGGAAAGAAGGTTGAAGTGCTATTGGTTGTGTTCTGTCCAGCTTCCATGGCTGAGATGTGGTGGAACACCCCCCTCCCCCACCCCCCCACAATGGGTACAGTGAAGCTGGAGTGAAAGAAGGGCTTTAGGGATTTGATCGATCTCTCTCTCTCTCTCTCTCTCTCTCTCTCTCTCTCTCTCTCTCTCTCCATATTTCTCTCTCTTATCCCACCTTGGGTTCACTACAAGTGCCTGTGCTCAGAAGCATGGCACTACTAACAATCTATAGCCTGCCCAGATCTATCTTGAAAAAAGCATCATGATATTCATTTCAAGCACAGCGGGACTCAGTCCCTGTACATAAGTTATTAATCTTGATCAGACCATAGTTAATACCCCTGTGGGAAATTGGAATTTAAGGACACATCCAAAGCAAATTATAATCATCCTGTCTGGCTTACAGACATGATAGGCTGAGTCAGTCCTGTGAGATACTGTAGGTCAAGGGAGTCCTTATGTTTGAAGCTAGTGATTAAACTGCAAAATTGTACCTTCTGCCTGATCTAGAGAATTGGTATATTTACATGGATATCAATCATTCATTTAATAACATTTATTGAGTGCACTTGGTATCTAGAGATATGTAGGGAGAAGAAAGCACAATATGCATATTCCATTATTTTCATTCTTTGTAGGCTCAGTTTATTTTTAATGTGTTCTAAATCAACCAGAAATAAGAAACTTCTTCATATGAATGCATTTCACCCCCTGCAATGAATTCTGTGATAACTGGACAAGTATCCCAAGAGTGCAAAATACTCTCAATGGATACTAATACTAATAATAATAATGAAGGCATTTATTAAGTGCTTACTATGTGCAAAGCACTGTTCTAAGCGCTGGGGAGGTTACAAGGTGACCAGGTTGTCCCACGTGGGGCTCACAGTCTTAATCCCCATTTTACAGATGAGGTAACTGAGGCCCAGAGAAGTGAAGTGACTTACCCAAAGTCACACAGCTGACAAGTGGCAGAGCCGGAATTTGAACCCATGACCTCTGACTCCAAAGCCCATGCTCTTTTCCACTGAGCCACACTGCTTCTCTAATAGTTCTTCTATGAAGAAGGCTAATTAAAATCCTTAAAACATGAAGGCTGAATGATTTCATAGCTAAGGCATGGATTTTTCATCTCTAGTGCTCTCATTAAAGGAAGTTTCAAAGCAAAGATATCTTGGGTTGGTACAACTTCAAGCTTTTAGCCTGTTCCCATGGGCCAACATCTAACTTCCTTTCTTGACAATAGACTTGCTTTCCAGGTCAATGAGTCACCTGAGAGTTAAGTCTGAAAGCCCATGTTATCATAAACCTTAAAACTGTAGCCCTTCGATATTGAAACCATTTAAGGTTAAGTCACTTCCCAAACCATTCTTTGCTCTCTATTCTTCTACATATGAGTTTGAACAAGGAAGAAATGGGTTTGTCTGTGCCTAGAAACATTGCGTGTCATTCAGGAAGAGAAGCCATTTCCCAGTATAAGAGTCTGAGTCAGTGTCTGATAAATTTGATGGAAGATTCTTCTCTTCAGGAAGAGGCTTTGGAGAAAGAAACTTTCCAGTTGCTTCTTGTACGCTAATGTAAGGGTGGGAGTTTACTAGAAAAGTTAGAGATTTCTGGGGTGCTTTCAATCATTCATTTTTTCAATCCCCTATAGACTGAAAACACATTGTTTCCTACCAACTCGGTTGTATCATATTCTCCTAAATGCTTAATACAGTACTCTCCACAGTCATGCCTCCATAAATATCACTGATGATGATGATCTTTCACCAAACTCATAGAAGACATTTTATGCCTCCCTGCTACTTCATATACATTGTTAAGAGTTACCCCATCCTTAGATGCATTGGGAGAATCATGTGTGTACCTGATCTATTTGCAAATTCAACTGCTAAATGATGCTAAAATATATTTCTATCCTAGTGGGAAGAAGCAAAGGTAAGCCATTTATAACAATGGGGTGAAATATGCCATTGTTGCCAAACATACTTCATTTATATAGAAAAGATCTACCATGTGAAGTGTGATCTTTATTAAAAGGGTTGGTGGGACCAAAGTGTTCTGTGCTAGTAAAATCTTTTCCCTACTGGCTTTACTGTCTCAAACATGTTCAAGATCAGAAAATGGACATTGAGTTGAGTTTGTTCAAGGTACTGCTGTGCCACTCTCCAGGGTTATATGAGCATCCTTAATTCATGAGCTAGAAGCTCATTAAAACATTGCTCTGACCATATAGTCTTTCTTTGGGTGCTTGCATGTATTGATGAGTGTGGGTTTACATATGCTGGGGATGTTCAGAAGATAGGGGTAATTCCATTACTGAGGAGTGGATAAGTAATCTTGAAGTGGATGATGCTTATCTATTCAGGGGATAAAATAACAACAGAGGATTTGAAATTTGATATTTTCTGTTTCCAAAACCAGCAACCTTTATTGTGATTCAGTGAGACATGGAGTCCTTGGAGAGCATCCAGGGGAGTCCATTGAAATCAGTCACTCAATCAAGGGTATTTATTGAGTGCTTACTACGTGTGGAGCACTGGACTAAGGGTTAGGGAGAGTTCAGTACAAAATGATAAGGGTTGGGAAAGAAATCTTCCAAGTAGAGACTAGAAAAAACTGGTAACAAAGGAGAAAAGGCTGACGGGGACTTCAATAACAATTTTTAAGTCTACGAAGGGAGATTAGGCAGGTCAGAGTGAGAAGGTGTTCTCTATTTCCTCAAAGGGCAAGCAGGAACTGGTTTACATTGGGATGGATGGGATTTAGTGCCCACTGCTTAAGAATGTAGCCAACGTTCCAGATACCGGAACAAGTTAGTGTGGAAATTTTTAAGGTCTCCCTTTTAAATATTACCAAGAAAGCAATTATCACACAAAACTTTAGTTAGGACTTGCCTCAGGGCAAGAAGTTGGACTAGAGAGGACTTATAGAGAGTTGTTGAGCCTTGAACATCTAGCTGTTACTACTGGCCTACTAGAAAGAACTTGGGTTTGGAAGTGAGAGAGTCTGGGGTCTAATCCCTGCTCTGTCACTTGCCTGCTGTGGGACCATAGGCAAGTCACTTCACTTCTCTGTACCTCAGTTTCCCCAACTGTAAAGTGGGGATTTAATACCTGTTCTCTCTCCTACTTGGACTGTGAATCCCAGGTGGGGTGGGGGCTGTTTCTGACCTGATTACCTTGTACCTATCCAAGCATTTGGTTCATAGTAAGCATTTAACAAATGACACAAGTATTATTATTATTATCATCATTGTTTATCATTGTGTCTGTGAAATATGATGGGTAGAGAAAGATTTCTGCATTGAGACTCTACAATCAGGTCACAAAAGCTTTACTTTTAAAATATAGTTTAAAAATGCTCTTAGAGATGGAAACTTAGGATGTACCTCTTGTTTTTGTGTGTGCCCAGCGAAAGAGTTGCTGTGTTCATAATCTTCTGCAACATAATTTTCCACTAGGCAAATAATCAACCAACTAAGTGATTGACTGTAAACTCCTTATAGGCAGGAATAGGGTTGACCAACTGAATTGTATTCTCCCAAGCACTTAGCACAGTGCTCTGAATACAGTAAAAAATAAATACAATGATTGATGGATTGCAATATATTAATTACTCACATTTCTTCTAAGCAAATAAGACAAGGAAAAGCCACAAGATGAATAACAAGTAGAAATAATCACCATTTTATCACTAAACATTCATGGACTGATGAACTTTGGTCAGAAGATGACAAGGCTTATTTCACAAGGTCAAGGCTAGCATCATTTTAAATAATAATAATAATGATGAAGGCATTTGTTAAGTACTTACTATGTGCAAAGCAAAATGAAAGGGGGTTTCCTGTCATCCACTGAGGATTGATTCGTGGTGTCAGCTTAAAATCAAGAGTGTGATGGGGTGAGGTTTGTGGTCCTGGTTAGAGGGATAGAGCAGAAAATATGCTTATGAAAATCTGTGAGTCCACTCTCCAGATCATCAACAGCATTTGTGGAATGTTTGTTGACACAGAACTAGGAGCTGTGTGGGGAATTACAGGGAAAGAATAAAACATGATGTGTAGACTCAGGGAGTTTAGCTCTCACAGTGAGGAAGAACAAGCCCAAGGGTGATGAAGGTTCCCATCTTGTGGTAAGCCTTGATCTTGAGACTTTAGGATCAAGAATCTGCAAAAAGAATTTAATTGATTGTCATACAAGTGTCTTGCACGAAACCACTTATATTCTCCCACTCCCATCAGCCATGTTCCTGCTTGTGTAACAGATGAGAAGGTAGGCAAGGGGGCAGCTCATTGCAAAATGCACTGCAAAGGTCTTCACCTCTGTTAGACAATGACAGGGAAAACAGGACTAGAGCCCAGGTGTCCTATCAGTGATCTTTCCACTGGGACAGCAGCAGGATTATACTCAAGTACTGCAGACAAACAGTATATATCAAAGGCATAACCCTTGTATAACAGAAATGTGTGTGCGCGTGTGTGTGTGTGCACGTGTGCGTGTGTGTTAGGAGGAGTGGATGGTGAAGCTGGCAGGGAATAATTTAATTTGGGAAGGCCTCCTTTAAGAAATGACTCTTTAGCAGTGCTGCGAAAGAAAGTCCTTTCGTGTTTTGGAGAATGGACCTCAGTAAGATTGCTGCTCTCTTAACTCTAGAATCAGAAAATTAAGGTGATAATAGATATCAAAAGAAAAGTGCAGATCTGTAAAGACAAAAAATCAATTTTTACCAACAGAAAGGAACAATTTCCATCAAAGGGTCAGAAAAAATCATGAGATAAACATGGCAAATCCCACCTTAAAAGGCCATAAATTCTGTATATTTTATCATTTTCCTGTAAAAAAAAAATAGAAAATGGACTCACTCCCTCAAAGTCATGCTTCTGATACATTTATTTGACCAAATATTTCCACCTGATTCAGTCATTCAAAAATAATACATCAGATTCAGCAATTCAGTTCTGATTCTTGGCTATGTTTCAATTAAAACAATTATAAGTTCCATTGCTATTTGGAAAATGAGTGCCCCTTAGTAGTCCTTCTTCATAATCAATACCCCACAAGTTCCTGTTCAGGGGGATTTGGGGAAGAAATATGGTCTAGTGGAAAGAGCACAGGCCTGAGCAGTAGAGGTCCTAGGCCTTAACCCCAGCTCTATCACATCACTTACCTCCTATATGACCTTGGACAAGTCACTTCACTATGCCTCAGTTACCTCATCTGTACAGCGGGGATTAAGACTGTGAGTTTCATGTGGGATATGGACTATGTCTAATTATCTTGTATCTACCCCAGTACTTAGTAAGTATAATGGCTGGCACATAGTAAGTGCTTAACAAATACCACAATTATTTTTATTGTTATTTTTATTATTGGAAGATCAGTTCTTGTTTTACTTGCACACTGAAGGAAAAAAAGCATTGGTGAAATGGCAAGGAATAGACATGACTTTTTTGTACGGTATTTTGGTGAGTGCTTAATGTGCCAGGTACTGTTCTAAGCACGACAATGGGTTCAGACACAGTCAGGCTCATAGTCTAAGTAGGACTTAAATATGGAGAGAGAAGAAAAGCTGTTCAAGAAAAAAGTCATTTTTCATAGTTTAAAAGGTCAAAAGGGACTTTGGTCTTTCCTTTCCCTTATGCCTCTCAGAAATTCTTCAAGGACTTCAGTCAGGTGGACACAGATCCAGATCCTGTTGTATAGATTTGGATCTATCAATTGATTAATCATATTTATTCATTCATTCAATCATATTTATTGAGCACTTACTTGTGGGCAGAGCACTGTATTAAGCGCTTGGGAAGTACAAGTCGGCAACATATAGAGACGGTCCCTACCCAACAATGGGATCACAGTCTAGAAGATGGGCTCACAGTCTAGTTTATTGAGCACTTAATGTGTACAGAGCACTGTACTAAAGTGCTTGGGAGAGTACAATGCAACAGAGTGAGTAGACACTTTTTTATGTTTTTTTAATTGCTGACTATGTTCCAAGCACTGAACTAAATGCTGGAGTCATTAAAGGTTAATCAGGTTGGACACAGTCCCTATCCTACATGGGGCTCACAGTCTTAATCCCCATTTTATAAATGAGGTAACTGAAGCACAGAAGTGTGAGCCTGTTGTTGGGTGGAGACCATCTCTATATGTTGCCGATTTGTACTTCCCAAGCACTTAGTACAGTGCTTTGCACACAGTAAGCACTCAATAAATACGACTGAATGAGTGACTGAAAGAAAAGTGAAATGACTTGCCCCAAATCACCCATCAGGCAAGTGGCGGAACCAGGATTAAAACCCAGGTCCTTCAGACTCTCAATCCTGTGTTCTTTTCACTAAGTCACACAGCTTCTCTGTCCACATTCCCTGTCCACGAGGAGCTTAAAATTTAGAGGGGAAAACAGACATTAATAAATTATGGATAAGTGCTGAGGGACTGAGGGTGGAATGAATAAAGTGTATAAATCCAACTGCAAAAGCCATACAGAAAGGAAAGGGTCCAGAGGAGCCAGCAATTGTCATGCTCTAAAATCCCCTGAGGCTTCTTTCTCCCTTGTGTATGGTTGGGCTATGTAAACCTACCGTACCATTTCTCTAGTCGAACCGCGGCCCTCCTTCCCACCTACTCCACTCTTGTCCTGGGACCCAGGTCACGGACAACTAAGTTGGAATTTTATGACCTCGTTCTACCTGGCTTCTGGCTGATTTAGGACAGTAATAATAATCATTATTGTTGTATTTATTAAGTGCTTACTATGTGTCAAGTACTGTACTAAATGCTGGGGCAGATAAAAGATAATCAGGTTCCACATGGGCTCACTGTCTTAGTAGGAGGGAGACCAAGAATTGAATCCCCATTTTGTGGATGAGGGAACCAAGGCACAGGGGAGTTGTGACACAGTAGGTAGGTGATGTGTTTGGGATTAGAACCCAGGATCTCTGGCTCCCAGGTCTTTGCTTTACCACTAGGCCATGCTGGTAGTCAACATCAGAGGGCTTGCGACATGCAGTGAGGACCATAGGGAGATCAAGGTGCTCTGGAAATATAGTCCCATATTAGGGGGAAGGCAATCCCATTCATTCAATCATATTTATTGAGCGCTTACTGTGTGCAGAGCACTGTACTAAGCACTTGGGAAGTACAAGTTGGCAACATATAGAAACGGTCCCTACCCAACAATGGGCTCACAGTCTAGAAGGGGGAATAATAATAATGTTGGTATTTGTTAAGTGCTTACTGTGTGCCAAGCACTGTTCTAAGCGCTGGGGTAGATACAAGGTAATCAGGTTGTCCCACGTGGGGCTCACAATCTTCATCCCCTTTTTAATAATAATAGTAATGGTATTTGTTAAGCACCTACTATGTGCAAAGCACTGTTCCAAGCGCTGGAGGGGATACAAGGTCATCAGGTTGTCCCATGTGGGGCTCACAATCTTCATCCCCATTTTCCAGATGAGGGAACTGAGGCCCAGAGAAGTTAATTGACTTGCCCAAAGTCACACAGCTGATAAGTGGCAGAGCTGGGATTTGAACCCACGACCTCTGACTCCAAAGCCCGGGCTCTTTCCACTGAGCCATGCTGTTTCCCCTCAATAATCCCAGTCAGCTATTCATTCAGTCAGTCAATCTTACTTATCAAGTGTTTACTGTGTGAAGAGCACTGTACTAAGAGCTTGGGAGAGTACACTACAGCAATCAACAGACACAACCAACTGTGCTAAAACCAAATCCCCCATTTCATTTGCTGCAGGGGATTTGTCCCTAAGGCTGACTTCCAACCCTGGATGGCATATTCTAGGCCTCTCACACCCCAGAAGCTCCCCCCGAACTACCTCAAAACAGCTACAAGCACAAGCCTGGGAGTCAGAAGTTACCTGCTCCACGTAGTGGGCAAGTCACTTCACTTCTCTGGGCCTCAGTTACCTCCTCTGTAAAATGGGGATTAAGATTGTGAGCCCTATGTGGGACAGGGACTGTGTCCAACCCGATTAGCTTGTATCTACCCCAGGACTTAGTACAGTGCCTGACACATAGTGAGCCCTTAACAAATACCATAAAAACAAAAAAACAGCAACAACAACTACAAAATAACCCAGCTAAGGGCCTGGCTGAGAATAGGTTGATGAGGCAGCAGAATTGCTACCAGCCATACCAGTCTTGTACTTCCCAAGCGCTTAGTACAGTGCTCTGCACACAGTAAGCGCTCAATAAATACAATTGAATGAAATGAATGAATGGTAAGACATACAAAGGTCAGCCGGAGGAACAGACTGAGGGATCCCTGGAAACAAGAAAGAGTCAGCGTGTGATCTGCCTCCTCCGATAGAAGACTGATCCAACCTCTGCAGGTCTGAGCACTTGGGAGCCTCCTTGTTCTCCTCATCTCGATGTTGAGGATACCCTCTGCCATGTAGCTGCTTTGATTTCCATCTCTTTTGCTTGGCTTACTTTTATCTTAGTTGTCTTCACACTGATTTCTTCAAACCAGGTTTTTCCCAAGGCTGATCAACTTTCTCTGCACTTCTTCTACTCCTTCCTTTCCTTTCACACCCTTGGACCATTTGCTCTTCTCCCAACAGGGAGAAATAGGGTCAAGAGTGTTGTCCACAACATTCTTTTTCCCTTTCTATAAGACAATGACTCCTGCCTACCTCATTTTGCCCTAGGCAGATAGTCCCTGGCCTCTAAGATAAAATCAGAATGTTGGCCTCCAGCTCTGTTCCAGAGGCTACTGTGCCCCTCGAACGGAGCAGGGGGTTACGGAATAGGCAAGTGAAAATACAAGCAGCTTTCCTGATTCTCTAGAATTATCACTGTGCTAGAAAATAAAAATGCTGGGGTGTTTTAGTGTGAGTGGAAAGAGCCCGGGCTTGGGAGTCAGAGGTCATGGGTTCTAATCCTGGCTCCGCCACTTGTCTGCTGTTTGACTTTGGGCAAGTCACTTAACTTCTCTGTGCCTCAGTTCCCTCATCTGTAAAATGGGAATGAAGACTGTGAGCCCCTCGTGGGACAACTTGATTCCCTTGTATCTACCCCACCACTTAGACTAGTGCTTGGCTCATAGGAAGTGCTTAACAAAGGCCAACATTATTATTATTATGCACAGGCCATCTTTAAATCACTAAAAAGAAACAGATTTGGACTCAAATTTGTCTTTCATGATGGGTCATCTTTTAAAATCATAACCTGAAATCCTAAGGGTGAAGCCCCCAAGCAGAAAATGAGTTGGGAGTATTTTTCATCTCTGCCCAGAGGCCTGGGGAGTAGAACTGCTCCTAAACAAAGACATGTCATGTTAAGTGCAGGGCAATTCGAACCAGAGAATTACTGTTCAGTTTAATGAAAAGAATGGAGCCCTCAGAACAGTTGAACCAGAGGCAATCACAAAAGGAGTGCAGGATTAAAGTATTTCTGATATAGAATGGAGAGAAGGAGACTTTTTACCAAGATAGTGAGTGGGAACCTCTGGGTTTTTGGATATCAGTCAATCTCCTATTTCTCTTTCCCTTCCTCTCCTCCTCCCTCCGTTGGAGACCTGGTTTATGAAAGTTGCCCTGGGCACTAAAATAATCTCCAGTCTCATGGAAACTTTCTTGTCCTTTCAATCTTTTCCAGTTGGCTCACATATTACCGATGGAAGAAAACTTCCTGCTGCTCTTTAGATGCCAGCAGCTGAAGTCAAGTGAAGAATTCATGCAGGTAGCAACGCAAGGGAATGGGCTCTGTTTCTCAATTGGGTCTTTTGTAAAGCTACTCAAATCTGACGATGGCTTTTTGGCCAAAACTGTTTTGAATTACTGCTTACAGACATGGAGAAAGTATGACACTGACCACAGTGGCTTCATAGAAACTGAGGAACTTAGGGTAAGTGAATAACAGTGTGCCTTGATTTGCTCCCTTCTTAGTCAAATTATTTTACTATTATTATATAAATAATAAAATTATTATTTTCAGGATTTTAATCAATCAATCCATGGTATTTATTGAGCACTTACCGTGTGCAGAGTTCTGTACTAAGAGAGTAGCGTGACCTAATGGATAGAGCACAGACCTGGAAGTTAGAAAGATCTGGGTTCCAATACCAACTCCATTATTTGTCTGCTGTGTGACCTTGGGCAGGTCACTTCACTTCTCTGTGCTTCAGTTACCTCATCTGTAAAATGGAGATTAAGACTGTGAATCCCATGTGGAACATGGACTATGTCCATCCTAATTAGCCTGTATCTACTCCAGCACTTAGTACAGGGACTGACACACAGTAAGTGCTTAACAAAGACCATTAAAAAAAGACTACAACAGGGTTGGTAGACATGTTTCCTGCCCACAATGAGCTGACAGTCTAGAGCAGGGGACAGACATTAATATAAATAAATATTTCACAGATATCTTTAATGTTTAAGAAAATCTTATTTATTTAAGTGTGCATTGCATTTTCTAATTTACCCTTATGTTTCAATTAGGAACTAGCCTATATTAAAAAGGCCAATAGAGAACTCCTAATTGAAATGATGTGTACAGCACTGTGTAATCAACAGCAGTGGGTAGGGACCATCTCTATATGTAGCCAACTTGTACTTCCCAAGCGCTTAGTACAGTGCTGTGCACACAGTAAGCGCTCAATAAATACGATTGAATGAATGAATGAATGAACAGCAGTTTGGAAGTTGAACTTTTCCATTTGGTCATCCACACTTCAAAGGAGTCATTAAAAAAATCTAGTCGTTCTGGGGTTGAATTGGGTTAGCATCCCAATCGCTTAGTACAGTACCTTGCACACAGTAAGCCCTCAATAAATACAATTGACTGATTGATAGTAAAAAAGGCCAATTAAACCATGAATGGCAAAGTATCTTCACGTTAATTCAATTTATGTTGAATGACCAATAGCCCTACTCTTGACTAAGCCAATGGTGGATGTGAGGAGAAAATTCAATATTGGTTCAGCTCCCTCTTCTGAAGGGAAGAAATTGGCTCCGATCAGAGAGAACTGTTTATTTGTGCACAGGATAGCCCCCTGGACTTTTCCAGTCTCTTTCTCAATGAATGAGCTTAAATACCATGAAGCAGGAGAGAAAAGGAAATAATTCCCAGATGCCACAGGATTTTGAATCTCAGAGACCCGTCTCTCAAACGTGATTCATTGAATAACTCCTGAATTCCTCTGACGGTCTATTGCTCAACTAAAATCTTGCATCAGGCCCTCTGTGAGCAAGAAAGGAATTCACTCTGGCAGATGTTTTCGAGTTTTCTATGCATCATTTCCATTTTCAAGTGAAAAGAGGAAAAAACATGAAGCCGGGTGGAGGGAAAGAAAGCCGAGAGGATCAACAAAAGTTCTTTTTTTTAATCTTTCGGGTACAAGAAATTACTGGGAAGTTATTCTCTGAGCTCACTACCTCCTTCATCTCACAGCTGTTAATTTCCAGGTGCCCAGCGGTTGCCATGTTTGCCAGAGAGCCATGAAAGGCATTGCTACTAAGGCATTTGCTATGTGAAGCAACTAGTAAATATATACCCAAGGGACCACCAAAGTCTAGTGTTTTGTTCATCAGGATTTTGGTTCAGGGACCAGCAGAACAGACAGTAGCCCAGGAGGCCAGAGATACCAGTGCTCTGTTGGGGGAAGGAATGGGGTGGTGTAAGGGGGGCCCTCACTGTAGCCTCTGTCAGTCCAGGCCAGGACGTTAAGTGGGTGGATCAATCGCACAATAGCATTGATGGTATTGCCTGCTGACTGCTGTCCCACAACAGCTACTACAAGCGCCCTGAATGTTTTGGGAACTTTCTTCACACATCATATGTTCTGGGGACTAAGAAGGACACCAAAGGGTGATCCTCCTAACTACTAGGATTCAATCAGCCAACAGTCAAAAAGCACTGTACTAAGCGCTTGGGAGAGTACAATATAACAACAAACTGACACATTTGCTGCCCACAATGAACACGCCTTTAACAAATCTTCCATTTATTTTCCTTTAACAAAAATTAGCTTTAATGCCCTCAGTTATTCACTTACCACCACACCTAGCAAAATTATATCTGTTGATGAGGATTACCCTTTAACTGAGGCATAAATCCTACTCTCTCCTATTTAGACAGTGAGTCCCAAGTGGGACAGGGGCTGTGACCAACATGATTAACTTCTTGAATTTACCCCAGCGCTTAGAACAGTGCTCGACACATTGTAAGCACTTAACTAATGCCATAATAATAAGTGTAAAAGTGGGTTGTGATCAATTTTCTGCCTGATACATAAATCTGTGTCGTCCAAAATGTGTCCAGCCTGAAGGGATGGCATCACTCTTAATCAGATGGTTTGAGCGTGAAGCTACTACATACATTGGCAGCAAACTGAGTTGTTGGTAAAAGCAAAGTGAAAGGACATTGCTCCGGCAACTATAATAATTTAATAATAATTATTTTGGTATTTGTTAAGTGCTTACTATGTGCAAAGTACTGTTCTAAGTGCTGAGGAGGATACAAGGTGATCAAGTTGTCCCATGTGGGGCTCACAATCTTAATCCCCATTTTACAGATGAGGCAACTGAGGCACAGAGAAGTCAAGTGACTTGCCCAAAGTCACACAGCTAAGTGGCGGAGCCAGGATTTGAACCCATGACCTCTGACTCCCAAGTCCGTGCTCTTTCCACTGAGCCATACTGCTTCTCTATAAGCTTGAGGTCAGGGAGCCTGGCCATGAGATTTAACTCTTCCAGTACTAGCTAAACCCAGACAAATTGGGGGGGTTCATGGGGAACTATCAGAATTGTAATCATCTAAATACACCCATAATTTTGTCCTAATAATTATGTTTCAAGCAGAAATGAAAAGTAATCGGAAACCTCAATTTGAAGAATGAAGTTTATTACTGGATTCAGTTTAGAAGTGGGATTTTTCCCCATTAATTAAACAAAGACTGAAATGTAGCATCAAAGAGTGACAGGGAATGGATTGCAGGGGACAGAATCAGATCTGGAAAGAACTGACCTGAAATAACTCATTTAGGGATAGTTTTTTTCCATAACATGAAAACCTTCCCATTTTCTGGACTCAAGTACAAGCACTTTCCTTAGCTGTTAATTTTGTTAATGTTGATCTGTTTTGTTCATTTACACAGAACTTTCTAAAGGATTTGCTAGAGAAAGCAAATAAAACTTTTGATGATTCAAAATTAGCAGAATACACGGATCTAATGGTAAGACTAACCCCTACATTTCATTCAAAAAAGGTTGCTGCGTTTCAGTGCCCATGGCAGCTTTTATATGGCTAACTTGGATCACTCAGGCAGCTGATTTTTGAATTTTATCGGTGGCCACATTTTTCCTTTTTACTACTCCTCTCTTTCCTTCATATAATTCTAGTGGTACTATCCCCTTTCCCTTTTCTCTCTCATATCATTCCTCTATCCCTCTTTACCCTCTCCATCTCTTTTTCACCATTTTTTCTTAGTTGTTGGCCAGATTGAGTGACAAATTTAAAAAGCAATCCATCAGTGGTATTTATCGAATGCATACTATGCGCAGAACCCTGGACTAAGCACTTGGAGAGCACAATACACTAGGTATGATTGACATGATCTCTGTCCACCAAGAGCTTACAGTTCAGAGGGTCCAGAGATTGATCAATACCTTGTTTTAAGGCACTGACAGGTCTAATCCAGGTCTTACTCTCTGCCTCTGAAACTTGCAACAGAAAATACTTAATTTGGAATATAAACCAGATGCTTCACCTCCATTAACCATGACCCTCTTTTATGAATCACAGCAGACAAACTTGCACTCTCAGTGACTTTCAGCTAATAGGCAGGTAACTAAAATCACACATTCCCTCTGCTGCTCCAGTTTTGAATGTCTATTTAAAGTGAGGCTTTAATGTCAGGTGGAATTTATAGCAGGTTTTTTTTAAAGAGGATCATTTTTTCATTGTTATTCTAGACTGCCATAAACCAGTTCAAATCCAGTAAGTAAAATTAATCAAGAGCTAATTAAGTTTTAAATGAAAATTGGGGAAAATATTTCCCTATGGGCACTGAACTCCATTCTTTTTAGCTACCTAATATCTTCCAGGACCCAAGACAATGTTAGAAATATTACTCACTGGGCACAAATGAGGCCTGAACTAGATTAAGAAAAGAAATAAGGGACCTTTAGATATATAGATATCTCTCCCTGCATTACCTGCTCCTCTCCATCTCCAAAGGAAACCCTCTCAGCTATAGAGTCCTTCCTTCTCTCACCTCCCAACCAGAGCAAATATTTCCAATTTGCCCCTTATTTGTTCCCATTTCTTTAAACCAACTGCAACTCTGTACACCAAAGAACTCTAAGTATCAGTACTATAAAGGCCAACGTGATCTTTTTTCCCCCAAACAGTGTTATGTAACTCCTTTGCTCTAAATGTATTTTTCACATTTTATATACATGTCCACAATGCAAACCTGAACAGGCTCACAATTTTAGAAACTGATGAGAGTCATATCTGTGCCTTAGGAACCAGAATACTCATGTTCCAAAGTAATTGAATTTAGCTTCATCTTACCGCAATAAACCATGTCTTTAATACCTATAATAAGTAGATTCTCTCTTTCAGCTGAAATTGTTTGATGCAAACAATGACGGAAAGCTGGAATTAACAGAACTAGCCAGGTGAGTCAGGAACTGCAAAGCCCAAGATAAGTGGGCTTGACTCCCTTCGTCCCAAGGGAAAAGGGAGCTGTGTAGAAGTGCTCAAATTTGTGGAAGTTTTAGAAGGGGAGGAGGCCGTCACTCTATAGGGTGTACAGACAAGAGCACTTGAATGAAAATGTGTCCTTAACAGTTTACAGCCTGTTCGGGCAAGGAGAGCGGTGCAGCCAAGGGGAGCAATGCAGCAGGGCATCCCTCAACGATGGTAGAAACAGCTCAGTAGAACAGGGCTTAGCGGGGCCTAAGCCCCTGACAGTCCAGGGATAAGGAAGAAGCATAGCGGTGAGCATCTGGGATTAATAATTATAATAATCGTGGTGTCTGTTCCAGTGTGGCTCAGTGGAAAGAGCACAGGCTTTGGAGTCAGAAGTCATGGGTTCAAATCCCAGCTCTGCCAATTGTCAGCTGTGTGACTTTGGGCAAGTCACTTCACTTCTCTGTGCCTCAGTTCTCTCACCTGTAAAATGGGGATGAAGACTGTGAGCCACCCGTGGGACATCCTGATCACCGTGTAACCTCCCCAGTGCTTAGAACAGTGCTTTGCACATAGTAAGCACTTAACAAATGCCATCATCATCATTATTATTAGTATGTGCCAGGCACTGTACTAAGCACTGAGGCAGTTACAAGCAAATTGGGTTGGACACAGTCCATGTCCCACACGGGGCCCACAGTCTTAGTCTCCATCTTGTCGATGAAGTAACTGAGGCACAGAGAAGTGAAGTAATTGGCCCAAGGTCACCCAGCAGACAAGTGGCAGAGCCGGAATTAGAACCCAGGTCCTTCTAACTCCCAGGCATGTGCTCTATCCTTTAGGTCATGTTAGCATGAGTGGCCTCCATGAGGCTGGCTGTGAGACTCACCTGAGCCTGCCAATGTCTTGGGCCATTCTGGGCCAGGCAGCTGTACTTCTCCACAGATCCACAAAACCACAGACCCAAGGTTGGCGTGGGCCAATTCCAGCCTTCGAGGGCAGGATTGGAGAAGGACGCTGCTAAAATGGGCTCCTTCACTGCGGCATTAGCAGCTGTGCTTCCCCCCACAACCAACCACCAATCACACAATCAGAAGAAATAGAGTGGTGGCTACAATCAGGCCCTGTGTTGTCATGACTAGATGTTATAACCAGATAAATGGAATTTTTTCCCCACAGGTTACTCCCAGTACAAGAGAACTTCCTTCTTAAGTTTCAGGTAGGCAATTTGACTTGTGAGAAACAATACTGACCTTGAGGACCCTGATCTTTCTCTATGGAGAAGGGCAGGGTGATTATCCCTCTGAGAGGGCAGGGGGCAGGTATCACTCCAACCTAGTGAGTGACACTTCTGCTCAACCAGTCTCAGGGGGCCTGACCTCACTAACCCTTCAAAACAAGGCAGATGAGCTGGAATGCTTGCCGAGTGCCTACGATTTCCCAAATGTCTTGCAGGCCACCAGTATTTTCATGTGCCCGATGCACTCTAACATTTGGCCTTTTTCTGATTTTTAGGGAGTCAAAATGTGTGGAAAAGAGTTCAACAAAGCCTTTGAGCTGTATGATCAGGTAAATCTATGCTATCTATAAAAATAATTGTGGTATTTGTTGAGCACTTACTGTGAGCCAGGCACTGTATTAAGTGCTGGGGTAGATACAACCTAATTGGATACAAGCTAACAGTGCCTGTCCCACATAAGGCTCACAGTCTTAATCCCCATTTTACAGATGAGGGAACTGAGGCCTAGAAAAGTGAAGCGTCTTCTCCGAGGTCACACAGAAGACAAGTGGCAGAGCCGGGATTAGAACCCAGGTCCTTCTAACGCCCCCAGTCCCGTGCTCTATCCACTAGGCCAAGCTGCTTCTCTGTCATCAGAGAAGCAGTTGAAAACATCCAAACTCCAGAAAGTCCCAGAACTCCAGGATTGTGAGCGACAACATTGAAAGGACTTTGCTTCCCACATTAAGGGGTTAAGATAGGGGAGACCAGGGAAATGCCCTCTTCCTATGGTTACTTATTTGTTCGTGTTTTATGAAAAATGTTTCAAAACAGATGAGGAAAAGAATTCTCTATCTGATATGTCTTTTAGGGTGGGACCAGGGTCTTGCGTGTTCTCTGCATGAAGATAGCCCTTAATACAAAACTGATGATGCAAATGGTCACTCATTACAAAAATACACAGTTGAATGGGTCAATTAGCTAAATTGAGAGTTTGGGATTATCTGGGGACTTAATGATCTTCGCTCTCCTCATCCCTTTGTAACATAGATGACCCTATTATCTTTTTTCCAGGATGGTAACGGATACATAGATGAAAATGAACTTGATGCTTTGCTGAAAGATCTGTGTGAGAAGAACAAACAGGTAACTTTTTTCCTCTTAATGATGGGTTAACATCTGGTTTAAGAAGATTTCTCAACTTCACCTAAAGGGGTGGATCATTCACCTAACTGGTAAGCAATGGAAAACTATCTCTGTCTACTCAAATCATGCAAGGTGGCTCAGAGAACTTGATCCCTTGTGAAGTGACCAGGCAATCAGTCAGTCAGTCGTGTTTACTGAGCCCTTAGCGTGTGCAGAACACTGCACTAAGCACTTGGGAGAGTACAGTAGAATAAACAGATGCACTCCCTGCCCACAAGGAGCTTCAGTCTACAGCCAATTAGAAGGCCTGTCTCCCCTCTCCTAGACTGCGAGCTCGTTGTGGGCAGGAATTGTCTCTGTTGCTGAATTGTACTGCCATTCATTCATTCATTCGTATTTATTGAGTGCTTACTGTGTGCAGAGCACTGTACTAAGCGCTTGGGAAGTACAAGTTGGCAACATATAGAGACATATAGTGTTTCCAAGCACTTAGTACAGTGCTCTGCACACAGTAAGCACTCAATAAATTCGATCAAATGAATGAATGAATGGTGGATTTGGGGTTTTTTTAAAGATATTTGTTAAGTGTCTTCTATACACTTACCACAGAATCTTTAGTGCATGTTAACAATCTGGTCAAGCAAAGGAGCAATTTATTATTTAGAATTAATTGTTCTAAACTAGTGTTTTCAAACTAAGCCTGAGGGGTGGGATCACAGAGGTAATAATCATAGTTCTGTGGTCAAAATGGAAAGGAAACCTGATCAGGTAAAGGTTGGGGTGATAATGTGGCTAGTTAATATAAGTCCTCCCAGTACGACCACCGCTGTCCTTTTCTCTCCCTAGCCAGGATTCCCTCTGCTGTCTTTCCACTCACCACCTCATCCCACATTATCATTTCATGACCTGCCTGCTGTGGCTTGTTTTATTATCTTTTTTTTCTTTCATATCCTGGATTATCCACAGAAAAGAGATTTTTATTGCTCCCCTCTCTGATCCCTCTTTTTTCCCCTGGTGGAGCGAAGTGGGGAGAGTGGGAATGTGGAAGAGAGTGGGGAGGGGGAATGTCAAACATTGTTCTAAGCATTGGGGTAGTTGACCAGGTTGGACATAGTCCCTGTTCTACACAGGGCTCACAGTATTGAATCCCCAGTTTGCAGTTGAAGAAATTGAGGTACAGAGAAGTAATAACTTGCCCCAGGTCACACAGTAGTCAGGTGAGAAATATCCATGGTCTAGTAGATAGAGCATGAGCCTGAGAGTCGGAAGGACCTGGGTTCTAATCTTGGCTCTGCCACTTGTCTACTGGGTGACCTTGGGCAAGTCGCTTAACTTCTCTGTGCCTCAGTTACCTCATCTGTAAACTGGGAATTAAAATTGTGAGCCCCACGTGGGACAGGGCCTGTGTCCAACCTGATTATCTTGTATCTACCCCAGTGCTTAGTACAGTGCCTGACACATAGTTAGTGCTTAAGCAGCATGGCTTAGTGGAAAGAGCCTGGGCTTCGGAGTCAGGGGTCGTGGGTTCTAATCCTGGCTCCACCACTTGTCAGCTGTGTGACTTTGGGCAAGTCACTTAGCTTCTCTGGGCCTCAGTTACCTTATCTGTAAAATAAGGATTAAGACTGTGAGCTCCACGTGGGACAACCTGATTACCTCATATCCGCTCATCACATAGAACAGTGCTTGGCACATAGTAAGTGCTTAACAAATGCCATAAATAGCATTTACAACAACAAGTGGAAGAGCCAAGATTAGAACTCAGGTCCTCTCACTACCAGGCCCATGTTCTTCCCACAGAACTAATGTCAGAAGATCCTGGCAGCCAGCCTTCTAGGGCAGGGAGAAGGAGGAGCATTGTCCTGGGTTCCAAAAACTTTCATTCAATCATATTTATTAAGCGCATACTGTGTGCAAAGGACTGTGCACTTAAGCACTGCACTTTCTGTGTTCTGTGTTTGCTGCATCTCTTTCCCAGCAGACTAGCCTCTGTGACTCCAGGGGACTGGAGTACTATTTATCCCCCTCTCTGGCTAGACCAAGTGGATCTTCCGGACTCTGGTTGCCAACTTGTGCTTCCCAAGCGCTTAGTATAGTGCTCTGCACACAGTAAGTGCTCAATAAATACAATATGACTGATTGATTGATTGGTTCCTCTCACAGCACGATCAACTTGTTGGTGCTTCCAGCTCAGTATTTTGGTTAGGATCCCATCATTTGAGAATTCAAAGCCCATCTCCCTTGGAAAGCACAAGGGTTAAAAATATACATTTTCTTCTCACTCTTTGCCCTTCACAAAACATGCTTTCATGTGGAAGTTGGGGGTTGTGATGCAGTATCTATTTCCTCCATAGGACTTGGACATAAACAACATCTCAACATACAAGAAAAGCATCATGGCTTTGTCTGATGGAGGAAAGCTGTACCGGACAGAACTTGCTCTCATCCTCTGTGCTGGGGACAACTAGAAAGGCACGATTCTGTCCACTTACGGATGATACATTGTATCCACACAATAACTGTGCACTATAAGGGAGTAGGCTGTACTTTCTTTTATATCTGTAAATTTCTGCAGATAGATAATTATCCAGGATGTGTGGCACATTCTTTTCAGTCTGTTTCTATACTGTTTGTAATGTACAGTTTTTGTAACTATAAGACCGATCGATAAAAGAAGAATGTCTGTTTGGGCCAGTCTGTATAGTCAACAAAACAAAACATACCTACTCTTGCTTTCATAAACACAGCTAGACAAGATTTCAAGCATACAACCTGCTAGGACCGTTCTGGGAAAATCATAGCCTCTGACATTTGACCTGGATTCACCATAGGACAGAAATATTACAAAAAACATCTTCTACATCCCCCTATTTCAGGACGGAATCACAGAACTGTACTGCAAAACATTTCTATCCTGCCCCAGTTAGAAAGAAGAATGCATTAGTTGACCTAAAGTACTTATCAAGCTATCAGTGAACATCTCATTAGTACTTCTATCTGCTTGTGACTGTATGCACCTGATAGTTTTGCTAGAGAGGAAGGCTTATTAAAAAAACCCCATAATTTACATCCTGGTAGAAGGTATGCCAGATGTACATTATTTGGGAATCTTCCCCAAAAGAAATTTTTGAGCTGACTGATTGATCTGATTACTGGTTAACCTGAGTTGGAGACAAATTTCTGTAATTTGATTGGATGGCAAAGTAAGTAAGGCGGGCCCTGAGGTGACCATGCATTTTGTCTGATTCTCACCACACCTGTCTGAGAATATGATCTTAATCCATTTTCTAAACTATTTTCACATGTTGCAGATAATTATTCTAGTAAACTGCTGTTTTTACATCATATTCTGTGTATCCTATGATTAAATTTAATATACTAAGAAAACCGGTGTCTAGCTTGCATACTTCTACAGTTTTCTTTATCTTACATAGATGGGAACAGTAAACAATTTATTCACATAAAAATCTCCCATATATTTCCAAGTATATTTTCTAGCCACATCTATGACAGCTTTATAACATAATTGAATTTTAAACTCACGGTCTGAAGACATTAAAATGCTAATTAATCATTATGCCATTTTAGGCCTTGGATTTATATTGTATATGAGAAATCAATATTAAAGATAGAGTCATGAATCTTTCTAAATGTATGATGCATCTGAAATGACAACTTTATGGGGAAAGGGGTTCTGACAACATTTTGAATTAGCAAGATGCAATGACTAAAATATTCTTTTCCCTCACAACCAATTTACAACATCCCTCATTATGGGCAGGGAATGTGTCTGCTAATTCTCTTGTATTATACAGCACTCTACTCATACTACAGTGCTGTGCACATAGTACAGTGCTCAATACATAAATACCATTGATTAATGATATCCCATGCTACATCTGGGCAATCCAGTGCTAGTTCAAAATGGACTCTAATATGAGATGCCTTTTGGTTCTTTAATAATGAGGCAGGTGCCAGCAGAGAGAGGATGAAAGAGCTGTTTCATGAAAAGATGAAAGGTACATCCACAAGAAGAATGTTGAGTCTTGGGAACATTTTGAATATCCTACAGCTGATGACTTTTCTTTCACTTTGATCTAAATGCTGCCAAATATGGCAAGATCCCTAAGAGAAGGAATTGTTAAACGTTCCATTAAAAGATATAGTGGGTAGAATTTACCAGTTGGTTTAAGTGAATAGTAGATAAGGTTTTTTTAAGTATTTTAATTTGAAGTTCTGAATTTAGTCTGATGTTAACCAGTGCTTAGTACAATGCTCTGCACACAGTAAGCATTCAATAAATGATTGCATGAATGAATGAATTAAAAACCTAATGTAGTGGGGATTCTTCACCTTGCACTTTTGTTGCTGGAAAAAAAGTAACGTGATGAATCTTGTACAGACAATTCAGGCTGAAAAGTAATTTGTTTAAACAAGATGGAACCGAAGAGATTTCATTCTAAAGAGACTTGAATGGATCTAAACCTGTCCCTCAACATTACACATTAAAAAATTAAACACTGCCTCTGACACTGCAACGACTATAGAAATTTCAGCCATCTATACAGGTAACACTCTTTAAACTTGCTATATTTAGCATTACACACTGCAATCACTGAGAGCATAGTAGGGGACAGTCTTTGGATGTGTACAGTGCAATCATGACTGTGGGTATTTTTCAGGCAAAAATACACAACCATGAGTGAATTCACCATGAATGGTCTTCTTTGAGCATGAAGCACAGTTATTGATATATTCCTACAAGCACACATATATGTGCATATGTTTTCTCGTGCCCTGAATATTTATAAATTATATATGACACATAGGTGCATATGTGATTTATACATCATGGCTCAGTGGAAAGAGCACAGGCTTGGGAGTCAGAGGTCATGGGTTCTAATCCCAGCTCCGCCACTTGTCAGTTGTGTGACTTTGGGCAAGTCACTTAGCTTCTCTATGCCTCAGTTACCTCATCTGTAAAATGGGGATTAAGACTGTGAGCCCCACTGGGACAACCTGATCACCTTGTAAACCCCCCCGCCCCCAGCACTTAGAACAGAGCTTTGCACATAGTAAGCGCTTAACAAATACCATCATTATTGTCATTATTATTATTATTATTATTATTATTAAATGTATTCAGATTCCACATAGAAGAACCCTTGTGGACAGGGAATACACCCACCAACAGTGCTGTACTGTTCTCTCCCAAGCACTTACTACAGTGTTCTGCACTCAGTCAGTGCTCAAGAAATACCATTGATTGATAATGCTTTTGGTTTTCCTAGTTCAGGAGGTTTCTGGGATATTTCTGCCTTGTAGGTGAGGGAGTTTACATGATCCTTCTCACTCAAAAGTCTTGAAATGTAAAAAGAAGGCTTCTGCCTATCTCACTGGATATGGGGAGGAAAAAGTTTGGGACAGTGGTGTCAGGAAATAGAACCTAGTGGTGATTACCAAATTCCACAATGACAGGGACCTTGAAGTTCTGTAGTTATCCCATGAATTACAGGAGTGTAGATGGGCCTACATGAATATTTCAGATGAAAGCTGTTTGTTTGTTTTTCTGAGTTATACGGGAAACTGCAGCATGTACCTTAGATATTTTTTTTTTTCTGATACTGTACCCTATTTTATGGACACAAAGCTATTCTTCCACATTACGGGAAGGAAACAGAATAAATCTGTCAAAATATAACAGAGGAATTTAATACACTTTCAACATTTTTCAATAACATTTTATTAATATAGTAAATGAAGTATTAAAGAGAAGTTATTTTAAAATAACAACCTCTACACCCATCAAAAAAAGAAAGCAGGGCCAGTGCGGCCTATGAACCTTTTGTTTGCCTGATCAATGCTTCTAAATTGTCCCACTGCTCCTTGGTCACCTGGCACAAAAAGAAAAAAAAAATAATTTTCAATATAGACCACACATTCATTCAATTGTACGTATTGAGCATTTACTGTGTGCAGAGCATGGTACTAAGCGCATTTATACAATTTGAAATCAAAGTATTTGGTTATTATATATGTAACATATCATTACCTTCCTCAGGTTATTAAATTCCCCTGCCATGGAAACGAATTCTCCACCATCAATTCTAATGACCTAGGATGATAATGTAAATATATTGAAAGAGGCTGATTTTTATAAGTCTCTGAGATACTGGTAATGCTTGTAATTTCCGGCTTCCTGATTCAATACATTCTGGCAACAGTACTTCTTTATTTTAGGTCTGTTTGGAAAACACCCTCAAAAAAACACAAAAAATGCACAAACCCAGGTTACTTTGAAGGCACTCAGTATTAACACACAGGGTTTACGGGCTACACGATCAATTTTAGAAAATGGTCGTTTTCCTGGTTTTACCTTTACCAAAACATACTTTTTCCAGTCCAATCTTCTGACTGCTAATATATCACCTCTATCTTAGAAATGACAAAAAAAAACCCACCAAGAAATAAGAACTCACTGCTCCATTAATCCAAGAAGCATAGTCGCTGCAGAGGAAGGCAACAAGATTTGCAATTTCACCCACGGTCCCCAGACGACCACAAGGCACCCTCTTGAGTATGTCCTTCTCAAACAACCCAGTTGGATCAAGACGGCTGAATGCTCCCTAAGGAATTAAAAGGAACACTGACTTGAGTGACATGAAAAATAGCATAAACTCCATATTTGGGCAAATCAGGATTTTTATTCTTTGACCCCTTTCCATTTCTCCAAGTGGCCTGGAATAAACTGGACTGGTGTAGGAACACCCCTAGTAATCCATCTAGGGATTCGTTGTGATAATAGTAATAATGATAATAATGGCATTTTGTTAAGCACTTACTATGTGCAAAGCACTATTCTAAGCACTGGGGAGGTTACAAGGTGATCAGGTTGTCCCATGGGGGGCTCACAGTCTTAATCCGCATTTTACAGATGAGGTAACTGAGGTCCAGAGAAGTGAAGTGACTTGCCCAAAGTCACACAGCTGACAATTGGCGGAGCCGGGACTGCCCACTCCGTTGTACTCTCCCAAGAGCTTAATACAGTGCTCTGTGCTCAGTAAGCGTTCTATAAATACCATTGATGATGATGAAAAACAGGGGCAAAATCTCTTTAACTGCTTGAGGGGCCCCTGTAGCCAAGCTAAACAATGAAGGAGCTTGAAGGATCCCTCATCTGGCTAAACTCTTGACCAGAAAGAGAGTGGGAATGGGAGAGGGGAAATGAAATCCTCAGAAGGATGAGAAAAGCAACTCTAATCTAGCAGTTGTGTGGGAGATTTCCAAAAGGATTTTTTAGAATTCTGAGAGAAAGCAGCCGCAAAAGGGAACAAAATCTTATTGGGCACGAGAACAACCGTTCTCCAAGTTTGGCTCTTGCCACCCACCTTAAAGACCTCTATTTTTTTCCCTCTTCGCCACCCACCCCAAATCTCTGCCGTTCGTCAAATGGTCGTTGAGAATTTTGCACTGCCGATCTTCTTCTCCTCGGTGCTCAGCCTTCAGATCCTAGAGGCTGGGTGAGCTTAGGAGCTGGGGGAAGCTGGCTCCTCTAATCACACACTAGGTGGATACAAATCCTTGGGATTAGGATGCCATCCACCTGAGTGAGCTGCAAAAACCTGGAGAGGAAACTGTGCAAGGAATGTCAAGAATGTATACCCTTTGACAAGTGGCCACCATCCTGGGGGACTGGCAAATCACCAGTTTGACTCCCATCTAAATGAAGGGGTCCAGCATGACTCTGAGATCTATAAATGAGTACCCACTTCTATAGCTGCTAAATACAAAAAACATTATAATGCAGTTTAAAGTCCTACTAAGACGGTGAGCCCCATGTGGAACTCACAGGACTCAAGAAGGAGCTTGGCAGTGCTCTGCACACAGTAAGCGCTCAATAAATACGATTGATTGATTGGAAAGAACAGAGGCCTGGGATTCAGAGGACCTGGGTTCTTATACCTCTTGTGTGACCTTGGGTAAGTCACTTATCTTCTCCATGCCCTCATCTGCCAACTGAGGATTAGACACCTGCTCTCCCTGTTTTTCCTTAGAGAAGCACCATGGCATAGTGGATAGAGCACAGGCCTGAGAGACAGAAGGTCATCATCATCATCATCATCAATCGTATTTATTGAGCGCTTACTGTGTGCAGAGCACTGGACTAAGCACTTGGGAAGTACAAATTGGCAACATATAGAGACAGTCCCTACCCAACAGTGGGCTCACAGTCTAAAAGGGGGAGACAAAACCAAACATACTAACAAAATAAAATAAACAGAATAGATATGTACAAGCAGAATAAATAAATAAATAAATAAATAAGTAGAGTAATAAATATGTACAAACATATATACATATATACAGGTGCTGTGGGGAAGGGAAGGAGGTAAGATGCGGGGGATGGAGAGGGGGACGAGGGGGAGAGGAAGGAAGGGGCTCAGTCTGCGAAGGCCTCCTGGAGGAGGTGAGCTCTCAGTAGGGCCTTGAAGGGAGGAAGAGAGCTAGCTTGGCAGATGGGCAGAGGGAGGGCATTCCAGGCCATGGGTTCTAATCCCAGCTCCGCCACTTATCTGCTACGTGACCTTGGGCAAGTCACTTCACTTGTCTGTGCCTCAAGTTACCTCATCTGTAAAATGGGGATTTGAGACTGTGAGCCCCAAGTGGGACAGGGATTGTGTCCAACCTGATTTGCTTATATCCACCTCAGCACTTAGTTCAGTGCCTGGCACACAGTAAGCACTTAACTAATACCATTATTATCATATTATTATTATTAGTCCCCCTGCTGTTTAGACTGTGGGCCCCATGTGGGACCTTATCATCTCATATCTACTCCAGAGCTTAGTACAGTGTTCAGCACATAGTAAGTGCTTAACAAAAACCACAGTTATTATTATAAATAGTCATCATCATCATTATTATTATTCGGTGGGTCATGAACTGAATCCAACCTGATTATCTTGTAACTATCCCAGGGTTCAGTTCAGTGCTTAGTGCACAGTAAGTGCTTAAAATCATTAACAAATGAAAAAGCACTTAGAAAAACTTCATCTGTTGGGGGAAAGAAACCTAGGACATCACACTTCACGAAATTCTACAAAGAGGTCAATAAGCATGCGGTAGAAGGGAACCAATGGCTATACAATATTTATGTTTTCAAGAGGCCTTTGGTAATGTCAAAGAAATCATGGTATTTACTAAGAATATTCACATCTCCTCCAAGAAGCCTTCCCAGACTAAGCCCTTTTTATCCTATCCACCCCATGTTGACTATGAATTTAGCTGTTCCCCTTAAGCACCTTGACACTCACCCCAGCTCCACAATACCTATGTAAATATTATTATACTCTTTTTTCCCATACCTAATCTATTTTAGTGTCTGTCTCCTTCTATAGACTGTAAACTCCTTGTGGGCAGGGATGGTGTCTACCAATCTGTTGTACCTGTTGTATTGTACTACCCCAAGTGCTTAGTACAGGGCTCTGCAACCCCATAAGCGCTCAATAAATATCACTGATTGGATTGTTTGCTTAGCTGAGCAATTCATAGGATTTGTTGAGCAGAGTCCTATGCACATGGGAGAGAAAAGCACAGTTGGTAGACACAATTTGGAGTTTAAAATCTAGTGGGGAAGACAGACATTAAAAGAAATTATAGGTAAGGGAAACAACCACATATAAGGATAGGCATATAGATGCTGAAGGGGCAGGGGATGGGTGATTAAGCAAAGTAACGGAGAGCTTGCTACTGGCCTAGCCTGATGATCAAGACAGCCCTGCTGGATTTTCATGGGCTGCTGAACTGGGTGGAGGTATTCACAAGATATCAAACTGTCAAGATCACTATGCTGATCACTTAAGTGTGTACACACACACACACACACACACACACACACACACTATAGAACTGAAGCAAAAATTACCTTACAACTTCTATTCTAATGATACGATAATAAAACCCACCTTTGTTTTTATCGGTCCTGGTTGAATCACATTGAATCGCATGCCATATCTACTCCATTCTGCTGCAAGTGACCTATGTTATTGAACCAAAGGCACACGTTTAGGGTTAAAGGGCGTGATTTTTAATGCTAATCAGCATATCAAACAATTGGAAGTGAGAAACTTTGATTTTTGTGTTTCATCTTTTTTGGGTGTCCCATAAAATTTATCCACTCATTTTCCCAAATAGATCTATATGTTTAATGCATTGTCTTCATAAATACATTTATTTGAGAGAGATTTATATTAGAGATAAAAGATCTGAAGTTCAAAACATGGTGAAAATCCAATGTGATTGTCAGATAGAATTTGGGGGAAAAGAAAATTAAGCCTGCTTTCCAAATTATTTAGGGCAATTCTACCCGATACAACACTGGCCAGCTAATACAGCTGATATTCTGCTCCTCTAGCCTCTGTATCCTATTCACTTTCCTTTCTATTTTGGGTATTGTGAATTTCGTTCTTGTCTTTTATGCTGTTTTATTTAGTATTTTGTTTCACTGTTCCTGACATATCTGTCTCCAGTTCCCTCCCCCTCTGAAAGTCATAGGTTATGAGCTCCTTGAGGGACACGATCTTTGTCTAATTCCCACCTGGGTATATTTCCCCATGCTTAGTACAGTGCTCTGCACACAGTAAATACTTAATACACTTGTCAGCTGTGTGACTTTGGGCAAGTCACTTAACTTCTCTGGGCCTCAGTTCCCTCATCTGTAAAATGGGGATGAAGACTGTGAGCCCCACTTGGGACAACCTCATCACCTTGTAACCTCCCCAGCGCTTAGAACAGTGCTTTGCACATAGTAAGCACTTAATACATGCTATCATCATTATTATTATAATACACACTATTACTACTACAGTCACTACCCATTGTTCACTTATTGCAGCCAAAACCCCATTATTTAGGGGGAGGGTTCATGTCCAATCTGATTACAGCAATCTCAGGATGCTCAGTGTGAGAATCCAGCTAGCCAGTTCTTCCATCCCTGACACATCCCTATTCTCCTAGTTCCTATTTCCTCTGAATCTGTGAGTATGGGGGAGTGTGTGGGTCTGTGTTTTTGTGCGTTGGTGAGGGTAGTTGAGTGGGTGAATGAGGGTCTGTGGGAATCTGTCTTGGCCATGCCATTCACACCACATTACTCAGGGTTTATGTTCATACCAATTTACCCTTCATGCTCTTGAACCTCTACTATTTTAAAGTCTGCATTTCCTTTTCTTATTTACCTCACTAGACTAGGTCTGTTGGCTCATGAATCACTTGAAATAGCCCCTCAGGTCCTAGATCGTAGAAATTCAATGCTGTGGCACAATGACTGTACAGTTCTTCAGAACTCCACTACACTGCAGAAGCTCCAGAGCTCTGACCCCTGCCCCATCCCCAGTGGATCCTCCTCAAGTGGCTTAGGGGCTAGAAGTGGGCGACACTATTCTTGCCCTGCCCCAGAGTGCAATGAGGAAGAGGAAAGTGGTAATGGTAACGAGGGCAGGTAACAAGAGGTGGAGCTGCCATTTTGATCCCACCCTTGGTTCCTTCCCTTCTACAAAGGATAGGGTGGGGCTATCTATAGCTGCTCACCCTTCCCAAGAAGCTACACAGGTGAAGACATTCTTCACCTCTTCAGTGCCAACTCCATGGGAGTAATGGCCCCCTTCACCCCTGTGGAGCCGGTGTCTACGGCTTCAATTGTTCCGAGGGTCTTTGGCTCTTGGTTCTCTTTTCCCAGTGCTGTGTTTAGAATGAAGCTGAGAGCACTGCAGAGTTGAGAGAGTGAGCAGTGTTTATTCTGCAGTCTCCGACACGTGCATACTCACTAGGCCTGTAACTTCTTATCCACAGGGGCTTCTCTTGCCCTCAGTCACGTTATTAAAAATGTCAGGAAGTTTCAGAGAAGAAGACTGTACAGCATCAATGGTACACATGGTTTACTAGAGTGTAAGTTTCTAGAAGGCCAAGATCATGCCTACCAACTCTACTTGCTGTCCCACATAGAATACCAAAAAATATCACTGACTGACTGATGGAGGTTAAAGAGTCAAAATTTCTCTTTTTTTTTTTTTTAGCAAACTCCTTCCTCTCCTAATTGCCAAGACCAAAATGCTGTCAGTGATTTCACTATCTTTCCACCCTGGCAGGGATTTCTGGAGAAGAAATTTGGCCTGTGGATTGAGGGAGAACTTGTCAGTCGGTCACCTGTATTTACTGTGTGATTACTGTACGCAGAATACTGTACTTAGTGCTTGGAAGAGTACAATACAAAAATAAACAGACACATTCCCTGCCCACAACAAAACTGCAGTCTAGAGGGGGAGAATTTGAGTTAAACACCCCGTCCAGAGATATCCAATCCTTTGAACCAGCCTCTGGCCTGGAACGCTCTCCCTTCTCAAATCTGACAGACAATTATTCTCCCCACCTTCAAAGCCTTACTGAAGGCACATCTCCTCCAAGAAAACTTCCAGACTAGGCCCCTCCTTTCCCCTTCTCCCCCTCCCTTCTGCATCACCCTGACTTGCTCCCTTGGTTCTTCCCCCCTCCCAGCCCCAAAGCACTTAAATACATATCTGTAATTTATTTGTATTGATGTCTGTCTCTGACTAGGCTGTAAGCTCGTTGTGGGCAGGGAAAGAGACTGTTTATCATTGTACTGTACAAGTGCTTAGTACAGTGTTCTGCACAGAGTAAGCACTCAATAAATATGACTGACTGAATGAATGAATGAATAAAGGATCAAGACCTCAACTACTCACTTGCTCAGTGCTTCCACACCTGCTTTGGCAGCAGCACTTGGCACTACAAATCCTGATCCAGTCTCCGTATAGACAGTAGTAATAGCCAGGAACGCTGCTCCTGCAATTGGTAAGACTAAGAGGGTTAATACTAAAGCAGTTTCTCAGTGAAGCAGTTTACCAGGTGAAGCAGCATGGCCTAGAGGCCAGGGAGTTAGAGGACCTGAGTTCTAATTCCGACTCCACCACTTGCCTGCTGTGTGACCTTCACTTCACTTCTCTGTGCCTCGGTTTCCTCATCTGTAAAGCGGGGATTAAGACTGTGAGCTCCACGTGGGACAGAGACTGTGTCCAATCTGATTGGCTTGTATCTACCCCTGTGCTTTGTACAGTGCCATGCATATGGTAAGCATTTAATAAATACCACAGTTATTATTATAATTATTACTTCAAGCATCATTACCATTAATTCAATGAACTACGTTAATACAATGAGCCATCTATACTAACATATGCAGCCATGATCCAGTCATACAAAATTCATTTTACTTTGATTTTTATATAACAAATTCATAAAAAATATTCCTCACTTATCAATGGAGATAATGCACTCTGCTTAATTTTTCATCTGTAGGGGTTGAATTTTTAATTATTATATAACCTTCAGCAATGAGCAGTGAGTTCAGGAGTTATTGAATTCTTTGTAATTTCATATAGAGGCTCAGTGGCATTTGGACAATAATTCATTTAAAATAACTCCACAAATATCAGGAGAAATTTATTTTCTTGATTTAGCTCATAGGAACTAACTTTTTCCAGAGGCAGGATTCATTTTGAAACCTAAATTGTTTTGGAAATTATTTGCCAGTCAGATACATGACATGGTGGTTCCTAAAAGTGTCATGTATCATTCAGAGAATGATAATAGAGAAGCAGCGTGGCTCAGGGGAAAGAGCCTAGGCTTGGGAGTCAGAGGTCATGGGTTCTAATCCCGGCTCTGCCACTTGTCAGCTGTGCGACTTTGAGCAGGTCACTTCACATCACTGTTCCTCAGTTCCCTCATCTGTATAATGGGTATGAAGACTGTGAGCACCATGTGGGACCACCTGATCACCTTGAGTTTCCCCTCTCCCCCCCCAGCACTTAGAACAGTGCTTGGTACATAGTAAGCATTTAACAAATACCATCATTATTATTATTATTCAGCAGGCAATGCACATGATGCCACAGTCTCTTTGCTTAGAAGGCAAATATTTCAAGAAATTCAAAGAAAAAAATTGGAAGATTAAATAAAGTTTCTCCTGTTCCACACTGAATAGTGGAAACAAAATGGAATCTTTGGAAACTGCTGAAAAGTGAATCATCTACAAGGGAGATATTAAAGTTGGGGATATCACCATTTCCCAACGACTTAAATAAGAAACCACTTTTGTCTCAAATCCCCTTATTGTAAAGAGAAGGATTTAAGTCTTTAGTGTTGTGTGTGAACTCTAGTATTGCATGAAATGAAGGCAACTGGAGAGTTTTCCCCTTTAAAATGACAAAATAGTTTTAGTGTAGAAAATATAGTGACTTTCATTACTGTTCAGTCTCTTCTGGAGCTGAAATGGTGTCTTTCTCTCCCTCCTTCTGTGGAGGCACTTCTTAACTGAATAGATTTCATAAACCCATTCTCTAAAACATCTTAAAATTCATTTGTATTTCATTCTACCTGATTGTCTAGGCAGAAGAAAGATCTTTAGACAACCTTGATATAGGATAGTAATAATAATAATAATAATAATGGCATTTGTTAAGCGCTTACTATGTGCAAAGCACTGTTCTAAGCACTGGGGAGGATACAAGGTGATCAAGTTGCCCCACGTAGGGCTCACAGTCTTCATCCCCATTTTACAGGTGAGGTAACTGAGGCACAAAGAAGTTAAGTGCCCAAAGTCACACAGCTGACAAGTGGCGGAGGCGACAGTTTTATCAGGCCAAATGATTAGCAGTTGGGCTGAAAATAGTTAAAAAAAGGGGGAAACAAATAGACACTAAAACCCTAAATAAACAAGTTCAAGGCTTTTCTAAGCAAGACATCTTTTACATAGGTCAAATAATCACATTAATTAGAATATCTGCCCAAGGGGAATCATTTTAAAATGCTGTGATCTTTAGCACCTCTGGGCTGAGGTAAGGTGCCATAGTTAAGGAAGATTTAGTGAGGTGAAAAGAATGGTTAAAGGGACCTAAAGGGAAAATGTGTATTCCTATGATTGCTCCTTTCAGGAAATGGATTTTTAAAAATAGAAAAAAAACACACAAGTAAAAGCAAGAATTCTATCTGGTGGGGGGGGAAAAGAAGTCTGCAAAAAGGACATCAAAAGAACATCAAAGTAGCCTCCCTGCATGGGAAAAAAGCTGTAAAATCAATTTTTGTGTGGAGATAGCTAACTGTGCACATGGAAGAAGAAAATGGATGATGGTTGGACCTACTCACAACTAGCGATTGATCCTTTCCACTGCCAACAATTCTGCAACAACTGAGGGCTAATGTATATATAATCTGCTATTTATTGACTTATATTAATATTTGTCTCCCCCTCTAGACTGCGAGCTTGTTATAGGCAGGGAATGTGTCTGTTTATTGTTTATAAGCAATTGTTTATAAATATGTTATAATATATTAGGAATTATAATATTGTATTATATTATATATATATATTGTTTATAAACCCAAAAAACGTACAGCATACAGTAAGTGCTCAATAAATAATAATGATGGTATTTGTTAAGCGCTTACTATGTGCAAAGCACTGTTCTATGCACTGGGGAGGATACAAGGTGATCGGGTTGTCCTACATGGGACTCACAGTTTTAATCCCCATTTTCCAGATGAGGTAACTGAGGCACAGAGAAGTTAAGTGACTTGCCCAAGTCACACAGCTGACAATTGGTGGAGTCAGAATTTGAACCCATGACCTCTGACTCCCAAGCCCGTGCTCGTCCCACCGAGCCATGCTGCTTCAGCACTGTGCCAAACACTGGGGTGGGCACAAGATAATCAGATGCTGCTCCTGTTCCACTCTGGGGCTCAGCATAGAAAAGGAAGAGAGAATGGGTATTTTATCTCCATTTCATAGATGAGGCATAGAGAGCTTAACTAACTTGCCCAAGGTGACAGAGTGAGAAAGTAGTGGATTTAGGACTAGAAACCATTTCTCTCAGTTCTTCCCACTAGGCCTTGGGGCCTCAAAGTTTGCCATGTTCAGAAGTCATGCCACAAACAGAGCTTTTCAAATCTTCATTCTGCCTTCTTATTTCATTCACAACATAGAGAAGTAGAAATACATTTGGAGTGGCTGTGACATTTTCCTGTACCACAACCACTCCCAAGAACCTGAATTTGAAAAAAAAAATCAAAGTGCTATAGTTCCATAAAACCTTTAACCTGCAGGGAAGCCCGCATAAAACTCTAGCTAAAAAATACAGCATTTCCAGAGCTGCTAGGCTACAATTCCGCGATTGTTATCGACAACATTAAAACACTTGAGCTCAACTGTTTTAGCAGGCCCCGAATTCCTCAAAGAATGCCTGTGGCACTCACAGTTCAGTTGCTTAAGGAGGCTGAAACCTTGAGAAGGACAGAGACAAAACTGTAAATGACAAACCACTGGCTGGGCACCACAACTGTACCACAGCCCGTGGCAATGGAAGAAATGAAGACAAAGACCCTGGGTTTCCTAGGTTTGGAAAGGTCAAGCGAGGCACCATGAGGAGGCAGCTGTATTCTGTATATTCTGTATACAGCAAGTATTCTTCTTGCTGTATTCTTGTTGAAGTGAGAACCCTAGGAAGCTCAGCAAGAGAATGAGAATTAGCAGTCAGAACAGCGTAAGAAGCGAAATGCTTCTGCTGCTGTGGCCTCTGCCAACTTCTGGGAGGCAGCCACCTTTCTTCCCACCTGCTTCAATCGCGATTGCTTTGGGCCCTGAATCTGGTTCTACTGAGTAGTTTCTGTAGGTGAGTGTGTGTGAGTTGGAGGGATGGGGGAGAGAGAGATTGGGTGGGGGAAGAGAGTTGGGGTAAAAGGAGAAGAGCTGAGTTAACCTTGGGGAGGACTGGGTGTTCGGCATTAAGGGTGGGAGTCAGGGGGAACCCTTTAGGTGAAAACTTGACACTTCGACTGTAGCGTGTTTTAAAAAAGGACAAAAACCCATACTGGGAAAAACTCAGTACGAACAATCTTATTTTCATATTGTTGTGGGCAATGCAGTATACATCTCCATCTAGGATTTACTAGGTCATGAAATTTGTGAAAGTGATCAATGTATTTTAAAAACATTTTTGGGAGAAAATGGGGGAAAAGACTTTTGGCTTCAACATAGATAAAATATTTGAAAACAAACATGTTCTTTTCAAATAAAATGCCGATGGCATGTAAAGATGTAAGGATTGATTTTAATATGGGAGAAAATAAATTTTTTCAATAGGTAGCTAAGAAAATACTAAATTTTTGGACTAATCCAATCAATCAATCGTATTTATTGAGCGCTTACTGTGCGCAGAACACTGTACTAAGTGCTTGGGAAGTACAAGTTGGCAACATATAGAGACGGCCCCTACCCAACAGTGGGCTCACAGTCTAGAAGACTGTAATCCAGTGCATGCATTAGTTTTGTTTTGTTGTCTGTCTCCCCCTTCTAGACTGTGAGCCCGTTGTTGGGTAGGGACCGTCTCTATATGTTGCCAACTTGTACTTCCCAAGCGCTTAGTCCAGTGCTCTGCACATAGTAAGCGCTCAATAAATACAACATTGAATGAATGAACGGACATCTTCTTTGTGCTCTACCATCTCACCTCGATATGTTACATATTTTTATATACTTTATATACTCTCTTTAGGTGTGTTGATACTGAGGGTGTTTTACACTGCCAACTCCTGGAGGCAAGTATCCTGTCTGTCTAATTCACTTTAACATTTTGCTCAGAGGATGACACTCAGCCCTACTCAAAAATGGTACAGAAAAATCTTGAAAAATGTCTCCAGTGAAAAATAATCCTGCCATATATTTTATTTCAAATTTCTTAGGAAGGTTAAGAAAATATTTCTAATGAAGCTGGGTATGAGAAGAGATAAAAACATGCGTAGAGATAAATAACTTGAAAAGTTTAGGACAAGCCTCAGGCACTATTAAAATGCTTCACCAATTGTGATCGAACATACCTTTTTGGGCTTTAATAAGCTCCTTTCCAATTTCCAGTGTTACAAAGGCAGTGCCATTTAGAACAATGTCAACTATGGTCTTCCAGGCATTAGGGGAGAGACGTTCAGTTGGAGAAATAAAATTTCCTGCTGCATTGTTTATTACGATCTGGAAATTAGAAATAATAAAATAAGTTTGGGAACGTCTAAAAAAGGAAAACGATTTTTCCTCCCAGGCTCTTTCTTTTAGTGGTAGTTCTTTTCCATGTGGCTCAATAAAGCTCAGGTTTCATGTTCTTTAACTAGATGACACATGCCGCACAACATACATATATTGTATTTGTCCAATATAGTTGTTTATTTTATACTGTACTCTCCCAAGTGCTTAGTACAGTACTTTGCACACAGTAAGCGCTCAATAAATATAATGGAAGGAATTAATAAATAACTTAGCAAATAATCATGCCTTTACTGGGCCCATCATGTACTCTGTCTCATTCACTCTTTCCATCATATTTATTGAGCGCTTACTGTGTGCAAGGTACTGTATTAAATACTTGGTAGAGTCTGATATAACAATAAACAGACACTTTCCCTGCTCACAATAAGCTTCTGACAGTGGCTCCCAAAAGAGACATAGGGAACTGGGTCATGGCTGTCCTTATATCTGCTCCTTACATCTGCCAAGTGTATAAGACAATAATAACAATAATAATAATAATAATAATAATAATAATAATAATAATGATAATGATAATGGTATTTGTTCATGGCTTAGAGGAAAGAGCATGGGCTTGAAAGTCAGAGGTTGTGGGTTCTAATTAGAGAAGCAGCATGGCTCAGTGGAAAAGAGCCCGGGCTTTGGAGTCAGAGGTCACGGGTTCAAATCCCAGCTCCGCCAATTGCCAGCTGTGGGACTTTGGGCAAGTCACTTAACTTCTCTGTGCTTCAGTTACCTTATCTGTAAAATGGCGATTAAGACTGTGAGCCCCCATGGGACAACCTGATCACCTTGTAACCTCCCCAGTGCTTAGAACAGTGCTTTGCACATAGTAAGCACTTAATAAATGCCATTATTATTATTATTATTATTATTTATTATTATTATCCCGGCTCCGCCGTTTGTCTGCTGTGTGACTTTGGGCAAGTCACTTCACTTCCCTGTCTCAGTTCCCTCATCTGTAAAATGGGGATGAAGACTGAACTCCACTTGGGACAACCCAATTATCTTGTATCTACCCCAGCACTTAGAACAGTGCTTGGCACCAACTAAGGATTTAAATACCATCATCATTATTATTATTATTATTATGTGCCAGACACTGTACTAAGCACTGGGGTGGATACAAGCAAATTGGGTTGGATACAGTCCTTTGTTCCACGTGGGGCTCACAGTCTTGATCCCCATTTTACAGATGAGGTAACTAAGGCCCAGAGAAGTGAAGTGACTTACCCAAAGTCACACAGCAGACAACTGAAGGAGCTGGAATTGCAGCTCGTGACTTTCTGATTGCCAGGCCCGTGCTCTATCCACCAAGCAATGGTGTTTCTCGATCCATGAGGGCAGGGATCGGGAACTCTATTGTGCTCTTCCAAGGGCTTAGTACAGTGCTCTGAACAAAACAGGTGTGCAAGAAATACTACTGAGCAATTGATCCATCTTCACAGTTTGGGATGGATCTTCCAATAACCCTAATGTATCTCCCAGTCCTGGAACGATCGTCGGAGTCTTCTTAATCATTCATTCAATCATATTTATTGAGCACTTACTGTGTTCAGAGCACTGTACTAAGGGCTTGGGAAGTACAAATTGGCAACATATAGAGACAGTCCCTACCCAACAATGGGCTCAAAGTCTAGAAGGGGGAGACAAGTAGACAACAAAACAAAACAAGTATACAGGTGTCAATACCATCAGAATAAATAGAATTATAGCTATATACACATCATTAATAAAACAGAGTAATAATTATGTACAAATAAAATAGAGTAATAAATGTGTACAAATATATACAAGTGCTGTGGGGAGGGGAAGGGAGTAGGGCAGAGGGAGGGATCCCCTTTTAAAGGCTTCAAACTTCCCAGTCCTTTCCCTTTAGTAATCCATGACTAACCATTCATCCATTAATTGACCAAATCTCTCTTGAACCTACTGATACTTTCTGCCTAAATAACTTCCTGGGTAAATCAACTCCATGTGAATACTAATCCCGATGCTATCCCATTTTCTTTGGTTCTTACGTGTCACTTTACAGAGCGTGGACTCCTTCTCCTCTCTCCCCTCTGCCACCTTTCTCTGCACCTTGCTACGTCCCAGGCACTGGGGTAATAATAATAATAATGGTATTTGTTAAGTGCTTACTATGTGCAAAGCACTGTTCTAAGTGCTGGGGGGGATACAAGGTGATCAAGTTGTCCCATGTGGGGCTCACAGTCTTCATCCCCATTTTACAGATGAGAGAACTGAGGCTCTGAGAAGTTAAGTGAATTGACCAAGGTCACACAGCAGACATGTGGCGGAGTCAGGATTCAAACCCATGACCTCTGACTATAATCAGGATGGTCACAATCCCTGTCCCACATGTGGCTTAGTCTAACTAGGAGAGAGTAGGAGTAAATCCCCATTTTATAGATGAGGAAACTGAGGCACAGAGAAGTTAAATAATTTGCCCAAAATCACACAACAGGAAAGTGGCAGATCCGGAATTAGAACCCAGTGCTCCATCCACTAGGAAACGAAGATGCACGGTGGTAGTTAAGGCTGCTTATTTCAAAAACATTCCATTCTGTGGGACATAAGTAACATGAAATATCAATCAATGGAACCTATCGTGGACTTCCTGTGTGCAGAACACCGTACTAAATGTTTGGGAGAGTGCAAAATAACAGAGTTGGTATATATGTTCCCGGTTCACAACAAACTCACAATCTAGAGAGGGAGCTTACTTACATCAGGATGTCCTGCTACTTTGATTAGTTCAGATACTGCATTCTTGACCATAGCAGGGTCCCTCACATCACAAGGGATTACAAAAACCTGCAGAGTGACAGAAGGAAAGATCACTCTACAAGTTTCACTTAAAACTACAGTCTATAAACATTCTAAGCAAACAAGGCTCATCAAATGCATTAAATCAATAAAAATTCCAAATTCCCAGAATCCAAAATTATTTAAGAGCCAAATGCAAGCATTTCTTCAAAAATGTACCTCGTTTCCTGTTTGGGAAGATATTTCTTCTGCAGTTGCTTTCAAAACATCGCTCTTCCTAGAATAAAATATGTGAAAGTTTACATTCATTTTGAAGTTTCTTTACCTTACAATTATTTTTCTATTTGGGAAATACCAATTTCTCCCTTCTACCAAGAAATTATATAGAATTTTGTGGAAGGGTGGTAGGAAGAGGATGGAGGCCTTCCGGTTCCTACCTTCAAATTTATGGACCTTTTGCTTGAGGCTAAGGGAAACTCTAATTCTATACCCCTAGATTTTGAATGAAACTCTGTGGCCCCAAAGTACTACACTGCCACTTTTTATTAGGGCCAAGTACTTTTGAACTGTTTGCAAGGCTGGGTTAAGTAACTTTTCTGATAGGTTATGCAGTGGTTCAAGTGGTTATGCAATGGGCTATTTACACCTCAAAACGCTCATGTATGTATCTTTGCATTTTACTGCTTCCTCCAACTGGTAATTTTATTATCTGTGTCCCTCACTAGATTGCACGTTCCTTAAGGGCAGAGATCATGTCTAGTAGTCCTAACGCATTTGGTTCATGTTTCCCTACCCAAGAACCTCCAGTGGTTGCCCATCCTCCTCTGCATCAAACATAAACTCCTCACCATTGGCTTTAAAACACTCAATCCCCTTGCCCCCTCCACCCTTACCTCTCTGATTTCCTACTACAACCCAGCCGACACACTTTGTTCCACCAATCGACCTACTCACTGTATCTCGATCTAGTTTATCTCACCGCTGACCTCTCGCTGGCATCCGCCTCTGGCCTGGAATGCCCTCCCTCCTCATATCCGTCAGACGATCACTCTCCCCACCTTCATGACCTTACTACAATCACATTCCCCCCAAAAGACCTTCCCTAACTGAGCCCTCATTTCCTCCTCTCCCACTCCCTTCTGCATCACTCTTGCACTAGGATTTGCACCCTTTATTCACCTCTCCCTCAGCCCCATAGCACTTGAGTTCATATTCAAAATTTGTCTATACCTATTAATGTCTGCCTCCCCCTCCAGAATGTAAGCTCGTTGAGGGCGGAGAACATGTCTACGAACTCTGCTGGAGAAATACTGTGTGCAGAGCACTATACTAAGCGCTTGGGTGAGTAAAATATAATGGAATTGGTAGACAAGTTCTCTTCCCACAACCAAATTTTGTGGGACTGGAATCCCCTTAGGAGGCTCCAAGTCTGGGGTGAATTGCTATAGGCATTAGTGTGACGACATAAATCAGTTCAAGCTTTGGGTTTGGCGTTTGGGCCTTATCGTGCCCGTCTCGACCTAAGCCCTTCCTAAGCCTCCTAAAAATCCTACACTTTACCTTCAAAAAGCCTACTGTGGGCCTTCCATTCTTTAATTTAAACACTCAGGCTATAGCCAGACTTCCCAAGGTAAACTAACCAGTATCATTCTTAAAAGTGAGTCAATCTAACTCTTAAACTGTCAAAAGGTTATTCTAATATAATCTTGTACTCTCCCAAGCACTTAGTACAATGCTCTACACATGGTATGTGCTCAAGCTCAATAAATATGTGCTCAATAAATACCACTGATTGATGGGGTAATGTTAAAAAAAAACAACAAAGAGAAATGAAACAGAGACACTGAAATGCCAACAGTTTTTTTTTTCTTTCTTAAGATAGTTATTTACCGGCTGGCTATAACACATTTAGCACCCAAACTGGACAGGGCCATTGTCATTCCTTTCCCAAGTCCTGTACCTCCACCAGTCACAAAAGCCACTTTTCCTTGAAAACTGTTAGGTGGAAGCATTACTTTTTGGAGCGGTGAAAAGAATTTTGCTTGTGAAGCTTCACTGCTCTGATATAACGTTTGGGTTCCATTGCTGAAAAACTGAAGGGAAAAGAAGAAAGATGAATTCATTCAAAGACACAGGAATTTTCACATATGTAACAATAAGCTATAATTCTTTTCACCCTAATATGAAAACAATATGATTTTGGACTAATAAAAATTCACCCTAAATCAAGTCTGTATTGCACAATGTGATCAACCATTATTTTCCTAACTTGATTTAAAGAAATTTTTCTCATGACTAAAATATTTCTGCCTTGAGTTTAATTTTTCAACAAAATATATATCACAGTGCAATTTCAATACACTTAGCTTTGCCTCGGGCAGTACAAGTAGCAAAACAAATATTATAAATAACTGGTCTGACTTCTCCCAGTTATAAGGCTATGGTGTAATAAAACAAATCTTCAAAAGGTGCCAATCATCCATCCTTATATAGATTTACAGTTCAACCTGAAATTTTAAAAAATTGTTTCATTCATATTTGCATACACTCATTTAGTTTTCTAATAAATTCATAACTGAAAAATATGTCTTTTTAAAAGAGGAAAAATAAAAACAGCTTGAACTAGAAAAATCAATCTTCTTTCCAAACCTTATGGTATGTTTGGCTGTTACCAGTGCACTTCATACTTCCATTTCCAACAAAGTGGTTTTTTTTCATCAAACAGCCATGAGTCATATTTATATAGTCACCAAAAGTTTATTTTTCGACAGTAATGTTTACAGTAAAAAAACAATTGGCTACAATGCCGTGTTACCTTCTACTGGGAGTTCAACTAACATAACTTATACAAAAAGTGATATTTAAAGTCAAATACTGAAGAACAAAATGCAACCTATCCTTTTCCCCAGGCCTAAGCTAGTTGTTAATTGGAAGAGAGAAGCACTGGGCCCGGGAGTCAGAGGATCTGGGTTTTAAAATAATAATAATAATGGCATTTGTAAAGCGCTTACTATGTGTGAAGCACTGTTCTAAGCACTGGGGAGGATACAAGGTGATCGGGTTGCCCCACGTGAGTCTCACAGTCTTCATCCCCATTTTACAGATTAGGTCACTGGGGCACAGAGAAGTTAAGTGGCTTGCCCAAGGTCACACAGCTGACAAGCACCAGAGTTGGGATTAGAACCCATGACCTCTGACTCCCAAGCCCGTGCTCTTTCCACTGAGTCATGCCCAGTTCCACCACTTGCCTGCTCTGCGACCTTGGGCAAATCATTTCACTTCTGTGTGCCTCAGTTTTCTCATCTGTAAAATGGAGATTCAATATCTCTTCTCTCCCCTACTGAGACTTTGAGCCCCTTATGAGGCAGGGACTGTATCTACCCCAGCACTTAGTACAGTACTTGGTAGCAGTGTGGCTCAGTGGAAGGAGCATAGGCTTTGGAGTCAGAGGTCATGGGGTCAAATCCTGGCTCCACCAATTGTCAGCTATGTGACTTTGGGCAAATCACTTAACTAATCTGTGCCTCAGTTACCTCATCTGTAAAATGGGGATTAAGACTGTGAGCCCCCCATGGGACAACCTGATCACCTTGTAACCTCCCCAGCACTTAGAACAGTGCTTTGCACATAGTAAGCACTTAATAATACCATCATTTTTATTATTATTATTACACAACTGCTTAACACTACTGCTATTATTATTATCATTATCATTATTATTATCATGAGAGGACACTTTGGAAGCTGCATTAATTCTAAAGACTCCAGGGGTACCACTTTGCAAAAAGAAAGTAACTTTCTCCATGGTAACCAATTAAAAGTTAGTGAAGCTTCCAAAGGTATATATATACCTGAATATATGTATATATGTTTGTACGTATTTATTACTCTATGTATTTATTTATTTTACTTGTACATATTTATTCTATTTATTTTATTTTGTTAATATGTTTTGTTTTGTTGTCTGTCTCCCCCTTCTAGACTGTGAGCCCGCTGTTGGGTAGGGACCGTCTCTACATGTTGCCAACTTGTACTTCCCAAGCACTTAGTACAGTGCTCTGAACACAGTAAGCGCTCAATAAATACTAATGAATGAATGAATGAATGAAAGGTAACATTTAAAATTAAATAGAAATTTTAGCAGAGAGACAGACCCTGGGTCAATGGCTTTAAAAGAGCAATGTTTTGCAAATTTCTAGGTGTTTGAAAATGATTTTTGCTTTTCCCCAAGGCCAGTCTCAGAGAAAAACTCTCAATTTTAAAGCTACAATATAACCAGCCCATGGATATGCAGAGGGCCACACTCTAAAAGAATTATTTTTTAGCCTATTCTCTTGCAATACATAAAAGGCCCCAGATAAAAAGAGTAATAATTTTGGTAGTTATTACACTCATCATGTGCCAAGAACTGAACTAAGCACTGGGGAAGATACAGTATACGCAGATTGGACATAGTCCTTATCCCCCATGGGGCTCACAGTCTAAGGGGGAGGGAGAACAGGTATTAAATCCCCATTTTACAGATGAGGAAACTAAGGTACAAAGAAGTTAAGTGATTTGTCCAGGGTCACACAGCAGGCAAGTGGCAGAGCTGGGATTAGAATCCAGGTCCTTTGACTCCCAAACCTGTGCAATTTCCACTGGCCCATGTGTCTGCTGCTGGGTCATTTCATGCAATGATGTGGGATAAGGGGGAATCGGGTACAAGCTAGCTCAGGTCCTACTGACTCCCAAGCCTGTGCTCTATCCACTAGGCCACGCTGCTTATACTATCTCTAACACTTAGTCCAGTGCTCAATTAATACTTTTGATTGATAGGATTACTGCTACTACTATGATTGAGACCTGCAAGGACACAGTATGTAGCCACGTCATCTTTCTCCTTATCTTGTCCCACTGTTACCTGGAGTGGCAAGGTGAGGGTTGTCTTTTTTTTTCCGAGATTGCAGGGAAGGTGGGATGCCTGAGAATAGTCAATTCTAAAGTAGTAAAGAAACAGAATAACACTGACTTGGGAACTTTATTTTCAAATTTCTTCTAAACAATGTGCACATTTAACTATACTAGTCCAACAATAATGGCCTAAGTAGTGTAACGCAGAAAGGCCATTGGTATGCTGCAAAATTTGTACGTTGGAAAGGAATTTAAAAAGCAAACATTTATAACAATGGGAACTTCCATTATATAGCAGTTATTTTTTCAAATTCATTCATTCAATCGTATTTATTGAGCACTTACTGTGTGCAGAGTACTGTACTAAGCGTTTGGAAAGTACAATTTAGCAAAAAATAGAGACAACCCCACCCCAGGAACGGGCTCACGGTCACTTTCAAAACAAGACTCAGTTTATCTTCAGCACAGCCCTATGAGGAGAGGGGCAGGGGCTCTTAATCCCCATTTGAGGGGAGAAGAAACTTGGGTTCAGAGAAATTAAGTGACTTTCAGCAGGCCAGTGAGAGAGCTGGGCTTAGAACACAGGCTTCATAAAATCCAGATCTGGTCTCTTTACCCCAAATCAGATTGCCACTCTATTTCCCTGGCTTTAGCTCAAAGTACCGGCAGTGTGAGAAGCAGCATGGCTCAGCATGGCTCCGTGGAAAGAGCCTGGACTTTGGAGACCAGGCTGTATATATACGTAAAATGTATACATATATATATAACAAATATACATATATATAACAAATATACATATATATGTAACATATATACATATATATTTATGTTTGTACGTATTTATTACTCTTTATTTTATTTGTACGTACTCTTATTTTATTTTGTTAATATGTTTTGTTTTGTTCTCTGTCTCCCCCTTCTAGACTGTGAGCCCGCTGTTGGGTGGGGACCTTCTCTATATGTTGCCAACTTGTACTTCCCAAGCGCTTAGCACAGTGCTCTGCACACAGTAAGCGCTCAATAAATACGATTGAATGAATGAATGAATGAGTTAGAGGTCATGGGTTCAAATCCCGGCTCTGCCAATTGTCAGCTGTGTGACTCGGTAAGTCACTTAACTTCTCTGGGCCTCAGTTACCTCATATGGGGGATTAAGACTGTGAGCCCCCCGTGGGACAACTTGATCAACTTGTAACCTCCCCAGCGCTTAGAACAGTGCTTTACACATAGTAAGCTCTTAATAAATGCCATTATTATTATTATTATTACCAGAAAATACAGAAAAGGTAGATTAGCCATTGTCATATGATAGAATTTGACTTAAAAAAACCACAATCTTTCTAAATTTTGCTTCTTTCTGTGTTCTCTCCATAAATCAGTTCTTCCTTAAGTTTTTTTTTAAGTGGTTCTCACACTAAGATTGATTTCTCTGGGGACTTAGTGACCTAGATGTTCCTCTTACACCTCCGAATGTCCTTATTTTCTACTTCATAATTTTGCAGTAGAGATTATACTTAGCCATTTGTAGGCGTCCCAAACCTCCCAGCATGGGTTTTCCTCCCACTTCTTTCAAATTAAACCAGAATGTATGGCAAAGTTATTTTCAAAGCAGTTCATTAAGTGTGTAGAATGAGTGTGTATGTGAGCGGGGGAGAAACTCCTACTGATATTTTCTTTATAAATGGAATTTTATCTTCATGCACTCTTGATTACAGCACTTAATATCACTGGAAGTGGAGAAATACCTGGTTTGGGATTTTTAAAATATAGCAGGCTCACTGTTGGAGCTTTAGTGGGAACTAGTCCTAATTTTATTGCTGTTGAAAACGTTATAACTGTAGATGGTTATCAGTCATTAATTTGTACTAAGGTTCAATGTCCTGCAATTAAACGAGCAGTCTCGCCTAATGAATAAAGCATGTGCCTGGGAGTCAGAAGGACCTGGGTTCTAATCCCCAGCTCTGCCACTTGTCTCCTACGTGACTTTGGGCACCTCAACTTCTCTGTGCCTCAGTTACCTCATCTGCAAAATGAGGATTAAGACTGTGAGCCGTATGTGGGACAGAAACAGTGTCCAAACTGATTAAGATGGATCTACCCCAATGCTCTCGTTGTTTGAATTTTAGTGATTATCTTTCCCTCCTGCTTGACACCGTTAATGCTGACCGTCTTCAGTTCCATGCACCAGATTGTGAGGGTTTTAAACTTTTGAAATCAACATCCTTGACAGGAATTTATGGTAGACAGCATTTTTGACTTTATAATTAAACTATCATGTTTCTGCGCCGTACCCCCGGAGCCAGGAAATCAATAAGGCAATTTCTAAAAATTAGGTTTTCCTCTTTGCCCATGGTAACGACCACATTCAAATCAGGTTTTGCACTGCAATAACTTGTATTTATCCACGAAAACATGATGTTCCTGGAACAGCCTCCCACTTCACATATGACAAGTTTCCCTCCAAGGTTTTCCCTCCCAAGGAACCCATCCTGGACCACCAGATGCCACCCAAGAAGTGGAAGAGAGATAATTTCCCCTCCCCAAAACTATGTTAAACCAAGGCCATCCCCATTCCCTCTGAAGCTTGCACATATAGTGTTGGGTGCTCTTGCACCTGGAGTCAGTCAATCATATTTATTGTGGGCTTACGGTGTGCAGAGCACTGTATTAAGCACTTGGGAGAGTACAATAGAACAATATAACAGACACATTCCCTGCCCACAACAAGCTAACAGTCTAGTGGGGGAGGCAGACATTTGTATACATAAATAAATCACTGATATGTACGTAAGTACTTGGGGTTGGAAGGAGTGGACAAGAAGCGTGGTCTAGTGGTTAGAGCATGAGCCTAGGAGTCAGAAGGACCTGAGTTCTAATCCCAGCTCCACCACCAAGCCCACAGCTGGGTAGGGACTGTCTTTAAATGTTGCCAACTTGTACTTCCCAAGCGCTTAGTACAATGCTCTGCACACAGTAAGCGCTCAATAAATACGATTGATTGATTGATTGCTGTGTGAGCTAGGGCAAGTCACATCACTTCTCTATGACTCAGTTACCTCATCTGTAAAATGGGGACTGAGACCGTGAGCCCCATGTGGGACAGGGACTGCGCCCAACCTGATTTGCTTGTAACAATAATAATAGTAATAATAATGGCATTTATTAAGTGCTTACTATATGCAAAGCACTGGGGAGGTTACAAGGTGATCAGGGTGCCCCATGAGAGGCTCACAGTCTTCATCCCCATTTTACAGATGAGGTAACTGAGGCCCAGAGAAGTTAAGTGACTTGCCCAAGGTCACACAGCTGACAATTGGCGGAGCCGGGATTTGAACCCATGACCTCTGACTCCAAAGCCCGTGCTCTTTCCACTGAGCCACGCTGCTTGTATCCACCCCAGTGTTTAGTACGGTGCCTGGCACATAGTAAACGCTTAACAAATACCACAATTCTTATTAAGGGGTGGTTAATAAAGGGAGCAAGTCAGGGCAACGCAGAAGGGAGTTGAAGAAAAGGAAATGAGGGCTTAGGCAAAGTCTCTTGGAGGAGATATGGAGCTATGCAGCTATGGTGAGGTGGGGTGCAAAGGCAGCCCTGGGGTAGCCCCCCACAACAGAGTGGGAGAGAAGGCCTACCATCTCCACAATAGTGGAAAGGCAGGTTGAAACCCATCACCCCACAGTTTGAAATGGTGGAGCAGTTTGGCTCCTTGTGGGCAGGGATTGTGTCAATCATTATGGTGTCCTCTCCCAAGCGCTTAGTACAGTGCTCTGCACACAGTAAGCGCTCAATAACTGCAATTGGTTGATTGACCCGGGAGGGATGAGGAGTCGGGGGTGGGGGGGTGTTGCCCACCAAGTACAAATAAACTGCTACATTTTTCATTTACATTTTTCATTTACTTCTGAATTGTGAACTTTGGTCTGTCTTCTTGATGCTTCTTTCTCTATGTGTTGCCCACTGTGGGAGAGGGGCAAGGTCTCAGTGACCATGACTTCTCCCCAGAACTCGGTTCAGTGCTTTACAAGTTGGAAGTGCTTAATAAATGCTACTGAATGAGCGGGGGATTAAAATAAATCCCCCCCACCTAAAATTTACACATTCAAAATGGATGATGCTCTTTAACAAAGGTTAACTAACCCTAATGATTTTCGTTTTGAAGAAACGATAAGCTGCCTCTGGCCTTCACAGGGTTTGCTATGTGGAAATAAGCGTTAAGCGTCCTCCTCAGATTTCATTTGGCCCTGAATAACCTGCACAAGCTGTCAGCTTAATCCTTCCAATGAAATCAAAACTTTCCTCTCCCCATTTTACATCTTAGCTCTTCACCTGATACTCCCCAGCTCATCCTCTCCACACCTCCCAAGGTAGTCTTCCCTTTCAACTCTCCCGGTCTCCTTCTCCTTTCGCACACTGTTCCCTGGGGCAGGAAACCCTCCCCGACCAAATCCGTTAGACCGTAGATCTCATCTTTAGAGCCCTCCTAAAATCCCACATCCTTCTGCAAGTCTTCCCCAGTTAATGTCCAGCTCTGTAAATTGTATTAATCCCACGACGACATCCAGTAGGTAGGCACATAATAAACTCATTCTCAGCACTTGAGTACATGAGGGGCAGTGTGGCTTAGTTGAAAGAACATGGACATGGGAGTTGGGGGATTGGGTTCTAATCCTGCCTCAGCCATTTGCCTGCTGTGTGACCTTGGGAAGTCACTGAACTTCTCTGGGCCTCAGGTTCCTCATCTGTAAAATGGGGCTTCAATGCTTGCTTTCCCACAAAATAATAATAATAATAATAATAGTAATGGCATTTATTAAGCACTTACTATGTTCAAAGCACTGTTCTAAGTGCTGGGGAGATAACAAGGTGATCAGGTTGTCCCACAGGGGGCTCACAGTCATAATCCCCATTTTACAGATGAGGTAACTGAGGCACAGAGAAGTGAAGTGACTTGCCCAAAGTCACACAGCTGACAATTGGCGGAGCCGGGATTTGAACCCATGATGTCTGACTCCATAGCCCAGGCTCTTTCCACTGAGCCACGCTGCTTCCCCATACTGTGAGCCCCATGTGGGGCAGGCCTGTACCCAATCTGATTTACTTGTATCTACCCCAGCACTTCGAACTGTGCCTGGGACATAGTAATGGCTAAACAAATACCACAGTAATAATAATGTAATAATAATAATACGTATATTCAACTGAACATTCAGTCATTTATTCCGATTCCACCTCTATATATTTTTAAGTGTGTCTCCCAATAAGAGCATAATATTTTTATACATAGGGAAAGTGTCATTTGCTTCTGTTGCATTTTCCCAAGCACTCAGTACACTGCTGATGCAGCCTATTATATCAGCCTCCTCACTTTTTTTCTTTTTTTAAAATGGTATTTATTAAGCGCTTACTATTTGCCAGGCACTGTACTAAGCGCTGGGGTGGAGACAACAAAATCGAGTTGGACACACTCCCTCTCCCATGTGGGGCTCATAGTTTCAATCCCCATTTTATAGATGAGGTAACTGAGGCACAGAGAAGTGAAGTGACTTGGCCCAAGGTCTCACAGCAAACAAGAGTTTCAATCCATCCTTCATCCTCCTACCCATATCATTTTTCTTAAAATGGTGGTCTGGAATGTCTGGAGTGGAATGTCTCTCCACGCCTCAGAAGTCTTTGAAGGTTACCCATTCTTCCCTACATCAAACAGAAACTCTAAACTATTGGTTTTGAGACACTCCATCAACTCCACTCAGTTGCTACTATTATTACGGTATGTGTTGTTATTTTTATTATACTTATTACTGTTATTATTATGGTACTGATATTTCTATTATTATAGTATTTCTTAAATGCTTACTACATACCAAACACTATACTAACTACTGGGGTAGAAAAAAGATAATTAGGTTGGACACAGTCCCTGTCCCACACAGGGCTCACGGTCTAAACAGCAGGGAGTAAGACCTAAACCATGTTTTAACAGATGAGGGAAGTGAGGGGATTTGCCCAAGGTCACACATCAGACAAGCGGTAGACCGGAATTAGAACCCAGGTCCTCCGACTCCCAGGACTGGGCCCTTTCTACGAGGCCATGCTGCTTCCCACTGCACCCAAGTTCCCACTTTTTGTTCCTCTCAATTTAACCTATTCATTGTGCCCCATTCTCCCAACTTCCACTTCTGATCTTTTGAGCATTTATTGCATGCAAAGTACTGTATTAAGTGATTGGAAGAGTACAGTGTAACAGTATAACAGACATACTCCCTGCCCACAATGAGCCTAGAGTCTGGGGGGGACGGGGTGGACATGAATACAAATAAATATATTACAGGTGTGTCTATAAGTGCTGTGGAGTTGGGAGGAGGGCTGAGTAAAGACAGCAAGTCAGGGCGACTTAGAAGGGAACTGAGGAGAGTGGGGGGGGGGGGCGGGCAAGGTGATTGAGTGTTTTAAAGCTGATGGAAAGGACTTTCTGTTTAATTCAGAGGAGGAGAGGAAACCCCTGGAGGTTCTTGAGGAGTGGGGAAAAATGGACAGAACATTTTTGTAGAACGTTTGATGTGAGCAGCAAGTGAAGTATGGACTGGAGTGGGGAGAGACAGGAATCAGGGAGGTCAGCAAAGAGGCCGATGCAGTATTCAAGGAGGGACAAGGATATAAGTGCTTGGATTAACATGATAGCATTTGGAATGGAGAGGAAAGGACAGCCTTTAGTGATGTTGTGAACGTCGAATCAATGTGATTTAGCGATGGACTGAATATGGGTTGAATGAGAGAGGGAAATCAAGGATAACACCAAGGTTATCCTTGGTGAACCAGAGTTGTTTGGGTTGTGAACCAGGCAGGATGGAGGTGCTGTCTACAGTGATGGGAAAGTCAGGGGAAGGACAAGGTTTGGTTGGGAAGGTAAGGAGTTCAGTTTTAGACGTGCAAAGTTTGAGGTGACGGCAGGACATCCAAGTCTTGAAGGCAGGAGGAAATGCGAGACTGCAGAGAGGGAGAGAGAAGGACTGGAGATGTAGATTTGGGAATCATCCACATAGAAATGGTAGTTGGAAGTCATAATAATAATAATAATAATGGCATTTGTTAAGTGCTTACTAACTTAACAAACTTCTAACCTCCTTCCCTTCCCCACAGCACCTGTATATATGTTTGTACATATTTATTACTCTATTTATTTATTTTACTTGTACATATCTATTCTATTTATTTTATTTTGTTAGTATGTTTGGTTTTGTTCTCTGTCTTCCCCTTTTAGACTGTGAGCCCACTGTTGGGTAGGGACTGTCTCTATATGTTGCCAATTTGTACTTCCCAAGCGCTTAGTACAGTGCTCTGCACATAGTAAGCGCTCAATAAATACGATTGATGATGATGATGATACTATGCGCAAAGCACTATTCTAAGCGCTGGGGGGATACAAGGTGATCAGGTTGTTCCCTGTAGGGCTCACAGTTTTAATCCCCATTTTACAGATGAGGGAACAGAGGCTCAGAGAAGTTAAGTGACTTGCCCAAAGTCACACAGCTGACAATTGGCGGAGCCGGAATTTGAACCCATGACCTCTGACTCCAAAGCCCGTACTCTTTCCGCTGAGCCATGCTGCTTCTCTAGGAGTCATAGGAGTGAATGAGTTCTTCAAGGGAGTGGGTGTAGAAGGAGAATAGAAGGGGACCCAGAATTGAGCCCTGAGGGATGCCCAACTGGTAGGGGGTGGGAGGCAAAGGAGGAGCCCACAAAGGAGACTGAGAATTAATGGCCAGAGAGACGGGAGGAGAATCAGGAGAGGACAGTGTCAGTGAAGCTGAGGTTCGATGTTTCCAGGAGAAGGGGGTGGTCGATGGTGTCGAAGGCAGCTGAGCGGCAGAGGAGGAACAGGATGGAGTAGAGGTTGTTGGATTTGGCAAGAAGGAGATCATTCGTGACCTCTGAAAGGCCAGTTTCTGTAAAATGAAGGGAATGGAAGCCAGATTGGAGGGGGTCAAGGAGAGAACTGGAACTTAGGAACTTGAGGGGTGGTGGGGGTTGGATGGAGGGAGGAGAAGGAGTGTTGCTGGGAAAGGGGGACAAGGATAGACTGACTGGAGGGTGGGGATTGAGGGGGTCATGAACACTCTGAATTGCTTAATACAGTGCTCTTCACACCCTCAACAAATCCGGGCTCCACCGCTTGTTCGCTGTTTGACCTTGGGCAAGTCACTTAACTTCTCAGGGCCTCTGTTACCTCATCTGCAGAATGGAGAATAAGGCTGTGAGCCCATCCTGAGACAGGAACCGTGTCCAACCCGATTTGCTTGTATCTACCCCAGCACTTAGTACAGTGCCTGGAACATAGAAAATGCTTAACAAGTACCACAATGTTATTGTTAATAATAACAAATATTGTTTCCTCTCCCTTTAAGACAGTGAATCTCCTCTGGGGCAGGGACCATGTCCAAACTAGTTTGCTTGTATTTACCCCAGCTCTTAAAACAGTGCTTTGGGATGTCGTAAGAATTTATGAGAAGTAGCATGACCTGCACGGCCACTGATTGAAGATGGGTCCGGGAGCCAGATGGGCCTGCGTTCTTACCCCGGCAGAGAAGCAGCATGGCTCAATGGAAAGAGCACGGGCTTGAGAGTCAAAAGTCATGCGTTCAAATCCCGGCTCTGCCAATTGTCAGCTGTGTGACTTTGGGCAAGAAACTTCCCTTCTCTGGGCCTCAGTTCCCTCATCTGTAAAATGGGGATTAAGGCCATAAACCCCACATGGGACAGGGGCTGTGCCCAGCCTGATTAGCTTGTACCTACCCCAGCGCTTAGTGCACTACCTGGCATCTAGTGAATGTTTAACAAATACTATAAAAACTACCATTTATTACTATTGTTGATTTGCATCCAGTACGTGATCAATAATTATATACATCAATAACATCAGGGAAGCAGCGTGGCTCAGTGGAAAGAGCATGGACTTTGGAGTCAGAGGTCATGGGTTCGAATCCTGACTCCACCACTTGTCAGCTGTGTGACTTTGGGCAAGTCACTTCACTTCTCTGGGCCTCAGTTCCCTCATCTGTAAAATGGGGATGAAGACTGTGAGCGCCCTGTGGGACAACCTGATCACCTTGTATACCCCCTGCGCTTAGAACAGTGCCTTGCACATAGTAAGTGCTTAATAAATGTCTTTAAAAAATAATAATAATAATTGTGCTTTGGCCAGCGGCAGCAGGAATAATCTTGGTCTCAGAGAGAAGAGATGATAAGCAGGCAGGGAGGCTGGGTGGGTTGTGAGCACGTTGTGGGCAGGGGACATGATTGTTGTAATGTTGTACTGTAATAATAATGATGGTATTTAAGTGCTTATTATGTGTCAAGCACTGTTCTAAGTGCTGGAGTGGATACAGGGTAATCAGGTTGTCCCATGTGGGGCTCACATTTTTAATCCCCATTTTACAGATGAGGGAACTGGGGCCCAGAGAAGTGAAGTGACTTGCCTAAGGTCACACGGCAGACAAGCGGTGGAGCTGGGATTAGAACCCACGTCCTCTGACTCCCAAACCCACGCTCTTTCCACTAAGGCATGCTGCACTTTCCCAAGCGCTTAGTACAGTGCTCTGCACACAGTAAATACTCCATAAATACGATCGAGTGATTGACTGACTTTATGAAGCCCCCCTTTCCCTCCGTAATAATAATAATAATAATAATAATCATTCATTCATTCATTCAATCGTATTTATTGAGCGCTTACTATGTGCGAGCACTGTACAAGCGCTTAGGAAGTACAAGTTGGCAACATATAGAGACGGTCCCTACCCAACAACGGGGTCACAGTCTAGAAGGGGGAAGACAGACAACAAAACAAAACATGTGGTCACGTGACAAGTCATCATAATAAATACAAGCAAAGCTAGAAGCACATCATTGACAAAATAAATAGTAAATATGTACAAGTAAAATAAATAGAGTAATAAATCTGTACAAACATATATACAGGTGCTGTGGGGAGGGGAAGGAGGTGAAGAGGATGGGGGGGAGGAAAAAGGGGGCTCAGTCTGGGAAGGCCTCCTGGAGGAGGTGAACTCTCAGCTCTCACCATCAATGATGGTGATGGCATTTGTGGAGAAGCAGCGTGACTTAGTGGTAAGAGCCCGGGCTTGGGAGTCAGAGGTCGTGGGTTCTAATTCCGGCTCCCTCACATGTCAGCTGTGTGACTTTGGGCAAGTCACGAAACTTCTCCGTGCCTCAGTGACCTCATCTGTAAAATGGGGACAAAGACTGTGAGCCCCACGTGGGAAAACCCAATTACCTTGTATCTACCCTAGCGTTAGAACAGTGCTAGGCACATATGGAGCGCTTGACAAATACCGACATTATTATTATTATTATTGAGCGCTTCCTATGTGTGAAGCACTGTTCCAAGCGCTGGGGGGGATACAAGGTCATCAGGTTGTGCCACATGGGGCTCACAGTCTTCATCTCCATTTTCCAGTTGAGGGAACTGAGGCATGGAGAAGTGACTTGCCCATGGTCACAAGGCTGACAAGGGGTGGAGTCGACATTCGAACCCACGACTTGTGACTCCCAAAGCCGGGCTCTTGCCACTAAGCCCAGGGATGTGAGACTGTGAGCCCAGTGTTGGGTAGGGACCGTCTCTCTATGTTGCCGACTTGGACTTCCCAAGCACTTAGTACAGTGCTCTGCACACAGTAATCGCTCAATAAATACAATTGAATGAATGAATGAATGTGACTTTGGGCAAGTCACGTAACTTCTCCGTGCCTCAGTGACCTCATTAGAGAAGCAGCGTGGCTCAGTGGAAAGAGCCCGGGCTTTGGAATCAGAGGTCGAGAGTTCAAATCCCGGCTCTGCCACTTTTCAGCTGTGTGACTTTGGGCAAGTCACTTCACTTCTCTGTGCCTCAGTTACCTCATCTGTAAAATGGGGATAAAGACTGTGAGCCCCACATGGGATGACCTGATCACCTTGTACCCTCCCCAGCGCTTAGAACAGTGCTTTGCACATAGTAAGCGCTTAATAAATGCCATTATTATTATTATTATTATCTGTAAAACGGGACGAAGACTGTGAGCCACACGTGGGAAAACCCGATGGCTTTGTATCTACCCTAGTGCTTAGAACAGTGCTAGGCACATATGGAGCGCTTGACAAATACCAACATTATTATCATTATTATTGAGCGCTTCCTAGGTGTGAAGCACTGTTCTAAGCACTGGGGGGGATACAAGGTCATCAGGTTGTGCCACATTGGGCTCACAGTCTTCATCCCCATTTTCCAGCTGAGGGAACTGAGGCATGGAGAAGTGATTTGTGCCCTCCCTCTGCCCATCCTCCAAGCTAGCTCTCTTCCTCCCTTCAAGACCCTGAGAGCTCACCTCCTCCAGGAGGCCTTCCCACACTGAGCCCCTTCCTTCCTCTCCCCCTCGTCCCCCTCTCCATCCCATCTTACCTCCTTCCCTTCCCCACAGCACCTGCATATATGTATATATGTTTGTACATATTTATTACTCTATTTATTTATTTATTTTACTTGTACCTATTCTATTTTATTTTGTTAGTATGTTTGCTTTTGTTCTCTGTCTCCCCCTTCTAGACTGTGAGCCCACTGTTGGGTAGGGACTGTCTCTATATGTTGCCGGCTTGTACTTCCCAAGCGCTTAGTACAGTGCTCTGCACACAGTAAGCGCTCAATAAATACGATTGATTGACTGATTGATACAGGCTGACAGGGGGCGGGGTCGAGATTCGAACCCACGACTTGTGACTCCCAAGGCCGGGCTCTTCTTCTTCCTTCGGTCGTATTTATTGAGCGCTTACTGGGTGCAGAGCACCGTACTAAACGCTTGGGAAGTCCAAGTCGGCCACATCGAGAGACGGTCCCTGAGCCCCGGGATCAATCAATCAATCGTATTTATTGAGCGCTTACTGTGTGCAGAGCACTGTACTAAGCGCTTGGGAAGTACAAGTTTGCAACATATAGAGACAGTCATCATCATCATCATCAATCGTATTTATTGAGCAATTACTGTGTGCAGAGCACTGTACTAAGCGCTTGGAAAGTCCAAGTTGGCAACATCTAGAGACAGTCCCTACCCAACAGTGGGCTCACAGTCTAAAAGGGGGAGACAGAGAACAAAACCAAACATACTAACAAAATAAAATAAATAGAATAGATGCCCAACAGTGGGCTCCCAGTCTAAAAAAATAATAAGGATGGTATTTGTTAAGCGCTTACTATGTGCCAAGCGCTGTTCTAAGCGCTGGGGAGGTTACAAGGTGATCAGGTTGTCCCACGAGGGGCTCGCAGTTTTAATCCCCATTTGACAGATGAGGGAACTGAGGCACAGAGAAGTTAAGTGACTTGCCCAAAGTCACCCAGCTGACGGTTGGCGGAGGCGGGATTTGAACCCATGACCTCTGACTCCAAAGCCCGGGCTCTTTCCACTGAGCCACGCGGACGGGGGGGGGGGGGGGGGGGGGGGCGCCAAGGGGGAGGCAGGGGTCCGACTTACCCGCCAGGGGGCGCAGCCACGGGCCCGCCCGGCTCTCACCGCCAAGGAGCCCATCGCGCGTCAGCACCGAAGACCCCCGGACCGACCGAACGATGGGCGGGGCCTGGTGAGGGGGCGTGGCCTGTGGGGGCGTGGCCGGAGGGCAGGACGGCGATTGGGTGAGGCCGGGGGGCGGTCGGGGGCGTGCCCTGCTAGAAGGCGTGGCTTGATAGGGGGCGGGGCCTGGGGAGGGGAGGGGCCGGAGGGCCGGACGGCGATTGGGTGAGGCCGGGGGGCGGTCGGGGCGTGGCCTGCTAAGGGAAGTAGGTTGCTAGGGGCGGGGCCTGGGGAGGGGAGGGGCCGGAGGGCCGGACGGCGATAGGGTGAGGCCGGGGGGGGCGGTCGGGGCGTGGCCTGTTAAGGGACGCAGCTTGTTAGGGGGCGGGGCCTGGGAAGGGGAGGGGCCGGGAGGCAGGACGGCGATTGGGTGAGGCCGGAGGGCTCGTCCCCCTCTCCATCCCTCCATCTTACCTCCTTCCCTTCCCCACAGCACCTGTATATATGTTTGTACATATTTTTTACTCCTCTATTTATTTATTTATCTTATTTGTACATATCTATTCTATTTATTTTATTTTGTTAGTATGTTTGGTTTTGTTCTCTGTCTCCCCCTTTTAGACTGTGAGCCCACTGTTGGGTAGGGACTGTCTCTAGATGTTGCCAATTTGCACTTCCCGAGCGCTTAGTGCAGTGCTCTGCACATAGTAAGCGCTCAATAAATACGATTGATGATGATGATGAGGACGGCGATTGGGTGAGGCCGGGGGGCGGTCGGGGCGTGGCCTGTTACGGGACGTATCTTGTTAGGGGGCGGGGCCTGGGGAGGGGAGGGGCCGGCGGGCCGGACGGCGATTGGGTGAGGCCGCGGGCGGTCGGGGGCGTGGCCAGTGAGGGGGCGTGGCCTGGGGCGGGAGAGGGATTGGCGGACGCGGGTGGGGTTGTGGGCGGGGGCCTGTTGTGTGACGTAAGAGGGCGTGGCCGGAGTTGGTGGCGTGTCGGAAGGGGATTGGTGGAGCAGTGGGCGGAGGGGGTGTGTGTGTGTGTCAGTGACGTCATCATGGGCGTGGCCTCTCCGAGGGCGGGGCCCTGGGGGTGACGGGAGAACAGGGGGAGTTCATTCATTCATTCATTCATTCAATCAATCAATCAATCGTATTTATTAAGCGCTTACTGTGTGCAGAGCACTGTACTAAGCGCTTGGGAAGGACAAGTTGGCAACATAGAGAGACAGTCCCTACCCAACAGTGGGCTCACAGTCTGAAAGGGGGAGACGGAGAACAAAACCAAACATACTAATAAAATAAATAGAATAGATAGGTACAAGTAAAATAAATAAATAAATAAATAACTAGAGTAATAAATATGTACAAACATATATACATAGCTGTGGGGAAGGGGAGGAGGTAAGATTGGGGGGATGCAGAGGGGGACAAGGGGGCTCTCGTATTTTTTTTATGGCATTATTAAGTGCTTACTATGTGCAAAGCACTGTTCTAAGCGCTGGGGAAGATTACAAGGTGATCAGGTTGTCCCACGGGGGGCTCACAGTCTTCATCCCCATTTTACAGATGAGGTAACTGAGGCTCAGAGAAGTTAAATGACTTGCCCAAGGTCACACAGCAGACATGTGGTGGAGCTGGGATTCGAACCCATAACCTCTGACTCCAAAGCCCGAGCTCTTTCCACTGAGCCACGCTGTGCAGAGCACGGGACTAAGCGCTTGGGAAGTCCAAGTCGGCAACATAGAGAGATGGTCCCTACCCAACAGCGGGCTCACAGCCTAGAAGGGGGAGACAGACAACAAAACAAAACATTCATTCACTTGTATTTATTGAGCACTTACTGTGTGCAGAGCACCGGACTAAGCTCTTGGGAAGTCCAAGTCGGCAACATAGAGAGGCGGTCCCTACCCAACAGCGGGCTCACAGCCTAGAAAGAGGAGACAGACAACAAAAGACATTCATTCATCCAGTTGTATTTATTGAACGCTTACTGTGTGCAGAGCACTGGACTAAGCGCTTGGGAAGTCCAAGTTGGCAACATAGAGAGACGGTCCCTCCCCAACAACGGGCTCACGGTCTAGAAGGGGGAGACAGACAACAAAAGAAAGCATGTGGACAGTTGACAAAACATGTAGACAGGTGTCAAAACCGACAGAATAAATAGGATTATAGCTATATCATTAACAAAATAAATAGAATACTAAATATGTACAAGAAATAGTAAATATGTAAAATACGGCCCACGGTTGCCAAGGCCCTGATAGGAAGCTCATGGGCCTTCTAACACCCATTGGAAACCAGCATGGCCCAGCGGAATGTATGTGGGATTAAGATTCAGAGGCCCTGGATTCTAATCCTGCTCTGCCACATACCTGCTGTGTGACCTTGTGCTAGTCACTTAACCTCTCTGGGCCTCAGTTCTCTCCACTGCAAAATGGTGATTCAATTCCTGTCGGTCCTCCTATTTAAACTGTGAGCTCCATGTGGAATCTGATTAGCATAATAATAATAATTTTGGTATTTGTTAAGCTGTGTAATTTTGGTATTTGCAAAGCACAGTTCTAAGCTCTGGTGAGGATACAAGGTGATCAGGTTGTCCCATGCGGGGCTCACAATCTTAATCCCCATTTTCCAGATGAGGTCACTGAGGCCCAGAGAAGTTAAGCGACTTGCCAGAAGTCACACAGCTGACAAGCAATGGAGCATGTATCATCTATCCCAACGTTTTATACAGTGCTTGACATATAGCAAGTGCCTAATAAATATTATTATTGTTGTTATTGTTCTTGTGAAGCAGCATGGTGTAGTGGATAATAATGATGGTATTTGTTAAGCGCTTACTATGTGCCAAGCACTGTTCTAGACCTTGGGTCTGGGAGTCAGCTTCCCCGCTTGTCTGCTGTGTGATCTTGGGCAAGTCACTTCACTTCTCTGGGCCTCAGTGACCTCATCTGGAAAAAGGGGTTTCATTCATTCATTCAATCGTATTTATTGAGCGCTTACTCTGTGCAGAACACTCTACTAAGTGCTTAGAAAGTACAATTCGGCAACAGAGACAATGCCTGCCGAACAACGGACTCACAGTCTAGAAGGGGGGAGACAGACATCAAAACAAGTAGACAGGCATCAATATAAATAAATAGACTCATAGCTGTATTTATTCAATCATATTTATTGAGCGCTTAAGGGTTTGAGACTCTGAGCCTCCTGTGGGGTAGGGATTGTGTCCGATCCAATTTGCTTGTATCCACCCCAGCTCTTGGAACAGTGTCTAGCACATAGTAAGCAGTTAACAAGTACCATTATTTTATTGTTATTATTATTATTGTTATTATTCCAACCCCACCAATAGGCAGTTTGAACCCTCATCGTGGTGCCCCAACTCCCAAGTGCAAGAAAGGGCAGTGTGGTGGGCAGCCTAGCTTCTAGACTGTGAGCCCTTGTTGGGTAGGGACCGTCTCTATCTGTTGCCGACTTGTCCTTCCCAAGCGCTTAGTACAGTGCTCTGCACACAGTAAGCGCTCAATAAATTCTATTTCTTTTGTTAATGATGTGCATATAGCTATATTTCTATTCGTTCTGACGGTTTTGACACCTGTCTACATGTTTTGTTTTGTTGTCCGTCTCCCCCTTCTAGACTATGAGCCCGTTGTTGGGTAGGGACCGTCTCTGTTGCCGACTTGTCCTTCCCAAGCGCTTAGTCCAGTGCTCTGCACACAGTAAGCGCTCAATAAATACGATTGAAGGAATGATTGACTGTGAGCGCGTTGTTGGGTAGGGACCGTCTCTGTTGCTGATTTGTACTTCCCAAGCGCTTAGTCCAGTGCTCTGCACACAGTAAGCGCTCAATAACTACGATTGAAGGGATGAATGTGGGCTCGTTGTTGGGTAGGGACCGACTCTGTTGCCGATTTAATAATAATAATAATAATAATAATAATAATATTGGCATTTATTAAGTGCTTACTATGTGTAAAGCACTGTTCTAAGCGCTGGGCACTGTTATAAGTGCTGGCACCCAAGCGCTAAGTACAGTGCTCTGGCACACAGCAAGCGCTCAATAAATACGATTGAAGGAATGAATGACTGTGAGCCCGTTGTTGGGTTGGGACCGTCTCTATCTGTTGCCGATTTGTCCTTCCCAAGCGCTTAGTCCAGTGCTCTGCACGCAGTAAGCGCCCAATAAATACGATTGAAGGAATTCATGAATGAAAGTAAGCGCTCAATAAATACGACTGAATGAATGAATGACTGTGAGCCCGTTGCTGGGTAGGGACCGTCTCTATCTGTTGCCGATTTGTACTTCCCAAGCGCTTAGTACAGAGCTGTGCACACAGTAAGCGCTCAATAAATACGATGGAATGAATGAATGACTGTGAGCCCGTTGCTGGGTAGGGACCGTCTCTATCTGTTGCCAAGTTGTACTTCCCAAGCGCTTAGTCCAGTGCTCAGCACACAGTAAGCGCCCAATAAATACGATTGAAGGAATAAATGACTGTGAGCTTGTTATTGGGTAGGGACCGTCTCTGTTGCCGATTTAATAATAATAATAATAATGGCATTTATTAAGTTCTTACTATGTGCAAAGCACTGTTCTAAGCGCTGGGTACTGTTCTAAGCGCTGGCACCCAAGCGCTTAGTACAGTGCTCTGGCACACAGTAAGCGCTCAATAAATACGATTGAAGGAATGAATGACTGTGAGCCCGTTGCTGGGTAGGGACCGTCACTATCTGTTGCCGATTTGTCCTTCCCAAGCGCTTAGTCCAGTGCTCTGCACACAGTAAGCGCTCAATACATACGATTGAGTGAATGAATGACTGTGAGCCCGTTGCTGGGTAGGGACCGTCTCTATCTGTTGCCACCTTGTATTTCCCAAGCGCTTAGTCCAGTGCTCTGCACGCAGTAAGCAGCGTGAGAAGCAGCGTGGCTCAGTGGAAAGAGCTCGGGCTCTGGTATCAGAGGTCATGGGTTCAAATCCCCACTCCGCCAATTGTCAGCTGTGTGACTTTGGTCAAGTCACTTCACTTCTCTGGGCCTCAGTTAGCTCATCTGTCAAATGGGGATTAAGACTGTGAGCCCCCTGTGGGACAAACCGATCACCTTGTAACCTCCCCAGCGCTTAGAACAGTGCTTTGCACATAGTAATTATGTATTTATTTATTTATTTTACTTGTACCTATCTATTCTATTTATTTTATTTTGTTAGTATGTTTGGTTTTGTTCTCTGTCTCCCCCTTTTAGACTGTGAGCCCACTGTTGGGTAGGGACTGTCTCTAGATGTTGCCAATTTGTACTTCCCAAGCGCTTAGTACAGTGCTCTGCACATCTTTTAGACTGTGAGCCCACTGCTGGGTAGGGACTGTCTCTCTATGTTGCCAATTTGTACTTCCCAAGCGCTTAGTACAGTGCTCTGCACACAGTAAGTGCTCAATAAATACGATGGAATGAATGAATGACTATGAGCCCGTTGCTGGGTAGGGGCCGTCGCTATCTGTTGCCCATTTGTGCTTCCCAAGCGCTTAGTACAGTGCTGTGGCACACAGTGAGCGCTCAATAACTACGATGGAATGAATGAATGACTGTGAGCCCGTTGCTGGGTAGGGGCCGTCTCTATCTGTTGCCCATTTGTACTTCCCAAGCGCTTAGTCCAGTGCTCTGCACGCAGTACACAGCTCTGCACACAGTAAGCACCGTGAGAAGCAGCGTGGCTCAGTGGAAAGAGCCCGGGCTTTGGTGGCAGAGGTCAAGGGTTCAAATCCCCACTCTGCCAATTGTCAGCTGTGTGACTTTGGGCAAATCACTTAACTTCTCTGGGCCTCAGTTACCTCATCTGTCAAATGGGGATTAAGACCGTGAGCCCCCTGTGGGACAAACTGATCACCTTGTAACCTCCCCAGTGCTTAGAACAGTGTTTTGCACATAGTAATTATTTATTACTCTATTTATTTATTTATTTATTTATTTTGCTTGTACATATCTATTCTATTTATTTTATTTTGTTAGTATGTTTGGTTTTGTTCTCTGTCTCCCCCTTTTAGACTGTGAGCCCACTGTTGGGTAGGGACCGTCTCTCTATGTTGCCAATTTGTACTTCCCAAGCGCTTAGTACAGTGCTCTGCACATCTTTTAGACTGTGAGCCCTTTTAGACTGTGAGCCCACTGCTGGGTAGGGACTGTCTCTCTATGTTGCCAATTTGTACTTCCCAAGCGCTTAGTACAGTGCTCTGCACATAGTAAGCGCTCAATAAATACGATTGATGATGATGATGGGGTAGGGACTGTCTCTATATGCTGCCAACTTGTACTTCCCAAGCGCTTAGTACAGTGCTCTGCACATCTTTTAGACTGTGAGCCCTTTTAGACTGTGAGCCCACTGCTGGGTAGGGACTGTCTCTAGATGTTGCCAATTTGTACTTCCCAAGCGCTTAGTAGAGTGCTCTGCACATAGTAAGCGCTCAATAAATACGATTGATGATGATGATGATAGTAAGCGCTCAATAAAAACGATTGATGATGATGATGATGATAGTAAGTGCTTAATCAATGCTAAAAAAAAAAGTAAGCGCTCAATAAATACGATTGAATGAATGAATGACTGTGAGCCCGTTGCTGGGTAGGGACCGTCTCTATCTGTTGCCGATTTGTGCTACCCAAGCGCTTAGTACAGAGCTGTGCACACAGTAAGCGCTCAATAAATACGATTGAATGAATGAATGACTGTGAGCCCGTTGCTGGGTAGGGACCGTCTCTACCTGTTGGCAACTTGTACTTCCCAAGCGCTTAGTCCAGTGCTCTGCACACAGTAAGCGCCCAATAAATACGATTGAATGAATGAATGAAAGTTCTCAATAAATACGAGTGAATGAATGAATGACTGTGAGCCCGCTGTTGGGTAGGGACCGTCTTTATCTGTTGCCGATTTGTACCTCCCAAGGGCTTAGTCCAGTGCTCTGCACGCAGTAAGCGCCCAATAAATACGATTGAAGGAATTCATGAATGAAAGTAAGCGCTCAATAAATACGACTGAATGAGTGAGCCCGTTGCTGGGTAGGGACCGTCTCTATATGTCGCCACCTTGTACTTCCCAAGCGTTTAGTCCAGTGCTCTGCACGCAGTAAGCGCCCAATAAATACGATTGAATGAATTCATGAATGAATTCAAGGCCCTGCTGAGAGCTCACCTCCTCCAGGAGGCCTTCCCAGACTGAGCCCCTTCCTTCCTCTCCCCCTCGTCCCCCTCTCCATCCCCCCCATCTTACCTCCTTCCCTTCCCCACAGCACCTGTATATATGTATATATGTTTGTACATATTTATTACTCTATTTATTTATTTATTTATTTTACTTGTACATATCTATCCTATTTATTTTATTTTGTTAGTATGTTTGGTTTTGTTCTCTGTCTCCCCCTTTTAGACTGTGAGCCCACTGTTGGGTAGGGACTGTCTCTATATGTTGCCAATTTGTACCTCCCAAGCGCTTAGTACCGTGCTCTGCACATAGTAAGCGCTCAATAAATACGATTGATGACGATGATGATGATGAAAGTAAGCGCTCAATAAATATGACTGACTGAATGAATGACTGTGAGCCCATTGCTGGGTAGGGCCCGTCTCTATCTGTTGCCGATTTGTACTTCCCAAGCGCTTAGTACAGAGCTGTGCACACAGTAAGCGCCCAATAAATACGATTGAATGAATTCATGAATGAAAGTAAGCGCTCAATAAATACGACTGAATGAATGAATGACTGTGAGCCCGTTGGTGGGTAGGGACCGTCTCTAGCTGTTGCCACCTTGTACTTCCCAAGTGCTTAGTCCAGTGCTCTGCACGCAATAAGCGCCCAATAAATACGATTGAATGAATGAATGAAAGTGGTCAATAAATACGAGTGAATGAATGAATGACTGTGAGCCCGTTGCTGGGCAGGGACCGTCTCTATCTGTTGCCGATTTGCGCTTCCCAAGCGCTTAGCACAGTGCACTGCACGCAGTAAGCGCCCAATAAATACGATTGAAGGAATTCATGAATGAAAGTAAGCGCTCAATAAATACGACTGAATGAATGAATGACTGTGAGCCCGTTGCTGGGCAGGGACCGTCTCTATCTGTTGCCGATTTGTGCTTCCCAAGCGCTTAGCACAGTGCACTGCACGCAGTAAGCGCCCAATAAATACGATTGAATGAATGAATGAAAGTAAGTGGTCAATAAATACGACTGAATGAATGAATGACTGTGAGCCCGTTGCTGGGCAGGGACCGTCTCTATCTGTTGCCGATTTGTGCTTCCCAAGCGCTTAGTACAGAGCTGTGCACACAGTAAGCGCTCAATAAATACGATTGATTGATTGATGTGTACTTCCCAAGAGCTTAGTCCAGTGCTCTGCACACAGTAAGCGCTCAATAAATACGATGGAATGAATGAATGGATGGATGAATGAATGCATGAATGGATGAATGAATGGATGAATGAATGGGTGAATGAATGAATGGATGAATGAATGAAGAGTCGGGCAAGAGGCCCGCGGGCTTCCCCGGGCGGCCTTCCGGAACGCGCGCGCGTGCGCGCTGGCTCCCGCTGAGCCGTGGCCGCGCGCACGCCGGGGCGTGCGTCGGGGAGCGCGCACGCCGGGGCGTGCGTCGGGTAGTCGGGCCCTGCCTCCTGGCCTGGCAGGGCTGAGGGCCTGAGGGGCGGGCGGCCATGTGGAAGCTCGTCCCCGCCCGAGGTAAGGCCGCACGCGGGGCTCATCATCATCATCATCATCATCAATCGTATTGATTGAGCGCTTACTATGTGCAGAGCACTGGACTAAGCGCTTGGGAAGTACAAATTGGGTCAGGCCTCTCCGATCTTCCATCCTTGTATCTCTCCCCATTTCAGTCCACACTTCACGCCTCTGCCCGGATCGTCTTTGTGCAGAAACTCTCTGGGCATGATGATGATGATGCTGCTGATGTCGATGTCACTCCCCTCCTCAGAAATCTCCAATGGCTCCCAGTCAACCTACGCATCAGGCAAAAACGCCTCACCCTGGGCTTCGAGGCTCCCCCCATCTTACCTCCTTCCCTTCCCCACAGCACCTGTATATATGTTTGTACATATTTATTACTCTATTTTACTTGTACGTATCTATTCTATTTATTTTATTTTGTTAGTATGTTTGGTTTCGTTCTCTGTCCCCCCCTTTTAGACTGGGAGCCCACTGTTGGGTAGGGACCGTCTCTCTATGTTGCCAATTTGTACTTCCCAAGCGCTTAGTACGGTGCTCTGCACATAGTAAGCGCTCAATAAATACGATTGATGATGATGATGATGATTATTATTATTCAAGGCTCCCTCCATCTTACCTCCTTCCTTTCCCCACAGCACCTGTATATATGTATATATATTTGTACATATTTATTACTCTATGTATTTATTTTACTTGTACATATCTATTCTATTTATTTTATTTTGTTAGCATGTTTAGTTTTGTTCTCCGTCTCCCCCTTTTAGACTGTGAGCCCACCGTTGGGTAGGGACTGTCTCTATATGTTGCCAATTTGTACTTCCCAAGCGCTTAGTACAGTGCTCTGCACACAGTAAGCGCTCAATAAATACAATTGATGATGATGATTCAAGGCTCCCCCATCTTACCTCCTCCCCTTCCCCACAGCACCTGTATATACGTATATATGTTTGTACATATTTATTACTCTATTTATTTATTTTACTGGTACATATCTATTCTATTTATTTTATTTTGTTAGTATGCTTGGCTTTGTTCTCCGTCTCCCCCTTTTAGACTGTGAGCCCGCTGTGGGGTAGGGACTGTCTCTATATGTTAACAACTTGTACTTCCCAAGCGCTTAGTACGGTGTTCTGCACAGAGTAAGCGCTCAATAAATACGATTGATGATGATGATGATGATGATCACCTCGCCCCCTCCTCCCTCACCTCCCTTCTCGCCTTCTCCAGCCCAGCCCGCACCCTCCGCTCCTCTGCCGCTAACCTCCTCACTGGGCCTCGTTCTCGCCTGTCATCATCATCATCATCAATCGTATTTATTGAGTGCTTACTGTGTGCAGAGCACTGTACTAAGCGCTTGAGCGCTGTACTAAGCTTGTGCTAAACTGTACTAAGCTTGAGCACTGTACTAAGCACTGTACTAAGCGCTGTCCCGACGTCGACCCCCGGCCCACGTCCTCCCCCTGGCCTGGAATGCCCTCCCTCCCCACATCCTCCAAGCTAGCTCTCTTCCTCCCTTCAAAGCCCTACTGAGAGCTCACCTCCTCCAGGAGGCCTTCCCACACTGAGCCCCCTCCTTCAATCAATCAATCGTATATATTGAGTGCTTACTGTGTGCAGAGCACTGGACTAAGCGCTTGAGAAGTACAAGTTGGCAACATATAGAGACAGTCCCTACCCAACAGTGGGCTCACAGTCTAGAAGGGGGAGGCAGAGAACAAAACCAAACATATCAACAAAATAAAATAAAATAAATAAAATGAATAGAATGGATATGTACAAGATCGGTCTGCGCCCCCCAGCCCTTCAATCAATCGTATTTATTGAGCGTTTACTGTGTGCAGAGCACTGTACTAAGCGCTTGGGAAGTACAAGTTGGCAACATATAGAGACAGTCCCTACCCAACAGTGGGCTCACAGTCTAGAAGGGGGAGACGGAGAACAAAACCAAACATACTGACAAAATAAAATAAATAGAATAGATAGGTACAAGTAAAATAAATAGAGTAATAAATATGTTCAAACATATATGCAGGTGCTGTGGGGAAGGGAAGGAGGTAAGATGGGGGGGATGGAGAGGGGGATGAGGGGGAGAGGAAGGAAGGGGCTCAGTCTGGGAAGGCCTCCTGGAGGAGGTGAGCTCTCAGTAGGGCCTTGAAGGGAGGAAGAGAGCTAGCTTGGCGGGTGGGCAGAGGGAGGGCATTTCAGGCCCTCTATTCTACTTGTACGTATTCTATTTATTTTATTTTGTTAATATGCTTTGTTTCGTTGTCCATCTCCCCCTTCTAGACTTGTGAGCCCGCTGTTGGGTAGGGACCGTCTCTATATGTTGCCAGCTTCCCAAGCGCTTAGTCCAGTGCTCTGCACCCAGTAAGCGCTCAATAAATACGATTCAATGAATGAAAGAATGAGGAGGGCTGAGGTGAAAGAAGCGCCTGAGGGCCGCCCGCCCCTCCCCACAGGCGCTTTGAGGAAGAAAGGCCCTCAAGGGGATCGGAATAATATTCATTCAATCGTCTTGATTGAGCGCTTACTGGGTGCAGAGCACTGGACTAAGCGCTTAGAAAGTGCAAGTCGGCAACATGTAGAGACGGTCCCTACCCAACAACGGGCTCACAGTCTAGAAAACAATAATAATGATGGTATTTGCTAGCCTGATTACCTTGTATCTTCTCCAATGAGTAGAACATGCTCGGCACCTAGTTAGTGCTTAACAAATGCCGTAATTATTATCATTCTTACTATTGCACACAGGAGCCCTCAGTAAATACAACTGAAAGAATATGGCCCTGCCCCTCTCAGAAACCTGATTACCTTGTATCTACCCCAATGCGTAGAACAGTGCTCGGCACCTAGTAAGTGCTTAACAAATGCCGTAATTATTATCATTCTTACTATTGCACACAGGAGCGCTCAGTAAATACAACTGAAAGAATGTGGCCCTGCTCCTTCCAGAAACCTTGTGGAAAAGTTGCCTGAGGTGACATCGTGACATCCAAAACAGGGGACGGGGTAATTGCAGCTGCTGCCAGCTGCAAAGCCCCGTCTGTTTTTTGTTTGTTTTTTAATGGTATTTGTTAAGTGCTTACTATGTACCAGGCACTGTTCTAAGTGCTGGGGTAGAGGCATCCTACTCAGGTTGCATTTATTCATTCAGTTGTATTTATTGAGTGCTTACCGTGGGCAAACACTGTACTAAGCGCTTGGGAGAATACAATATAACACACAGACCCATTCCCCGCTCACAACAAACTCACACAGTCCATGGCCCACAAAGGGTTCACAATCATAATCCCCATTTTACCGAAGAGATAACTGAGGCCCAGGGAAGTGAAGTGGCTTAACCAAGGTCACCCGGCAGACAAGTGGCTGGAGGCAGGATTAGAACCCAGGTCCTTTTGACTCCCTAGGCCGTGCTTCATCCACTGGGCCACGGTGCTTCTTCTTCTCATCTGGCTTAGCTGCGTCCCTGCAGAGATGGGGACTGCTGGGCCTGCTGTTCTCTCTGGCAACAGTCGTTGCGGCTTCTGCTTTCCCGTTATCCGCGTCAGGGAGCACGGCCAGAAACAGCTCAGCTGGGGCAGGAGCGGCCAAACCAGCTCTCTTCCTCCCTTCAAAGCCCTACAGAGAGCTCACCTCCTCCAGGAGGCCTTCCCAGACTGAGCCCCCTTTTTCCTCTTCTCCTCCCCATCCCCCCCGCCCTACCTCCTTCCCTTCCCCGCAGCACCTGTGTATATATTTTTACAGATTTATTACTCTATTTTACTTGTACACATGTACTATTCTATTTATTTTGTTAATGATGTGCGTATAGCTTTAATTCTATTTGTTCTGACAATTTTGACACCTGTCTACATGTTTTGTTTCATTGTCCGTCTCCCCCTTCCAGACTGTGAGCCCGTTGTTGGGTAGGGACCGTCTCTATATGTTGCCGACTTGTACATCCCAAGCGCTAAGTACAGTGCTCTGCACACAGTAAGCGCCCAATAAATATGATTGAATGAATGAATGAATGAAGGGCCAACCCCCCAGCTTGGATACTTCGATGAACACAAAGAGAAACTGAAACTTTGGTCAAAAGTCTTGGGTTTAGAGGCCTTGGCAAATGAAAGACGAGGCTGAAATGATTTTCAGGGAGAGCCTTTGTGGAGGGGATCGTGTCTACCAACTGTGTTGTATCCGACTATCCCAAGTGCTTAGTGCAGTGCTCCACGCACAGTAAATGCTCGATAAACACCACTGATTACAGCTTTCAGGCCACTGCTAGCAATATAGTATTTTTCTTAGGCTCCAGGAGTGAACTTGACATAATATTAATTGTCATATTTGTTAAGTGCTTACTATGTGCCAGGCACTGTACTTATTGCAGGGGTGGATACGTACAAATCGGGTTGGACACAGTCCCAGTCCCAGATGGGGCTCACAGCTCAACCCCATTTTATAGAAGAGGGAACTGACACCCAAAGAAGTGAGGTGACTTACCCAAGGTCACACAGCAGACAAGTGCCGGAGATGGGATTAGAACCCATGACCTCCCAGGCCTGTGCTCTGTCCACTATTCCATGTGGTGGGGCAGACTAATGGTTTGCCCAGGCCAGTGTTCTGACAGTGACACTGGGATGCATGGACGAAAAGTTTGACGTTTACTGTAGTTTGGGCTGTATCGCATCCCTAATTTCCCCCTGTAGATTTCATGCCCATGAGTTCATCCAAACTCTGAACCTGCTAATATTTTAGACTGACACAAATTCCATGTCCGTACCTTATGCGGTTTGAAAAAAATGTTTCCTTTTTGTTTACTTTCCAACTTCATTGAATGCTCCCTCAGCCTGGTAATAATTGCTGCATTTCTTAAGTGCTTTCTCTGTGCCAAGGATTGAGCTGGGAGTAGGTACAAGATAATCAGGTCAAAGACAGTCCCTACGCTGTATGTGGTTCACAGTCTAGGGGGAGAAGGAAAATAGGTGTTTATTCCCCGTTTTACACATGAGGAAACCAAGGCAGACAAGTGACTTGCCAAAAATTCCACAGTAGGGTAAGTGGGCCAAACTGAAAATAGACCTTGGGTTCTCTGACTCCCATGGCAACTCTGGTCCCACTTGTTGCTGTGGGAATTGTTGAGCAATAGCTCTGTGTTCACCCAGTCAGTGAATCAGTCAGTGGTATTTTTTGAGGGCTTACTATTTGTAGACCACTGCACACAACTTTTAGGATTTTGTAAAGGCCAGTCATGCCCCACCTCAACTTATGTCTCTCCAGACTAAACTGTAAGATCCTCTTTAAATTGTGAGTGCCTTGTAGGCAGGGGTCATGTCTACCAACTCTGTTAAATTGTTCTCTCCCAAGTGCTTAGTTCAGTGTTCTGCATACAGTAAGCACTCAGTAAGTGCTCACTGGTTGACTGCCAGACTTTGCTCTCAGTCCTCATACAGTTTGTCCATTCTAAGTTGGGTGATCAAAACTGCACGAGCTATTCCGAGGTGGACATATCCTGATTTTGTACAGTGGCAAACTTATACTTTCTGTTTTCTCTCCCGTTGATTTTCCTGTTGGCAGACTGGGAGGTTGAGCCGTCATTGGTATTCATTAAGTGCTTACTGTGTCAAGAGCACTGTATTAAACACTTGTGAGAGTTCAGTATAGTAGAGTTGATAGACATTTTCTCTTCCCTTAAATTGCTGCATTTCTCTCTCCTCTATCTCTCTCTTTTTTTTCCATCTCCATATTTCTTCATCTACCTCTTCTGTCTGATTTTTGTTGACTGTTCTTACCTACCAGGGGGTATGTCGCAATATATGAATACAGATACTTAAGGTGTAGGCCCTGTATCATTACTGAGCATAAACTGTGTGCAGAACATTGTATTAAGCACTTAGGAGAATTCAATAAAACGTAGTTGGTAGACATGTTCCCTACCCACAATGAGCTTACAATCTAGAGGGGGAGACAGACGTTAATATAGATAAATAATTTATACTGTATAATTTATAGATATGTACGTATATCATTTATAGGTATATCATCATCATCATCAATCGTATTTATTGAGCGCTTACTGTGTGCAGAGCACTGTACTAAGCGCTTGGGAAGTACACATTGGCAACATATAGAGACAGTCCCTACCCAACAGTGGGCTCACAGTCTAAAAGGGGGAGACAGAGAACAAAACCAAACATAGTAACAAAATAAAATAAATAGAATAGATTTGTACAAGTAAAATAAATAAATAAATAGAGTAATAAATATGTACATACATATATACAGGTGCTGTGGGGAAGGGAAGGAGGTAAGATGGGGGGGGATGGAGAGGGGGACGAGGGGGAGAGGAGGAAGGGGCTCAGTCTGGGAAGGCCTCCTGGAGGAGGTGAGCTCTCAGTAGGGCCTTGAAGGGAGGAAGAGAGCTAGCTCTCTTACAGGTATATAAGTGCTGTGGGCTGAGTGTGGGGCAAATATCAAATGCCCAAAGGTCACAGATCAAAGTGCATAGTGACACAGATGGGAGAGGAGCCGGGGACAATCAGTCATATTTATTGAGCACTTACTAAGGGCTTGGGAGATTACAATATAATGGACTTGGTAGACATGCTCCCTGCCCACAGTGATGTTACAGTCTAGAGGCTTAATCAGGGAAGGCCTCTTGAGGGTGAGGAGAGTGGTGGTGTGGCATATGTGGAGGGGGAGAAAGTTCCAGGCCAGAAGGAGGATGTGGGAAAGGGGTCGATGGCGAGCCAGATGAGATTGGAGCACAGAGCTTGAGTAGCCGAGTGTGCGGGCTGAGCTGCAGTTGGAGATCAGTGAGGTGAAGTAAGAGGGGGTAAGCCGACTGAGGGTTTTAAAGCCGACGATAAGGAGTTTCAGTTTGGCGTGGAGATGGATGGACAACCACTGGAGGTTCTTGAGGGGTGGAAAGGTTTGGACTGAACTTTTTGGAGAAAAATGATCCTGGCAGCAGAGTGAAGTGTGAACTGGAGTGAGAAGAGGCGGAAGGCAGGGAGGTCAGTGAGGAGGGAGATGCAATAGTCGAGGTGGAAGAGGATAAGTCCGTGGATCAGCGAAGTAACAGTTTGGATGGAGAGGAAAGGGCAGATTTTCACGATTTTGGAAAGTAGAATCAGTCAGTGGTATTTATTGAGTGCTTACTGTGCACAGAAAACTACCAAACTTCTGGGAGAGTGCAGTATAACAGAGTTGGTAGACACGTTCCCTGCCCACAAGGAGCTTACAGTTTAGAACCAACAGAATTTGGTGAGAGATTGAATCTGTGGTCAAATGAGAGCTTAGTACAGTGCTCTGCACACAGTAAGCGCTCAGTAAATACGATTGATTGATTGAGAGAGATGAGTCGAGGACAAAGCCAAAGTTATGGCTTTGCGAGATAGAGGGGTTAATGTTACTGTCTATACTGATGGGAAATAACAATAGTACTAATAATAATTTTGGTAGTTAAGTGCTTACTATGTGCCAGGCTCTGTAGTAAGAGCTGGGAGGGATACAAGCAAATTGGGTTGGACACAGTCCCTGTCCCCATTTTACAGATGAGGTAACTGAGGCCCAGAGAAGTGAACTGACTTGCTCAAAGTCACACAGCAGATAAGTGTCAGAGTCAGGATTAGAACCCAGGTCTTTCTGACTCCCAAACCCATGAAAGACAGGGAGGGCAGGGTTAGGATAGGAAGATAAAGAGTTCTGTTTTGGGCAGGTTAGGTCTCTTTTGTTATGTTAGTGTAGAAATCTGTAACTGCACAATTGGCCAAACTACAGGAATGAGTTTGACATTCTTAATTTGCATCATTGCCTCAAATTATTTCTAGTTTTATTTTAACTCTTTGCTACCTTCATGGTATCGATATTTTATCTTTTTATTAGGAGACCCATATCGACTTTTGATTGACACTGAATATGTTGTTGGAAGGAAAAACTCTGCGATTCTCATTCGAGATGACCCGTCAATCAGTCGTAATCATGCCACACTAACCGTCAGCCATTCTGCAACTAACCTGGTAAATTACCATTTCATTGTATTAATCTGCTGTTATACCACTGATACTAAAATCAAGAAAGTTGTAAAATCATTCAGCTTTTAACAAACTCAATCTTATTTGCATTGTCAGGTAGGCCTGGGTTGTTGTTTTGTCCAGGTTTATATGTGTGTTTAGTAAGCTATTTTCAGAATGCATAATTTGCTTTCCAAACTTATATAAACAAAAGACATATAAAAAATAGGATTTTGTACAAACACCATTGCAAAGGCTAGGTGCCTAAGTAATTGGAATGAACAGTAAAGCTTTTCTGTAATACTAAAATTCAGCCAATTATATTAACCAAGTGTGGAATCTTGAGGATTGTCGAATATATTTTCTGGTGGTTTTTTGGGGATTTACTTTTGTATGTTCTCATTGTTAGCTTTGGAGTGAAAGCCTTAAAGTAGTTTTCAGCTGATGCTCCTTTGAGTGGCTAGTTTTCACTGGCAGTGGGCTAGTATAGGAGTACTGTGTTAAGATTTTGAACACAGTAAAGTTCAAAAAAAAATTTTACTGCATTTTTATTTGGTTTATTTTCAAACTGCCAACTGAGTTTTCTTGTGGAAGGGCAAAGTAGATGTTCACGGTAGCTCATGAATTTGAAATTTTACAGTTTTAATCAGAGGGTTATAAAACCGAAATTTGAATGTGTCCTAGTTATGCTTTGTCATCATTTCTTGTTTTCTTATGATCTCAAAAGTACACAATTTGTGATGGGTCATAAACTTATAAGATCTAAATTCATTTTCAGAGTCAGGCCACTGAAGTCCCTGTATTGTCATTAAAAGATGCTTCCAAGTATGGCACATTTGTTAATGGTGAAAAAATGCAACACACCATTCCCAGAACACTAAAGACAGGGGATAGAGTCACTTTTGGAGTTTTTTCCAGCAAATTTAGGTAAGAACTTTTGGGACTGACTTTAAAATTGATGGTTAATAAAATTGCCTTTTTCTTTTACCGGCAAAATTCAAAAGATAACAAGGTATGGTTAATAATGAAGTGGAGGGGAAGTTTGTGACTTTGTGCATACTTAACCACAGACCCATTAAACTCTTGGCTTGCAGGCAGATGCAGTCAGCCCTCTGAGAGGTCTGAGACCGGGAAAGCAGGAAGAAAGATCTGCTCCTCCATCAGTCCCTTCCCTGCGCGTGCTTCCAGTCTCCTTGTGTGCTCAGAGTAACATCTGTGACATCGTGGGCATTCCAAGAATTGTTTTTTCTTTCACTGAAATGGAGTCATGGGGTATCTAAAAGTAGTTGATTTTTTTTGTTTACCTTGGTAAAAAATACGTTGCATATTGGAAAATCTTTCTGCTTTGTCCACATTTTTGTATTTTTAACTATTGAAAATCATCAAAATATTGGCCTACGGTGTTTGAGTATTTGTGCCATTTGATTTTCATCAGCCAGTCAATAAAATTGATTGAGTGCTTGCTGGGTGAAGAGAACTAGGCACACTAGACTCTGAGCCCATAATAATAATAATAATAATGATGGCATTTATTAAGCGCTTACTATGTGCAAAGCACTGTTCTAAGCGCTGGGGAGGTTACAAGGTGATCAGGTTGTCCCACAAGGGGCTCACAGTCTTAATCCCCATTTTACAGATGAGGTAACTGAGGCACGGAGAAGTTAAGTGACTTGCCCAAAGTCACACAACTGACAAGTGGCGGAGCCAGGATTTGAACCCATGACCTCTGACTCCAAAGCCCGTGCTCTTTCCACTGAGCCACGCTGCTTCTCAATAATAATAGCATTTATTAAGCACTTACTATGTGCAAAGCACTGTTCTAAGCGCCGGGGAGGTTACAAGGTGATCAAGTTGGCCCACAGGGGGCTCACAGTCTTCATCCCCATTTTACAGCTGAGGTAACTGAGGCCCAGAGAAGTGAAGTGACTTGCCCAAGGTCACCCAGCTGACAATCGGCAGAGCTGGGATTTGAACCCATGACCTCTGACTCCAGAGTCTGGGCTCTTTCCACTGAGCCACGCAGAAGGACCTATCTTCTAGAAGCCCATCTTCTAGACTGGACCCATTGTTGAGTAGGGACCGTCTCTATATGTTGCCGACTCGTTCTTCCCAAGCACTTAGTACAGTGCTCTGCACACAGTAATCGCTCAATAAATACGATTGAATGAATGAAAGAATTCAGCGGGAGCCAAAGACACATTCCCAGCCCCCAAGGAGTTTACATGCCAATGACAGGGATGGGTAGGCTCAACTTATTTGTAAATAGAGAAGCAGGATGGAGGAGAAGGCTCTAACTGGTAATAGCAAAAGTACTGTAGGGTGAAATAGATGACTAATGGAGATAGATTGCTGTATACCACCAAACTATAGATTGGTAAGTGCTATTGATGGGTGTAGATGTACAGATTGAAATAGAGGACCTGGGGGGTCGGTAGGTCTTGGAGTGGTGGAAGTTAATGAATTTTAACCTTTTTGAAGCTGTTGTGTAAGGTGATACAAGGATGTGATAAAAACTTTTCTTCCCACAGGGTGGAATATGAGCCTTTGATTGCCTGCTCTTCTTGCATAGATGGTCCTGGGAAAGCTGATTTAAATAAAGCCATTTTGCAACTTGGAGGGTGTATTGTGAACTCATGGACAGAAAAATGCACTCATCTGGTGATGATGTCAGTTAAAGTTACTATTAAGGTAGGTCAAGTGTGCGTATAATCCTGTCTTCAAGATGTGTGGCCAGCAGCCATTCAGTACCCCCCCCGTCCAGGCCACGATTTTCACCTCCAGCAGAGAGTGTTCTTTAGTCCTGGCCCCTCCCCTGAATGTCCACGTTCTGCACGGTGGATCGGGTTCTGTTCCCGGAACAAAGTTCCTGCTGCTGCATGCTTCCGTCCTAAAATGGGACCTTCAGGGAAGCTGCAGAGTGCTGGGAACTTCCCTTTTCATCTCATCTCACCCCCCATCTCCCCAACCCCCACACCAGTAGTGGAGATGGCTCGCGGAGATTTTTACTTATAATAATAACAACAATAATTGTGGTGTTTGTTACTATGTGCCAGGTACTGTTCTAAGCACTGGGGTAGATACAAGGTGATCAGGTTGGACACAGTCCCTGTCCCACATGGGGCTCACAGTCTTAATCCCCATTTTACAGATGAGGTAACCGAGGCACAGAGAAGCGAAGTGATTTACCCAAGATCACACAACAGACAACTGGCAGAGCCAGGATCAGAACCCAGGTCCTTCTGATTCCCAGGCCCTTGCTTTTATAACCAAGGCTGTTGCATTTTAATTAGGTTTTCTTTGAAGATATCAAAATGATAGAAAAATAAAAAAGTGTAGGTAGCCAAAACATTTCCCAATATGCAATTATTGAGCAATTTACAGGAGTAGACAACAAGGTCAAATACTTTGGGATAACCCAGGCCTCCGTCCCAGGGGTGAAAGTAATAAGCAATAATACTGATGTGTCCACGGTGGGCACAAAATTAGATTGTAAGCTCCTTGAGAGCAGGGATCATGTATAATAATAATAATAATAATAATAATAATAATAATAATAATACCATTGTACTCATCTAAGCACTTACTGCGATGCACTAAGCTGGTGCTCTGTGATCTCAGTAATTGGAGCAAATGCCATGTTTTTGGATGTTGGAACTTTTTGATGCAACGCAGTGTATGCAAACCATTTTACTACAATTAAAAGTAAACTTTTGATTGCTTCCACCAGTAGAGAGCATTTGCTTGGATTATTTTTTTTTTAATTCAGATAACTCCCAGTTAGACCCATCTAATCTTGGGACCTTTTCCTGGAGTGGCTTCTGATGTTGACAGCTGGTATGTGGAATTCCTCCCTACTCCACTAATTCTTCCCTGTATTTCCTAGAAGTGATACAGGAGTTGGGCAAAGAAAATGGGCCCGACCCTTGTGGGCTACCTAAACTGTTGAATGTCCAAGTTGCGGATAATCTGTGTATGAGTTCATGCGCATGGACTGTAGCTAAATCAAGCAGTTAGACAAATGCAAAATAGAAAGGATTCCCTTTATAGAACAGTCCTAATCTTATGGTCTGAAGGAAAAGTGCACAAGCATTGCAGGCTGCTCTGATTTCTGCTTTCCAATAATGAGGCAAAAAATGGTAAAAAAACCAATTGTGGCCAGGGCCAGGGAGCATGTCTACCAACTTTGTGATATTGCACTCTCCCTAGCGCTGGGTTTCAGTGCTCTGCACACAGTAAGCAGTCTAGTACACAGGTTTGATTAAATCCCCCAAACTTTCAATTTCAGACCATTCCTCCTATTTTGCTTCTTTCTAAGTTTTAGCATGATTACAGGCGTTCATTCTTTTATTTCCTCATTCTTAGTGCCTCTCCTCATCTACACAACATACGCCTTTTGAAATGGGTAGTTCCTGATCACCAAGTTTCAATCAGACTTTCCACTGCCCCGCCTTTCTCTTCCACAGTTCAAAATGCCTTTTCTTTCTAGCCTCAAGGACCATTCTTGTTACTGCTACAAAGTAGACTCTAGTTGATCTTTGGATTTAACCAGTATGGAAGTCCAACTTAACCTTAGTTTACTATTTAAAAAAAATAGACTCATTAATTCTAACAGTGAGAGTCAAAATAATGGACTCCAAATGAATTATTACATAAAGTGCAGTAGGAAAAAAAAACTTGTGCTTTGCACAGTTGTGACATTTAGGAGGAACGAAAGTGTGTTGATAGATACACATGCTCTGCCCCATGTTGGGCTTGCTGTTCTGAATCAGCACCCATTCCTGGGATGATGGTGATTGTGGTATCTGTTAAGCACTTACTATGTGTCAGGCACTAGGGTAGATACAGAATAATCAAGTTGGACAGTCCCTGTCCTACATGGGGCTCCACAGTCTTAATCTCCATTTTACAGAGGAGGGAACTGAGGCCCAGAGAAGTGAGGTGACTTGCCCAAAGTCACACAGCGGACAGGCGGCGGAGCCGAGGTTAGAACCCAGGTCCCAGATCTGTGCTCTATCCACTAGGCAACACTGCTTCTCTATTTCCCATCACCTTCTGGAGCTCCTGGATTCTCCTTCTCTGGGCAGCAGGCCAACCCGGAGTTGCTCGACTCTCCGGACCGGGTCCAAGGACACTCTTGCTTCCAAGAGGAGGACAGGCTGATGGAGTGCCTGAAAGCCAACGGCAAGAAGTTTCTACTTGGTAGAGAGAGGAACAGGAAACCACTGGAGGTTTTCGAGATCATCATCATCATCAATCGTATTTATTGAGCGCTTACTGTGTGCAGAGCACTGTACTAAGCACTTGGGAAGTACAAGTACACGTTGAGATGTGAAGAACTGTGTGTCGAATGATTTTCTAGGGAAGTAACCCAGGTAGTGGAGTGAAGTATCCTCTGGAGAAGTCATACAGTTCTTAGTACAGTGTTCTGCATGCAGTAAGTGCTCAATAAATATGATTGGTTGATTGATAGAAGTCATGCCTTGATTGTGGGGGCCAAGGAAGCAGTCCGAGCTGATTGACATATCTGTTTCCCAGTAGTTAACACAGTAGCAGAGTTAACACGGGCCTGTAGCAAGCGCTTAATAAATCCGTCACTGTCATTTTACTTCATTTTAGACTATATGTGCACTGATTTGTGGTCGACCAATTGTCAAGCCGGAATACTTTACGGAATTTCTCAAAGCCATTCAATCCAAGAAACCGCTTCCAAAACCTGAAAGGTAAATTACATGCTTTCACTGCCATGAAGTAGAAATCTTAGCTTTCAGTGTGTATTGCAGTATCCGTCAGATTTTCTCCCCTGAAAAAGCATTACTGTTATATGTATGATCTTAGAGAAGCAGCGTGGCCTAGTGGAAAGACCTGGGCCAGTCCCTGTCAGAAGACCTGGGTTCTGATCCTCTCTCTGCCACTTGCCTGCTATATGACCTTGGGCAAGTAGGTCACTTAACATCTCTGTGCCTCAGTTTCCTTATGTGTAAAATGGGGATTCAAAACCTGTTCTCCCTTACCCTTAAACACCGTCTGGGACAGGAGCTGTGTCCAACCTAATTATCTTCTGTCTACTCCACCTCTATAGTGTTCAGCTCTTAATAAAGCAATTAATAATAGTAATAATAATAATTTTGGTATTTGTTCAGCACTTATTATGTGCCAAGCACTGTTCTAAGCACTGGGGGGAAATACAAGGTCATCAGGAGGAATGGTCTAGAGTACTAATATTTTGGCATAAGAGCGACACAGACTCGTTGTTTTTTTCAGATTGGCTGGGTCCCTTCTGTTTTTCTCTTTTTTCTTCCCTCTGGCCACTTCACTGGTAAAACCTCCCCCTGAAAAGGTGTTAAAAAACCAAGTCATTATAGTCAGCTTTGCTACTTTGGCAAAAATTGGTTGCGGGGATAGGTTATTCCATTGATTCACATAATGTTTTTGGATTATCTGCAGATTTTGGTTATCTACATGCCCAGTTAGTGACACACAGAGTTGTTGTTGGGTTGGGTTTTTTTTTGTTTTTTTTTTTTTTTACATTCTGGACTATAACATTTTAATGGTATCCTAGATGTATTATTTAGTCTGAGAGTGAAATTAAACTTTGGTTTCCATTCATTGTTTGATCACTTTTAGGAAATTAGCAAGGTAGTCTGTTGCAATGTAGTCCAGTTGAACAGATATCTCCTACCATCATGGATTTAGAAAGATCGCATGTGATTGCTTGGGATTTCTAAATAACAAATAAAAATCTTTGTGAGTGGGATCTGAATTCATACAAATGAATTTTTATCATTTGATTAAGCTTTAGTGGTGAAAATTCTCATGTTCCTTATGAATTTGTCTTTTATATCTGCTTTCCCATAATCCAAGGGGATTGTGAAAATAAAGCATTCCTAGAGCTCAGAAAGTATTTTTTAATTTAAAAGAGTAATAATCATGTTTGCTTGTTTGTAAGATAGATAAAATTTTAATATCGTTCAACTGTGCTTACAGTTTCTACCCACCAGTTGATGAGCCGGTTATTAACACTGAAAACCTGGATCTGTCAGAGCGTACCGAAAGAAAACAAATCTTCAGGGGGAAGACTTTCGTATTTCTAAATGCTAAACAGGTAATGGGCATATCCAGAAGGTCAAGCTTAAACACTGGCTTTTTGCTAAATGAATTTGTTGTTTAAGTGCATTTCTCTCCCCGTCTCCCCCCAAACCACACACCCACTATCTCTTTAGAGGAACCCCCACATCTGTCAGCTCCTGTTGGCAGATGATAAGCATATTTCCATGCTTGTGTCAGCCTGGACATTTGCAGTTGGACTACAATAGCTAAATCTGCAGAGCCAAATTTTGGGTAACCAAGAGTACCTTGACAGTCATAAACGTCAACTTCTGGGCATTGTTCAGGTTTGTCATTACTTTCTGGTTTTTCGCTTGCTCTTTTCTTATTGAACTGAACATCTAAGGGAGAAACGTGATTTCTCAGCAGAAATTTGAGTTCTCCTTGGGTGTTTTCTCTACACCAGAATATAGCCATTGGTGCTATCACCCTTGGCAGATTTGGAATTGGAGAATTTCCTACTGCTTGGGATTGAGAGGATCTCAGAATTCCCTGACAGTCTCTAGAGTTTCTATGTGTTCATCTACAGACACCGTTGCTGATGCTGAGGATTCAGTTGTTTGAATCTTAATGTACTCTTAAAGTTCTTAGTTTAGTGTTCTGTACTAATGACATTGATTGATTGATTGACTGAGGAAAGTGCCAATCCAGCGAAAAAGGAAAATGGAAACAGGTGCTGGGAAAGATATTCCATCAGGAGGAGGTTGGAAAATTATGCTATCTGTATGGAAAATATAGTTCTAGAGAATCCAGCTTACAGGTAAAATATTACTTCAGAGGATCTGGGTTCTAATTCCAGCCCCACCACTTGTCTGCTGTGTGACCTTGGACAAATCACTTAACTTCTCTTTGCCTTAATTCCCTCATTTGCAAAATGGGGAATCAGTACCTGTTCTCCATCCTACTAAGAATGTGAGGCCCATGTAAGACCTGATTATCTTGTATCTACCTCAGCATCTAGTACAGTGCTTCACACATGGTAAGTGCTTAACAAACGTCACAGTTATTAACAAGTACAGTTCAGAAATGATTGTTGGGTATTGATATAAACATGTGTTTTATTCATTCAATCAGTTGTATTTATTGAGCTCTTACTTTGTGCAGAGCACTGTACTAAGTGCTTGGGAAGTACAAGTCAGCAACATATAGAGACGGTCCCTACCCAACAACGGGCCCACAGTCTAGAAGAGGGAGAAATCAGTTACACTCTAATTTTAAAATTATGTATTTCTTTATTTTTAGCATAGGAAATTGAGTTCAGCAATTGTTCTTGGAGGTGGAGAAGTGAAGTTGTTGACTGAAGAAACCACAGACAATTCTTTCCTGTTAAATCCTGGAACTTGCGTTGTTGAAGTAGGAATAACAAACTCACAGGTCGTTTTTCCACTGTCTCATGGAAAATGGATCGATTCCATTTTGAATGTTCTTCAAAGGTAAGAGTTCGGTTGTTCATATTCATTGTAGTAAACCAGGTGATCTTTTTCTTCTAGCACCTTGTACAGCTCTCTTTCACAGGTGCTTATTAAATAATGTTTGATATAGAAACAAGAACTTAAGAAACATGGATGTCATGAATTTTGTAAGACTCACAACTTCAGCAATGGTAACAGGTGCCAAAGAATCAAAATAGAAGTGCTTGGACTAGCGTGGTGCCACTTTAGATGGAGAGGAAGGGATGGATTCTGGAGATGTTGTGGAGGAAGAACGGAAATCTTGCATTTTCAGTCTGTGTCATGACTGCCCTTTGGTTGATCCTCTTGATCCCACTAAAGTTTCTGCCTGTTGCTTGAAACACCTTCTTTCTTTGTTTCATCAGCTTCCACTGGAATGATACCCCTCAGGGACCTGTTTCCCTGCAGATAGCTGAGAGCTGTCTTTGAACATTGCCTCATTGCCGTACACACACTCCCTCGTATGTCAAAAAGCACATATTTAGCATACATGCCCGGCATCCACAATAAATTAATTTTACGGCTGATCATAGCAGCGCAGGTTCTCCCCCATAGACTCACCGTAAGGTCTTCTGCTTTAAGATCCTGAGCTCAGTTGTAGTTGTAGTTGAGTTGACTTAACCCTTAGAAATAAATGATTTCTGTTACCCTGATTTTATAGGGAAGCAGCATGGCTCAATGTAAAGAGCGTGGGCTTGGGAGTCAGAAGTCATGGGTTCAAATCCCAGCTCCACCAATTGTCAGCTGTGTGACTTTGGGCAAGTCACTTAACTTCTCTGTGCCTCAGTTACCTCATCTGTAAAATGGGGATGAAGACTGTGAGCCCTGCGTGGGACAGTCTGATCACCTTGTATCATCCCCAGCGCTTAGAACAGTGCTTTGCACATAGCAAGCACTTAACAAATGCCATCTTTATTATTATTATTATCTCTCCCTGCAGAACCCAGCTAGAGTCTTGTAGCACCCTAAAGCAACTCTCTCCTTCCCAACCACTCTCATTTCCAACTCCCTTCCTGTGGGTGAAGCCCTGTTCTAAGCACTGGGGTAGATACGAGGTAATCAGGTCACATACGGTCCCTGTCCCACATGGGGCTCACAGTCTAAATAGGAGGGAGAACAGGTAGCGAATCCCCATCTTACAGATAACTGAAGCACAAAGAAGTGAAGCGACGTGTTCGTGGTCACATAGCAAGCAAGTGGCAGAGATTAGACCCCACATCCTGACATTCAAGCCCATGCTTTTTCCACTAGACCGTGTTGCTTCCTGAGGGTAGAAAATATTTGGAGAATCAGGTAGGCACCTGGAATCCAGCAGTGGAGAAGGAGACTAAGACCAAACCAGGAACTGATATGGCCAGCACAGAGGTAGACACCTCTGACACAGTGTCCAGGTAGCAGGAGGAAGGCAGAAAAAAGGTTGCTGAGTTAGTAACTGGGGCTCTTGGAGGGTGGGGGAGAAGGATGACAGTGGGAGGCTGGGGTGTGGTGGAGGAGGACCCAGGAGAATGTATTTGGGACAGGTAGAAAGGTGTTGGGGCGGGGGTTGGGGGGGAGGTGAGGATAGCTGAACCAATTTAGGACCATATCCTCTTGATAGCCAAGCCCTCCCTCTAGGAGGTATAAAATGATGTTTTCCACAGAGCAAGACCAGGAGAAAACAGCAAGTAACATAAATCCCTGCCAACTGCATTTCTTCCCATCCAACCAAAACTCTTTGATTATGATCAATTTCCATGATTGCCCTGTACACTTTTGATTACTTGTGATTATAGGGTCCATTGTCTTTCCTTAACATATCTTTCATCAGTCTCTTCTCTCCCTCTTATTCTTAGATTGGGCCCAGGTCCACATCTAATTTTCAAAACTCATATGATTTGCCAATGTTTATAACAGTGCTTTAGACACAGATGTTTAATAAATACTATTATTTCAACTCCCGAGGATCTGGCAGTTGGAAGGAGGGAGCAAACAGTCCAGTTCCTGGTGGAAAGCAGATGCGAGCTTGGGCCCAAGAGTTTCACTTTTGATTCTTTCCCAAAGAATCACGTTAAAATTGAAACTTCCAGGATCGCAAGACTAACCTGACTTCTTAATTTTTCCACCCATGTCAGAATGTCTTTTCCAAAATAGCTTCTAAAATGTGTGATTTTAAGTATGGTAGTTAGGGGAGATGGCTTGGCTGTATCATGACTGTTGTTAACTTATTCAGTCTTGCATTCTTCTACTGTAATGGGTGATCCTAATGACTGCGTATAAAATGAGGACATTTTTCTACATTGCTATATTTGATCAAGAGCAAAATTGTGTGACTAATTTCAAAGGATGAATTCAGCACTTCCTCACCTTTCATTTAGGTAACAATCACACACACTCGCATGCATACGCACCCTTTATTAGAATACGAGCCCCTTGAGGGTCAGGGATCCTATTGCCCACCTGTGTATTCTTTCCCAATGTTTAGTGTAGTGCTTTGCACACAGAAAGTGCTTTATAAATACGATTACTATTATGACTACTACCTACTTTCATTTACTAGACAATTGAAGACCCTTTTTTTGTGAGTGTACGGTTTTGAACTGCATTAACTTATGCAAGAAGATTTGGAATAAAGCTCCCTTTTTAAGCATTTTTTCTAAAACTACCTTGTTTTAACAGGCAGCAACGTAGAGCTATTTCCGAAGCAGAAATTGGGTTGGCAGTTATTTTCATGTCTACAGAGAGTTATTGTAACCCTCAGATCCACACCACTGCAGGTAATCAAAAGAGCATCTTATTGATTCTTCATTGATCTTGTCTGTGATTATGTGTAATACTCAAGATGTGTATGCAGGAGCAGATAAACACTGCCATCCACTTCTTCCAGGAGGCCTTCCTTGATTAATTTGTCATCTTCCGCAGTTCTGTCCCCACAATGACCCTGACACTTTGTGCTAAGCATGCATTTAGGTGCTCACCACTACCTGTAGCACTTTGTGTGTACCCAAGTAAGCCCTCTCCCATCTCCATATCTACCTTCTGTCATTCTCCCCCTTCTAGACTGTGAGCCCACTGTTGGGTAGGGACCGTCTCTATATGTTGCCAACTTGTACTTCCCAAGTGCTTAGCACAGGGCTCTGCACACGGTAAGCACTCAATAAATACGATTGATTGATTTACCTATCAGTAAATGATTATAGTGTCTATCTCCTGTATTGTATTGAGCTTACTGGATTGTAAGCTCAACAAGGGCAGGAATCATGTCTGCTAGCTATTGTGTACTCTCAAGACTTCATTCAGTGAAGTGCACACATAAATACACTCAGTAAATATCATTCAGTTGTATTTATTGAGCACTTAGTGTGTGCAGAGCACTGTACTGAACACATGGGAGAGTACAATGTGACAATAAACGGACACATTCCCTGCCCACAACAAGCTCTCAGAGTAGAGGGTGGGGAGACAGACATTTAGTATAAATAAAATCTCGATTGATAGAGGGAGATTGGGAAGAGATGAAGGGAGCAGTGGATAGCAAATGCACAAATTAGACCACTCACAACTGAGCACCGCTTCAGCACCAAACTGTGCTGTGCAGTCTGAAGGAATGATCTGTCACCTCTCAGTGACCCATGGACTCGGATTATATAGTTTGGGAGTCATCCAGGCCTCTTAAGCCCCCTTTCTCTTTCTCATACCTACCTTAGGCAACCCTTATAAGCACTTGCCAATATGTGGGATGACGTACTTTTTTGCTCAGTGTTTCTTGCCTCTGGAATGGCTGTCAGGTAACCATGGCGTACCATTGAGAAGCATCATAGCCTAATGGATAGAGCACGAACCTGGGAGTTTGAAGACTTGGGTTGTCATCCCGGCTCCTCCACTTATCTCGTCTGCTTTGTAACCCTGGGCAAGTCACTTCTCTTTGTCTCATTTACCTTGTCTGTAAAAACGGAGATTAAGACCGTGAGCCCCATGTGAGACATGGACTATGTCCAGCCCGATTAGCTTATATCTACCCAGCATTTAGTACAGTGCCTGCACGCAGTAAATGCTTAACAAATACCATAAAAAAACCCTCATTCATTCAATCGTATTTATTGAAAATGGTGTCTAGTAGCCCCCAAACTGCTGCTTCCAGATCCCTGTTACTTACTCTGGCTATCTTTGCCTCTGCTAGGTGAAAGGGCCACTCTGGGGAGTATTATACCCTATAGCAATGCAAGAGAATGGGACAAATGGTAGCAGCATTGTTAATTGAAGCGCCTGGAATGGGGAAAGAAAGGGCAGCCAGAGTCATTGATCTGCTGCCAGTGTATGCCCCCAGGTATTCAATCAACTGATGGTATTTCTTGAGAATTTACTTTGTGCAGAACATTGTAGTAAGCACTGAGGAGAGTTCACTTGCATTGCCCCCCTTTCCTTTTTTCCCCCATTGGCCCTATTAGTCTTTACCTGCTATAGGTTATGTGACCCCCAGTGGCTTCCCCTTCATAAAATGAACAAGTTGCCAAGATAAAGTATAAATCAGTTACGTAATTCTAATCCCACCTATGTGCTGGCCTGCTCTGTGACCTTGGGCAATAATAATAATAATAATAATAGCATTTATTAAGCACTTATTATTTGCAAAGCACTGTTCTAAGCACTGGGGAGGTTACAAGGTGATTAGGTTATCCCATGGGCGGCTCGCAGTCTTAATCCCCATTTTACAGATGAGGTAACTGAGGCACAGAGAAGTGAAGTGACTTACCTAAAGTCACACAGCTGACAATTGGCGGACCCGGGATTTGAACCCATGACCTCTGACTCCAAAGCTCGTGCTCTTTCCACTGAGCCACACTGCTTCCCCAGCAAGGCCATGCCTTCTCTGGGCCTCAATTTCCTCAACAGTAAAATATGATAAGACACCTGCTCTCCCTCCGTATCTTAGGATGGGAGACAGGGACTGTGACCAAACTGATAATAATAATAATGGCACTTATTTAGTGCTAACTGATAATCTTGTGTCTACCCCAGTACATGACACAGTTCTTAGAGCCATAGTGAGCGAACGGTGATAGGTATCATTGTTGTCTTCTGTGATAATAAAGTTTGGGGGGGAAGAAAACTGAAATTGTGTTTTTAAGATGAATAGATTTTCATTATCCATATTCATCCCATCTATCATTAAGAATAATAATAATAATGGCATTTATTAAGCACTTACTATGTGCAAAGCACTGTTCTAAATGTTGGGAAGGTTACAAGGTGATCTGGTTGCCCCCCGGGGGGTTCAGAGTCTTAACGCCCATTTTACAGATGAGGGAACTGAGGCACAGAGAAGTTAAGTGACTTTCCTAAAGTCACACAGCTGACAAGTCACACATTGCCAAGATCCGCCCTTTCCTCTCCATCCAAACCGCTACCCTGCTCGTTCAAGCTCTCATCCTATCCCGTCTGGACTACTGCATCAGCCTTCTCTCTGATCTCCCATCCTCGTGTCTCTCTCCACTTCAATCCATACTTCATGCTGCTGCCCGGATTATCTTTGTCCAGAAACACTCTGGGCATGTTACTCCCCTCCTCAAAAATCTCCAGTGGCTACCAATCAATCTGCGCATCAGGCAGAAACTCCTCACCCTCGGCTTCAAGGCTGTCCATCCCCTCGCCCCCTCCTACCTCACCTCCCTTCTCTCCTTCTACAGCCCAGCCCGCACCGTCCGCTCCTCTGCCGCTAATCTCCTCACCGTGCCCCGTTCTCTCCTGTCCCGCCGTCATCCCCCTGGCCTGGAATGCCCTCCCTCCCCACATCCGCCAAGTTAGCTCTCTTCCTCCCTTCAAGGCCCTACTGAGAGCTCACCTCCTCCAGGAGGCCTTCCCAGACTGAGTCCCCTCCTTCCTCTCCCCTTCATCCCCCTCTCCATCCCCCCTGTTTTACCTCCCTCCCTTCCCCACAGCACCTGTATATATGTATATATGTTTGTACATATTTATTACTCTATTTATTTTACTTGTACATATCCTATTTATTTTATTTTGTTAATATGTTTGGTTTTGTTCTCTGTCTCCCCCTTCTAGACTGTGAGCCCACTGTTGGGTAGGGACTGTCTCTATATGTTGCAAACTTGTACTTCCCAAGCGCTTAGTACAGTGCTCTGCACACAGTAAGCGCTCAATAAATACGATTGATTGATTGATTGACAAGTGGCAGAGCGGGGATTTGAACCTGTGACCTCTGACTCCAAAGCCCGGGCTCTTTCCACTGAGCCACGCTGCTTCTCTACCACAGGTATAGAAAACGGGTGTTTGTAGGTTTGCTTTTTCTGAAAATGAAGACCATTTGTCGGTTTTTATTTACACTAGGATATGATTTATCATTTCCAGTGTAGTGACTGTGTTTTGTGCTTCAAATCTGGGGGCACTCTGCATTTTTACCAGGCAAACTCGGGTGCAGTGCAGGCTATTTAATATAGTATCGTGTTTGTTGCTATACATTTGTGGACGTTAGACAGGTACTTGTATGATGAAGTTCAGGAAGATTGGTATTCTTACCGTATGTTTGTTTGATTTGCAGGATTACGGCCAGGAATCCCCAGGCCAGGTTTCTCAGGTGTTTCTCAGAGCTTGCTTGTAGAGGAGACTTTAACGCCTGGTGCCACAATGAATGTCACAGCATATGTAGCTGATACTGAATCTGAACAAGCAGATACATGGTAAAAATCTTTGGAAGTCGATTGCATTTATTTCCGAGTTGCTATTCGGTTAGCGGTGCCGTATAATTTAATGCAAGATTAAAGAAAGTCTGTGCCAGGAGCCTTTCCCAGGATGCTTCAGAACTTAATCTGCTTGTGTCATTTAGGGACCACCTGACTTCTGAGCAAATCATTAATATATTTACCCTTTCATGCGCGGTCTCTGAGTAAGCTTGACACTCAATTTCATCCTACCTCCAAAGCAGTTATGTTTTTAAAAATTTGTCTTAATCCCTTTTTCTTTGAAAATCCTGATGCTTAACAAGTTGTACATTTCATTCATAATAGTCTCTGGCAATAATTTTCCAGACCAATTTTATGATATTTTAGCAATATACAACCTTTTTTTGTTCTTTCTTTGGGTTGTAGTTTTCTTCTACCCATCAACTTTCGTACAGTTTTTTTCATTGGTTTATACATCAGTATTTCTCCTTCAAATGGTTGTGAAAAATCTTTCGTTATAGAATCTACGAGGCCTGCAACTGGCCACTGGATCTTCATCTCCATTGGTTTTGAGTTTGATATAAGGGATAAATCGAATTATTTTAATTTCACTTTAAGAAAAATTAATATTAATATATATAACATGTAACATGGAAAAGCATATTTAATGCTTAGCAAGATGTAGGGTGAAAGTCTTGGAGATTGGCTTCTTGGGTTAACTAGAAGAGCAGCATGGCAAAGTGGATAGAGTACAGGCCTGACAGTCATAAGGTCACGGGCTCTAATCCTGGCTCTACCACTTGTCTGCTATGGGGCCTTGGGCAAGCCATTTCTCTTCTTTGGACCTCAGTTACCTCATCTGTAAAATGGGGTGAAGACCGTGAGCCCTGTGCGGGACAGGGACTGTGTCCAGCCCATTTGCTTGAATCCACCCCAGCACTTAGTACAGTGCCTGGCACATCATAAGCAGTTAACAAATGCCATAATTATTGCTATTATCATTATTATTATTTTAGAGTTAATGCAACCTCATGCAGTCTGCTTTGGTAATATGGAATTACATCTGGATTTGAGGGTATAGCAATTTCCATCATTATCCTCAGGCCTGCCATACAGTTGACTTTTATGGAACTTGCTACTGTGGTGTACTTTGCTTTAAATAACCCCCAGATTATTGATAAATTGGGGAATACTTCCCCTTATATATGGTGGTACTTTGTACCTCTTTTTTACAGAGTTACAGTTCAGTAAGTACTTTCTCTTCTTACCTCTGGTTTTTTGAATGTAATCCCTTTTGTATTTGCAGTGCTTATTAGTTGTGTGTCTTCTACAGCTGCAGAGATGTTTCTGAAAGGGATAGGTGCAATTGGTGTACTAGCTGGGCAGGGGTTTACATTGCAGGCAGATGGCAAAAGGTACTTGACTTCTCTGTGCCTCCCATTTCCTCATCTGTAAAATGGGAATTAAATATCTGTTCTCCCTCCCTTTAGGCCAAGTCCCGTGTGGGACAGGGACTGTGTCTGATCTGATTGCATTATATTGACCCCATGCTTAGTGCAATCATCATTTATTATCATTATTAATATTACTGTGTTTGAAAGCAGTGGAGACTTTTCACTTCAGTATCTTGGGAGTTAAAGAAGTCACGGAGGTAATCAAAATTCATATATGTCAGAGAATGCTGTAAATTCCAGAGCCCCTAGATCTTTAAATCTCAGCAGCTGTAGACAATGCTGTAAAACATTGAAACATGGTTGATCTGTGTTAGCTAATTGCATATGTTTACCCAGGATATTTTTTTGGCTCCTTCATTCCAGTATGGATTCAAGTGATAAACAAGACGAGACTCTTAAAATAAAATCGAAAGGCAAAATGCAGTCACAGGATGCATCTACTGTGAAGGAGACACCTAACACAACTTGGGTAAATGCTGGGTTAAAGTCGCAAAAGATGAGTAGGCTTGATAACCAAGAAAGCCAACTTTTACCACCTAAATTAAATAAAATGAGAAATGTTCAGCAACAAACTATCTCCATTAAAGACTATTTCCAGTCAATTATAAAGAAAAGGTATTTTTGCTTTCATTCCACTCTTTTGATTCTAAGTAAAAACATATTTTTAGACTATCCTTTGAATTTTTACTGGGTGTTCTGGCCAGGGTAAAACTTCCTCACCAATTAGATTCAGTAGAATCCCTTGGAAAATTGTATTTTGTAGACACCTAACCACTAGACTATTTATTTTATTAATGATGTGTATATATCTATAATTCTATTTATATTGATCCTGTTGATGCCTGTCAACTTGTTTTGTTGTCTGTCTCCCCCCTTCTAGACTGTGAGCCTGTTGTTGGGTAGGGATTGTCTCTGTTGCCGAATTGTAATTTCCAGGTGTAGTACAGTGCTCTGCACACAGTAAGCGCTCAGTAAATACTATTGAATGAATGAATGGACTGATAAGTCCTTAAGGACAGAGACCATATCTTAAACATCCTTAATCAGTGGTATTTATTGAGCGCTTACTGTGTGCAGAGCACTGTACTAAACATTTGGGAGAGTAGAATATAGTAGAGATGGTAGACATGTTCCCTGCCCACCATGAGCTTATAGTCTAGAGAGGGAGACAGACATTAATATAAACAGATAAGTTATGGATGTGTACTTAAGTGCTTTGGGGCTGAGGGTGGGGTAAATATCATGTGATTAAAGGGTATAGATTCAGTGTCATAGATGATGCAGAAGGGAGAGGAAGTTGGGGAAAAGAGCTTGGTCAGGAAAGGCCTCTTGGAGATGCGACTTTAATTAGGTTTTGATGGTGGGGAGAGTGGTGATCTGGCATATATGGAGGGGGACGGAGTTCCAGGCTAGAGGGTGGACATGGGAAAAGTGTTGGCTGTGAGATCAACAAGATAGAGGCACAGGGAGTAAGCTGGCTCTAAAGGGGTGAAATGTGCGGGCTGGGCTCTAGTAGGAGATCAGTGAGAAAAAGTAGTAGGGGGCAAGCTGATTGAGTGCTTTAAAGTCAATAATAAGGAATTTCGATTTGATGTGGCGGCAGATGGGCAACCCCTAGAGGTTCTTGAGGAAGGGGAAGGTATGAACTCAACATTTTTTTAGAAAAATGATCCAGGCAACAGAGTGAGTATGGACTGGAGTGGGGAGAGACAGGAGGCGGGTGGTCAGTGAGGAGGCAGATGCAGTAGTTAAGGCAGGATCGGATAAATGCCTGGATCAACATAGTAGCAGTTTGGATGGAGAAGAAAGGGTGGATTTTTGCGATGTTATGAAGATAGAATTGACAGGATTTGGTGACAGATTGAATATATGGTTTGTATGAAAGGGAAAAGGTGAGGATAATGCCAAGGTTGTGGGCTTGTGAGATAGGGAGAGTAGAAGTATTGTCTATACTGATGAGAAAGCAATGATCAAGCAAAAACTCCTCACTCTTGGCTTCAAGGCTGTCCATCACCTCACCCCTCCTACCTCACCTCCCTTCTCTCCTTCTACAGCCCAGCCCACACCCTCCGCTCCTCTGCCGCTAACCTCCTCACTGTACCTCGTTCTCACCTGTCCCTCCGTCGACCCCTGGCCCACGTCCTCCCCCTGGCCTGGAATGCCCTGCCAAGCTAGCTCTCTTCCTCCCTTCAAAGGCCTACTGAGAGCTCACCTCCTCCAAGAGGCCTTCCCAGACTGAGCCCCCTTTTCCCTCCCCTCCTCCCCACCCCCCCGCCCTACCTCATTCCCCTCCCCACAGCACTTGTATATATGTTTGTGCAGATTTATTACTCTATTTATTTTACTTGTACATATTTACTATTCTATTTAGTTTGTTAATGATGAGAATTTAGCTTTAATTCTATTTGTTCTGATGACTTGAAGCCTGTTCTCATGTTCTGTTTTGTTGTCTGTCTCCCCCTTCTAGACTGTGAGCCCATTGTTGGGTAGGGACCGTCTCTGTAGGTTGCCAACTTGTACTTCACAAGTGCTTAGTACAGTGCTCTGCACACAGTAAGCGCTCAATAAATATTATTGATTGAATGAATGAATGAATGAAAAGATGGTGAAGACAGGGATGGGGTAGGAAGATAAAAAGTTTTATTTTGAGCATGTTTAATTTGAGGTGTCAACAGGACATCCAGGTCGTGATGTCTTGAAGGCAGGAGAAAATGCAAGACCACAGAGAAGTGGAGAGGTAAATTTGGGAGTCATCTGCATAGAAGTGGTAGTTGAAGCCATGGGAGCAAATGAGTTCTCCAAGGAAGTGGGTGTAGATGGGGAATAAAAAAAAGACCCCATACTGAGCCTGAGGGACCTCCGTTGTCAGAGGGTGGGAGGCAGAAAAGGAGCCCATGAAAGAGACTGAGAAGGACCGATCAGAGAGATAGGAGGAGAACCAGGAGGGGACAGAGTCTGTAAGCCAAGGTTGGAAGATGTTTTCAAGGGAAGGGGGTGGTCGGCAGTGTCAAAGGTAGCTTAGAGGTGGAGGAGAGGCCGTTGGATTAGGCAAGAAGATCAAATACTCTAAATACTGTTAAGGATGATGATGATTGGTACGCACTGGTTTTGGAGTAAAATGCTTGATTGTTACCCATGAGAATTTGAGAAATATCATTTAGACATGGCAAACACTCTTGTTTTGATCTCTGATTTCAGGCAAAGAGATGAACAGCAAGAAATGCCTGCATCAAAATCAGCAAAAACAGAAGAACTGACTTCCTCTCTTTTGGCACAAACTCAGCCCACTCCTGCTTCACCCTGCAGCAGCAGGGAAAGCCAACTGTTTCAAAAGGGGCCCTTGACTTCGGAGCCCAAGTCACGTGATTCACTTTCTAGATTGAGCGTAGAGCATGATATAGAAAAGCCTACTGCTGCTGGATCTTTACCTGAGGCAGAGTCTGCACTGAAGAAGAGAAAAAAACCTGATGATTTGGCACTGGAGGCTGATATCTTACAAGCAGTTGAGAGCTTTGAGCATGATTGGGAAGGTGAAATGGAGAAGCAGGAGAGTGGGGCCAATATAAAGAAAAAGCGAAGGTTGGATGTGAAAGAGAATAACATTCCAGAAGATAAAGAAATAATTCAGAAAAATGATGGAGTGTCAGTAAGTGATGTTCTCATTATCAATGCTAATGATTGCAGATTCACAAGAAATCTGAAAAGAGTGCATTATTGAAATGATCATGGTGATTGTGGTATTTAAGTTCATACTCTGTGCCAAATACTGTACTAAGCGCTGGGGTAGATACAGAGTAATCAGGTTGGACACGGTCCTTTACCAACATCAGGCTCACAGTTTAAGTAGGGAGGAGAACATGGGGCTAGAAGGTGGGGTAGGAGTGCTTAAATATCGAGTTTGCAGCCCGACTAGCTTTACTAAGAAAGTGAACCTATGTTTATTTAGTCAAAAGGGGTTCTGCTCCAGGGCCCTCCTGACTTAAAAAAAAAAAAATGAAACAAAAGCCTCCCTTCCTTTTGCCCAGGAAGCAGCCACATGTATGTAGTCACACATACAGCAACAGCTGCCTCATTGGGGCCAAGCATGACTTTTCCTATCTGTTCCTTTGTGCTGGCTCAGGACTCTTGTCAAGAAAAGCAGCTTGGCGTAGTGGAAAGAACACAACTTTTCTTTGCCACAATTCTCTCATCTACAAAATGGGGTTTCAATACGTGCTGTCCCTCCCATTTAGCCTGTGAGCCCCTTGTGGCACTTAGTTATTTAGTATCTACCTCAGCGCTTAGTGTTTGACACATAGTAAGTGCTTAACAGATACCACTGTTATTGTTGTTATTATCATCATTATTATTATTATCCTCAACAAGACCAGCTCAAGGACCTTAATTAGCAGCAACTACCAATCATAGTTGGTAAGGACATTTTGAAGACGATATAGAATGGTCCTGCTTCTTTATGTAATAAGGAGAAACTGAAATTTCATCCTTAAAGCGAGGGATGTGTTTTTTTTTTTATTTATTATTATTGTTAAACAGGAAGAAAATGAACTTGAGAAGACAGATGAAATCAAGAAAGAATCACCTGAGCGTGTGACCGAACAGCAAAATGTGAGGGATTGCCTGTTCATTTTCTAGAATTCAGTGATTTCCCAGGAGCCTTACACATTTTTTGACTTAGTTTTACACATAGTCTTACACATAGTTTTACACGGGTGTTTTCCACCAAACTAAGTCAAACATCCTTCCAATTTAATAGTATGTTTCTTGTAGACGGCCAAGTCTATAAGTTCTTACCTAGTTTGTCTCTTTGTTGTCCGATATCTACTGCTGCGTATGGCAGGGGATAGCAGAGCCTTATTTTTCTTTCTAAATTTTTCTTTTGACAGTTTAGAATGACTGAAATGAGCTCATTGTGTGAGCCAACTAAATCAATGGGAAGTTTGGGGGGCCAGACAGAGGTAAAAATGCCCAGTTGGGCTTGGGCTGGCCCAGAGCCACTCTTCAGGGATGTTGTCACACCAGTGGGGTTAGCAGCAGTTAGGGAACCACACTTCTTAAACACTGAGCATTTGCAGTAGCATTCTACAGGCCTCTTCCCGCTACGCAATGGATGGGCGGCCCGGGCCAGAGTCGGAGCCTGGGGGTTGAGCTCAGAACAGGAGTCAAACACGTTCCACGGGTACACAGGGATTTCATTCACCTTTGATGAATCAGGATCCGATTTGTGGATCAATAATAATAATAATTGTGGTATTTGTTAAGCGCTTATTCCGTGCCAGGCACTATACTAGGCGCTTGGGTGGATACAAGCAAATCGGGTTCGGACTCAGTCCCTGTCCCATGTGGGGCTCACAGTGTCAATCCCTGTTTTACTGATGAGGTAACTGAGGCACGGAGAAATGAAGCGACTTGCCCAAGGCCACACAGAGACAAGTGGCGGAGCCGTGATCAGTACCTATGGCCTTCTGATTCCCAGGCCCATGCTCTATCCACTAGGCTGTGCCCCTTCATTCATTCATTCATTCATTCAATCGTGTTTATTGAGCGCTTACTGTGTGCAGAGCACTGTACTAAGCACTTGGGAAGTACAAGTTGGCAACATACTTGGCAACATACAACATACATCCCGGCTCCGCCACTTGTCAGCTGTGTGACTTTGGGCAAGTCACTTAACTTCTCTGGGCCTCAGTTACCTCATCTGTAAAATGGGGATGAAGACTGTGAGCCCCCCATGGGACAACCTGATCACCTTGTAACCTCCCCAGCGCTTAGAACAGTGCTTTGCACATAGTAAGCACTTAATAAATGCCATTATTATTATTATACATTCCCGGGACCTTCCATGCTTCTCATGCTACCTCTCACTCTCCTCTTTCTCCAGTCCCTTATGGGCAACCTACTTGAAACCTGGCTTAATTCTTGTGTAGTTCATTACAGAAGCATTTTTTTAAACATTTTCTTTCTCCCTACTCCCTCCCCTCCGTAACCCTTTTTTCCTTAGAATAATGAAAAACTTCAAGATGACAGTGAGACGCTTCCCAAAAAGCTTTTGCTGACTGAATTTCGATCCCTGGTGGTTAGCCACACTAGGGCCAGAAATTCATCCGCTGTGAAAAGTGATTATGGACATCTGAATAACTTCAAAAAATTCAAAAAGGTTAGTACAGAATTTCCTGTAATTGGTCACAAGGGCACCGTTTAAATGATGATGATGATGATGATGGCGTTTGTTAAGCGCTTACTATGTGCAAAGCACTGTTCTTTAAAGTTTTTTGAGTGCTGCTGAACCCCGTTTTCACTACCGGAATGATTGCAGATGGAGTTGGGGCATTCCGGGAGAGACGTGTCCATGGAGTCGCAATGGATCGGAAACGACTCGACAGCATAAGATGAGACACCAGTGCTCTGTAGATGTCACAGAGTGTCTCATGTAGTTGAATAAAAATTACAAATATGACAACAGACAAATGAGAAATGAAGCCACACATGTTTAGAGCTTAAATTTTTAGGTTTATTTACATTTAAAGTTTTGAATTGTGGCATTGGATTTAAGGACTGTACATAAAAGTAAATGTAACCCCCACCCCACCCCCAGTTACACTAGCCTCTGATATTTTTTGAACACAAGTATGCGTTTTTACATTGTTTACTTTTGCAAATTGGATCCTGCTGGTATAAAGGGAGATATCTTTGGGGTGAACTAGTTTGAATCTGTCTCCTTTGCAGCTTCATTATTTAGGCAACAGAGTCAGAAATTAGCCTATGTCCTGCCTGTCATTTGGGGCTGCAGTGGAGATGAGGCTGGGCAGAGTTATCCCGTTAAATTTTAGCCTTGACTGTCACACTGCCTTTCTGGGGGGAAAAAAATCCAATTTTCTTTCTTTTTTTACACTTGAAAATTATAAAACAGGGTGCATGTGTCATTTGGAAGCATCTGGTATTTAAATGACTGTACTACAATTGTAAAATATTTAAGGCCAGTAAAAAGCAGTGAAGGCTGAAAGCAGCAAACATTTCCCTTTAAGCTGTAATATTTTGAACCTTAATTTCTGTAGACTTTATAGCAAGTTGTTTGTATTAGAATTCACTTGGTAGAGTAGGAACTTGATTATGACTTCAAACTACCATACTTCAGATGACAGGAAGTCTGAGTTAGAAGAATAAAGAAAAAAACTGGATTCCAATCGAAACATATCGCCTAGTAATTTTTTTGACTAGTAATTTTTTGGAGCCTAATTATTTTCTAGTGTATAAATTATGCTTTCACTTTGTCCTTGGATCTGTGACCTTTGGGCATTTGATGTTCACCCCAACCCCACAGCATTTATGTACATATCTTTAAATTGTATATTATAAACTACTTATGGATTTAAACTCATGCCTGTGTCCCCCTGTAGACTGTTAGCTTGTTATGGGCAGGGAACGTGACTGCTAATTCTGTTGTACTCTCCCAAGTGCTTAGTACAGTGCTCTGCACATAGCAATAAATACAATAGATTGAATTTATTTGGCAAACAGAAATCGTGTTTCAGAACTATTCCGTTTACTGACTGAGGAGTGAAATATGCAGATTTTGCTTCATGGCACGTTTTCAGAATCACTGAAATCATTTAATTTGCATAGCCACTCTTCTGATCGATGAGAGCTAAATGTCTCTTTTCTTAAATTTCTTGAAAAATGTAGTTATTCCCTTGCTAAGGTCTTTAACCTGCATTATGATTTGGGGTGTTTTTGGTATCCAACAGGTAGCGTATCCTGGGGTGGGCAAGCTTCCCCACATTATTGGGGGATCAGATCTCATCGCTCATCATGCTCGGAAGAATGCAGAATTAGAAGAGTGGTTAAGGCAAGAAATGGAGGTAAGTAGGGAATGGTACCGATAAATTTGCTTTTATCTACATTTTGCTCCCCGGTATATTATTATATGACAAGTTATGTTCATAACTGAATTTAAAGTTAATATCCTGCAGTCATTCCATTCAACCAAAGCACCAGCAGTTATAAAGCAGTAAGATTAATGTGTCAAGAAAGCAGGAAATCCAGAGCTACGCTTTCCTGTCTGCTTAAATTAAGGTTAATCTCTGATATGTTTACAACTATTTTAATAATATGAAAATCACAGTGTTACAGAAAAAAAATATTAAAGCATTTTAGGAGGCATACATACCATCAACCTTTTCCCTTACCTACTTAGCGTAAAGCAATGCTTAACTGACCACTTTTTTTGGTTTTTGTTTCATGGTGTATGTTAAGCGCTTCCCATGTGCCAGGCACTGTAGTAAGTGCTGGAGTAGATATGAAATAATCAGGTTGGACAAACTCCATGTCCCAAATAGAGCTCATGGTCTTAATCCCCATTTTACAGATGGGGTTACTGAGGCTCAGAGAAGGTAAATGACTTGCCCAAGGGCACACAGCAGACAGGTGCCAGAGCCACTTACTAATTGAGCTTTTCATAAACAAGTTTAGTAGCATGAGCATCCTCTTCAGCTACTCTGACAGTGTTTAATGAGGTAGCTCATAGTAGCACCGATATGTCCGTGTGTTCTAAGGACAGGTGAAAACATTCATTTTTGTAAATTGGTAGACAAGAAATGGTGAGAGACACACTCAGGGGCCTGAAGAAAGTCATCATCATCATCATCAACCGTGTTTATTGAGCGCTTACTATGTGCAGAGCACTGTACTAAGCGCTTGGGAAGTACAAATTGGCAACATATAGAGACAGTCCCTACCCAACAGTGGGCTTACAGTCTAAAAGGGGAAGACAGAGAACAAAACCAAAAATACTAACAAAATAAAATAAATAGAATAGATATGTACAAGTTAAATAAATAAATAGAGTAGTAAATACGTACAAACATATATACATATATACAGGTGCTGTGGGGAAGGGAAGGAGGTAAGAAGGGGGGGATGGAGGGGGGACGAGGGGGAGTCACCAGTGGCTGAGTGTTTTACAGACAGAAACAAAGCTTTGGAGAGGGAACCTCCATTCATTCATTCAGTTGTGTTTATTAAGTGCTTACTGTGTGCGGAGCACTGTACTAAGCACTTGGGAGAGTAAACTGCAACAATAAACAGACACATTCCTTGCCCACAACGAGCTTATAGTCTAAAACAGAGGCTCTGAGAAGATCCGGACTCCAAAAGGAAAAACCAAAACGTGAGCAAGCGCTGTGAGTTCCAGTTGCAGTGGTGCAGCATGGGACAGTCTTCAAGTGTCTTATGAGATGGGATTTCCAGTCACATATTGGTCTTGTCAGACTTGGATGTGCATATATTGATAAAAATCTCACCCTCAGCACACCACAACTGCAGAGTTGCCGTGCATTAAGGAAGAGAAGGAAAGATAATACTCTGTGAGGGGGCACATAGAAGAGAGGGTATTTGAAGACAGTCTCAAAAATAGAAATTCCTCCTTGGCAATATTTTGAAAGCATATTTTGTTTTGTCAGATTCAGAGTCAGCATGCAAAAGAAGAGTCTCTTGCCGACGACCTCTTCAGGTAAAAATTTTCCTCACTTTACAGGGCCTCAGGCAGGTGCAGGGCTTTGGAGATGTACACAGTTGTGGAAGTCTAATTCCCTGTATGCAGATGAAGTGTGTGTGGATCACCCAGCTTGCTCCTCTAGTGAGTAAATAACTTCTGGTGGTCACAGGTAGTAATTGTGAACTAAGCTCAGGATTTCCATGGTGATATAATCATTCCTCGTCTTCTTCCCAACACATTGTAGGCCAGTCTTCCTTGCGGCTCTGCCAATTCCCAGTCCGGCTGAGCCCCTTTCATAGCTCTGGTCTCCTCCCAGGCTTTTTACTCCTGCCCTTGAATGCAATTGTTCTGCTCCCAGGGCTTTGGCATTCCAGGCCACTCACTCCAGTCAAATAGTGATATTCATTTGAGTTCTTACTGGGTGCAGAATTAAGTGCTTAGTCTTTCCTTCTGACCCACAGGCAGCCCATTCGCTGCTCTCCTTGGTCTCCTTTTCCCCAGGAGCGCCTTTCCCAGGCTCCATCATCTGCAAGTTTCTTTCCCGAATCTGTTTGTCAGATCTCCCTTTCTCACTCCATCTCTCCACCTCCCAGCCACCTTTGACCTTCAGACATTCCTTTCCTAGCACCCTGAAATTCCTTGCCTTCTGCCTTCTCTTGGGGGTGTGCACCTGGGAGTGAACCTGTAGGTGAACACACACGTGTGTGTACGCACACATGTGCTTTCATACACAAACCTCCCACGGCAAATGCCTCCCCTCCTCCCCTCCACCGCCCCTCCCACGTCCCCAACCTCAACCCCAGGGAGAACCAGTCAGTCGATCGTATTTATTGAGCACTTACTGTGTGCAGAGCACTGAATTATGCGCTTGGGAGAATACAGAATGACAATATAACCGGCACATTCCCTGCCCACAATAAGCTTACAGTCAGGGGCCAGAAAAACAGCAACAGTATCCTTTTCTGCCACCACTGAGTTCGTATCCCCAGTTTGGGGGCTTCTGTGCAGCTGGCCGCAGTCTTGCAGTGAGGAGGCAGGTGGACAGAAAGCAGCTCACTTCCCAGGAATGGCAAAGGAAATGCTTCATGCTCACAGGTCCGCAGGCTGGGAGCTGGGCCCCGCTAGTAGAGGGCAAGGAGTGAAGCCACCGTGATGGCTCGGGCTGAATCAATCAATCGATAATGGTTATTGAGCCCTTAACTAGGTGCAGAACACTGTATTGAGTGCTCAGGAGTAAGTCGACACTCTCCCTGCCCCAGAGGAGCCGCCAATCTAGCGCACCTCTGGCCCTTTTCTAGCTCCAAGTGACAGGATGAGCTAGCCCAAAGATCTGGGGGAGCAGCGTGGCTCAGTGGAAAGAACCCGGGCTTGGGAGTCAGAGGTCATGGGTTCTAATTCCGTCTCCACCGCTTGTCAGCTGTGTGACTTTGGGCAAGTCACTTAACTTCTCTGTGCCTCAGTTACCTCATCTGTAAAATGGGGATTAAGACTGGGAGCCCCACGCAGGACAACCCAATCACCTTGTATCCCCCCCAGCACTTAGAACAGTGCTTTGCACAAAGTAAGTGCTTAATAAATGCCATCATTATTATTATTATTATTATTATTATTATTATTATTATTATCTGTGAGGGTAAAGCTAATGTATTGCTCCCTTGACCCCAAGTTCACCGGGCCTGTAATTTCTTCCTGTTAATGAGTACCCAGTGACTTTTTTGAGTTTTGTGGTGGCATCGTTATTTCATTCGTCAGTGGATTTTCTGCAATGGCCCACAGCATGGCTGATTGGAAAGAACACGGGCTTTGGAGTCAGAGGTCATGGGTTCGAATCCCGGCTCAGTCACATGTCTGCTGTGTGACCTTGGGCAAGTCACTGAACTTCTCTGAGCCTCAGTTCCCTCATCTGTAAAATGGGGATTAAGACTGTGAGCCCCACGTGGGACAACTTGCTCACCTTGTATCCCCCCCCCCAGCGCTTAGAACAGTGCTCTGCACATAGTAAGCGCTTAACAAATGCCATCATTATTATTATTATTATTACAGTATGCAAAATTCCAGGCATTTACAACATCAAGGTCTCACCAGAAGGTTCTCTTCTCTGTACTGAAACTAAAAGTTCTCCATTATTGCCTCCTCCCAAATGTTCCAAATGCTTGTTGGGTTGGTAACTTGTACTTCCCAAGCGCTTAGTACAGTGCTGTGCACACAGTAAGTGCTCAATAAATACAAATGATTGATTGATTGATTGGTATCAAGCTCCTGTTTGGGGATTGGAACTTCCATGGTCCTCAAGATCATTATAGCCCAGAAGACTGAGGACTACCCAGCTAATATTGCCAGGCAAGTGGTGATGTGATTAGGCTTCCAGGTTGGGGTGTTTGCTACCTAAGCAAAAACTGATTGTCAAATGGGATCTGATGGAAGGGAGGTCAAAATGCTTGAGTCATTTGATTTGTTTGATTTTGAAGTTCATGCATGAAACAGTGTATTAAAAAAAATAAATACGATTGGATGAATTAATGAATGAATGAAACAAAAGGTTCAGTTAGAATTTTAAAGCAAGGGTTTTTTGCAGTGGGGGAAACAGAGGGCTGGTGATGACCAAGTTCCTGTCCCAAGTAGTCTAAGGGGCCACACAGTAGTCTTTCCTTTGCATCAGAACTAGCACTAGTCAATCAGTGATATTTACTGAGCACTTACTGTGTGAAGAGCGCTGTAATAAGCACTTGGCAGAGTACAGTATAACAGACACATTCTCTGTCTCTGCCCACATCAGGTCTACAGTGTAGAGGGAAAAGGAAAGCGAGGGTAATGACATCAACCAGGGTTTAGGGGGGTACATTATTTTCCCAGATATAAAATACATATATATTAATAGAATTCAGTTTTTTGATTATCTTAATGATCCCTAACTGATATATCCTTCAAATTAGCTGATCCTACAGGCTGTTTGTAAAAGTTCAAGTTAACAAAACAACACTGTTCTTTGAGCTTTGCCAGTGGGTTTAGATGAGGTAGTCCATTTTCCCAGTGTTTGGGGATTTTTTAATGGTATTTAAGTGCTTTTGCATAGCAAGCACTTACACAGCACTTAGATATAGGGAGAGAGAGATAGATATATCTGTAACATATTAATGTCTGTCTCCCCCTCCAGACTGTAAGCTCGTTGTGGACAGGGAACATGCCTACCATCTCTGTTATATTGTATTTTCCCAAGCCCTTAGTACAGTGCTCTGCACACTGTAAGCACTTAAGATTGACTGATTATGTGTTAAGCTCTAAGTGCTGCATTAGATGCAAGTTTATCAGGTTGGACACAGTCCTTGTCCCTTATGAAGCTCACAGTCGAAGGAGGGAGTTTGAGATATTGAATCCCCATTTTGCAGTTGAGGAAACTGAGGCACAGAAAAATTATGAGTTGCCCATGGTCACGCAGCAGGCACGTAGCAGAGCTGGCCAAGCCGAACATTCTTAGAACAGTGCTTGGCACATAGTAAGCGCTTAACAAATACCATTGTTATTATTATTATTATTACTGTTATTCCAAACCATAAAAGAAAGGGAAGCAAATATGCCTTTATAGGAAAAGGGGCTCATTTGAATGTGTTTTCATTATTTAAATTGTATAATTTGAAAACTCTTTACTATCATATTGACTGGATCCCTCAGAAACACCCTATAGTGGACTCAGTAGCAGACATTTTACAGACTAAAACTCAAAGGACAAAGTTGGGCCCAGATGGACATTGACATGACCAAAAATAAAATTCCCAACCTGAATCTCCAGTTTGAGGGGCAAGGCTGTAGGCTCAAATCATTTCACCTGGGAATTCCAGAAACTTCAAGAAAATTCCACAACCCATTTGGAACCATTTTAACCACATTTTCTTTTCCTCCAGATACAATCCTAATGGGAAAAAAAGAAGATAGCTGTCAAGGAGGACAATTGAATGAAGCCAAGAAGCTATCGCAGAAACCAGATTATCTCTGGTTCCATATATTGTAGAGAATTAGGTGGCATGTTTTTTTATAACTAAAGCATTCTATTAAACTATGCAAGAATCTATTTCCTAGTTGTGATAGTATTTATCAAAGTTTCTAAACTTTTTAATATTTTGGTTTCCCATTTTTCTTAGAGTAGCAGAAAATTGTCTTAGAAGCTCTTGATTTTTAAAATGTCATCACCATATGGCTCAGATCAGGTTCTGAACCATTGCTAAACCCTATAATTTTTTTACTATATTGTTTCAAATCCAAGCTAAAATATGATGTATCAGAATAGAAAAATAGCTCCTTTCTCAATTCTTCCCCATATCTTGGTGATTGTCGCTTCTTTCGTGTCTTTAAGTTTTCAGTATGTGGCCCTCATTATTTTTTTCTCCAGAGACCTGAGCACAAGGAAAGGAAAAAAGACAACTCAGGTTTTATTTTAGCATTTTCTGCAACACTTCCTGTTTATGGCTTCCCTAATTCTTTCAGAGCGCAGAAGTAAATGAGAGGGAAGGAGAAAGTGAAATATTTGAGGGCTTTAAGTGCAGTTGTTTGGATCTGTTTCGGATAAACCTCCTGAGGGTTTGGAAGTGTTTTTGCTAAAATATCCCAAACCCCCTTTGTGTTCTAGAGTGATTTATTTTGAATTATAATTTACCTTTCAACATTGGATTCATGAGTTTTTGACCTTATTTTCAAAGCGCTTTTAAATACAAAGCTTAACCTATTTCCCTGATTGCTATTAATGAATCATTTATGCCTAAAAGGGCTACCCAGTGGTGGTGATTCTAAGAAAATTGAGAAAGATTTAAGGTTAAATTTGTTTTTGCACAATATAAATAAAAACATACTACTCTAAGGGATTTTTTTATAGGCCTTCTTTGTGTGAAACTAAATACTATATTTGGGAAGTCCCATATCATCATGTACACATAGAATAGCTTTCCTTTGAGATTCAAGGGTGAGTTACAGAAAAGGTGCGGCAAATCTCCAGAACCCTAACCGGCTGGCACAAGACGAAGTTACTAACTTTAGTTTCCTTTTCTTTCCATTCTCTCCCACCACCTTCTATCCCTTCTATCCCGATGTAGAAAAAAAAATCACAAGAAATGACTAAACTGTTTTGTAATGAATGTAGGGCTAGAAAAAAAAGCAGCACGGTCTAGTGGAAGTCAGAAGGACCTGGGTTCTAGATCCTCAGAAATGGCAACATTAGGTGCTTACTAGGTACAGAGCGCTGTACTGAGCACTAGGGTAGGTACAAGATGATTAGAGAAGACACAGTCCCTGTCCTACGTGGGGCTCACAATCTATGGAAGGGGACGTAGAACGGGATCTTTTGCCAGTTTACAGATAAATGTACTGAAGCATGGCACAATTGAAAGCACAACCCTGAGAGTCAGAGGACCTGGCTTCTAACCCCAGCTCTGCCACTTGCCTGCTGTATGACTTTGGGCAATTCACTTAAGTCCTCTGTGCCTCAGTTTCCTCATCTGTTCTCCCTCCTAGACTGGGAACCCCAAGCTGGGCAGGGACTGTGTCCAATCTGCATACGTTGTGTCTACCCCAGCATTTCCTACAATAAGCACTTAATAAATCAATCATGTTTGCTTACCATCCCAAGCGCTTAGTACAGTGCCCTGCACACAGTAAGTGCTCAATAAATACGATTGAATGAATGAATGTGCAGAGCACTGTATTAAGCATTTGGGAGAGTACAATCCAACAGTGTTGGTAGACATGATCCCTGCCCTCAAGGAGCTTACAGTCTAGAGAAATGCCCACTACAATTCTTATTTTTGAAGGCCAGAGAGTTTAACTGACTTGCCCAATGCAATACAGCAGGCCAGTGGCAGAGCTGGAATTAGAACTCAGGTTTCCTCTCACTTTCACGTTCCTCCTGGTAGGCTTCACATTCATTTTGTTAAACAAAATTTCCCTATTTAGATTAGGTATTTTACCCTATTGCCTGTTTAGGTCTTCAGTTTAAAAAACATGGACCATCAACGCTGACCAAACAAAATTTCCATGAGGTCTAAAGCTTTCTTGAGTTTCCTCCAGTGATTAGTCTGTAATTATTTTTTTAAGGAATAATTTGGTAAATTAAAGAGTCTCCTGATATCCAACTCTATATTGTGTGGAGAAAAATTTCCAGTGCTTCCAAAATAAAATGAGTTGAGTCTGAGACTACATGCTCTACTTATAATTTGATTCAAGCGCTTAGTACAATGTTGTGCACACAGTAAGCACACAATAAATACAATTGAATGAATGATTTCTTTTTTGTATTTCTCAGCAATTACATTTATTCTCAAATCACACACTAATCAGGGAATACAATTCTGGACTGGATTGCAAGGTAATTTACTGATCTACACATATAAAACCCCCCTCTCAGAATAGCACATGGAGAGTTCCCAGGACTCTAGCAGTCTCGACTATGGGAAGGAGAGGCAAGCAGAGGCATATGCAAACTGCTAAAAGTCAAAACTCACCTGTGCAGGGCAGCAGTGACAGGAAAGAGTTGAGGACTTGAGTTTACTGCACAGAAAAAGGTGAAGGTAAACCCCTTCTGAATTTTTACCCTGAAAACTGGATATGCCTACCAGAATGATTGTAGATGGAGATGGGGCGTTCTAGGGAGAGATGTATCATGGAGTCGCTATGGGTCGGAGATGACTCGCCGACATTAAGATGCATATAAAAATAATTCCTCAAAAGAAATTGGTGAAATATATGGGCTCTTGGTTCCTGCCATGTAGAGTAATCCAATTCTCAAAAGTGCAAGTGACCAAATAAACCCGCTTTAGCTTCGTTGTCAGCCCAAGTACCTTTTAGGTGCAGAAAAATATGTTTTCCACATTAGATCTCTGGCTGAGTCGTAGGCATGGGACACACCTCACAACAACAGGAAGCCCTCAATTTAGAGGAGCACAGACCAGGGAGCTGGAGGACTTTTTTGTAATCTTATTATTTCTTAAGTGCTTTCTATGTGCTAGGCATTGTACCCAGTGCAGGGGAAGATACAAGCTAATCAAGTTAGACACAGTCCTGATCCTACAGTCAGTCTTAAGATGAGGGAACTGAGGCACAGAGAAGTTAAGTGACTTACTTGCCTAAGGTCATACATAGAGCAGACAAGTGGCAGAGCCAGAATTAGAACACAGGATCTTCAGTCAGTAAATTGTATTTACCAAGTGCCATGGCTTAGTGGATAGAGCACAGGCTTGGGAGTCAGAAGTCATGGATTCTAATCCCACCTCTGCCACTCGTCAGCTTTGTGACTTTGGGCAAGTCACTTCACTTCTCTGTGCCTCAGTTACCTCATCTGTAAAATGGGGATGAAGCCTGTGAGCCCCATGTGGGACAACCAGATTATCTTGTATCTATCCCAGCGCTTAGAACAATGCTTGGCACATAAAAAGCGCTTAACAAATACCATTATCATTATTACAGTGTGCAGAACACTGTACTATGCACTTGGGAGAGTACAATATAACGGACTCACGCCCTGCCCCCAATGAGCTTACCGGCTAGAAGGGGAGACAGACATGAATATAAATAAATAAAATTACAGATATGTAAATACAAGTCAAAACTCACCTGTCCTGGGCAGCAGCAGCAGGGGAGAGAGTCAAGGGCGTAGACTCGAGTTTACTGCACAGAAGGAGGCAATGGTAAACGGCTTCTGGATTTTTTTACCAAGAAAACTCTAAGGATACACTGCCAGACGATTGCGGATGGAGGTGGGGTGTTCTGGGAGAGATGTGTCTGTGGCAACGCTTTGGGTCAGACATGACTCAACAGCATAAGACAACAACAACATACCTTATGTGGGGATGGCAGGGTGGATAAACAAACAGAGCGAGTCAGGCCAATGCAAAGGGGAGTGGAAGAAAAGGAAATGAGCCTAGTCAAGGAAGATGTGCCTTCAATAAGGCTTTGTAGGAATGGAGAGTAACTGTCTGCCAGGATATGAAAAGGGACAGTGCTCCAGGCCAGAGACACGATGTGGGCGAAACATCGGCAGCGAGGTTGATGAAGTCGAGGTACGGTGAGAAAGTTGCCATTAGAGGACTGAAGTAGGTGGGCTGGGTTGTAAACAGGAGAGTAGCAAGGTCAGACAGGAGGGGGCAAGGTGATTGAGTGTTTTAAAGCTGATGGTAAGGAGTTTGACTGACTCCCACGCCCATTCTGGGTTCTAATTCCACACTTACCTGCTGGGTGACTTTGGGCAAATCACTTACCTTCTCTGTGCCTGTAAAATGGGGAATCAATACCTGTTCTCCCCTTCCTACTTTGACTGTGAGCCCCACGTAGTGGGGACTGTATTCCATCTAATAAAATTTGTATCTACCCTAGCGTTTAGAACAGCACTTGGCACATAGTAAGCTCTTTGTGGGCAGGGAATTTGCCTATTATATTGTACTCTCCCAAGCGCTTAGTACAGCAAGCAATAAACACAGCACACAGCAACCAATAAATGATTAACTGAACATGGCAAGTGCTTAACGAACACCATACTAAATATTATTTTTACTACATAAGCTCCCTATGGCTCTACGCTCCTGAGTGCATGGCTTTGCCCCCTGGGTGTGGGGCTTTCTCCCTGTTGCCAATGAGTCCAGCCTCCTCCCAGAATACTCCGAATAATTCCAGTAGGGATGTTTGTCTTTCTGCCAGGGCTGCGACTTTGCTGCTTAACCTGAAGAAAATGCGCAGAGGAAGAAAAACACTGTCTGGAAGGTTTGGATTTTTGCAGAGGAGAATGCAAGTCAAACTACGTGATAGACATAGCCAATCTTTTTGGCCCTGCAGCTTTGGTTTATAGAGGATTCCAAGTAAACTCATGTCAGCAATTACAATAAACAGTAAACAGCCACTAAGTCTTCAGGTGAAGACTTAGGTGATTCCAATCTTTAAAACATAGAACTTACTTGGCTATGCAGTGTTTGTACAGAAGGACCAATCCCATGAGATGAGGACAGAACATCAATTTAATGGGATGATGTCCATAATTCACATTCAGAGCACATTTTTTATTCAATTAATATTGAGTCCCAACAAGTATATTTGCATGGTACTGGACATTTTGGGATGAGGTATTGGAACAAATAAGCTTGTTTCAGTTTATAAACTGGAGATTGCTAATCAACTTTCTATATAAACCTTGCTCCTAAATGGCTGGGGAAACCGGGAGGTGAAGCATAGAGATTCATTTACTCAAGGTTTAATTGCTCCCGACTGAATTAGCAGGAACCAGAAAGCCTGAACTCCCAATTCCATACTCTAATTAGCCTTATAAAGTATAAGTACCAAAACTAGGCCAACCTAACCTCTCCCCTCTCTCCTATCCTGCGGTTGGTTTATGTGGGCAAAGACCACACATGCATTCAATCAGTGTTTTTTAATTAAGCGCTCACTGTGTGCAGAGCACTGTGTTGCATCCCATTTACCTACCTGCTTATTGCACTCCAAGCCCCAGTGGGAACATGCATAGCAGGGATGAGAATTGGTGTAGCAAACCAGAGTAAACTATTTCTCTCTGCATGTTCTTGATCCTGAAGTTTCAGGACCAAGGTTTATCCATTGTTCCTAATAACAAAACAGTGGCATTTTTTATGCATTTACTATGTGTCAAACACTATACTAAGTGCTAAAGTAGAATGGATTCTAATCCTGTTTCCACCACTTGTCTGCTGTGTGACCTTGGACAAGTCACTTCACTTTTCTGTGCCTCGATTATCTCATTTGTAAAATGGGGTTTAAGACTGTAGACCCTATGTGGGACAGGGACTGCATCCAGCCTGATTAATTTGTATCTACCCAGCACTTAGTACAGTGCCTAGCACATAGAAAGCACTTGAATAATATTTTTTTTAAAAGTCCTCTGACTCCCAAGCCCGTATTCCTCTAAATTCAGAGCTTCCTGTTCTACCCCTGGTGCCTAGAATATAGTAAGCAATTATCAAATACAATTATTATTATTTATAATAATCACAGTAATAATGATGATGATGATGATGATGATAAGAAGATAGGTTGGACACAATCCCTCTCCTTCATGGGGCTCTCAATTCCTGATGGGAGATTCCAATAATGTGGGATCAATCGAGCAATCATTTACTGAGTGCTTACTGTGTGCAGAGTAGTGTACTAAGTATTTGGAAGTGAGTTGGTAGACATGTTCCCTGCCCACAATACTCCCAGCACGTAATCATCATGAAGTACAGTATTATAACGTTGCACTGATGCTTGTAAGTAGATATATAGGACGTTTAGACTTGCAGTGAAGCAACAACTTGCCCTCAGTGTGCCCACGGCCCACTATTCCATTATTTATGGTCAATTGTCCATGACCATAAAGCCTCACTAAATCACCACTGGTGAATTTCCATCACAAAACTGTGTGTCCTGGCTTTGAAGGTTTCAGAACAAATAGCTCTGGTTCTTAGAAAGGAGCTTGGGCTGGGCCTAAACCAGCTGAACATATAGAGCTCTGCCCATCAGAAATCCTTTCCTTTCTGCTAAACTCAGGCCCAGTCGAGCTTGCTTCCTACTCTGCAATCAACCAAAATGACCTCACCTTCTATGTGCAGAGCACTGAACTAGGTGCTTGGTGCATAGTAGATAGTCAGTAAATATGGGCCCTTAATCCTTTTGGCTAGTCAAAAAGGGTAGCTAATTAATTTTCAGGTCTGGGAGCAACGTGGCTGAATGTTGCATTTCCAGTAAAATCTTCAGTCACCAAACAGGCTCAGCACTCTGCAATCGTAGGGTTTCAGAAGTACATCCAGTTCATGTCTCTCCACTGAAGCACTTCCAGCATTGGGCCTCCACAAACAGAAACTACTAACCATCGGCTTTAAAGAACTCAATGAGCTCTTCCTGTTACACCTTACCCGGTTGACTTCCTACTGTGAGAAGCAGTGTGGCTCAATGGAAAGAGTACGGACTTTGGAGTCAGAGGTCATGGGTTCAAATCCCAGCTCCGCCAACTGTTGGCTGTGTGACTTTGGGCAAGTCACTTCACTTCTCTGTGCCTCAGTTACCTCATCTGTAAAATGGGGATTAAGACTGTGAGCCCCCCGTGAGACAACTATGTGCTTTGCACATAATAAGCGCTTAATAAATGCTATCAGTATTATTACTACAACCCAACCCGCACACTTCACTTCCTTGCACGCCAACCTACACACGGTGCCTCAATCTTTTCTATCTCACTGCCTGACCCTTTGCCCACAACCTCCCTCTGGCCTAGAAGTTCCTCTCCCCCACATATGTGAGAGCTCACCACTCTCCCCACCTTCAAAAGCTTCCTAAAAATCACATCTCCTCCAAGAGGCCTTCATTTTCCTACTCCATTTTCCCTTCTGTCACCTATGCACTCAGATCCGTACCCTTTAAACATTTGATATTCACCCCACCCTCATCCCCGCAAGCACTTTTGCATAAATCCATGATTTATTTTAACAGCTCTCTCCGGCTCCTGACCTTAAGCACCTTGTGGGCAGGGAATGCCTGCTAACTCTACCATATTCTCCCAAGTTCAATCCAGTGCTCTGCATCCAGTAAGCACTTAATACAGAGCATAGAGTAAGTGCTCAATAAATGCCACTAATAGAATGACTAAAATAGACAGGACCCAGAAATAGGTCCTGCGCTCTTGACGTCGCCCAGAATTCACAAGCCCAGCTGGTGTCACGGCCCAATGCTGAAGACTGTCCTCTCCTCACCCCTTCAATCAGTGGTATGTATGCTCCATTTACTTCAGGCAGAACACTGTACTAAGTGCCTGGGACTGTAAGCTCCTTTCGAGCAGGGAATGTGTTTCCTGTTGCATTCTTCTCTCCCAAGTGCTTAGTACAGTTCTCTGCACACAGTAAACCCTCAATAAATACCTTCAATTGACAAGACAAAAGTAGACACAATCCCTGTCCTAAGGAATTTACAATCTAGCGTGCCAGGGCCACACTGCTTGCCAATCAGTGACTTTTTTATTTTTTAAGTTTTTGTTAAGTGCTTCCTATGTGCCAGGCACTGTACTACGTGCTGGGGTAGATACAAGCTAATCACGTTGGACACAATCCCTGTCCCACAGTTTTAGGGAAGCAGCATGGCTCAGTGGAAAGAGCACAGGCTTTGGAGTCAGAGGTCATGGGTTCAAATCCTGGCTCCGCCACTTGTCAGCTGTGTGACTTTGGGCAAGTCACTTAACTTCTCTGGGCCTCAGTTACCTCATCTGTAAAATGGGGATTAAGACTGTGAGCCCCCCATGTCACAACCTGATCACCTTGTAAACTCCCCAGTGCTTAGAACACTGCTTTGCACATAGTAAGCGCTTAATAAATGCCATTATTATTATTATTATTAATCCCTGTTTTACAGATGAGGTAAAGGAGAGACAGAGAAGTGAAGTGATTTACCTAAGGTGCCACAGAAGAAAAATGACAGAGCTGGGATGAGGAAAAAAAAAAAAAAGAAGTCTTTGCTCAGTGCTTACTACATGCCAGGTACTTTTCTGAGTACTGGGGTAGATACAAGGTAAGCAGGTTGGACACAGCCCCTGTCCAACATGGGGCTCACAGCCTTAATCCCCATTTTACAAATGAGGTAACTGAGACCCAGAGAAGTGCAGTGACTTCCCCAAGGTCACACAGCAGTCAAGTTGCACAGCCTGGATTAGAACCTCCATCCTTCTGATTCCCAGACCCAGGCTCTGGGCAAGGATTGGGAGGGAGATAGCCCAGATGGATGGAGCGAGATCAGAAGGAACAGAGATCTCCTCTCCCATCTTGCATCTGGCTGAGGCAACAGAAACTTATTCAGCCTCTCTCCACCACCCCATTCATTAACTGCTTTCACTGGGCACCTGATATTAACCCAACTCTCAGTTCCCCATTTAAAGAAGCAGCGTGGCTTAATGGAAAGAGCACGGGCTTGGGAGTCACAAGTTGTGGGCTCTAATCCTGGCTCTACCACTTGTCAGCTGTGTGACTTTGGACAAGTCACTTCACTTCTCTGAGCTTCAGTTCCCTCATCTGTAAAATGGGGATTAAGACTGTTAGACCCACATGGGACAATCTAATTACCTTGTATCTACCCCAGTGCATAGAACAGTGCTTGGCATAAAGTAAGTACTTAATAACATCGTTATTATTATTAGTAGTAGTATTGACATGTGTATCATTACACTCAGCCATTTCTCCTATCTGTAATTTATTTTCATATCTGTCTCCATCTCTAGACTGCAAGCTCCCTGTGTGAAGAGATCGCATCTATCAACTCTATTGCATTGTACTCTCCCAAGTCCTTAGTACAGTGATCTGCACACAGAAAGCACCCAATAAATTGATTGGGCAAGAGTCTTTGTTGCCTGTTATTTCAGCTTTAAGTTCCAAAACAGCTGAAAATGCCCTTAGGCTACAGCAAGGCCTGATTACCTTGGCAATGAAAGTTGCAACTTCCTGGGTCCTCTGAGCTGACAGAGGATGGCAAGAAGGAGCATGTCCAGGTCAAACAGATCCCATTCAATGCTATTTGGCGCAAGAAGGAAGGTCTTTTTTTTGTTGGTGGTGGTAGTTGTTAAGCGCTTACTATGTGCCAGGCACTGTATTAAGCACCGGGGTAGACACAAGATAACCAGGTTGGACATGGTCCCTGTCCTATGTGGGGCTCAGTCTTAATCCCCTTTTTCATTCATTCATTCAATTGTATTTATTGAGCGTTTACTGTGTGCAGAGCACTGTACTAAGCACTTGGGAAGTACAAGTTGGCAACATAAAGAGACGGCCCCTACCCAACAATGGGCTCACAGTCTAGAAAAGGAAGACAGACAACAAAACATGTGGACAGGTGTCAAATCATCAGAACAAATAAAGCTAGATGTACATCATTAACAAAATAATTAGAATAGTAAATATGTACAAGTAAAATAAATAGAGTAATAAATCTGTACAAACATATATACAGGTGCCGTGGGGACCGGGGAGGGGAGGAGGAGAGGAGAAAGGGGGCTCAATCTGGGAAGGCCTCTTGGAGGAGGTGAGCTCTCAGTAAGGCTTTGAAGGGAGGAAGAGAGCTAGCTTGGCAGATGTGTGGAAGGAGGGCATTCCAGGTCAGGGGGGAGGACGTGGGCCGGGGGTCGACGGTGGGACAGGTGAGAACGAGATACAGTGAGGAGGTGAGCGGCAGAGGAGTGGAGGGTGCGGGCGGGACTGTAGAAGGAGAGAAGGGAGGTGAGGTAGGAGGGGGCGAGGTGATGGAGATCCTTGAAGCCGAGAGTGAGGAGTTTCTGCTTGATGCGTAGGTTGACTGGCAGCCACTAGAGATTTTTGAGGAGGGGAGCAACACGCCCCGATCGTTTCTGCACAGAGATGATCCAGGCAGCAACGTGAAGTTGCTTTTTACCTCCTTTTAGAGGAGGTAACTAAGGCACAGAGAAGTGAAGTGACTTGCCCAAACTCACACAACAGGAAAGTGGCAAAGCCAGGATTAGAATCCAGATCCTCTGATTCTCAGGCCCCTGCTTTTTCCGCTAGGCCATGCTGCTTCTCGTTTCTGGCCACCAGGGTCCCAATGGAATTTCCTAACATTTTCATGTCCTCTTCCTTCTGGAAGGGATGGGGGCGGCACACATCTTGGGTTGTAACTGCCAAGACCCTGGTACAAGAGGAGTAGCATGGTGTACTGGACAGAGCATGGGCCTGGGACTCGGAAGGTCATGGGTTTGAATCCTGGTTATGCCACTTCTCCGCTGTGCAGCCGTGGGCAAGCTAATTCACTTCTCTGTGCTTCAGTTAACTTATCTGTAAAACGAGGAGAAAGACTGTGAGCCTTATGTGAGACAGGGACTGTGTCCAACCCGATTTGTTTGTATCCACCCCGGCACTAAATATGGTGCCTGGCACATAGTGAGCACTTAATACCATAATTATTATAAGAGAAAATAAAACCAACTGTCTAGGTCGGCATGGTACACGGGCACCAAGGAGTCGCTAGGAACAGTGGAAGGGAAAGGACGGGAGAGGGGGAGAGGCAGGAATGAAATACAGGGTACCACTTAGATCGTAAGCCCTCTGAGGGATAGGGACCAGTGCTCTGCACACAGTAAGGACGTAATAAAGATTATTACTATTACTACTACTACTACTTTTTAATTACTTAGAAGGGCTAGGTTATCATGTTGAGGCTGGGTCCGCAACAGGAACCTAACAAATTACATTTAAGTCTTTGGGAAACTCCCTAAAAGCTCACTGTGGGCAGGGAATGTGTTATATTGTTATATTCCACTCTCCCAAGCACTTAGTACAGTGCTCTGCACACAATAAGCACTCAACAAATATAACTGATTGACTGGAACAGTGGATCGCTTAATGTGATGATTCATGATATGCCTACATTTTTGATAAACTTACTATATACGTATCCTGGGTTATAGCTGTATTGGGAAACCGAACTGATTCCAAATTTCCATCACCACTGACTTAAAGATACTGAGAATTATCAATGCAAACAACACACATTCTTCATTTTCAACCACAAAGATAATAATAGTTACAATTCTACTACCCCCACCCCCTCCACCGGTGCCCCCCTGGGCCCTCCACTGCAGGGAAAATGACTGGGAAGTCTTGGGGGCAAAAGTGATCTTGTTTTATTCTAAAAAAGAAATTTTAAGTTATTTTGGCATTTAAATTATTTTGGCTGTAGTTTTCTACTCATTTTGCAAGTTAGGGGTTGGAAATTGTTGCATAAATGCAATTAACTTGAGAATGAAAAAAACTCACTGAGCTTAGAAGCATCCATTTTGGGGGGCTCAAAACTTTGCGGAACTGCCCAAGATATAAAAAAAACAGCCCTGTGCCCTCAATTTGGGTGGCAAGCAGTCTTAAAGTACATATTAATTCTATTCACACACATAACTAGGATCCCTTGCATAAGCAATTTATTGTTTTCACGGCAACCAAAATATTACTGGAAGGTTACATAGCAATTTAGTCGAGAACAGATCTCTGGCTAAATGAGTTTGTTATTTCTTTCTACAAATCCAAATGTGCACATGTAAACATCGAGGCTCCTGGTGGAGTCTCTGGCTGATGGTGTGGATGAGCCTCAGCCCGGCCATCAAGACTTTAGGACAGCGCGTCTGCGCGAATATGGTGGTTTGAGTGACCAGAGGTTTGCTCAGGGCCACCTCCTCCCCTGCCAGCCATGCCCACAGAAATGGACCGACAACTAATTACTGGGTGGCTTTTCCTTTTTCTGCAGGGATGAGATCTTTCATTTTCACATATTTAAACCTGTGCTCAATGTGTACCATCAAGGAGGTTTTACTCAGTAGTAAACTGGGCTTGAACAACCAATACAGCAGCCAAACAAAAATTATTTCGGATCTTCATGTCACCCCATTTCACAGGTTTGAGGCATTACGAAGTGACGTTAGGAAGCTGAAACTATACAAAACAAAACTGATGGAAGAAAACATCTCGGGAGAAAACCAACACAATGTTTCACTTGCACTGGTAACTAAAGCAAACCCCTGAGCTTAAGCTAATTCCTGTCCACCTTAAAGTGATACTTAAGTACAATTTTAAAGCAGCAGACCAAGTTCTTAGGAAGTTTTCTAAAGCCTTCTAAAAATGACCAAATGCCAGTTTATGCATCTCCTACTAGGCACTCTAGATTTTGAAAGATAGGCCAATAGACTGCAGACCCGCAATTTGAACCATTTTAATGGAACCCATCCAGACAGTCATCTGAGTTTACGCCTCCAACAAAGCTCTTAAGCTACTCCATCATCTCCACCTCTTTCGACAATTAGCTGTTGTTTCTTTTGCCTCGTAACTAAGCAGCGTGCAATGGCCAGTGCTCCCCCCTTTACAAAACGTACAAAATTGTCTCCAACCAAAGGGCCCAGTGCAAAAAGGTTGCCTTCCTTCGTGCACTCGTACGTGTACGGATCAATTTCCACTGGATTGCTCTTACAGGTGATGGGTTGGTCTGAGTTGTGGCCCAGGTGGTACCCTTGCTCCTTCAGAAAGAAGAGACTTGGGTGCGAACCTATCATCACTGCTGCCGCCGAGAACTTGAAGCTTTTCTTCAATCCGGCAGCACTCTGGAGAACGCATCGCATGTCCGCCTTAAAAGAAAGCACCTGGTGCTCAGGGAAACTGATGTAAGCAGATGATAAGCTGGGTTCTACAGCATATGTCTGAGTGCACATCATATGATAGACTTTATGGTATTCGGGATAAAGCTTTTTGGGGAGCTGCTGGAAAATTAAGCCCGGATCGGTGACCTGTCTGCGGAACACGTGGATTACGGGGATGTTACTGTTATAGGCGCACAGCACTGCGTCTGCGGCGGAAAGTCCAGAGCCTACTATTACGACTGGGTCCACGCTGCCCTGAAATTTCCCTTTGCTAATGGCAGTCCCAAATTCTGCCACCGAGTGAAACACAAAAGGAGAATCTTCCCCTTCCACCTGCAGTTGGGTTGGAGAATCTAGCGTCCCGGTGGCTAGAGCGACGTTCTCAGCAAAGAGGCAGAAGGGAATGTGAGACCCATCAGCTCCTTTCTGATAGCCTCTAATTTCCCAGTTCCTCTTGATGAAGGTTGATTTCTCAATTGGTAGTTGCTGAGGTGAAAGGTCTTCATTTTCTTGATCTTCACTTTCACTATCCTCTTGGTTTCGGTAAAGTCTTGATATAGAGGTTACATAAGTGTTGTCTCGGAAGTTCTTCTGGAGACCCATGACTTTTACATAATGCTTGTAGTAACAAGCTATTTCCTCGGGCATAACTCTGTCACTCTTGAGATTTCTACTACAAGAAAAAAAGAAAAAAGGAGTACATTTCTTAGTAATAAAACATCTTTTTGTAACTATAAAACAGTGACTAAGGATGTATTTTTATGGGATCTCCTTGGGCTAAATTAGATTCCTATTTTACACTGGCATTTAGCCACATGTAGCGAAAGGTCTGCTAGCTCTCTCTCACAAAGCCCTTCAGACAGTAACTTTGGTCAATACATGAAAGAAGCTACGTGACATGAGCAAATAATATTTCTACTTTAATGAGGGTCTCTTCAGTCCACAAGGCAACACCATCAGCAGCTCTTTAAAAGGATATAAACTGAACTACCACTACTCGTTCTATTAGAAAAGAAGAAATGCCATTGAAAATGTCCACCTTTCATTCCATCCATCTGCCACAAAATATAAATTCTTTCAATTTCAGAGGCTGAATTGTGCAAATGACAGTTCAGTAACAGTGATGATAATCTACTGATCAGTGCTTGCAGAGACATTCTACAAAACTGTAAGCTTATTGTGATTTAAGAACACAGAATTTAAGAATTCACTTTCTGTGAATTAAAGGATTTAAACTTAAATTTCATCTGGTTTGGGCTAACCTAAGACATGGAATGATCACTGACAAGTTTGTTTGGTCAACATGGCCTAAAAAAGTAAGGCTTGTACCACCTTTCACTTATTTGAAACTTCTTGTTAAACTGCAAAAAAAAAAAAAAAAAAAAGGTGCAGCATTTTTTCCTATGATTTCACCCTCCAGACTGCCTGAAGGCAACTCAAGATGAAACTTGTACTTTATGGCAAAAACACCATCTACGTAGAGTGGAACAGAGAAGCAGCGTGGCTCAAAGGAAGGAGCACGGGCTTGGGAGTCAGAGGTCATGGGTTTAAATGCTGGCTCCGCCAACTGTCAGCTGTGTGACCTTGGGCAAGGCACTTAACTTCTCTGGGCCTCAGTTACCTCATCTGTAAAATGGGTATTAAGACTGTGAGCCCCGCATGGAACAACTTGATCACCTTGTATCTTCCCCGGAGCTTATGTGCTCTGCACATAGTAAGCGCTTAACAAATGCCATTATTATTATTATTATTATATGATCCTGCAATGACTTTTAAGTATTGTAGTGTATATTTTTAAGTATATAGTGTGATACCAAACAGGAAGTTAGGAATGCTAGATCATCAATAGCATTTTTTGACAGTATATCAATCAGTAGTATTTGCTGAGCGTTTACTATGGGCGAGAACAATACAACAGAATTGGCAGACATGTTCCCTGCCTATAATGAGCTTACAAAACAAATGAATGTCAAAGACAACAATCAGTCCACAGCTCCTCCAAGCATCCCATTGCTGCTGACAGATTAAATTCAGCCCAAAGGTCTACAAGAGGATGGCACTTCTTTTGTTTTCCCTTAGACACTGTGTTGTGCAACTGAAGAGCCATGACTTGGTACACCTAAATTCACTGTTATCAAGTTACAGCCTTAGGTCTCTTGTAATCATCCTTAAAAAGCCATTCATCCTGATTGATGATAGCTTTTTATATCCTGATTTGAATTAATTACTCTGGATCTGCTATGATCAACCAAAACCAGGCATGTTTGAAACTGCATAGCGTTATCGCTTATTTGTGAGGTGGTGTTTTGGGTGATAAAAGACTAACCATAGTGGTTTCTTTACTATTGGAAATTAATTAATTAATTAATGATGGCATTTATTAAGCGCTTACTATGTGCAAAGCACTGTTCCAAGTGCTGGATAGAATACCGAATTTAACACCATCCCCAAATCAAGCTGTTGTCTCTTTCCTCCTGCCTTTCAGGACTCTCTCACATATTTTTTACAAATTTTAAAATTACATATCATGAAATAAAATTCTCTCACTTCCTCCTTTAATACTCACAATCTACTGATAAACCTTTGATCCATTTCTGTCTGTCGCTTAATAACACAGAAAGTAGACGGGCTTGCTCTTTAACGAGACAACTTAAATCAAGTGGGGAAACAATACAGGGGAGATTCTTTTGAGGAGATTTCACTGGATATAAACCCATGGAAGTGCAGAACTTCACTTTCAATGATTTTTTTTATTAATAATACTTCTATAAAGATGAGTTTAAGGCCAGGTAATGAACACCAACTTTCCTTGAACTTGTCTAATATATTTGTCTTCCCAAATATAAAAGAATTGCCCATTACCTCTTACCTTCGTTTGTTAGCTGCCCATTCCTTAAATGAAAGCCCAGGTAACTCCATCCAGTCTCCAAAGCTGATGGTCAACATGGAACCTTCCATGGTCTGTAAAATGTTGATACAAAAGCATTATACAACTGAGAAGCAACCTAGATCCTTTTTGGTAAAGGAATCTCTCAAATATTCTTCAACTTGAGAGAAGGTGGACTATGTACAGCGAATAGGCGTGGCTGGAGTAGAGAGCATCCGCTTGGATTGGGGGAGGGGGTGCAAATGAAGTCGCTTAGGAAGTCATCCTCGTCTCATCCTCGACTTCGCTCTCTCGTTCACCCCTCACATCTAAGCCGTCACCAAAACCTGCCGGTCTCAGCTCCGCAACATTGCCAAGATCCGCCATTTCCTCTCCATCCAAACCGCTACCCTGCTCGTTCAAGCTCTCATCCTATCCCGTCTGGACTACTGTATCAGTCTCCTCTCCAATCTCCCATCCTCTTGTCTTTCCCCATTTCAATCCATACTTTACGCCGCTGCCCGGATTATCTTTGTCCAGAAACGCTCTGGGCATGTTACTCCCCTCCTCAAAAATATCCAGTGGTTATCAATCAATCTGCGCATCAGGCAGAAACTCCTCACCCTCGGCTTCAAGGCTCTCCATCACCTCACCCCCTCCTATCTCAACTCCCTTCTCTCCTTCTCCAGCTCAGCCCCCACCCTCCGCTCCTCTACCACTAATCTCCTCACCGTGCCTCGTTCTCACCTGTCCCGCTGTCGACCCCCGGCCCATGTCCTCCCCCTGGCCTGGAATGCCCTCCCTCCCCACATCCGCCAAGCTAGCTCTCTTCCTCCCTTCAAGGCCCTACTGAGAGCTCACCTCCTCCAGGAGGCCTTCCCAGACTGAGCCCCCTCCTTCCTCTCCCCCCTCGTCCCCCTCTCCATCCCCCTCACCTTACCTCCTTCCCTTCCCCACAGCACCTGTATATATGTTTGTACATATTTATTACTCTATTTATTCTACTTGTACATATCTATTCTATTTATTTTATGTTGTTAATATGTTATGTTTTGTTCTCTGTCTCCCCCTTCCAGCCTGTGAGCCCACTGTTGGGTAGGGACCGTCTCTATAAGTTGCCAACTTGTACTTCCGCGCTTAGTACAGTGCTCTGCACACAGTAAGCGCTCAATAAATACAATTGATTGATTGATTGATTGAAGTGGGGGTGGGCCAGTTGATGGAATTTCCCAAAACCCACCACCAGAAAGCCAGGAGGAACTGGAACTCACTGCAGAGATCTCGTGAGGAGAGAGATGTGGTTGAATCAATCAATAGATTGTATTTATTGAGCACTTACTGCGTGCAGAGTTCTGCATTAAGTGCTTAGGAGAGTATAATATAACGGATTTGGTAGGCATGTTCCCTGCTGAAGCAGCGCTTGAAGAGTATTACTTCTGCAGCTGCTGCTGCTAGATGTTGAGAAGGCTGGAGAGGGAGAGGCTAGAGACAGAAAGGATGGCAAGATGGCTGGTAGAGCAGTTCAGGCAATACATAACCTGAATTGTGGTTTTTGTTAAGAGCTTACTGTATGCCAAGCACCGTACTAAGCACAAGGATAGATACAAGATAATCAGGTTGAACACAGTCTCTGTTCCATATAGGACTTGCAGGCTAAGTAGGAGGGAGAACAGGTATTAATTGAATCCCAGTTTCACAGATGAGGAAACTGAGGCACTGAGAATTTAAGTGACTTGGCTATAGTCACCAGCACGCAAGTGGTGGAGCCGGGATTAGAACCCAGGTCCTCTGACTCCCAGGACCGAGCTCTTTCCACTAGGCCAGGATGCTTCTCATGTTACTGCTGTGATAACAGAGGAAGGGATGGATTTTACAGGTAATTCTCAAATTACAGAGCAAACTAAATTCTTCAGTCGCATTAGACAATATTTGCCAGTATCATTACAATTTATTAAGTCGCTATTCATTAGCAATTAAACAGTACCTATAAGGTGTATTGCCATTAAGATGCTCTACTCTTCTACAGAGTAGAATAGTCTGTATTGTCGTTGATCCTTAGGAATCATCTTCTTTCTCCTGACAAGCAGACACAGAAAAACTAAATACTAAAAGAGAAACTGAAGGAGAAAAATGACTTACATTCCAAGCCCCGCCAGGTGGTCCTTTACCAAGCACTAGGTGATGAATATAATGATGTTGTTCTAGTTTCCAGTGCAAAATGGATGGATACTCATAACCAAAGTCAGCATCCGGATGAAGTAGCGTGTCGAGAAGGATTGCAACTGGGTTGGATGATCGGCCCTCGAGACCCTCAGACAGGTACTCCAAATCCTCGGGAAATTGTCACAAGAGAACAACCAGGTGAAAACACTACCGAGTCATCTCATCACGGTTGGACTGAGGGGCAAATGATGACCTTTACCAACAGCATCATTCACTTCAACTCTGACCCTCCACCGATCAAAGACAGTGCACAACAAAGTTTGGAAAAATCGTAAGCCCCAACCAAGGATTTCTGCTTTCATTCTAGTCGCAAGATTTGGGTCTTAGGCCTACAGTTCTTGGTCTTCAGCCCACCCCCAGCCTCACAGCACTCAACTACATCTCCTTCTACTCTGACATTTTCCCCTATCTGTAATTTATTTTGTCTGCCCCCCTGTCTAGACTGTAAGCTACTTGAGGGCAAGGCGCATGTCTACCAACTCTATTGTAGGTTCTCTCCCAAGCCCTTAGTACAAAGCTCTGCACATAGTAAGTGCTCAATTAATACTATTGATTGATTGGAGGAACTAGCATTACTTCCTTGAGGTTACATACAGACTATTCATTCATTCATTCAATCCTATTTATTGAGCACTTACTGTGTGCAGAGCACTATATTAAGCACTTGGAAAGTACAATTCAGCAACAGGGACAATCCCTGCCCACAGCAGGCTCACAGTCTAGAAGGGGGGAGACAAGCATCAAAACAAGTAAACAGGCATCAATAGCATCAATATAAATAGAATTATAGATCTATACATATCATTAATATAAACAATTATAAATATGTACATATAATAATAATGATGACATTTATTCAGCGCTTACTATGTGCAAAGCGCTGGGGATGTTACAAGGTCATCAGGTTGTCCCACGAGGGGCTCACAGTCTTAATCCCCATTTTACAGATGAGGTAACTGAGGCACAGAGAAGCGAAGTGACTTGCCCAAAGTCACACAGCTGACAACTGGCAGAGCCGGGATTTGAACCCATGACCTCTGACTCCAAAGCCTGTGCTCTTTCCACTGAGCCATGCTGCTTCTCTACACGCTGCTTATATACACAAGTGCTGTGGATGGGGTAGGGGGGGAGAGCAAAGGGAGGGAGTTGGGGCGATGGGGATGGGAGGGGGAGCAGAGGAAAAGGGGGGCTTAGTCTGGGAAGGTCTCCTAGAAGTGAGTTACTTTTCTTTCTCTTGCTTTTTCTGTTTTCCCTGCCTCCCCATTTTTCTCATATCCTTATACTTGGTTGTTTCCCCAACCTGTCACTTACCTTAATGTCCTGTCTCCCTGCAATGGACTGTATGCTCCTTGAGAGAAAGGATCATATGTGCTCCCACTCCAGTACTCTCCCAAGTGCTTAGTTCAGTGCTCTGCACAGAGCAAGCACTCAATAAATATCATGGATTGACTGATTGATCCTAGCATGTCCCTCTGTCCCAGTTGTTTGCCTGTTTCCCATCCATCTGACAGTGCTTCTCCACGTTAGTTTATCTAGGTGTCTATTACCTATCAGTCGTGTGTTTCTCCAGGGGTGTGAACCCCTGAGTATGTATGTGCACTGACACACGGAATAAGCTGATCCCTTTAATGTTGCGTGGCTGAAGCGTTGGCAAGGCCAAAGGCACAAGATCCACCTTCTTCCCATTTCCTGCTCTACAGAGTTGAAGGTGTTTCTGAGCCATTGTGATTGTGGCTTGGGTCAGAGTGAAGGAACAAGGAGATGACAGAGGTAGTTTGTGTGGTCACACTGCACTGCCACGGTTTAGGCGAGCCCGGGCTGTGCCATGCCGTGCCTCTACCAGTTCACGGTTCTGATGGTAGGGGTGGGAGGAAGGGATTTCAACAGAACAATGCCAATTTGTATAGGTAGGGAGGAGGGGATGAAGACAGGGTGGCAGAAGACCTAAGGCTCAATCCAGTTTCTGTCCATCACTTGCTCCAGCAGGAAATGTGGCTTCCAAGCTGCAGTGGCAGCCAGATTTGAGAGGTGGTCAGAGGGAAGCAACCACTCCACAGCTCCTCCCTCCCAAACTCGTCTACGGCTCCAGTTCCTTTTCGACTCTTCCCATCTCAACTTCTCACTCGTGATATTCCCTCAGCCAGGAACTCCCTCCCCCCTGGAAAATCTGCTCTATCTTCAAAGACCCACTAAGGTCCCAATTTCCAGGAAGCCATCCCCTATTAATTCACAACATCCCAGACACATGCCAAGCCGACAACCCCCCAACCCCTTTAACAATTACGCAGTTATTCCTTTCCTCAGCAGGTAGGCTCACAGATGTATTTATAGAACCAGTAGGTGCTCGATACATACCATTACTTGGCTGATGTATTATTTGTATTTTCAATTATTTATTTGGCTGTTTCATCCTGATTTGTCTGTAACTACTTCTCGCTACCATAGCCTTGCTCTGCCTCCTGGTCATTGTAAATTATTAGACTGTAGGTTCCTTGAGAGTAAGGAAAGGGTGTCTTCTGTTGAACTTTCCCAAGTGCTTAACAGAGTGCTTTGAACTCAGCAGCACTTTGTTATGGCACTTAAATACCACAGATTGAGTTTCTCAGGCTAGTAGGCCCCTTGGAAGTCTCTCTACCCCTGGCATAGCACAATGCCAACCGAACGACTGATTGATACAGGTGAATTGAATACGAATGGCACAAAGAATGTTCCGGTCAAAGAAAGTAGTATTACTATTTATTGAGCACCAACTGAATGCCATGAGACTATGCATGAGGCAGTTCCCCTGGTCATTACTCCTTATGTAAGTAATTTAGAAACAGCAGTCCTAGAGGCAATCTATAAACAGGAATATAATAGTTTAAAGGGGGAAAATTTTTAATATTTCCGATAGATACCTGATCAACAATGGAAAGATGTCTTGCTTCTTCTAATTTACTCTGCAATACTGGATTTGGGTGTACGGCTTCTGGAGACAAGTACGGTCTGTATCCCGATAACATATACGAAAGGCAAATGCCTGAAGGCCCATTCCCTAGAAAAAGTTCACGTGTTATTATCCTGTGGGACAAAAGCAGGCAAAGGTGTATTTATTACAACTGCTAATATCTACAGCTCAGGCAGCAAAATAGCAGGAAAGACCAGCTGGACACATCAGCTAAAAGTTCAGCCCAGGCAGAAATTTTTAAACTTTTAGAAGTTGTTTTTGTACAGGTGAAAAAAGTTTCATTATAAAAAAAGTTTTCCACCGGCTTTTACTTTTAAACTTGAAGTCTGTATTTGCTTTTAGGCTTGCTTCAGGCTTTGGAGCAATTTAGCCAGAAGTGATATCTTGCTAGGGTAGTCAGTCAAACCTTTGACGCAGATCTGGGAGCACAAACACAGGTCACCAACATTCTGAAGGTGTCATTTGATAGAAAAACTCAAGATTGATTCATTTATCCTTCCCACTACCATTTAGGGAACACTTACTTTCACGTGGGCAGAGGACATAAAACAAGTAAAATATGACTGTCATTTAGGAAGCAGCAATGTTGCTTATGAACAAAGGGGGGAAACTACAAAAGTGAAACAGACAGCCTATGAACTTGGATATGTCCCACACTGCTTATCTTCAGATTTTCCTTGGAGAGAGGGAACTGCCAGAATGTCCCATGGAAGACTGCCTACCAAAAATTCAAGGAAGAGTAAACTTGCCTCCTGTTACCTCCTAAAATTAAAATGCCTATCGAGAGATATCTCACGTGAAACCAAGCCTACTGATCTCCATTCACATATTTAAACAGATCAGCCTCTTGTAATTACCTCAGTGCTCCACTGGGCTTGGCACGAAGCAAGCATGTAATAAATATCATTATCATGATGAGGAGGAGGATGATTATTGCACATTCAGCCTGGAATTTCCTGGACTAAGGAGGAGTAATTCCTCCCAGGGTCGCCCCTGGAGAGTTCCCAGTTCTCTACTAGTCTCAACTACGGGTGGGAGAGTCAAGCAGAGGCACATCCATTCCATTCCTAGCTTGGCCGGTGGCTACAGAGTGGAAGGCAATCTGCTACAAGTCAAAACTCACCCGTGCTGGGCAGCAGTGGCATGGGAGAGAGTACAGGGCGGAAACTCAAGTTTACTGCGCGGAAGCAGGCAATGGTCAACCGCTTCTGTATTTTGACCAGGAAAACTCTAGGGCTACACTACCAGAATGATTACAGATGGAGGTGGGGCGTTCTGGGAAAGATGTGTCCACGGCGTCGCTATGGGTCAGAAAGTCTACTCAACAGCATAAGACAAGATGGGGGAGTGAAGGGAGAAAAGCTTTCTCTGGGCACCAAGCAGGAAAGGAGATAGTAACCACTGCAGATCCAGGGACATATCTCCCAGTGGGTTTAGAACATCGGAGAGTGTGGGTACCTTTGAGGCTCCAGGCAAGCAGTTTCTGTTGTATTGTTGCATTGTACTCTCCCAAGTGCTTAGTACAGTGCTCTGCACATAATAAGTGGTCAATAAATACGATTGATATACAGACCCCCCTGGAGACCCTGTTTAGTGCTTGAATTGTTCTTCAGGAGCCTACTATTACTGGGTAATTACAAGCGTTTTCAAGGTTTTGAGAGTTGAAGTTTTTCCACGTGTGTGGGTCTTCCCTCCCCTGTTTTAGATGGATTGTAAGTGTCTCCTGTTTTCATTCTACACTCCCCAGCACCTCTTCTAGTGACTAGTCTGTATCACAGAACCTGGAATAAACCATTCTGATGGGGAAGAAGAGGAGGAGGATGGCGGCTGTTCCAGGAGCTTGGGAACATCCACTAGATAACTCACCAACTATTACCACTGGCAAAGTGAGTGACGATTCCTCAGGCAAAGTGATTCCTTCCACTAAGGGCATTGCTTGGACTTTTCCCACCCGGCTGTCACCAATATAGTGCGCTAAGGAATTCAAAATCTGCTCTTCGGCTTCCTGGGCACCGTATTTCCTTTAAGAAGAAAAGAATTGAGTAATGAATAAAGTTTACTGAACCTTTTTTTATATTCAGCTGCAATGAATGCTTCCGATCTGTAAAAACAGGAAAAAGAATCCCTATCATTTACTCTTGGGTGGTATCAATCAATGAACCTTTTTTTTTAGTGAGCGATTACAGTGGGAAAAGCACATGAGTTCTAATCCTGGCTCCACCACGTGTCTGCTGTGGGACCTTGAGCAAGTCACTTTACTTCTCTGGGCCTCAGTTACCTCATCTGTAAAATGGGATGAAGTCTGTGAGCCCCTTGTGGGACAGGGACTCTATCCAAGCCGATTTGCTTATTCACCCCAATGCTTAAGTACAGTGCTCTGCACACAGTAAGCACTCAGTAAATATGATTGAATGATTAAGTGCTTAAATACCACAATAATTACTAGTAGTAGTAGTACTATGTTTGGGATAGTACAATATAACAGAGTTGGTTCCCCACCCAAAATGAGCTTACAGTCTAAAGGAGGAGACAGACATTAATACAAATAAATGGGTTATAGGTATATACATAAGCACTGTGGGACTGAAGGAGGGGCGCATAAATAATGCAAGTGCAAGGGTGACAGCAGAAGGGAGTGGGAGAAGAGGAAATGAGGGCTTAGTCAGGGAAGGCCTTTTGGAGAGGATGTGCTAGCGTGGTGAGTGATCATTTGGCATGTATCGAGAGGGTGGGTGTTCCAGGCCAGAGGAAGGATGTGGGCCAGGGGTCATCAGCAAGATAGACCGGACTGAGGTACGGTGCGCAGACTGGCATCAGAGGAGTGAAGTGTGCGGGGCTGGGTTGTAGAAGGAAATCAGGGAGATGAGGTAGGAAGGGGCATGGTGATTGAGTGCTTTAAAGCCTATGGTGAAGGGTTTCTCTTTGCTGCAGAATAATACTAATAATAATGGCATTTGTTAAGCACTTACCATGCACCAAGCACTGTTCTAAGTGCTGGGGGGGATACAAGGTAATCAGGTTGTCTCACATGGGGCTCACAGTCTTAATCCCCATTTTACAGATGAGGGAACTGAGGCCCAGAGAAGTTAAGTGACTTGCCCAAAGTCACACAGCAGACATTTGGCAGAGACATAATTAGAACCCATAACCTCTGACTCCCAAGGCCGGGCTCTTTCCACTGAGCCACGCTGCTTCTCTCAGAAGTTAGCTACTGGAGGTTCTTGAGGAGTGGGGAAACACAGACTGAACAGTTTTGTAGAGAGATGATTTGGGCAGCAAAGTGAAGTATGGACGGAAGTGAGGAGAGAGAGGAGGCAGGATGATGCAGGAATCAAAGTGGGATGGGATAAGTGCTTAGATTATTATATTACAGTATTTGTTAAGTGCTTACTCTGTGCCACACACTGTTCTAAGCACTCGGGTAGATATAAGATCAACCAATTTTATATATTGAGTGATAACTGTGTGCAGAGCACTGTGCACTTGGGAGAATACAACAGAGTTGGTAGCCGCATTCCCCACCCATGAGATAATCAGGTCAGACACAGTCCCTGTCCCACATGGGGCTTACAGTCTAAGTAGGAGGGAGAAAAGGTATGTTATCTGAGATGAGGTAGCTGAGGCACAGAAAAGTTGAGTCATTTGCCTATGGTCGCACAGCAGGCAAGTGGCAGAAGTGGGACTAGAACCCAGGTCCTCTGACACCCAGATCCATGCACTTTCCCTATGGTCACGTAGCTTCTTTTTTTTCTTTTTTTGAAATTAACTGGAATTCTATAAATATTTCACTGCAGCTCATTAAAATCTGAATAATTAGTTATAAAGCTGGTGCCTTTCCTACGCTATTTGTACTTTTATTGTGCTTCTAGAATAAACTCCACCTCCTTTTAAAATAGACACTACAGGAGCACTAGGACAATTAAATGCCATTTAAATCAGCTAATAGGAAATACTTTCAGGATACGAGTCAAACCTTTAACATTCTGATTCTTACCAGGAATAATAATAATGATGATGGTATTTACTATTCCACCTGTAATGCCTCCTCATGGGGCAAAGACCACATATGCCCCTTGCTAGAAGCCACACCCTTGCCTGTTGGACTCTGTACCCCAGCAAGAGCGTGACTGACCAGGGACAACAGTGCGATTGGCTCTGGGCAGGCTACTACTACTACTAATAATAATAATATTGGTATTTGTTAAGTGCTTACTATGTGCCAAGCACTGTTCTAAGCACTGGCGGGGGACACAAGGTAATCAAGGTTGTACCACATGGGGCCCACAGTCTTCATCCCCATTTTACAGATGAGGGAACTGAGGCCCAGAGAAGCTAAGTGACTTGCCAAAGTCACATAGCTGACAAGTGGCGGACAAGTACTACCACCACTTGGGTCAATTCTTCCGTGCTGGATCTCTCTGTCCTGACACTTCATCATTACACACTGCCTTTACCTTGACTTGCTCCCAAGAATTGGCTGACATTTTTGACAAACACTCAAGATAACGAATATTTCAAAATAAGGAAAGCGACGTTAGTGTGGAATAGGTGCTCAGGGTCTAGATCTTCACTGAGGATGAAAGTTCTCTTCAAGGATTCTGAAATCCCGGTTCTGAATGTTGTCCGAGGATCAAAAGCACATCTCTACAAATCATTTGAGACTGAAAACCTATCTTCCGGCAGTTTTGACTGTTGACTAACACAAGATCAAAAATAGCCTAATTTCTTAAAATCTCCAATTTAACAAGCTACATAAATCAAACACAAATACTCTTCAATAGAAGAAGTAAGATTTAAGTAACATAAATCATGTTGGACAATTAAAACATTATATATATATATATATATATATATATATATATATATATATATATATATATATATATATATATATATATATATATATATATGCCCACACACACACGTATACACACACACACACACACACACACACATAAATATATATGCAAATACTACCTTTCTATATTTGCTTTTCCATAATCACACAATTATCCGGTTTGTACTAGCAGTCATTTTAAAAGCTCTTATAAAACACTGGGTTTTTAAAATTATGTGATCACTCCAGGGAACGTGTCTACCAACTCTGTTATACTGTCTCTCCCAAGTGCTTAGAACAGTCCTCTGCACATGGTAAACACTCAAATGTGATAAACTGATGGCAAAAGGAGAACAAAAACATCATGCTAAACTTTGCTAAAGCTACCAATTTGTTCAGGAACTCAGTCACCACCTCAAGAGATTAGTGGGCCACCCTTAGTTAACTGTTCATTCATTCAATTGTATTTATTCATTCATTCATATTTATTGAGCACTTACTGTGTGCACAGCACTGTACTAAGCGCTTGGGAATTATAAGTTGGCAACATATAGAGACGGTCCCTACCCAACAACCGGCTCACAGTCTAGAAGGGGGAGACAGACAACAAAACAAAACATGTGGACAGGTGTCAAGTCATCAGAATAAATAGAAGTAAAGCTAGATGCACATCTTTAAGAAAATAAATAAAATAGTAAATACGTACAAGTAAAATAAATAGAGTAATAAATCTGTACAAACATATATACAGGTGCTATGGGGAGGGGAAGGAGGTATGGTGGGGGGATGGAGAGGAGGAGAGGAAAAAGGGGGCTCAGTTTTGGAAGGCCTCCTGGATATTGAGCACTTACTATGTGTACAACACTTTACTAAGCACTTAGGAGAGTACAATATAACAATGAACAGACACATTCCCTGCCTACAACAAGCTTACACTATAGAGTGGGAGACAGACATTAATACAAATAAATTATGGACAGGTACATAAGTGCTGTGGGGCTGGGGGAGGGGTAGGGGTGAATTAAGGGAACAAGTCAGGGCAATGCAGAGGAAATGGGAGAATAGGAAAGGAAGGCTTAGTCAGGGAAGGCCTCTTGGAGGATTGGAGGAGATATGCCTTCAACAAGGCTTTTGGGGGGTGGATAGAGGGAGAATAATTGTCTGTCGGATTTCAAAGGGGGTGGGGGTGTTCCAGGCCAAAGGCAGGGCGTGGGCGAGGGGTTGGCAGCAAGAGACGAGATCTAAGTATCATGAGAAGGTTAGCATTAGAGGAGCCTAGTGTGTGGGCTGGGTTGTAACAGGAGAGTAGCGAGGTGAGGTAGGAGAGGGCAAAGTGAGGAGTTTTTGTTCAATGCAGAGGTGGATGGGCAACCACTGGAGGTTCTTGAGGAGCAGGGGAAACATGTCCTGAACATTTTTATAGAATTATCATCTGGGCAGCAGAGTGAAGTATGAAGTAAAGAAGCAGCACAGCCTAGCAGCAAGAGCACGGGCTTGGGAGTCAGAGGATGTGGGTTCTAATCCCGGCTCCGCCACTTGTCTGCTGTGTGACCTGGGGCAAATCGCTTCACTTCTCTGGGCCCTAGTTACCTCATCTATAAAATGGGGATTAAGACTGTGAGCCCCACATGGGACAACTTGATTACCTCGTATTTACCCTAGCGTTTAGAACAGTGCTTGGCACATAGTAAGTGCTTAACAAATACAATAATAATAACAATAGAGTGGGGAGACCCAGGAGGCTGGGAGGTTAGCAAAGAAGCTGCCACAGTAATCAAGGCAGGATAGGATAAGTGATCGCATTAACATGGTAGCGGTTTGGATGGAGAGGAAAGGGCGGATTTTAGCGATGCTGTGAAAGCTGAACTGACAGGATTTAGAGATGGATTGAAAACGTGGGGTGAATGAGAGAAAGGAGTCAAGGACAATGCCAAGGTGACGGGCTCATGAGACAGAAAAGGATGGTGGTGCCATCTACAGTGATGGGCAAGTCAGGAGGAGGACAGGGTTTGGGTGGGATGATAAAGAGTTCTGTTTTGGACATGATAAGCTTGAGGTGACAGGAGGATATCCAAGTAGAGAAGTGTCTTGAAGGCAAGAGGAAATGAGAGACTGCAGAGAGGGACAGCAATCGGGGCTGAAGACACAGATTTGGGTAGCACCCACATACAAGTGGTAGTTGGTAGTTGAAGCCTTGGGAGTGAATGAGTTCTCCAAGGGAGTGAGTGTAAATGGAGACTCGGACGGGACCCAGAACTGAACCTCGAGGGACACCCACAGTTTAGTGGGTGGGAGGCAAGAAGAGGAGACCCACAAAAGAGACAGAGAATGAGCGGCCAGAGAGATAAGAGGAGAACCAGGAGAGACCAGTGTCAGTGAAGCTGAGGTTGGATAATGTTTCTACACTGTGATCCCATTGTTGGTTAGGGACCGTCTCTATATGTTGACGATTTGTACTTGCCAAGCGCTTAGTTCACTGCTCTGCACACAGTAAGCACTCAATAAATATGATTAAGGGTCTACAGTGTTAAAGGTCCGTCACTGTCGATGTAATCACATGGGCTGCTCAAGTTCATTTCAGGCATTCAAGTATTGGATGGTGAGTAACAGAAACTTTTCTCAGGTTTTAGCCCTTAAGTATGCCTACTCTCCCTTCCATTCATAAATCCCATCTGTATTGGAATCTTTGCAAATAATAATAATAGTAATTGTGGTAATAATAATAATAATAATAATGGTATTTGTTAAGCGCTTACTATGTGCAAAGCACTGTTCTAAGCGCTGGGGAGGTTACAAGGTGATCAGGTTGTCCCACGGGGGGCTCACAGTTTTAATCCCCATTTTACAGATGAGGTAACTGAGGCCCAGAGAAGTTAAGTGACTTGTCCGGAGTCACACAGCTGACAGTTGGTGGATCCGGGATTTGAACCCATGACCTCTGACTCCAAAGCCCATGCTCTTTCCACTGAGCCACGCTGCTTCTCCTATCTATTAAGTGCTTCCTATGTGCCAGCCACTGTACTAAGCGTTGGGGTAGATACGAGGTGATTGAGTTGGACAAAGTCCCTGTCCCACAGAGAGCTCACAGTCTTCATCCCCATTTTCCAGATGAGGTAACTGAGGCCCGGGAAAGTGAAGTGACTTGCCCAAGGTCACAGAGCAGATAAGTGACAGAGCGGGGATTAGGACCCAGGTCCTTCTGACTCCGAGGCCCATGCTCTATTCACTAGGTCACAACTACTTCATCTAACTTTTTAGTAGTAGGAGCGGGTTAGTATTATTGATAGGTGGGGATTTCTTAGCCACTGTAAAGAAGCAGCATGCCTGTTGGAGGGCCTGGGAGTCAGAAGGACCTAGATTCTACTCCGACCTGCCTCTATCACTTGTCTGCTGTATGACCTTAGGTAAATCACTTCTCTTCTCTGTACCTCAGTTACCACATCTGCAAAATGGGTATTAGGACTGTGACCCTCATGTGGGACAGGGACTGTGTCCAAACCTATTGGCTTGAATCCACTCCAGGGCCTAGTACAGTACCTGGCAATTGTAAGCACTTAACAAAAACCAAAACCACAATTATTTTTACTATAAAGCACATAGGTATGATTTGTCATTGCTATTTTGTTACGGCTAGTAATATAAAATTGATTTGGACTAAAAGACAAGGAAAAACATACAGAAAATGTATTTCACCAGTTGTCATAAAAGAATGAAACCAAGACTTGGACTAGACTAACTCCTTCAAAATATGGCTAAAAAAAAAAATCAAACCCACAGGAGTTCATACCATACCCCCTCAATACTTAAGCTAAAAATGTCATTTTTTTCCATGTTAAATATTTGTATTATATAGGATCAATGGATGCTTTAATCGTCTTTTTTCTGATTTGGATAAATGACTACTTACAGTCTACAGGGGGAGAGACTTTGAACGTGCATCTAAACCAGCTGCTTTCTAAGTTGGTCAGCCTATTCTCTTGGCCAACCCCCTCCTGCCCTTCAAGGATGAAAATAGTATTTTCTACATATAAAGGCCTCATCCCCTCCCAGATTTCCCAACAGGCTAATGCCCTGAACATTTCTGAACCCAACTGATTGCTTCCATTGTCTTTCATCTCACGATTACATCTTAGTAAAGTAGTAGGAGGAGGAATATTATTTGAGTGCTTATTGTGGAGAACTGTCCTAGGCCCTGGGAATGAGTAAATATGATTGAATGAATGAATGAATAAAAAGGTGGGAATTATTCATTCATTCAATCGTATTTTATTGAGCACTTACTGTATGCAGTCTCTGTCCCTTGGAGAGCTTCCAATCTAAATAAGCTACAAATGGGAACTGTTGTTATACATGGATGAGGTCAGGGAACTCTTCCTCCTGCGTTGGCTCTTACATTCCCGTTGACTAGCTGCTCCTGAAGTGCAGGACAGACTCTGCCAACGGGTAAAGCGACTCCAGCGAACTACCCGAGGTGATCATTTCAAGACGAAAACCGTTTCAACCAAGCGTCTGATATATTTTTGTCACTTGGACTCAAACGAATAAAATAATGTCCTATCACCTCTTTCTGGCCTAACGCTTTACCCATTCTCCTAGTTTCTAGAATTCTAAAGTTTAGAAAAACAGGCGGCTTTTAAAGTCAAAATCGATTAACAGCCTTGCAAAAAAAAAGGTTAAAAAAAAAAAGATGCAAACCCAAGGGTCAAACCTGCAATCACATCTTTTTTTTTTCCTTTCTGATCGGTAAATTGAACAGCCGCTCCTCCTTGACCGTGAGCTGGGGATGGGTGCGGGGTACATGATTTTAACCCGGCCGCGAACTGGCCACATAATAATAATAATGGCATTTGTTAAGCGCTTACTATGTGCAAAGCACTGTTCTAGGCGCTGGGGATGCCAACTTGTACTTCCCAAGCGCTTAGTACAGTGCTCTGCACATAGTAAGCGCTCAATAAATACGACTGATTGATTGATTTGGGGAGGCTACAAGGTGGTCAGGTTGTCCCACAAGGGGCTCACAGTCTTAATCCCCATTTTCCAGATGAGGTAACTGAGGCCCAGAGAAGTGAAGTGACTTGCCCAAAGTCACACAGCTGGCAGTTGGCGGAGGCGGGATTTGAACCCCTGACCACTGACTCCATTCATTCATTCATTCATTCAATCGTATTTATTGAGCGCTTACTGTGTGCAGAGCACTGGACTAAGCGGAGGCGGGATTTGAACCCCTGACCACTGACTCCATTCATTCATTCATATTTATTGAGCGCTTACTGTGTGCAGAGCACTGGACTAAGCGCTCGGGAAGTACAAGGTGGCAACATATAGAGACGATCCCTACCCAACAGTCTAGAAGGGCAAAGCCCGTGCTCTTTCCACTGAGCTAATGATGATACCTGTTAAGCGCTTACTATGTGCGAAGCACTGTTGTAAGCGCTGGGGGGGATACAAGGTGATGAGGTTGTCCGAGGTGGGGCTCAGGGTCTTCATCCTTAGAACACTGTCTCCCCCTTTTAGACTGTGAGCCCACTGTTGGGTAGGGACTGTCTCTAGATGTTGCCAATTTGTACTTCCCAAGCGCTTAGTACGGTGCTCCGCACATAGTAAGCGCTCAATAAATACGATTGATGATGATGATCCTTCATCAGCGCTTAGAACAGTGCTTTGCACATAGTAAGCGCTTAGCAAATGCCATCGTTATTATTATGATTATTATTATTCTTCATCCCCATTTGACGGAGGAGGGTAGTGAGGGTGGCCCTTCCCGAGCGCTTACCGCGCGCGGAGCACTGTGCGAAGCGCTGTCCGGCCTCCGGCTCCCGGCCCTCCCGACCCGGCTGAACTTTTGTGTCGGCGCGTCGGCCTTGGGGGGGAAGGGGGCTCCGGGAGGCGGGGGGCCCGGGGGGGCCCCGGTGAGGACGGACGGACGGACGGACGGACTCACCTGAAATGAGCGGCCAGAGCGCACCGGCAGCACCACACCGGCATCGGGGCCGCCGCCGCGGGGCTCCGGGGGGGTGGGGGTGGGGGTGGGGGTCCGCCGCTCCGCCCCCGGTCCCCGTCCCGGTCCCGGTCCCCGTCCCGGTCCCCCCGGCGGTTGGCGCTGGCGGCCGGCTCCGGCCCGCGGGCACGGGCAGCGGGCACCGCGGGCAGCGGGCAGTAGCAGCCCAGCGCACCGGAAAGCGGCGGGGGCAGGGGGCGGGGCGGGACCGCGGCGGGGAGGAGCCGCGGGGCGGAGGAAGAAAGACGCTTCCGTCCGGGGACCGCTCCGCCCCGACACCCTCCTCCTCTCCCTCCCCTCCTCTCCCTCCCCTCCCTCCCCTCCTCCCTCTCCTCTCCCTTCTTTTTCCCCTCCTCCCTCCTCCTCTTCCCTCCCTCTCCCTCCCTCCCCCTCCCCGTCCTCCTCCTCCCTCCCTCTTCCTCCTTTCCCTCCCCCTCCTCTCTCCTCCCTCCCTCTCCCTCCTCCTATCTCCTTTTCCCTCTCTCTCCCTCCTCTCCCTCCCCCCTCCCCCCTCCTCCCTCTCCCCCTTCCCCCCCTTCCCTCCCTCTCCCTCCCTCCTCTCTTCCTCCGCCCTCCTCCCTCTCCCTCCTCTCCTCCCTCTCCTTCCTCCCTCCCGCTCCCTCCTCTCCCTCCCCTCCTCTCCCCTCCCTCCCTCTCCCTCCCCTCCCCTCCTCTCTCCTCCCTCCTCTCCTCCCCCCTCCTCCCCTCCCCCCTCCTCTCTCCCTCCCTCCTCCCTCCCTCTCCCTCCGCCCTCCCTCCCTCTCCTCTCTCCCTCTCCTCTCCCCTCCCTCCGCCCTCCCTCCCTCTCCCCTCCTCCTTCGCCCTCCGTTTCCCCCCCTCTCTCCTCCCTTCTCCGCCCTCCGTCCCCGGAGGGCCCCTGCGGCTCGGGTCGGCTCGGGTCGGGTCCGGTCGGGTCACCCTCCCGGCGCGGCGCTAGCCCGACCCCGACCCCGGGCCCCGATCTGCCTGCCTGCCTGTCTGCCTGCCTGTCTGCCTGTCTGTCTGTCTGCCTGTCTGCCTGCCTGCCTGTCTGTCTGTCTGTCTGCGTCCTACCGGCCCACCGTCCTGGCACCGGGGCTCCGCTAGAGCCCGGGCCCCGAGCCGGGCACAACCCCAACCTCCCATCGGACGCACAGCGCACTCCACTATATGTGTGTTTACATTCTTCTCTCTCTCTCTCTATGCATATATAATAGACATATATAATATACACACACACACACAGAGCTGCACGACCTCAAGCATGGATTTGCGGCACATCGCACCCGTGTACACACACACGCAGATGCACAGCCCCAAAAAGCACATCCCACTCATATATATATATATATATATACCCGGTGTTTTTTTTAATAGTAGGTCTCTGGTGGTGCAAATGGCTAAACGACCCCTTTACTAATTTGGCATGTGTAGTAATGTTAAGGCTTAGTTTAGGGTATCGCTCTTCAATACTCATATATATATAATATATAATATACATACACTCACACACACACACCTGCACAACCCTAAGCATCTATTTGCAGCACATCGCACTCTTCTACACACACACACACACACACACACACACACACACACCCGCCCCCCCCCCTCACCCCGCACCCCACTCCCCGCACAACCCCAAGCAAGGATTTGCAGCATGTCGCCCTCTTTCCACACACACACACACACACACACACACACACACACACACACTCGCGCGCTCTCTACCCCCCCCCCCCCCCACCCCCAACTAACAAGGTTCTGTAGGCCCGGAGATGGGGCTTCATGAAAAGAAAGCTGCACAGCTGCTGGTTGCCGATAGCTAGGAAATGGATTTCTCAAATTTAGATCGGAAATATCGATTGTTTCCAATGGAAAATATATCCCACCCCCACCCCCCCCACTGAAAACCGCGTAATGGTCGGGTTTAAGGTTTGATTCGGGGAACCCTCGAGGCGAAATGGAAAAATTTCTGGTTTTAGCTTTTACAATTCGTATTCACTACCTGTAACGAAAGTGTTCATTCATTCATTTCATTGGCCTGGAATGTCCTCCCTCTGCCCATCATCATCATCATCATCATCATCATCATCAATCATCAATCGTATTTATTGAGTGCTTACTGTGCAGAGCACTGTACTAAGCGCTTGGGAAGTACAAATTGGTAACATATAGAGACAGTCCCTACCCAACAGTGGGCTCACAGTCTAAAAGGGGGAGACAGAGAACAAAACCAAACATACTAACAAAATAAAATAAATAGAATAGATATGTACAAGTAAAATAAATAGAGTAATAAATATGTACAAACATATATACATATATACAGGTGCTATGGGGAAGGGAAGGAGGTAAGATGGGGGATGGAGAGGGGGATGAGGGGGAGAGGAAGGAAGGGGCTCAGTCTGGGAAGGCCTCCTGGAGGAGGTGAGCTCTCAGTAGGGCATTGAAGGGAGGAAGAGAGCTAGCTTGGCGGATGGGCAGAGGGAGGGCATTCCAGGCCCGGGGGATGACGTGGGCCGGGGATCGATGGCGGGACAGGCGAGAACGAGGTACGGTGAGGAGACTAGCGGCGGAGGAGCGGAGGGTGCGGGCTGGGCTGGAGAAGGAGAGAAGGGAGGTGAGGTAGGAGGGGGCGAGGGGATGGACAGCCTTGAAGCCCAGGGTGAGGAGTTTCTGCCTGATGCGCAGATTGATTGGTAGCCACTGGAGATTTTTGAGGAGGGGAGAAATATGCCCAGAGCGTTTCTGGACAAAGATAATCCGGGCAGCAGCATGAAGTATGGATTGAAGTGGAGAGAGACACGAGGATGGGAGATCAGAGACAAGGCTGATGCACTAGTCCAGATGGGATAGGATAAGAGCTTGAATGCTAGCTCTCTTCCTCCCTTCAAGGCCCTACTGAGAGCTCACCTCCTCCAGGAGGCCTTCCCAGACTGAGCCCCTTCCTTCCTCTCCCCTTCGTCCCCCTCTCCATCCCCCCATCTTACCTCCTTCCCTTCCCCACAGCACCTGTATATATGTATATATGCTTGTACATATTTATTACTCTATTTATTTATTTTACTTGTACATATCTATTCTATTTGTTTTATTTTGTTAGTATGTTTGGTTTTGTTCTCTGTCTCCCCCTTTTAGACTGTGAGCCCACTGTGGGGTAGGGACTGTCTCTATATGTTGCCAACTTGTACTTCCCAAGCGCTTAGTACAGTGCTCTGCACACAGTAAGCGCTCAATAAATACGATTGATGATGATGATGATGATTCATTCATTGAACCGTATTTATTGAGCATTTACTGTGTGCAGAGCACTGTACTAAGCGGTTGGAAAGTACAATATAGCAATAGAGACAATTCCTGCCTGGTTTTTTGGTAATAGTAGGTCTCTGGTAGTGCAAATGGCTAAACGAACCCCTTACTAATTTGGCATGTGTAGTAATTTTAAGGCTTAGTTTAGGGTATCACACTCCAATAGCAATCCAAAACTTAATTATATCCTGATTCTTTATACAAGCAAATAGTAGTATTATCAGCGGTAATAGTAGTAGTAGTAGTAGTAGCACTTATTGAATGCCCTCTTATGGCAGTTACACTGAACTAGGCTATTGGAAATTTAATCAGGAAAAGGATATTGCAAGGGGTGGGATTTTTAGGAGGGCCATGAATGGGGTCGGGGGGACCCCGGTCTGATGTGGAGAGAAAGGACAGGAAGACTGTTGACCCACACAAGAGATAAAACGCAAAGAGTTCACAGGGGCCAGTAATTTAAGGAAACTCTAGAGATGACGGCAACACCCCGGCGTTCTATATGTATATGTATATATTTATATGCATACATATATACATGAGAATCCTTTATATAAAAATATATAAATATATCAGAGACATCTACCGTGATTAATTTCACACCTTAACCTTTTACATTGTGTGTGTGTGTGATCCTTTTATCAGTGACCACACTACTACGCTGAGAAGCAGTGTGGCTCAGTGGAAAGAGCCCGGGCTTTGGAGTCAGAGGTCATGGGTTCAAATCCCGGCCCCACCAATTGTCAGCTGTGTGACTTTGGGCAAGTCACTTAACTTCTTTGTGCCTCAGTTCTCTCATCTGTAAAATGGGGATTAAGACTGTGAGCCCCCAGTGGGACAACCTGATCACCTTGTAACCTCCCCAGTGCTTAGAAAGACTGTGAGCCCCCAGTGGGACAACCTGATCACCTTCCCCAGCGCTTAGAACAGTGCTTTGTACATAGTAAGTGCTTAATAAATGCCATTATTATTATTATTATTATTATTATTATCATTATTACACACTAGTCTTTGATGACAGTGGGGACCAAATTCTGGGGAACCTTTGGTTTCCCTCCCCAGCTCCTCTCCCCTGCCATCTTTTTGTAAATGTCTTCCCTGCGCTGCCAACATGCAACTATTTTCTATCTATACCACTTGTAAGCAAACATATTATAGATCTCATTTGAAGATGGGAATTTTAAAAAATGTTCTAAATGGATAACACAGCCATTGCAGATTTAGGATGATTCATGAAGACACAATTTCATTTTGGTAGTGAAAATTTTTAAAAAAAACTTCCTGGGTGTTTTGGGGAGGGGAGTTTAATTTAAAAAAGTTGGGGGGGGATAGAATTTGAGACCCTAAAAATTCAGATCCTATAGTTACGTGTATGTTGACCTCCCAGCCTCCTCTCTCTCTCCCGACTGTAGTCCCTACTTGACTCTGCTGCCCGGATCATTTTTCTGCAAAAACATCCAGGACCTGTTTCCCCAGTCTTCAAGAAACTCCAGTGGTTACCCATCCACCTCCGCTTCAAACAGAAACTCCTCATCATTGGCTTTAAAGCACTCAATCACCTTACCCCCTCCTACTTCCCAGTAGTTGTACACAAGGTAGTTGCACAAGGTAGAGAAGCAGTGTGGCTCAGTGGAAAGAGCCCAGGCTTGGGAGCCAGAGGGCATGGGTTCTAATCCTGGCTTCGCCACTTGTCAGCTGTGTGACTTTGAGCAAGTCACTTAACTTCTCTGGACCTCAGTTACCTCATCTGGAAAATGGGGGTGTAGACTGTGAGCCCCACAAAGGACAACCTGATCACCTTGTATCCCCCCCAGCACTTAGAACAGTGCTTCGCACATAGTAAGTGCTTAACAAATGCCATTATGATTATTATCATTTATATTATTTAATGTTGCTGATTTGGAATGGGTTTTTCTTTGATTGGGCTGGGGAGTGCAGGTCAACAGAGGGCTGGTAAGGGGAGGCCACAAGGAGGCTGTATGGCTGCCCAAAGGGGTCACCGCCTCCAGCCCAACTATAGGTTGTCTCTTTGGTCACCAGCAGTCACAGTTTTGTTTTGTTTTGTTTTTTTTTTTATGGTAGAAGCAGCGTGGCTCAGTGGAAAGAGCACGGGCTTTGGAGTCAGAGGTCATGGGTTCAAATTCTGGCTCTTCCACTTAGCTGTGTGACTTTGGGCAAGTCAATTAACTTCTCTGGGCCTCAGTTACCTCATCTGTAAAATGGGGATTAAGACTGTGAGCCTCCCGTGGGACAGCCTGATTACCTTGTAACCTCCCCAGCACTTAGAACAGTGCTTTGCATATAGTAAGCGCTTAATAAATGCCATCATCATTATTATTATTATTATCATTAAGTGCTTACTATGTGCCAGGCACTGTTCATTCATTCATTCAATCATATTTATTGAGCACTTACTGTGTGCAGAGCACTGCACTAAACGCTTGGAAAGAACAATCGGTAATATATAGAGACGGTCCCTACCCAACAACGGGCTCACAGTCTAGAAGCGCTGAGGTTGATACAAGCTAATCAGGTTGGACACAGTCCATGTCCAACAGGGGGTTCACAGTTTTAATCCCCATTTTACAGATGAGGTATCTGAGGCCCAGAGAAGTGAAGTGACTTGCCCAAGGTCACACAGCAGACAAGTAGTGGAGGTAGGATTAGAATCCAGGACCTTCTGACTCCCAGGCCCGGGCTCTATCCATAAGGCCATGCTGCCTCTCCCGTTTCACTCTGCTCCACAGTTCTGGGCAGAGTGCCAGTTTTCCCCTTCAGTGGCCGGCCACCTCATCTTCTTAGTTCCCCCATCAGTCTGCTCATTCACCCCACAGCTATCATCACCACCAACAACCAAAAGTCAACTGAGCTCTGACGTGGTGGAGGTAGGGGGTGGTGAAGGAAACGGTGGGGTGGGGGCAGTTGTTGAGGGGGTGGTTAGGAACTTCATGATTTTCAACACGACTCAGCTTTGGGTGGCAGGGCAGGTGGAAAGGAAAGGGGACTCTGCTATCTTTTTTAATTTAAATAATCAATCATATCTTTCCTGCACTACGTACATCCATCCATTCATTCAGTCCTATTTATTCAGCGCTTACTATGTGCAGAACCCTGTACTAAGCACTTGGGGGAGCACAACAATGAAAAGACACGTTCCCTGCCCACAACAAGCTTACAGTCTCTAGAAGTAAGAAACACCATTCTTGCCTCAGCGTTTACAGTCCAATGGTGAGCCCGTTGTTGGGTAGGGACCGTCTCTATATGTTGCCAACTTGTACTTCCCAAACTCTTGGTACAGTGCTCTGCACACAGTAAGTGCTCAATAAATATGATTGATTGAATGAATGAATGATAGGGTAGAATAGGTTTTCTAGTGAGACTTTCTGACCCTGCCTTTTGGGGTGACATTGTATGTCTTCAGACACTGACGATTTGTGGGCAGAAAATGTCTACCAACTCTATTGTATTTTACTCTCCCAAATGTCTCACACAGTGCTCTCCACACAATAAGCAGCATGGCCTAGTGAATGAAGCATGGGTCCGGGAATCAAAAGGACCTGGGTTCTAATACCAGCAACACCATGAATCTGCTGCATAACCTTGGACAAGTCACCTAATGTATCTGTGCCTCAGTTCCTCATCTGTAAAATCAATCAATCAATCAATCAGTCAATCGTATTTATTGAGCGCTTACTGTGTACAGAGCACTGTACTAAGCGCTTGGGAAGTACAAGTTGTGAGCCCCATCCTGGACATGGACTGTGTCCAATCTGATTAGCTTGCATCTACCACAGCAGTCTGTACAGTGCTTGTCACATAGGAAGAGCTTAACAAATATCATAAAAAAGTAAACACTCCAAAAATACCATTGCTGATGATTGCATATCTTTAGAAGCTATGCTTATGCACAAAAGTGGAAGAAATGAATAATAAAAACTAATGAGAAGCAAGGCGATTAAGGACAACATCATATACCCGGCCTATGGAAGGGAGTGATAAAATTGGAAACTTAGTATATAGAGAATCATCTATGTGAAAGTGGAAAGTTTTCCTAAATTAGACAAAAGAAAGAATAAGGATGTCCTTTTGCATTTTAAAAAAATGTGCAATGTCTAGCGAGTGCCATCCGGATTAATTATCCTTGGCTTCAAATCCCCTAGAGACCAGAACACCCTGATTGCAGTGTCCCAGCATGGCAGTCGGTAACTCTTCTTTCTTGCACAGTCATTCCCCACTCCTACTTTCTTCTCCCACATTTTTGGTTCCAGAGATAATCCTTTCAAAGGAGTCACATCAGAAATCTCTCCTTCATCCTTTGAAGGGTTTTTGTTTATTGTCATGAATTTATTACAGTAATAGTGGTGGTAGTAGAAGTAATAGTACTAGTAGCAGCATTAGTGGTAGTAATAATAAAAACGGTATCTGTTAAGCGCTTCCTATGTGCAAGACACTGTACTAAATGCTGGGGTGGATACAAGCAAATCCAGATGGACATGGTCCATACCCCACAAAGGGCTCAAATTCTTCAGCCCCATTTTACAGATGAGGTAACTGAGGCACAGAGAAGTGAAATGGTAATAGTAATAGTAGTGCCTACCCTGAAGCCTTTCAGGTATCTCGCATAGGCAAAAAGGAAGATCATTTAACTCGGGGAGACAGCTGAAAATTGCCGTGCATACTAGTAATCTGCTCTATGTTGTCCTGGAGTTTCTCATCTTTGAATCTGAGACAAATGGACAAAAATAAAGTAGGGAGGGAACTGATAGTATTTCAGGTTCAGATAAGAAAACAGGTAGTGACTGCTTTAGTAATTGGCCCAAGCTTTCACAATTCATAGATCGTGGGCCCCTTAGTGGACCTGGTCTGTGTCTAATCCCCACTCCTTTCCGGTGCTTAATATATAGTGCTTTGTATACAGTGTTTAATAAAAACTATTACTACTAATAAATACTACTATTACTACTGTAATTTCTAAATGACAGAGCAAGAGGGACAGAGAGGGAACAAAGAGAGACCAGGTGCCCCAAACAGAACTTCTCCAATGCCAACATATTCTCATCCATCTCATTGCCAACCTCTCATCCACGTCCTGCCTCTGGCCTGGAAGGCCCTACCTCTTCACATTTGACAGACAATCAATCACTCTCCCTACCTTCAAAGCCTTGTTTAAAAGCTCATCACCTCCATGAGGCCTTCTCCAACTATGCCCACATTTCCTCTCCTCACACTCTCTTTGCACTTGGATTTGCCCCCTTTATTGGGCTGTGCCTGGCCTAATTACCTTGTACTTATCTCAGTGCTTAGAACAGTGTCTGGCGCATAGCAGAAGCTTAACCACAAAAAAATGAGATCTCACAAAAATTAGATCTCTTTATTCACCCCTCCCTCAGCACTTACCTATATATCCATCATTTATTTGTTTATATTAATGTCTGTATCTCCCTCTAGACTGTAAGCTCATTGTGGGCAAGCAATGCTTCTACCAACTCACTCGTACTCTCCCAAGCACTTAGTACAGTGCTCTGCACATAGTGAGCGCTCAATAAATACAGTTGATTGATTGATTCTCAACAGCCCGCCTAAATCCTTCCCTCCTGCCAACTTCCCCGTCTCCATTGACAACAGCAATAGATTAATCAGCCAATGGCATTTACTGAGTGTCTATTGTGTGCAAACCACTGTACTAATTGGTTGATGATCACAGTACAGTTACTAGTTATATCCCTACTCTCAAAGAATGTATATTATCCTCTGTGACAAGCCCTAACCTTGATATCATTCTCAACTCCTCACTCTCCTCTGCTCTCATGTCCAATCTACTGCTAAATCAATCAGTCAGTCAATCAATGGTATTTATTGATTGCTTATTGTGTGCAGAGCCCTGTACTAAATGCTTGGGAGAGCACAATATAGCCAAGCTACAAAGCACTTACAGTCTAGAGGAGGAGACTTGACATCATTCTTGATTCCTCTCTCTCATTCAACCCCCATCTTCAATCGGTCACCAAATTCTGTCAGTTTTACTTTCACATCATTGCTAAAACCTGCCCTTTCCTCTTCATCCAAACTGCTACCTCACTGATCCAAGAACTTTAAATGCCTCCTGGACTCCCGCATCAGCTTCCTGGCTGAATTCCTTGCCTCCTGTCTCTCCCAACTCCAGTCCATACTTCACGCTGCTGCCCAGACCGTCTTTCTAGAAACATGTTCAGTTCACAGCTCCGCACCCCTCATAAACTTCCACTGGTTGCCCAGACACTTCCACATGAAACAGAAATTCCTTATCAACAGCTTTAAAACCCTCAATCAGCTCAACCCACCCATCTTAGATCTCTGATTTCCTACTGCCCAGCCCACATGATTTGCTCCTCCAGTGCCAACCTACTCAGTGTACCGCAGTCTCACTTATCTCACCGCTGACCCCCGGCCCACATCCTCCTTCTGGCCTGGAACTGCGTCCCACTTCATTCACACCAGACCACCATTTTCTCCACCTTCCTAAACCTTACAAAAATCTCATCTCCTCCTAAAGGCCTTTTCTAACTAAGCCCTTATTTCCACTACTCCCTCTCCTGTGTCACCTATGAACCTGGATCTGTATCCTTTAAGGCCTGGTTATTCACCCCACCCACAGCCCCTCAGCAGTCTTGTACAGATCCACAATTTATTTTAATGTCTGCCTTCCCCTCTAGACTGAATACTCCTTGTGGGCGTAGAACACACGTCTAACCAACTCTGTGCTTAGTACTGGGCTCTGCTCAAAAAATACCATTGATTGATTGATTGACAGATGTTACAATAAATTACAAATATGAGCATAAGTGCTGTGGGGCTGAGTTCTCCAAGGGAGTCGATGCAGGTGGAGAATAGAAGGGGACCTCGACATGAATCTTGAGGGATACACCCACAGTTAGAGGGTGGGAGGCAGAGGATGGGCCCGTGAAAGAGACTGAAATTGGAGGAGACAAAGGAGGGGACAGTCATTGAAGACAAGAGTATTTTGCCATCTGCCCCTTCTCTCCACCCATAGTTAGTCATAATCCTGAATGAATTGCCCACCATAATTGTCTCATTTGGACTACTTTACTAGTGTCCTTGTTTGTCTCCTGGATTCCAACCTTTCAACCCCTTCGGTCTAATCTTCACGCTGTCTTGTTTTATGATGCTGAGTCATCTCCAATCCATAGCGATGCCCTGGACGTGTCTCTCCCAGAACGCCCCACCTCCATCAGCAATTGCTTTGGAAGTGTGTCTGTAGAGTTTTCTTGATAAAAATATGGAAGTGGCTCACCATTGCCTCCTTCTGCGCAGTAAACTTGAGTCTCCTCCCTCAAGTCTCTCCCATGCTCTTGCTGCCCACCACAGGTGAGTTTTGACTTGTAACAGATTACTTTCCACTAGCTAGCCAATGCCCAAGCTTGACTCTCCCTCCCATAGTCGAGACTGGTAGAGGACTGGAAACTCACCAGGTGTGACCCTGAGAAGGGAAATCTTCACACTGCTCACCTATTTTTCCCCTTCTTGCACACCTCTCCTCCCAAGCCCACCTTCTAAAAATAATAATAATGATGGCATTTGTTAAGCACTTACTGTGTGTCAAGCACTGTTCTAGGCACTGGGGTAGATACAAGGTAATCAGGTTGGACACAGTCCCTGTCCCACATGTAGTTTACAATCTTAATCCCCGTTTTACAGATGAGGGAAGCGAGACACAGAAGTGAAGTGACTTGCCCAAGGTCACACAGCAGGCACATGGCAGAGTTGGGATTAGAACACAGGTCCTTCTAACTCCCAGGCCCAGGCTTTATCCACTAGGCAATGCTACTCGTTCACGCTGCCCTAAATTCGCTGGATCCAGAAACTTTGCCTTATGTCTGTAACCTCCTTGCCCATTTCCGGTCCCTCATTCACATTGTCCCCAGAACCTAGAGTTCTCTTCCCTACCAAATCTGCCAGACCTCAACCCTCTTCACTATCAAAGCCCTTCTAAAATTCTTCCTACTCCGAGAATGATAAAATTAATAATAATAATAATGGTATTTGGTAAAGCACTTACTATGTACCAGACACTGTACAAAATACTGGGGTAGATACAAGATAATCAGGTTGGACACAGTCCCTGTCCCACCTGGGCCTCACAGCTTAATCCCTATTTTGCAGATGAGGAAATTGGGAGAGAAACGAAATGACTTCCCCAAGGTCACAGAACAGACAAGTGGCCGAGCTGGTCTGGCTCTCTGGTCCATGTTTTTTTTCTCTAGGGCACAGTGCTTCTTCTCTCAGAAGCCTTCTTCTCAGAAGCCTTCTCAGAAGCCTTCCCTGAGTCCCTGAGTCCTGAGAGCACCCCAATTCTTATCAACCCTTCAGCTGCCTCTTGCACTTATGTACTTACTTACATATGCCCAGCCCGAGAGTTGATGTATAGATGGATATTCATTGGAATATTCAATTTTACTTTCTCTGATAATTGTAATATTTAAAGTTGCACTTTACTAAGCATCAGAATTGATACAGTATAAGCAGACAGGGCACAGTCCCTGTCCCATATGGGGCTCATAGTCTAAGGGAGAGGGAGAACAGGTATTTAATCCTCATTTTACAGTTGAGGAAACTGAAGCACAGAAAAGTTAAATGACTTGCCCAAGATCATACAGCAGGCAAATGGCAGAGACAGGATTAGAACCCAGGTCCTCAGACTCCTAGGCCTGGGCTCTTTCCTCTAGCCCATGATTCTACTAGTTATGACTGTCAGAGCGTGAACTCCTTGTAGACAGGGAACTTGTCTTGTGCATGTTGAGGCAGCATGGTGTAGTGGATAGACTGTGGGCCTGGGAGTAAGAGTGTCATGGGTTCTAATCCTGGCTCCCCCACTTGTCTTCTGGGTGACCTTGGGCAAGTCACTTCACCTCTCTGTGCCTCAGTTACCTCATCTGTAAAATGGAGATTGAGACTGTGAGCCCCATGTGGGACAGGGACTATGTCTAACCCATTTTGCTTGTATCCACCCCAGCACTTAGAACAGTGTATGGCATGTAGTAAGCTGAAGAAATAACACAACTGTTATTATTGCTATTTCCAAACGTTTAGTGCATACAGTGCATTGCATTCAGTAGGCGCTCAACAAATACCATTACTACTCTTATTGGAGATGAACACTCCAGAGAAAAATGTAGGGGGAGTGGAGGGGACATAGCAGGTGAGAATGAGATAGGAGAGAGAAAACGATAGCATAGACAAAAGGGAAAGGATCAGGAAAAGGGAGAGAAGGAGAAGACCACTCTCCCTCTAACCTGGATGAGGAGTTTTTTTGGTTTCCTTCTCCTGACCCCATTCACTGATAATCCCCCTTTAATTTAAACTAGAGAAAGATGCTGTTTTTGCTTGAATAAATTTACAAATGGCATTTCGCACGTTCCAAAATCATTTGAAAATGATTTGCAGAGAAGCAGCGTGGTTCAGTGGAAAGAGCATGGGCTTTGGAGTCAGAGGTTATGGGTTCAAATCCTGGCTCGGCCAATTGTCAGCTGTGTGACTTCGGGCAAGTCATTTAACTTCTCTGTGCCTCAGTTACCTCATCTCCAAAATGGGGATTAAGACTGTGAGCCCACAATGGGACAACCTGATCACCTTGTAACCTCCCCAGTGCTTAGAACAGTGCTTTGCACTTAGTAGGCACTTAATAAATGCCATTATTATTATTATCATTTGAAAATGATTCTACTTCTGGTAAAATAGTCATCTAACCAAATATTTTTTTCTCCTCTTTAGTTAGAACTTGGCAACTTGAATGGATTTCTTCCATTATAATACTGTTCCATAAATAGACGATGTTCTGATAACACTTCTAACAATGCCCTTTAAGAAACTGAATTCACATACCTTATGCTAATTTAAATCATGAGTTCTAGCTTTTCATATAACTGAAAGAGGCTGATGTTGTCAGAAAGTTGGGAAGACAGGAGATAGACCAGCTGGGAACCACACTGTCCAGTGTAAGACTGGACAAATGGGCAGTCTAAGTATGATACAGTCTCAGGGCCTGAAGCCCCAAGAAAATGGGGGGAATCCCAGTCCCACTGAGTTTCCCTGAATCCTTCTAGATCAAGGTCAGTTGCAGACTCAATTTGACTTTCTGATATCACACCCATGAGTTGAATCTGGCCTTTGCAAAGCTCTATTTTGCCTCTTACTAAGGATAAAAAGTCCCAGGATTTTGTCACAAAACTTCACAGTGATTGTGGTATTTGTTAAGTACTTACTACGTACCAAGCATTGTACTAAATGCTGGGGTAGATACAACATAATGGATCAGAAACATCAGATACATTCCCTGTCTCACAGGGTGTTGACAATTTCAACCAGTTGATGGCACTTACTGAATGCTTACTTTGCGTAGAGCACTATACACAGCATTTGGGAGAGCACAATACAGTTGGTGGACACAATCCCTGCTTCTAGTCTAATAGTCTCATTTTAAAGATAAAGAAACTGAGGCACAGAGAAGTTAAGTGATTTGCCCAGCATGCAAGTGGCAGAGCCATGATTAGAACAAGGTCTCCTGACTCTCAGGCTCACACTGCCTGTACTAGGCCACCCTAAATTAATCTTTTAGAAAAAAAAAGGTTCCATCCCACGTAGGGCTCCCAGTCTTAATCCCCATTTTATAGATGAGGTAACTGAAGTACAGAGGAGTGAAGTGACTTGCCCAAGATCACACAGCAGAGAAGTGGTGGAGCTGGGATTGGAGCCCAGGCTCTCTAGGCCCTCCACTAGGCCACACTGCTTCTCTCTGTGAAGCTGATGAGTTTCTCACAGTTTGCACTCCCTTCAGGGAAGCTGTAGTGGTTTAAAGGCAGGGGATTATAGAAGCTTTATCTACTAGGAAAATGGGATGAAACAATAACAATAACCTTCGTCACTGGCTGACATTATGGCCTTCCCTGTTTCTATGAAAGTTAAGAAGCAGCATGGCCTAATGGGTAAAGTACAGGCATGAGAGTCAGAGGACATGGGTTCTAATCCCGGCTCTGCCACGTGTCTGCTGAGTGACCTTGGGCAAGTCACTTCACTTCTCTGGGCCTCAGTTATCTCATCTGAAAAATGGGGATTAAGACTGTGAGCCCCATGTGGGACAGGGACTTTTTCCAACCTAATTAACTTGTGTCTGCCCCAGGGCTTAGAACAGTGTTTGACACATAGTAAGTATTTAACGAATATCATTAAAAAAAATTAAGCTTGAGGGAACGTAAACCGAAAATGTAATTCAAGTCATTATTATCAGTGCAATGTATCTGTGCTCAGTGGAGAGATTTTTCTCTTTATACCAACTATGGCTAGCATGAAGGAATTGAAGAGGAACTTGCCTTTTAATTTATGCCACGATTCAAAGGCATAAGCCTAGTCTTTCCTATATATTGAATGGCAAGCTCACTGTGGGCAGGGAAGTGTCTACCATTTCTGTTAGAGTTCACTCTCCCAAGCACTTAGTACAGTGTTCCGAACACAGTAAGCACTCAATAAATATAATGGAGTGATTGATTCTTTACTACACTTAGACCTCAGCGAATCTTCAGAGGAGATCTTTTGCCTCATCTCAGGTGCCACCCCCTCCACATGCACAACCCTCGTACCTTATAAAAACTTTCGCCCCTTCCCTTCTTCCCTCCTTAACTACCATCATCAACCACTCACTCTCCAGTGGCTTCTTCCCCACTGCCTTCAAACATGACCACATCTCCCCATCCTAAAAATCCCTCCCTTGACCCCACCGCCTCCTCCAGTTATCACCCCATCTCCCTCCTACCCTTTCTCTCCGAACTCCTTGAGCAAGTCATCTATACTCGCTGCCTCGAATACCTCTCCTCCAACTCTCCCCTTGACCCCCTCCAATCTGGCTTCTTCCCCCTTCACTCCACTGAAAACACCCTCTCAGACGTCACCAATGACCTCCTTCTTGCAAATCCAAAGGCTCTTACTCCATCCTTAACCTCTCAGCTGCCTTTGATGCTGTGGACCATTCCCTTTTCCTCAATATGTTATCAAACCTTGGTTTTGCTGACTCTGTCCTGTCCTGTTTCTCCTCTTATCTCTCTGGCCTTCATTCTCTGTATCCTTCATGGGCTCCTCCTCCCCCTCCCATCCCCTAACTGTAGGGATCCTTTGAAGTTTGGTTCTTGGTCCCCTTCTATTCTCCATCTACACTCACTCTCTTGGAGAACTCATATGCTCCCACAGCTTCAACTACCATCTCTATGTGCACGACACCCAAATCTACATCTGATTTCTCTCTCCTTTCCTCCAGGCTCTCATCTCCTCCCGACTTCAGGACATCTCTACTTGGATGTCCTCCCGCCACCTCAAACTCAACATGTCCAAGACAGAGCTCCTTATCTTCCCTCCCAAACTCTGTCCTCTCCTGAACTTTCCCATCACTGTGGACAACACATTCATCCTTCCTGTCTCTCCAGCCCGCATCCTTAGTGTCATCTTTAATAATAATAATAATAATAATAATGGCATTTGTTAAGCACTTACTATGTGCAAAGCACTGTTCTAAGCGCTGGGGGGGGATACAAGGTAATCAGGTTGTCCCTCGCAGGGCTCACAGTCTTAATCCCCATTTTACAGATGAGGTAACTGAGGCACAGAGAAGTTAAGTGACTTGCCCAGGGTCACCTAGCTAACAAGTGGTGGAGGCCGGATTTGAACCCATGACCTCTGACTCCAAAGCCCGTGCTCTTTTCACTGAGCCACGGTGCTTCTCCAAACTTTGACTTTGTTCTCTCATTCACTCCACATACCCAATCCATCACCAAGTCCTGCTGGTCTCACCTTTACAACATCACCAAGATCTGCCCTTTCCTCTCCATCCAAACTGCTACCACGTTAGTACAGTCACTCATCCTATCCTGACTGGATTACTGTATCAGCCTCCTTTCTGACCTCCCAACCTCCTGTCTCTCCCCACTTCAGTCCGTACTTCACTTTGCTGCCCTGTTTACTTGTTTTGATGTCTGTCTCCCCTCTTCTAGACTGTAAGCCCATTATGGGCAGGAATTCTTTCTCTTTATTGCTGTATTGTATTTTCCAAGCACTTATTATAGTGCTCTGCACACAGTAAGTGCTCAATAAATACGATTGAATGAATGAATGATGTCTTTCCCCCCAGCTCTAGACTATAAGCTCGTTGTGGGGAGGGATTTTCTCTCTTTATTGCACTTTCCAAGTGCTTAGTACAGTGCTCTGCACACAGTAAGTGATCAATAAATATGATTGAATTAATAATAGGAAGTAGCATGACCTAATTAATAGAGCACAGGCTTGGAATTCAGAAGGACCTGGGTTCTAATTCTGGCTCAGCCACTTGTCTGCTTTGTGATCTTGGGCAAGTCACTTCACTTCTCTATGCTTCAGTTCTTTCATCTGTCAAATGGGGACTAAGACTGGAGCCTGTGAGCTACTTGTTTTGTTTTGTTGTCTGTCTCCCCCTTCTAGACTGTGAGCCCATGGTTGGGTAGGGTCCGTCTTTATATGTTGCCGACTTGTACTTCCCAACTGCTTAGTACAGTGTTCTGCACACAGTAAGCGCTCAATAAATACGATTAAATGAATGAATGAATGGAGACCCTTGTGGGACAGGGACTGTGTCCAACCTGATTATCTTGTATCTACCACAGCACTTTGTACAGTGCCTGGCATACAGTATGTGCTAAAAAATAATAGCATGTGCTAAAAAATACCATTAAAAAAAAAGCTCTGCTCTCCAGAGTGGGGAAACAAGCTGTTGGTAGCTTGTTGGATGACACCATGGAACATAGTGTGGGTGGGAGAACAGCTTTCCTCACACCCTGAGCTGCAGGCCTTTCAGGGAGGGTGGGATTTTGGAGGTGGGCTAGTGGGTGGGCTAGCGGGGATCTGGGGCCAAGCACGGCTACTCCACGCCCCTTCCACCGGTTGCCCCATTCAAGCTGGAGAAGAGCATTGGGACTTGGCAGTGTGACAGGCTGTGGATGACAACTCTTAATTGCAGCAGGAATTGGCCTGTGGTTTTCCCACTTTTCTGATCTTACGATCACTTTGCTAAGATACAAGAGCCCCAAGGACCACTCTCTTCTCCAGCAGGGAAGAGTTTCACCTTAAAGAAATTCTGCTTTGCCCTGAGGAGCAGGGTGGCCTTAGGGAAAGAGTACAGGCTAGAGAGTACAGTGCTTGGCACATAGTAAGTGCTTAACAAAATACCGCAACTGTTATTATTTGCTCTGAAAAGACTCTAGAGCTATAATCTCCTAAAGGGGAGAAGTCAGATCTTGTACTTCTTTGGACTATTCCTCTAGTGAAAGTCTTTTCTCCTCAACAACATTATTTTGGAAAGGGTATTATTGTGTAGAAGCAGCATGGTGTAATAGACAGAGCATGGGCCTGGGAGTAAGAAGGTCATGGGTTCTAATCCTAGCTCTACCATTTGTCTGCTGTGTGGCCTTGGGCAAGTCACTTCTCTGTGCCTCATTTACCTCAGCTGTAAAATGGGGATTGAGATTGTGAGTTCCACATGGGACAGGGACTTTGTCCAACTCGATTTCTTTGTATCCACCCCAGCACTTAGAACAATGTCTGGCACACAGTAAGCACTAAACAAATGCTTTATTTATTATTATTATTATTATTATTATTATTATTATTATTATTATTATGTGCAGAGCACTGAGGGAGGTAGGGAAGAAAATAGGGTAACGAAGGGATGAGTTTGGGTGGGTTACAGACAACTGAAAAAGACAGAAGGAAATGAAACTATGGGTGAGTGAGAGGCAGAGAGTGAAACAGGGAAAAGAAGGGGAACTGGGAGATGGCTGACAAGGAGATTCAAGCTGATGACCAGTCACATTCAGCCGTGGCTCCAGGGTTCAGTCCTCTCCTCAAGGAGGCTCATCTCTTTCCCAACCACCCACTCTCTCCTTTCCATGCAAACTCTTGCTGTGTGTGACTTCTGCCTTCCACAACCCTGGACTCACACAGTCAGGGTTCCCTGTTTTCTGACCCTCATCAGACCGTCCTTCTTGTTACACATTCTTATAGCTCCAAAGGATTGGGGGGTTGGAGAAGAGGAAACGTAGAGCAAAGTAGGCAGCATCAAGTGCTCCTCTCGAGGGTTTTACAATGTGCCTGTATATTGTTATATTTTATCCTCCCAAGCACTAGTATAGTACTCTGCATACAGTAACCACTCAAATAAACACGATTGAATGTATGTATGAATGCTTTCCATCCACTTTAAGGCACTCACTTAGCCATTCCTGCTACCTAACCTCTCTGATCTCTTATTACAACTCAGCCCACACATTTTGCTCCTCTAAAAGAGAAAGCAGCATGGCTCAGTGGAAAGAGCCCGGGGTTTGGAGTCAGAGGTCATGGGTTCAAATTCCGACTCTGCCAATTGTCAGCTGTGTGACTTTGGGCAAGTCACTTAACTTCTCTGGGCCTCAGTGACCTCATTTGTAAAATGGGGATGAAGGCTGTGAGCCCCCCGTGGGACAACCTGATCACCTTGTAACCTCCTCAGTGCTTAGAACACTGCTTTGCACATAGTAAGCGCTTAATAAATGCCATTATTATTATTATTATTAAAATCATCCTAATCTCTGAACATCGATCTTATGTTTCCCATCTTGCCCAAGTTCTCCCTCAGGTGTGGAACTCCCTCCCACTTCATATTCAACAATCCACCACTCTCCCACTTTCAAATTAATTAATTTAATCAATTTGCTATAATGTCTGTTTCCCTCTCTAGGTTGTAAACTCCTTGTGGGTAGGTAATGCGCTTGCCAGTGCTGTTGTATTTCACTCACCTTTACTTACTCTTTGCTTAGCACAGAGCTCTGCATTCAGTAAGCATGCAATAAATGCCATTGATTGAATAACTGATTGTTTGGTGACTCCATTTGTAAATATTTTATGTCTATCTTCCCCATTCCAGTGTGAGCTCCTGGTGGGCAGGGAACGTGAAGCTTCTTGGTTTTGTGATTCCCAAGACTTTATCCAGTGCTTCGAACCCTTTGATGCTCAATGAACACTATTTTCAAATCTTAATGGATAAAATTGATCAATAACAATGATTACACATTTTTAGATGATGGTATTGGACTTTCATTTTCTAACTTCTCTGCTCTCTTTGCTCTATGATCATCAGATTAAAGAAGAATTCAATTTGCATGTTATTTTCCTCGGGGATAGAATAGTTGACCTAAAAACCTTCCTTATCTCGAATCTCTGATTCTATAAACTGCATTTAGAAAAAGTGGAAACTGTGCTGATAACATCAGAAAGAAACTTGGAAATAACTTACCTAGGAATCCCATAATGAAGTATACGTGCAGTTTGTCACAGGTTATGGGTCGCTATAAAGTTTTAGAATTGCAAACTGAATCTCCATGAGGTAAGGCATAAGGACAGTCCCTTTACTGACCCATATCTTTACAGAGCACTGAAACACCAGGCTGCAATCAAAGCCTTGCAGGCAGAAGCAATGTCTTTGAAGTTAAGTGTATTGGTTTCTACTACAACCTAGCCCACACATTTCACTCTTCTGATGCTAACCTTCTTAATGAACCTCGATTTTATCTATCTCACCACCGACCACTCTTCCATGTCCTGCCTCTAGGCTGGAACTCCCTCCCTCCTCATATAATAATAATAATAATAATAATAGTAATAACATTTGTTAAGCACTTACTATGTGCAAAGCACTGTTCTAAGTGCTGGGGGGGATACAAGGTGATCAGGTTGTCCCACATGGGGCTCACAGTTTTAATCCCCATTTTACAGATGAGGTAACTGAGGCTCAGAGAAGTTAAGTGACTTGCCCAAGGTCACACAGCAGACATGTGGCAGAGCCGGAATTCGAACCCATGACCTCTGACTCCCAAGCCCATGCTCTTTCTACTGAGCCACTCTCATAACTTGTACTCCCCAAGCGCTTAGTACAGTGCTCTGCACACCGTAAATGCTCAATAAATACAATTGAATGAATGAAAGAATGAATAACAGATAATGACTCTCCCTGCCTTTAAAGCCTTATCGAAGGTACACCTCCTCCAAGAGGCCTTCCCTGACTAAGCTCTACTTTCCTCTTCTCCCACTCCTTTCTGCATCACCTTGACTTGCTCCCTTTATTAATAAGGATGGCATTCATTAAGCGCTTACTATGTGCAAAGCACTGTTCTAAGCGCTGCCTCCTCGCCCCATAGTGCTTATCAATCAATCAATCAATCAATCGTATTTATTGAGCACTTACTGTGGGCAGAGCACTGTACTAAGCGCTTGGGAAGTACAAGCTGGCAACATATAGAGAGAGTTCCTACCCAACAGTGGGCTCACAGTCTAGAAGGGGGAGACAGAGAACAAAACCAAACATACTAACAAAATAAAACAAATAGAATAGATAGCGCTTATGTATCTATCTGTCATTTATTCTTTTATATTGATGTCTGTCTCCCCCTCTAGACTGCATCCTAGCTGAGGGCAGGGAATGTGTCTGTTCATTGTTATATTGTACTCTCCCAAGCACTTAGTACAGTGCTCTGCACACAGTGAGTGCTCAATAAATACTATTGACTGATTGACTGACTGACTTACAGTGAGTCTCCACTCACAGCCAATTCTAGCTGTCTGATCATCTCCAGCCCCAGGTCAGTGACCACTCTGGGATCTTCAGGGTGGTCTGGGCCAGAAACGAGCAGCACAGTAAGGACAGCAGCAGCAAAATAAGGAGCCCCCAGTACCAGAAAAGGGAAAGACACATGAAAATGCTAGCACCTGGCAAAAAGCCCAGTGAAAATGATGAATCCAATAACTTCAATCCCAATCTAAACTAATGTAACAAAATTAACTGTTTACCACCCCTCTTCAACTACAGTAAAAGAGATTGGGAAAGGGTGATACTGTTTAGAAAAATTCATTTGGGATTTGGGGAATTTTGAGCAGTAGCTCGGCCTAGAGGAAAGAGCACAGGTCTGGGAATCAGAGGATTCAGGTTCTAAACCCAGCTCTAACGCTTGCCATGTGACCTTGGGCAAGTTATTTAAATTATGTGGGTCTCAGTTTCCTTAGCTGTAAAATGGGGATTCAATGACCCTTCTCTCTTCTACTTAGACTCTGAGCTCCATGTGGGACAGAGACTGTGTCCAACCTGATTATCATGTATTCACCCCAGTGGTGGGCACATAGTTGGACCTTAACAATCACAATTATTACTATTAAAGATCATGGGTATTTCCAGATGCAGATACTATCATAGAATTGTGAGGGTATTTTTAATGGTGTTTGTTTAGCGCTTACTAGGTACCAGGCACTGTACTAAGCACTGGTGTAGATACAATCTAATCAGGTTGGACAGAGTCCTTCTCCCACATGAGGCTGGCAGTCTTAATCCCCATTTTACAGATGAGGCAACCAAGCCCCTGAAAAATGAAGTGACTTGCTCAAGGTCACACAGCAGACAAGTGCAGCGGCAGTAAAGTGGTGTGGTCTAGTTGCTTAGAGCAGGGGCCTAGGAGTCAGAAGGACCAGGGTTCTAATCCCGGCTATGCCACTTGTCTGCTGTGTGACCTTGAGCAAGTCACTTCACTTTTCAGTGCCTTGGTTACCTCATCTGTGAAATGCAGATTAAGACTGTGAGCCCCATGTGGGGCAGGGAATGTGTCCAACCTGATTAACCTGTATCTACCTCAGAGCTTAATACAGTGCCTGGAACGTAGTAAATGCTTAACAAATACCATTTTTTTAAAAAGGTGGCAGAGCTAGGATTAGAACCCAGGTCCTTCCTACTACCAGGCCCATGATCTCTCCACTGGGCCATGAGTTATAAGGATCTTCCTGGTAGGGCTACAGTTTAACCATGATCAGAATAGTCTTGAGACAGTAAGGAAGCAAGCAAGCGCCAACTGCCTTTGGTCACAGCATCAGGTGGTCTGAAGTGATTAAAAATGGAAAATTGGCTGCCCACTGGAAGCGACACCTGGGCAAACAAGGACCTGGGAGGGGTATGCTGGGCTCTGAAGCAAAGATGGGCAAGATTGGGGTTTCTTCAGAGAAACACTCTAGGTTGGGGGCTTTGACTGCAGTTCTGTAAGATGACTTTCTATCATGCTCCATGCACATTCACTGTAATATAAAGTCATCACAGGGACCAGAAGGGAGGGACCCGTATCTCCCTGCTTCCAGTGGCCTGATGTCAGAAGATGATTCCATCCACGACAACAGATGGAAACCGTTTCTATCCTATTCTGAGAGAATTCGAGGGACCAAGGTCTCACAACCTCTCTCAGGATCTTATACCTGCATTTTAGGATCCTCAGAATCAGAAAACCCTCTGTTGAACAGAATCCCTTCTACTTCCATCTACGCTTTTGTCCTTTTGTTCAGGCTTCCAAACAAATGGAGTGATAAACTGTACTTAAAAATAGGAACAAATGGATAGGAAGGTGTCTTACATATATATTGGGAATTAAAAAACATAAAAGATTAGGTAAATAACTTAATCATCATCGTCATCATCAATTGTATTTATTGAGTACTTACTGTGTGCAGAGCACTGTACTAAGCGCTTGGGAAGTACAAATTGGCAACATATAGAGACAGTCCCTACCCAATAGTGGGCTCACAGTATAAAAGGGGGAGACAGAGAGCAAAACCAAACATACCAAAAAAATAAAATAAATAGAATAGATATGTACAAGTAAAATAAATAAATAAATAAATAGAGAAATAAATATGTACAAACATATATACATATATACAGGTGCTGTGGGGAAGGGAAGGAGGTAAGATGGGGGGGATGGAGTGGGGGACGAGGGGGAGAGGAAGGAAGGGGCTCAGTCCGGGAAGGCCTCCTGGAGGAGGTGAGTTCTCAGTAGGGCCTTGAAGGGAGGAAGAGAGCTAGCTTGGAGGTCGGGCAGAGGGAGGGCATTCCAGGCCCGGGGGATGACGTGGGCCGGGGGTCGATGGCGGGACAGGCGAGAACAAGGTATGGTGAGGAGATTAGCAGCAGAGGAGCGGCGGGTGCGGGCTGGGCTGTAGAAGGAGAGAAGGGAGGTGAGGTAGGAGGGGGCGAGGTGATGGACAGCCTTGAAGCCCAGGGTGAGGAGTTTCTGCCTGATGCGCAGATTGATTTGTAGCCACTGGAGATTTTTGAGGAGGGGAGTAACATGCCCAGAGCGTTTCTGGACAAAGACAATCCGGGCAGCAGCATGAAGTATGGATTGAAGTGGGGAGAGACACGAGGATGGGAGATCAGAGAGAAGGCTGATGCAGTAGTCCAGACGGGATAGGATGAGAGCTTGAATGAGCAGGGTAACGGTATGGATGGAGAGAAAAGGGCGGATCTTGGCAATGTTGCGGAGCTGAGACCGGCAGGTTTTGGTGACGGCTTGGATGTGAGGGGTGAACGAGAGAGCGGAGTCGAGGATGACACCAAGGTTGCAGGCTTGTGAGACGGGAAGGATGGTAGTGCCGTCAACAGAGATGGGAAAGTCAGGGAGAGGGCAGGGTTTGGGAGGGAAGACAAGGAGTTCAGTCTTGGACATGTTGAGTTTTAGGTGGCGGGCAGACATCCAGATGGAGATGTCCTGAAGGCAGGAGGAGATGCGAGCATGGAGAGAGGGGGAGAGAGCAGGGGCAGAGATGTAGATCTGGGTGTCGTCAGCGTAGAGATGATAGTTGAAGCCGTGGGAGCGAATGATGTCATCAAGGGAGTGCGTGTAAATGGAACTTAATACAAATCCATGCGTGTCTAGACAATGTTAAAGGTTATCTTCCAATGAAAACAGAGAGGTTTTAGTTAGGGTTGTATTTCAGTAAATACACAGGAAGGTTATGTCATTCCCTCCATTGTATCTGTTACAAGGGTTTTGTAACTAGAAGTATTTAGAAATGTTTTCTTCCTCTCAATTTCATCAGGACAAAAAACAACTCAGGTCTTCTATGACCTTAAAACCAGAGACAATGTCCAAACAACCCCATAGAGAACTATAACATAGAATGTTTTGAACATGGAAAGGGTCCTTTCTGTTATAAAGCTTACAGCCATACCCTTGAAAAAACCTTTAGGGTTTATCTTAATCCTAATCTATTTTCTAGCTATTTAACCATGTTATGCAAGTTGTACTTGGAATGTGCTAAAGCAACATTCAATTTCTCTGCAGAGAGGCTAGAAATATACTGTGCAATGGTAGTAAACAAGTTAGATTCATTAATTCATTCATCCAATCATATTTATTGAACGCTTACTGTGTGCAGAGCACTGTACTAAGCACTTGGGAAGTACAAGTTGGCAACATATAGAGAGGGTCCCCACCCTGTTCCAAATATTTTCTATCATCTATCATCTATTTATTTCTTTCCATAGGTATCTTTCATGCTTGAAAAAGTTGCCTCTGACAATGAATTTTGTCTGTGGGTGTGTGAGTAATTGAAAGAAGCAACACAGAACCCACAGTAGTACACACATGGTACACACTCAAAGATGGTTCTTTGAAGGCTAGTGTATTACTGGATCATCACCTGGTATCACTTTCACTTTTGCCTCTCTGTCTCATCAGTCAGTCAGTCATTGGTATATATTGAGCACTTTCTGTCTGCAGAGCACTGTACTAAGATTCTGGGAGAATATAATGCAATCAGTTGTCACGATCCTTGCCCAGAAAGAGCAGGGATCTAGTCGGGGAGACGGACAATAAAATAAAGATGAGGAAGAAATAGAGTTTAAGGATATCTATGTGTGTGCTCTGAGAGTTTGGGAGAGTGACTATCAAAGTGCTAATGAGTATGAACACAAGTGCATAGGAGATGCAGAGAGGAGGGAGAATAGTGGGGAGATGAGGGATTAATCAGGAAAGGTTTCCTGGAGGAGATATGATTTAAATAGGGATAGGAGGATGATAATAATAGCATTTATTAAATGCTTACTGTGTGTCAAATACTGTTCTAAGCAATGGAGTAGATGCAAGTTAATTAGGTTGGCAAAGTCCCTGTCCCCCATGAGGCTCACAGTCTTAATCCCCATTTTACAGATGAGGTAACTGAGGCACAGAGAAGTGAAGTGACTTGCCCAAGGTCACACAGCAGGCAGGTGGCAGAGCCAGGATTAGAACCTGGGTCCTCCCAGGTCCATGCTCTATCTCCTAAGCCACGCTGCTTCTCTAAAGGACATAATAATTATGGCAAGATGAGATCTGTTTTGGACAAATTACATTTGAGGAGTTGGGGGACATAATAATAATAATAATTGTGGTAATTGTTAAGCACTTACTATGTGCTGAGCACTATTCTAAGCTTTGGGGTAGATACAAGTTAATCAAGTTGGACACAGTCCCCGGGGCTCACACTCTTATCCCCATTTTACAGATAGGGAACTGAGGTACAGAGAAGTGAAGTGACTTGTCCAAGGTCACACAGTTGACACATGGCAGAGCCGGAATTAGAACCCATGACCATCGGACTCGCATATCTGTGCTCTAACCACTACACCATGCCGCTACAAGTAGAGCTGTCCTGAAGGCAGGAGGAAATGTGATATTGCAACGGAGAGAGATTGGGGCTGGAGAGGTAGAGCCTGTTGCTCAAAAAGGAGATGCTCTTTTTTTGATTGCTCTGATGACCTGTTGACTACAATTGTTTCCAGTTTTCAGCTGTGATGCCATATTGTCTAAAACTTTCTGCACTGTTTGCTAAACTTGTTTCTTCCTCAGTCCCCCCTGTTTTCAGTCTTCCTTTCCCAACTTCCCCACAAAACAGCTGTTCAGGAACACTGCTGTTCTCCGTTCTCCTCACAGGTCCCTCACAGCCAGGCTACAACCATTTGGGTATTCTGCTGTTAGCCATTCTCCTCACAGTCTCCGCACAGTCTGGCTCATTTCAATAATCAATCAATCAATCCATTAATCAATGGTATTTACTGAGTGCTTACTATGCTTAGAGCACTGTACTAAGCATGTGGGAGAGTACAACAGAATTACAATAGAACAGTACAGCACAATACAACTGAAGCAACATGGCTTAGTGGACAGAGCACAGGCCTGGGATTCATAAGGACTTGGGTTCTAATCCCGGCTCTGTCCCTTGTCTGCTGTGTGACCTTGAGCAAGTCACTTTGCTTCTCTGTGCCTCAGGCGTCTCATCTAAAAATGGGAATTAAGACTGTGAGCCATATGTGGGACAGGATGGTGTCCAAACAGATTATCTTGTATCTACCCCAGCACTTAGAACAGAGCCTGGCACATAGTAAGTGCCTCACAATTAATAATAATTAGCAGACACATTCCCTGCCCATTATGAGTGTACAGTCTGCAGGGGGAGGCAGAAATGATCTGGAATATTGTTTGTGATCCTCTTTTGCCTCTTGATGTCAATCATGGGCTATGATGATGATGATGATGATGGTCTTTGTTAATCACTCACTATATGCTAAGCACTGTTCTAAGCTGGGGTAGATACAAGGTAATCAGGTTGTCCAATGTGGGGCTCACAATCTTAATCCCCCTTTTACAGATGAGGTAACTGATACACAGAGATGTTAAGTGACTTGCCCAAAGTCACACAGCTGATAAACAACTGAGCCGGAATTAGAACCAATGACCTCTGGCTCCCAAGCCTGTGATCTTTCCACAAAGCCTTGCTGCTTCAATAAATGGCGCTAACGGGGAATTGCTCAAGCTGTCGGAGGTGCCGTCTGTGAGAGATCCCATCTCACAGCTGCAGAGAAAGTTGTACAGCACTCCTGCTCTGAACAATGACAATTTGCTCTGAAGCCCTGATTCATCATCAATCGTATTTATTGAGCGCTTACTATGTGCAGAGCACTGTACTAAGCGCTTGGGAAGTACAAATTGCCAACATATAGAGACAGTCCCTACCCAACAGTGGGCTCACAGTCTAAAAGATTCCATGCTTCCAAACACACTCTCTATCCCAAACAATGTGCTATGCTTCTTAATTTTATTCTCTACTTCCTTATATTGGTATTTGTTATAATGGTATTTATGAAATGCCTATTATGTGCCAAAGCTCTGTGCTAAGTGCTGGGGAAGAGGCAAGGTGATTAGATAGAACTCAGTCCCTGTCCCACAGGGTGCTCATAGATAAAAAGGCAGAGACAGTGTTGGTAGAAAATAGAATTCTGTAACTTCATTTATGCTCTGAACTGTCAGTGATGATCTTTGGTTGGGCGTAGGACTCAACTGTGGTAAGCTGCGTGTCACTGTGTATATTTTCCAGTTTCTTATAAAAGCATTTAAAATTGGATCTGTATCATTTGAGTGTAATACCCTAACCAGAGAGTTTGTTTTTTTTTCCTACAAAAAAGATCACAGTCCTGTCGATTACCAGGTATGTGATGGTGTTATCGGTGGTGGTGGGGGGAGGGATGTGAGAGAGGGATTATCAGTCAAACAATCAATGGAGTTTATTGAGTGCTTCCTGTGTGCAGAGCACTGTATTAAGCATTTGGGAGACTACAAGAAAATAGAGTTGGTAGATACATTCCCTGACCCTAAGGAGATCCCAGTTCAGAGAGTAGCAGTAGTAGTAGTAATAGTAGAAGTAGTAGCAGCGGCAGCAGCAGCAGTAGATAATAATAGTAGTAATAATAATTCATTCATTCAATTGTATTTACTGAGTGCTTACTGTATGCAGAGCACTGTACTAAGCATTGTAATAGTAGTGATAATAGTGATAATAATAGTAGTAGTATAATAGTAATCAACTAATCAACAGTACTAATTGAGCTCTTACTCCATGCAGAAGACTGTACTAATACCTAGAGAGAGACAGTAGTACTATGAGAAGTGGAGATGCAGCGTGGCTTATCGGAAAGAGCACAGGCTTGGGAGTCAGAGGTCATGGGTTCTAATCTTGGCTCTGCCACTTGTCAGCTGTGTGACTTTGGGCAAGTCACTTAACTTCTGTGTGCCTCAGTTACCTCATCTGTAAAATGGGGATTAAGACTGTGATCCCCACGTAGGACAACTTGATTACCATGTATCTTCCCCAGTGGTTAGAACAGTGCTTGGCACATAGTAAGCGCTTAACAAATACCAACATTATTATTATTATTATTAGAGAAGCAGCATGGCTCAGTGGAAAGAGCCTGGGCTTTGGAGTCAGAGGTCACAGGTTCAAATCCTGGCTCTGCCAATTGTCAGCTGTGTGACTTTGGGTAAGTCACTTCAATTCTCTGGGCCTCAGTTACCTCATCTGTAAAATGAGGATTAAGACTGTGAGACCCCTGTGGGACAACCTGATCACCTTGTATCCTCCCCAGTGCTTAGAACAGTGCTCTGCACATAGTAAGCGCTTAACAAATATTATTATTATTATTATTATTATTATTATCATCATCATTATGAGATGTGGTCTGTGGCCTCAGAGAGGTTACATTATAGCTGGGGAAACTTTTTAAAATAAATTATAGATGGGGGAAGCAGGAGTAGCAGTAGTAGTAAGTAGTAATAGTCGTAGAGGGGGAGAGCAACAATTACTCAAAGTGGATTCTACAGGTAGGAACAGGAGGAATGGAATCACTACTTAGAGAATCCAGTGGCAGGGTGGCTTTTCCATCAATCAATCAGTCAATTGTATTTAATGAGCACTTACTGTGTGCAGAGCATTATACTAAGTGCTTGGGAGAGTACAATATAAGAGTTTGTAGACATGTTCCCTGCCCAGAATAGGCTTACAGTGTAGAGGGGAGCCATTAATATTAATAAATACACTGTGGATATGTTACATAAGTGCTGAGGGGCTAATGGGGCAGTGAATTAAGGGAGCAAATCTTTATTCTCTTATTTTTTTCCTAGTTTAGGGGCTGCTCTCCTACTGGTTACTATTGATGTCATTGTCTGTGAGCCCCTTGTTGGGTAGGGATTGTCCCTATTCGTTGCCGAACTGTACTGTCTAAGCGTTTCTTACAGTGCTCTGCACACAGTAACTGCTCAATAAATATGATTGAATGAATGAATTGTCCACAGCCTCCGCTGTCAGAAGTAATGATCCCCTATTTTGTCATGCCTCTTCAGACAAACTGCTCCTTCGAATATCTACTGTCTATTTGCCTTAGTGTCTTTGATTTTCAAGTCACTGGTGGTACTATCTCTCGCTCCAAACTCCACCACTCACTGGGAAAATTTCCAACCCATTTGCATTTTATTAAAGGTCTTTATTTCTTTTAGTACAAATGAAGCAAAAGACGGGATCTCTCTGGAATAAGTGTTGAGCCTGGAGTTGAGTAAATCATTGCAAGGGCCACTGTTATTTAAAAAAAACACCCTGGTTACGAATAAAGAAACAGAAGTCCTTAGAGAGAAAGGCCATTTATCAGGGCATTTCCCAATGTCTTGAATTGCAGCATTCCAGAGAAGGACTGAAGGACTGTGTTAACCACTGGGAGAAAGAGACAGCTATCCAGCTACCCATCTGGGAGGCCCACTGACGTCAACTGATCAATCAGTCAATTAATTAATGGTATTGATTGAGTGCTGATTGCATGCGGAGCCCTGTACTAACCATCTGGGAGAGTTGGTGGAAAGTTTCTCTGCCACAAGGAGTTTACAGTCTAGAAGGATGGAACTTTCCCCTCTCCACCACCCTGACCGCAGCCTAAGACTGCTGCTGGAGAAGCTGGCTTGTCTGTGGAGAGCAGAAGTCACAGTTTAGGCCCATGAGACCCCAGACCTTCAACTACCCTGGCCCGAACCACAGAGCTTCCTCTTTCTTAAAATGGAACAGTCAAAGTAATTCTTAGAACTTTGCTTTAAAAGGTGTGGGCAAAATGACCAGCAGGGAATTTTGCTGCCTCTCGCTCACCAAAGTAGGTTAAATCCAGGCTTACTTCCTTGGCACCCAGATTCCCTTGGTTTTTAGCTCTTCTGTCCCTCCCTCCCCACTCCCCAAACTCCCTCCAGTTCCCCTAACACATCCTTTCTATTAACTCTTCCAAAATCTCCAGTGATTGCCCATCCACTTCCACATCAAACATAAACTCTTCTCCATTAGTTTTAAAGCACTCCACCACCTTGCCTCCTCCTACCTCACCTCGCTACTCTCCTTCTACAACCCAGCCTGAGCACTTTGCTGCTCTAGTGCTAACCTTCTCACTGTGCCTCGATCTCATATATATCACTGCCAACCCCTCACCGATGTCCTGCCATTGGCCTGGAATTCCCTCCTTCCTCAAATCCTACGGACAGTTACTCTCCCTGCCTACAAAGCCTTATTGAAGGCACATCTCCTCCAGGACGCCATCCCTGACTAAGTGCCCCCATTTCCTCTTCTCCCACTCACTCTGTGTCACCCTGACTTGCTCTCTCTGTTCTTGCTCCCTCCCAGCCCCACAGCACTTTTGTATATATATATATGCATCTCTGTATATATACAGAGAAACAGCTTGGCTCAGTGGAAAGAACACGGACTTTGGAGTCAGAGGTCATGGGTTCAAATCCCGGCTCTGCCACCCATCAGCTGTGTGACTTTGGGCAAGTCACTTAACTTCTCTGTGCCTCAGTTACCTCATCTGTAAAATGGGGATTAAGACTGTGAGCCCCACATGGGACAACCTGATCACCTTGTAAATTACCCAGCGCTTGGAACAGTGTTCTGCACATGGTAGGCACTTAATAAATGCCATCATTATTATTATTATTTATATATATTTAATATCTGTCTCCCTTCCTCTAGACTGTAAGCTCATTGAGGACAGAGTGTGTCTGTTTATTACTGTACTATCCCAAGTGTTTAGTACAGTGCTCTGCACACAGTAAGCGCTAAATAAATGATTGAATGAAAGAATGAATGAATGAATAACTCACTTCTGGACTCCATGTGCCCCACTTCTAGTCTGTATCTATAGCCAGTCTTTCAATGGATTCATTAGCTTAACAACTCTACGGCTGCTGGGCTTCACTAGGGAACTAGCTGGGACACCGCTATTCTGGCTACTCCCACTGCTGGTGAACCCTGCTTTTTGAGGTTATACAGCTGGGACAACATGGCCAGCTATGCTGGGATGGAAAGGAAGAACAATAATGATAAAGATGGCACATTGTGTACTTACTATATGCTGAATATGGTGTTCAGTGCTAGTGTAGGTCGATCAATCAGTCAGTCAATCAATGGTATTCATTGAGCACTTACTATGGACAGAGCACTGTACTAAGCACTTGGGAGAATACAATACAAGGGAATCAAAGTGGACACAGTCCCTGTCCCTCACAGACCTCATAGTATAAGAGAGAAGGACAACAGGTATTTTACCCCATTTTATGGAAGAGGAAACTGAGGCACAGAGAAGCTAAGTGACTTACCCAAGGTCACACAGAGGGGAGGTGGCAGAGTCAGGACTAGGTCCCAGGCCCTCTGACTTCCAGTCCTGTCTTTTTTTGAGGTGGGGATGGAGGGGTGTTGACTTTCCTCCCACTACCAAGTCTTGACCTCCCCACATCCTGACTCTGCAAAGATGCCGTTGGAAACCACCAGCATTAGAACTGTTAAAGAAAATCAATCAATTGTATTTATTGAGCACTCACTGTGTGCACAGCACTGTACTAAATGCTTGGGAGAGTACTATACAACAGCATTGTCTAGACATGGGAGTGCAGAGGGGCCTGAGAAAACAGGAGTGAGTTTGGAGTCTGGGCTGGAGTGGGGAAGCGGGGAGAATCAAGGGCTGTTAATCTGGAGGGCTGGGCTTGGGGGAGGGGCCAGGAGGGACAGGGATAGTTCCTGGCCAATTTGCAAATAATAAGAATAATGGTATTTGTCAAGTGTTTACTATGTGCCAGGCACTGTACTAAGCACTGGGGTGGAAACAAGCAAATTGGGTTTCACACAGTCCCTGTCCCACATGGTACTCACAGTGTTAAAGATGTAAAATCATAGGGAAGCAGCTTGGCTTGGTGAAAAGAGCCTGGGTTTGGGAGTCAAAGGTCATGGGTTCTAATCCCAACTCCACCACTTGTCAGCTGTGTGACTTTGGGTAACTCACTTAACTTCTCTGGGCCTCAGTTACCTCATCTGTAAAATGGGGATTAAGACTGTGAGTCCCATATGGGACAACCTGATGACCTTGTGTCTTCCCCAGAGTTTAGAACAGTGTGTGGCACATAGTAAGCACTTAATACCATTATTATTATTATTAAATCCCCTACAGATGAGTTAACTGAGGCACAGAGAAGTTAAGTGAGTTGCCCAAGGTCAAATAGTAAACAAATGGTAGAGCCAGGATTAGAACCCAGAAACAGAAACCATAGCTGCCATCGCTTTGGGAGGGGGAGATTTCTGTTGGACTGACCTGGAACTCTGGAAGGGGGAAGATGTTGTGGTAAATAATAATAATAATGATGGCATTTGTTAAGTGCTTACTATGTGCGAAGCACTAGTCTAAGTGCTGGGGGGATACAAGGCGGTCAGGTTGTCCCACATGGGGCTCACAGTCTTAATCCCCATTTCACAGATGAGGTAACTGAGGCTCAGAGAAATTAAGTGACTTGCCCAAGGTCACACAGCAGACATGTGGCAGAGCCAGGATTAGAACCCATGACCTCTGACTCCCAAGCCCGTGCTCTTGCCACTGAGCCACACTGCTTCTAGAGCCTGACTGCCCTAAAGACTCCACAAAACTCACAGGGAACATCCGGCCCTGAACTCAGCCTGATCCCTTTCTTGTGTAACCCAAACGAAGTCTGCCTTGGGCTGAAAGGAAAACAGATAAAAAGGAGAAAATCTTCCATCCCTGAGGGTGGAAGATGGAGCAGTTTTCCCAAGGATGAGAGAAAGTCCTTGTTTTGTCAGTTGTAAATGGGTTATTTCATTCATCCTCCAAGGGAGCTTAATTGTACTAAGCAATTCACTGGCTTTGGGAAGGAGGGGGCCACCCAAAGAGTTATTTTCTGCTGTAGATAGTCTGTGAGGAGCAGAACCCTTTTGGCTTTTGAGTACAACTTCTGAAAGTCTACGTGAGGTTGTAGGAAAATGTTTACTTCTTTACCTTAAAAGGACGGAACCTTAAAATAAAGTTCACCTGCTGATATGTGAAGCGCTATGTTGCCTTCAGTTTGTTAGACTTCGGCAGAATGCTTAGGCTGAATAAACGAGTTACATCCCCCACACTCTGATGAGACAATCTCCTGAAATGAAAAGTTCCGTGACTAGGAACACAGTGAACTGTCCTCATTTACAAGAATACACTCCCTCCCCTGGAATTTTGTTTATGGCTTACCAGGCTCATTTAGGGTACATCTAGACATGTTTCTTTTCTTTCCTGAAAAAAAACTGAGCTGAACATCTAAGGTGTTTCTGATTTCACACAACTACTTTGGAATTAGGAAATAAAAACTGCCCTTGGGTCAGCTTCCCTAAATCCTTTTTTTAAAAAATGGTATCTGTGAAGTGCTTACTATATGCCAGGCACTGTACTACTACAAATAATAATGATGGTATTTGTTAAGCGCGTACTATGTGCAAAGCACTGTTCTAAGCACTGGGAAGGATACAAGGTGATCAGGATGTCCCACATGGGGCTCACAATCTTCATCCCCGTTTTACAGATGAGGTAACTGAGGCACAGAGAAGTTAAGTGACTTGCCCAAAGTCACACAGCTGACAATTGGCAAAGCTGGGATTTGAACCCATGACCTCTTACTCCCAAGCCCATGCTCTTGCTATTGAGCCACGCTGCTTCTCTAAGAGCTGGGGTGGGTACGAATAAGTAGAGTTGGACATAGTCCCTGTCCCAAATGGGGCTCACAGTTTCAATCCCTATTTTACAGTGAGGTGCCTGAGGCCCAGAGAAGTGAAGTGACTTGCTCAAGGTCACCCGGCAGATAATTGTTGGAGTCAGGATTAGAACCCATGACCTTCTGACTCCCAGGCCTTTGCTCTATCCACTAACCCATTAATCCACACATGACTTGCTGTGCACATGACTTGCTGTACGTGATGTTTGGTGGGTAAAAGTCCCCCAAGCCTTCCCAAACCTCCAAATCTAGAACATTTCTCACTGTGTCCAATCTTATGATCTTGTATCTACCCCAGTGCTTGCTACCGTGCTTGGCACATAGTAAGCACTTACTAAATTGCCTAATTATCGTTATTAAAAGGACCCATTACATTCCCAGGTCCCTGTTCAAACAAGCACCAACTCGAACAGAGGGAGTCTGGGAACTTTCAGTTGCCCCTTTTGACAGTAAGCCCCAAGGAGGCTGTTTATTCACTTATTGTCTGAAATTGGTCCTGTGTCACATTATGGTGCTGCATGAAACCATTCCCATGACATTTTATCCCATTCCCACAGTGCTTTTCTAGGTTGTGTCAAATCAGCTGAATGTTCCATCTACCACTTCGACCACCCTCCTCCCTCTAGACTGTAAGGCTCGTTGTGGGCAGGGAATGTGTCTGTTTTATTCTTATATCGTATACTCTGAAGCGCTGTCCCAAGGTGACCCTTGGGTACCAGCCATCTCAAGGCCAAATGCTATCTCGTGGCCGCCTGAGCCAGCAGGCAGAACTCAGAAGTGAGGGTGGGATACTGCCCCCACAACCAAAACTGCTAGGTTGACAGCCCAAGCTGGGAATACAGAAGGTGTCCCTCACCCCCATGCCAATTAAATTAGGTATGGAGGAGGGGGGAGGGCAGAGATTGGATAAACTGAGGCTGGAAGCTGGAATGGCCTAGGAGCACAGGTGATAAATACCTGCGGCCTCTGGCCCTCTATGCAGAGGATCGAGACTTGCAGCAGATGGCTGCAGGGCACCTCTATCCAGAGTGTGAGAAGCCCGCTCTGCCTGCACCAACTGTGGAGCCCTACGATGGGAGAGTGAGGCTCCTGTCCCACTGGACGGTCGTGGGGCTGGAAGCCAGCCGCTTCGCCATGGGTATGGAATGAATGAATGTATTCCTCCCAAGTGGAAAATCCTCATGGGTGTTTCCTCCCAAGTGGGAAGTGCCCATGTGTGCAAACAAACTGTAAGGGAATTCTGCCTGAGTGGGACCTGGGGGTTCTGCCACACGTGAGTAATGTAATCTCTAATATTACTAATTGATTACATTCCTCCCAAAAGGGAAGTTCAATACATTGTGCCAAAACAATTAAATAATTCAATTTGCCTCACGGAATAAATTTTATATAAAACTCAGGCTTTCCATCCCCGGCCTCTCCCTCTTTTCTCTCGCCGCGCCGATTACCAAACGAACCCATCCCTGGATGATGGGTGACAAGCGCTTAGTACAGTGCTGTGCACACAGTAAGCATTCAATAAATATGACGGACTACCTGAATGTTGTACTGTGCTCGCCCAAGCACTCAATGCAGCGATCTGCGCACAGTAAGCGCTCAATAGATACCATTGATTGAATGTTGGACAGATGAGTAGGAATGCTATTTAGTACTTAAAACAAAAGATAAGAGCTCTTTTCAATCTTGATACATCCCCATTTCACCCCCAAAATTGTTTTCAATGAATCGGTCAATTAATCAATGGTATTCTATCGAGAGCTTAAAATCAACACTGAAGAATGACTCTATCAGTGGACAGAACAGCGGTAGTCAGGTGGTTGTGGTGGAAATGATGGGAAAGGCAGCCTTATCGGGCATTGGAGAGTGCCATCCTACAGGAAGCTGGAAGGGAGAGGGAGAGGGGATCAGGGGGAGATGTGACTGAGGGAAACGTCTGCCAGCCTCCCTTCAGCTCCTGCTGCTCTTCCCTCATGTTTTCTGTGTGAACATTCCCTGGCCCTAGGCAGCAAAAGATTCCATAATCAGAAACACCAGTCAACATCTTTGTTACGTTAATCGACTGATATCCCTTCCCTCTAGAGATCAGCTGGCTACAGGACAATGGACAATGTACTAAAGATCGAAAGGATATCTGTTGGAAAATGTTTTCAAAAATCAGCTAAAGTCACATTGGTTTCTTTTTGTTTTGTCTTGCTTTGTTTTTAAGGTATTTTTAAAGCATTTTCTACATGCCAGGCACTGTACTTAGTTCTGGGGTAGATACTAGCAAATCAGATTGGACACATAGGGCTCACAGTCTTAAGGTCCATTTTACAGATGAGGTCACTGATGCACAGAGAAGTTAAGTGTCTTGCCTAAGGCACACAGCAGGCAACTGGTGGTGCTGGGATTAGAATTTAGGTCCTCTGTCTCTCCAGGCCTTGCTGCTGGTTGCTGGAGGGTCACTTTGGTAGCCATAATATACAAGACAAATGCCAGGGACACAAAATAACAAGCCATGAGTGCAATTCTCCTAACGGGACACAGAATAACGAGCCATAAGTGCAATTCTCCTAGTGTTTAAACTAATTTTAGTGTTTAAACTTCCCTGACCAAGCCCTCATTTCCCTTCCTTTCTGCACTGCCTATATATGTGGATCTGTACCCCTTCAGTGCTTGATATCCCCCGGGCCCACAGGTATTCTGTACATGTACTTAAACTCTGCCATTTCTCCTAGCTGTAAATTATCTTTATGCATGCCCTCCCTCTAGACTGTGAGCTCCTTGTGGGTGAGGATTGTGACTCCCACGTCTGTTGTATTGAACCATCCTAAGAGTTTAGTACAGTGCTCTACATATGGCAGCATGGTGTAGTGGATATAGCAAGGGCCCAGGAGTCAGAAGGTCATGAATTCTAATCTCAGCTCTGCCACTTGTCTGCTGTGTGAACCTGGGCAAGTCACTTCACTTCTCTGTGCCTGTTATCTCATTTTTAAGATTGGGATTGAGACTGTGAGCCCCACATGGGAAAGGGACAGGGTCCAACCTGATTTAATCATATCCTCCCAGTGCTTAGTAATAATAATGATGGTATTTATTAAGTGCTTACTATGTGCAAAGCACTGTTCTACACGCTGGGGGGATACAAGTGTTTAGAACAGTGCTTTGCACATAGTAAGCACTTAATAAATGCCATCATTATTATTATAATGACAAGGTGATCACGTTGTACACCTGTCCACATGTTTGTTTTGTTGTCGTCTCCCCCTTCTAGACTGTGAGCCCATTGTTGGGTAAGGACCGTCTCTATTTGTTGCCAACTTGTACTTCCCAAGCACTTAGTACGGTGCTCTGCACACAGTACGTGCTCAATAAATACGAGGGATTGAATGAATGAATGAGTGTGGGGCTCACAGTCTTAATCCCCATTTTACAGATGAGGTAACTGAGGCTCAGAGAAGTTAAGTGACTTGCCCAAGGTCACACAGCAGACATGTGAGGGAGCCGAGATTAGAACCCAGGACCTCTGACTCCCAAGCCCATGCTCTTTCCACTGAGCCATGCTGCTTCTCTAAGTACAGTGCCTGGCACATAGTAAACACTTAACAAATTTCACAGTTGTTACTATTATTGTAGTAAGCACTTAATGAATACCATTAGTTGACTGATCGATTGATTTAAACTAGTGTACTCCCCAGACATCCTGGATATTATTTAATAGATGAGGGTTTCAGGGCTGAAAATGCTATTCTACTGTCCCGATGATTAAAGACTTTCAAAGAAGCCTAATAGTTTCAGGGAATAGCTTACAGTTAAGGTAGGCCTGGTTCAGTATGTCATATTCAGTTTCTCAAATATACTTCCATATCTTTTTATGGCATTTGCTAAGTGTTTACTATGTGCCAGGCACGGTACTAACTGCTGAGGAAGATACAAGCAAATCAGGTTGGACACAGTCCATGACCCAAATGGGGCTCACAGTCTTAATCCCCATCTTTTAAAATGAAGTAACTGAGGTACGGAGAAGTGAAATGACTTACCCAAAGTCACACAGCAGACAAGTGGCAGAGCTTGGATTAGAGCCCAGGTCCTTCTGACTTCCAGGACTATGCTCTACCCACTAGGCCACACTGCTTTTCACGCTGCTTTGTTTTGTTTCCAAACTAACCTACCTCACTTTTGAGGTCAATTTCAATCGAGTGCTGACTGGTCATCCTCCTTTAGCTGTCCAATTTGGCTTATTGTTTATTTATTCATTCATTTGTACTTATTGAGCACTTTACTGTGTGCAGAGCACTGTATTAAGTGCTTGGGAGAAACATTGCAACAATCAAACAGACACATTCCCTACACATTTCATCCGGTCTTTGTATATAGATTCCTTTGACACAGGTGCCATTTCTGAGCAATGGAAATTAGTGGCAGGAGAAGAAACCCAGCGAGGCTGGGTGCAGAAAATAGAAAGGAAATAAAGGTACCATATTGGATCAGACAGTTAACAGACAAGCTGAGAAGTAAACTGTCTGATATTAAAACTGGATGACTGACCAACCTAACTCAAGATGATTTTCTGAGTGTCACTCAATCCATCAGTTGATCACTAGTATTTATGAAGCACTTACTGTGTGCATGGCACTGTACTAAGCAGGGTATAATGTAACAGAGTTTGGTAGACATGTTCCCTGCCCACAGTAAGCTTAAAATCTAAAGGGGAAGACAGACATTAATGTAAATAACAAAATTACAGATATGTACATAAATGCTATTGGGCTGAGGAAGGGGTGAAGAAAGTACAAAACGAAGTGTGGGGTGACAGGGTATGGAGTGGGAGAAGAGGAAATGAAGTCTTTGTCAGGAAAGGCCTCTCGGAGGAGATGTGATTTTAATGAGGCTTTGAAGGTGGGGAGAGTGATCATCTGTCAAATATAAAGAGGGAGTGTGTTTCAGGCCAGAGACAGGATGTGGGTGAGAGTTTGGTGGTGAGATAGATGAAATCGAGGTACACTGAGTAGGCTGGCATTAGAGGAGCAAAGTGGGCAGGCTGGTTGTAGTAGGAAATCAGAGAGGTAAGATAGGAGGGGGCAAAGTGATTGGGTGCTGATGACTTATTTATTCTGATCATTTATTCTGATGACTTGACACCTGTCCATGTTTTGTTTTGTTGTCTGTCTCCCCCGTCTAGACTGTGAGCCCGTTGTTGGGTAGGGACCGTCTCTATATGTTGCCAACTTGTACTTCCCAAGCACTTAGTACAGTGCTCTGCACACAGTAAGTGCTCAATAAATACAATTGAATGAATGAATGAATAAATAGATGGGCAACCACTGGAGGTTCTTGAGGAATGGGGGGAAACATGGCCTGAATGTTTCTGTAGGAAAATGATCCGGGCAACAGAGTGAAGTATGGACTGGAGTGGGAAGAGGAAAGAGGCAGGGACGTCTAGGAGAAGCCTCCTCCCCTGTGATGGGCTTTCCCTACCTACCTACACATACACCTTTCTCCCTGCCGCGCCCCGACTCCTGATGACTCTAGCTTCCATTAAAGGGAGAATGAAGACCTAACAGGGATATTCTGCTTCACGCTGGGACAAGTTCCATAAGTTTCAAAACTGCTCTGGAACAAGTTCCATAAGTTTTAAAACTGGTATTAAATAAAGACATTTTTACAAAAAAATGATTAGCCCTGTTAAGGCAGCAGTTGGTTCCCTTTTCCAACCCACTGTAGGAAGAACTTCTTCATCGGAACCAGGCCTTTGCCAGTAACAGTAATTGAGCTGATGAATGTTTAGCTTGGCCACAATTAAACATGATTTTTAGCCATTCCGAACCACCTTTTCCATCAATCAAAGTGTCCTTCTGCAAATCCTTTTTGGCATCGGTGATATTGGGCCTTGTTTTCTGTCTGCAACTTGGGAGAGTTGGTGGGAGAATGCGCCATTCCATGCAGGAAGCGACTCTGCCCCAACTCAGCCTAAGTGCAACAGGGCTTCATCATCGCTTAGCATCATTGGGAGAGGCCCAATCTGGGACTGACCCAGGGAAGTGAGCACTAGCAGTGAGGACATAGTAGTGAGCATATTGTCCTGGCCCACAACAATGTCGGGGGCTCATTGGCGGGAGGGCCAGATATCGTACGTTATTAATGACAAACTAAAATACCAGGTCTGCCCTCGCTCCTGGCCCATCTTGCTTTTGTTCCTTCCCTGCTGTCCATCCCAGCCCCTGCCAGGTTTCTTTCTGCACAGCAACCCACGCTCTACCCCCAACTCCCTCCCCAGTGGAACCCTTTTCTTTCCCTCAGCTATTCTGATGATTCCAGGCTCCCAAGTTCAGGCTCCATCCCTTAATAATAATAATGGTAGTATTTGTTGAGTGCTTACTATGAGCCAGGTACTGTACTAAGTGCTAGAATGGATACAAGCAAATCATGTTGGACACAGTCCCTTCCTCACGTGGGGCTCACAGTCTCAATCCCTGTTTTGAAGATGAGGGAAATGAGGCCCAGAGAAGTGAAGTGACTTGCCCAAGGTCCCACAGCAGGTGGCAGAGCTGGGATTAGTACCCAGGTCCTTCTGATTCCCAGGCCCTTTCTCTATCCACTACACCATGCTGTTTCTTCTTCCTCCCCCTCCCCCTTCACTGCTCATCCTCTTCCATTTCCCTTCTTCCCCTTCAACCAATGGTATTTATTGAACATTTTCTGTGTGTAGAACACTTGCTAAACCCTTGCCCTTACTCCCAGTCCCTGACTTTCCTGTAGCCCAGCCTGCCTAGATAATTACTGCCCGGGAGTTGTCTCTGAGCCAATCTGACCATACTGTAGACTGTAAACTCACTGAGGGGAGAAAATGTGTCTGTCATACTGTTCTATTCATTCATTCATTCATTCAATCGTATTTACTGAGCACCTACTGAGTGCAAAGCACTGTAATAATAATAATAATGGCATATATTAAGTGCTTACTATGTGCAAAGCACTGTTCTAAGTGCTGGGGAGGTTACAAGGTGATCAGGTTGTCCCATGGGGGGCTCACAGTCTTAATCCCCAATTTACAGATGAGGGAACTGAGGCCCAGAGAAGTTAAGTGATTTGTCCAAAGTCACACAGCTGACAATTGGTGGAGCCAGGATTTGAACTCATGACCTCTGACTCCAAAGCCTGGGCTCTTTCCACTGAGCCACACTGTACTAAGCACTTGGAAGAGTACAGACACATTCCTGCCCACAACAAGCTCACAGTACTCTCCCAAACGCTTAGTATAGTGCTGTGCACACAGTGAGCATTCAATAAATACAACTGACTGACTTGACAATCAGAAGAACACTTGATAGTTGCTGAGAGGAGGACATCTGCTACTCTAGTGGAACACTGAGTGGTCATGGCTTTTGTGAAGTCTGCTGGTTTAGGGAATTAGAAGGACCTGGGTTCTTGTCTGCTGTGTAGGCAAGTACCTTAACTTCTGTGTGTATCATCTATATAATGGGGATTAACACTGTGATTAGCTTGTATCTACCCCAGCACTTAATACAGTGCCTGGCACACAGTAAGTGCTTAACAAATACCTTTTTTTAAAAAAAATGCACTCCTGACTCTGGGGAGATTCCATGAATATAATGGTGGCTCTGTCTTCTCCACTAGAGGAGACAGGGTGAATCGGGGGTTCAATTTAGAGTTTCCCAGCTGACATTTTAAACACTATAGAAGCTATTCTTTTTCTTATTCACACATTCCTAAGATTCCTTGTCTCATTGTCCCAGACGAAAGCAAGGAAAATAATTCCAGAATAGCAGCTGTGGTATCACAGGACCAGTATTATATTCAGATTTTCAAATGAGGGGTTTGATTTTGTTTTCCAATTGTATTTGTTAAGTACTTACTATGTGGTAGGCATTGTACTAAGCACTGGGGTGGAGATAAGATAATCAGGTTGGATGTGGTCCATGTCCCACATGGGGCTTAAAGTCTTAATCCCCAATTCACATATGAGGCAACTGAGGCACAGAGAAGTGAAGGGACTTTGCCAAAATCACACAGCAGACAAGTGGCAAAGCCAGTATTAGAACCCGGTCGTCTGACTCTCAGGCCCATGCTTTTTCCTCTAGGTCATCTATAAAAGAGAGTTATTCATCCAGATTAGAAAGACTGAATCTGCACTAGCAAATTATCTGAACAATTCAGGCTGAAAAATAACCTTTGACTTGAGGCAATCAATAGTATTTACTGAGGGCCTACTTTGTATGGAGCATTGTACTAAGATCTTGAGAGTGTACAGCAGAAATGAAAGACATGGTCCTGCCCTCAAGAAGCTGGCAGTTTAGCAGGGGAGACAGACACTCAAATAAATTATAGAGAGGAGGAAGTAATTGAGTATGTAAGCTATGGACCTCCATCTCTGTTGAATAAAGCACCATGGTAATTGCTGCCTTCTCTCCTGGTACTGTGGTTTTCTGCTCCCAGCAAGCTCTATGCCCATCTGATGGAGAATTAAAGCTGCTCCCTATGAACCAACAGTAAGTGGTTCCCACCAAGCCTGAGAAGACTGGTGGCTGAGGGTGGGCCCTGAACTCCGAGCCCCAGGGAGCCTGAAATTCTGCACTTCTAGTCACAGCATTCTCCTGATTTTGTTCCTATCCTGCGCGTTTCTCTGTGTTGTGTTTTAATGTTTCCCTCATTCCTGTTGTATCTGTCTCCACTCCCTTCACCCCACTTCTTCTCTTCTTCTCTTCTCTTGAGCCCCCGAGGGAAAGAGACCACATCTGATTCCCATCCGTGTATTCTCTCCCAGAACTTAGTAATATGCTCGGCACACAGTAAGCTTTTAATAAATACTATTACTACAATTACTATGTTCCAAAGTGTAATGAGGGGTTGTGAGTACTTAAGTGAGTTAGTGGAGTGAAAGTGCTGAAGTGGCAGTTGGAAGACTATAAAGTGGGGAGAGGAGAGATTAATTAAGGAAAGCCTTTTCTTGAGGAGATGTGATCTCAGAAAGACTTTGAAAATGGGGAGAGTAGTGGGCTGTTGGATGAGACGGACTTGTAGGCGAGGAAGGAGGATGAGAATGAGAGGGCACATGTTGGTCGGTTAGTTTGAGAGGAATGAAGAGTGCAAGCTGGGCTGCAATGGGAGAAAAGAGCAGATTTATTTATCTATTTATATTAATGTCTATCTCCCCCCCAGACTGTAAGCTCACTGTGGGCAGAGAACATGTCTACCAAGTCTATTATATTGTACTCTCCCAAGTACTTAGTACAGTTCTCAGCACACAGTAAGCACTCAATAAATAACACTGAATGACTGATTGATTGATTGACAAGTACTTAGGAAAGAGTAATAGAAATTGTATTTATTGCACTTACTGTGCGCAGAGCACTGTATTAAACATGGGTGGAAATATGCCAATGGGAAACAGCTGTTGTGGGCAATGGGCATGGGAGTCAATCAAAACAGAGAAATATTTTGCCAGAAGGAGGAGATGACAGCAATAAAGCAGGTGAGGATGAACTTGAGATGGACAGGGTTGTCTTAGTGTCTGGATTTCTACCAGAAGTGCCCAACAGCTCATTCATTTATTCATTCATTCAATCACATTTATTGAGCACTTACTGTGTGCAAAGCACTGTACTAAGCATTTGGAAGAGTACACTATAACAATAAACAGACACAAGGCTATCTTTGTTGCTGACTTGTACTTTCCAAGCACTTAGTACAGTGCTCTGCATACAGTAAGTGCTCAATAAATACGATTGAATGAATGAATGAATGAATGAATGAATTCTCTGTCCACAACGAGCTCAGCTCATGCTGAGTGGAGGAAGTGGACTGTGGAGGTGATCCAGGATTGCAGGTTAGTGGTATGAGTTCAACATAGGAACAGGGGAGCGAAAGAGTTGTGTTCAGTGGAGAGGGTTGTTTTGAGGATGTGGATTTGTGTAACAAGAGATGATAGGCTGGGTATAGAGACCAAATGGGATGTGCTGACTATAGAAAATTGGAGGGGGTTGAGGGATTGATGGCCTTTGGAGGAATCAATCAATCCTATTTATTGAGTGCTTACTGTGTGCAGAGCACTATACTAAACACTTGAGAGTACAATACAACAGAATAGGCAGACATGTTCCCTGCCCACAACGAGCTTACATTCTAGAGGGAATACAGATTTTGTGGGGAGTAGGTGTGTGGACACCTCTCGGTGTCGCACCTGGAGAGTTTCCAGTACTCTAAAAGTCTAGACTATGGAAAGAAGAGTCAAGCAGAGGCATATCCATTCCATTCTTAGAGTGGCCAGTGGCTAGCGAGTGGAAGGTAATCTGCTACAAGTCAAAACTCAACTGTGCTGGGCAGCAGCAGCATGGGAGAGAGTTGAGGGTGGAGATTCAGGATTACTGTACTTAAGGGGGCAATGGTAAACCACTTCCATATTTTTTACCAAGAAAACTCTATGGATACATTACCAGTACGATTGCCGATGGAGATGGGGCATTCTGGGAGAGACGTGTCCATGGTGTCACTATGGGTCGGACACGACTCGACAGCATAAGACAACAACAGCTGTGTGAGAGAGAAGATGGGTTGTGGCTGGAGAGTAGAATTTCAGAGTTGGTAAAGTCTGACATTGTACAGTGACTGGTGACGATGAGATTGTCCACATTGCTAGTAACAGTAGTAGCATAGTATTTATAAAGTGTCTACTCAGGGCAAAGCACTGTACTAATTAATCCTGGGGGAAAAAAGTACAGAGCTGAGAGTTAGACACGGTCTCTAGCCCTCCAAGGGCTCAAAAATCTCAAAACAGGGTTTCGAGGGAATTGGCTACAGACACCCTAGGAAAGATGAAATTATAAGGAAAAACAAAAACAGCATAAAGGAGAAGGCTCAGGGTCCAAAGGGCCACATGGTAAAGAGGCCCGGAAGGCGCCTTAGTATGCAGTCACCTAGGTCATCTAGAATCCAGAGACAACCAAAGTCTGAAAATTGCAGAAGCCACACCCTGCTTTTATTTTTTATGGCACTTGTTAAACTCTTACTATGTGTCAAGCACTGTTATAAGTAGTAAGCAGCGTGGCTCAGTGGAAAGAGCCTGGGTTTGGGAGTCAGAGGTCATGGGTTCTAATCCTGGCTCCGACACATATCTGCTGCGTGACCGTGGGCAAGTCACTTAACTTCTCTGAGCCTCAGTTACCTCATCGGTCAAATGGGGATTAAAACTGTGAGCCCCATGTGGGACAACCTGATCACCTTGTATCCTCCCCAGCACTTAGAACAGTGCTTTGCACATAGTAAGCACTTAACAAATGCCATCATTATTAGTAGGGTACATACAAGAGAAGCAGCGTGGTTTAGTGGCAAGAGCACGGGCTTGGGAGTCAGAGGACATGGGTTCTAATCCTGCCTCCACCACTTGTCTGCTTTTTGACCTTGGGCAAATCACTTAACTTCTCTGTGCCTCAGTTCCCTCATCTGTAAAATGGGGATTAAGATTGTGAGCCCCACTTGGGACAACCTGATTACCTTGAATCTACCCCAGTGCTTAGAACAGTGCTTGGCACATGGTAAGCACTTAACAAATATCATAATTATTACTATTATTATACAAGATCATCAGGTTGGACAGGTTGGGCTCACACTCTAACTTGGAGATAGAAGGATTGAATCCCCATTTTACAGATCAGGTAACTGAAGCATAGAGAAGTGAAGTGACTTGCCCAAGGTCATAAAGCAGACAGGTGGCAGTCAGGATTAGAACCCAGTTTCTCTGAGTCCCAGCCCTGTGGTCTATCCATTAGGCCACACTGCTTCTCATGCTGCAACCTAAACCCCCACAGTCTGGTGTCCATGTTGGGAGTGGCGGCCCTGTTGGATGAAGTGAAAGGAAGTCAGGGGTGCCCTGTGATTTATCTCAGGGTTGGTGGCACCTTGGAGAAGCAGCATGGCATAGCGGATAGAGCACAGGACTGGGAGTCAGAAGGTCGGGGGTTCTAATCCCCGCTTTGCCATTTGTCTGCTGTGTGACCTGGGGCAAGTCACTTCACTTCTCCATACCTCAGTTACCTCATCTATAAAATGGGGATTGAGATTGGAAGCCTCATGCGAGACAGGGACTGTGTCCACCACGATTTGCTTGTAATCAATCAATCCATCAGTCATATTTATTGAGCACTTACTGTGTGCAGAGCACTGTACTAAGCACTTGGGAAGTACAAGCTGGCAACAAATAGAGACAGTCCCTACCCAACAGTGGGCTCACAGTCTAGAAGGGGGAGACAGAGAACAAAACCAAACATACTAACAAAATAAAATAAATAGAATAGATAGGTACAAGTAAAATAAATAAATACATAAATAGAGTAATAAATATGTACAAACATATATACATATATACAGGTGCTGTGGGGAAGGGAAGGAGGTAAGATGGGGAGGATGGAGAGGGGGATGAGGGGGAGAGGAAGGGAGGGGCTCAGTCTGGGAAGGCCTCCTGGAGGAGATGAGCTCTCAGTAGGGCCTTGAAGGGAGGAAGAGAGCTAGCTTGGCGGATGGGCAGAGGGAGGACATTCCAGGCCCGGGGGAGGACGTGGGCCAGGGGTCGATGGCGGGACAGGTGAGAACGAGGCACGGTGAGGAGATTAGTGGCAGAGGAGCAGAGGGTGCAGGCTGGGCTGTAGAAGGAGAGAAGGGAGGTGAGGTAGGAGGGGGTGAGGTGATGGAGAGCCTTGAAGCCGAGGGTGAGGAGTTTCTGCCTGATGCGCAGATTGATTGGTAGCCACTGGAGATTTTTGAGGAGGGGAGTAACATGCCCAGAGCATTTCTGGATAAAGACAATCCGGGCAGCGGCATGAAGTATGGATTGAAGTGGGGAGAGACACGAGGATGGGAGATCAAAGAGAAGGCTGATGCAGTAGCCTTCCTGGTATCCACCCCAGTGCTTAGTACAGTGCATGGCATACAGTAAGTGCTTAAAAAATGCCACAATAACAATAACAATAATTGTAATTATATTATCATAATGTTATATTATTATTATTATTACCTTGGGACACCCCTTGAGATCTGTCCCTCAAGAGGCCACATGGAAGTGCTAGGGAGCCCAGTGGAGAGACATCCTCTATCCTGGGCCCACCATTCCTTCCATCACTCCACTTCCCAAGGAGATGGCTCAGGCAGGGGAGAGAGCAAAGTGTGCTGTAGTCTATTGTACAATCAATCATATTTTATGAGCACTTCCTGTGTGCAGAGTGCTACTCAAAGTGCTTGGGAGAGTACATTATAACAATAAATGGGCACATTCCCTACCTACTATGAGCTTACACTCTTGAGGGAGAGACAGACATTAATATAAATAAATAAATTACAGATATGCACCTAAGTACTGTGGGGCTGGGAGGTGGGGATGAGTAAAGGGAGCAAGTCAGGGTGATGCAGAAAGGAGTGGGAACTTTAGGGTCCTTCCGCCTTCAGTGAGGGTGGGCTTTCAATGTGAGGGGCACTCTGTCCCTCAAACCCATGTCTATAAGTGTCCATCTGGGTTCTTCGGTCCTGAAATATGTGGATGAATGAAGCTAAAAGATAATTTTGAGGCTGAATTACGGGGAAAATTGGCTGTTGCTAACTCGACTACAGCTTTCATTTCTGCTGAGCAGTTCCCTGAAATGTTAAACCTCAGTCCGCTTCATTTTTCCCCGATGATTAAGAAGTTATGAAGCCTTTAAGCCCCAAATTATTAAGTGTATATCATAGCACAGTCAAGGTAAAAGCGTCGCTAACTAGAGGCCGATACAATACCAGTGCTGTTTCCATAACAACGACAGCACCTCCCCAGACACAGAACTACCTTGTCCTCTCTATGGAATAAATTAACCACAGAACTGAGAAATGAAGGCAGGCAGGGCTTCTCATTCCACAAATACATTTCTATCTCTGCTGTTGAAATGCTGGCCAGCTCCATCTGTGGCTGCATTTTTTTTACTCCAGGGAATTGAAGTGACAACTCTGTTTGCAGAGCAAGTACATTCTTTTGAAAGTGTGATCTGTGCAGTGGGGGCAAAAATCTTAATGACTGGAGAGCTTGACTAGTCTGTCATACACAGACAAACAATTGGAAGTCTCCTGCTTGCTGAATTACTCCTTTGAGTAGACACTGAAAACACTGAGCTTCTCAAACTTGAAGGAAATCAAGAATCACGAGATTGTTAAAAGCCCATTCCTCCACTCTCATGCTGTTCAGTTTTAAAGAGAGTATTCTTATCTCTTTTTTTAAAAGGTATTTGTTAAGCACTTATCATGTGTCAAACACTGTTTTAAGCACTGGGATAGATACAAGTTTATCAGATTGTACAGAGTCTCTGTCCCACTTGGGACTCACAGTCTAAGTCGGAGGGAGTCCTGGGAGAGTTTTATTAGTTCAATTTCTCATTCACCTCCTGTGGCTCAGTAATAATAATTGTGGTATTTGTTAAGCACTTACTATATGCCGGGCACCACACTAAGCGCTAGGGTAGATACAAGCAAATTGGGTTGGACACAGTCCCTTTCCTACATGGAGCTCACAATCTTAATCCCCATTTTACAGATGAGGTAACTGAGGCACAGAGAAGTGAAGTGATTTGTCCAAAGTCACACAGCAGACAAATGGCAGAATCAGGATTAGAACCCAGGTCCTTCTGACTTTCAGGCCCATGTTCTATCCACTAGGCCATGCTGTTTCTCAGCCTTGCTGTTGGTGGTGGTGCGGAAGACTTTCTCAAATCTTCAGTAGAAACCTGAGTGAAGAAAACACTTCGGTGGGAAGACGGGAAAAAGAGAGGGGGAAGGCTAATGGAATTTTCATTCTTTCTATGTCAAGGTAACCAGATAACCGTTCTCAAATGGCAGTGCCTATACTGTGGCCCTTCTTAGGTTCTCTAGGACATTAAACCCATAAAACCATGCATCTCAGCCAATGTAGGGGTTTCATAGGGAGTGAGGGAGCTGTGTTGGCATTTTTTTAATGGCATATGATTTGCACTTACCATGGGCCAGTCACAGTATTAAATCCTGGAATAGATAAAAGATAATCATATTGGACACAGTCTCTGTCCTGTATAGGGCTCACACTCAAAATCTTCATTTTAGAGATGAGATGACTGAGAAGCAGTATGGCTCAGTAGGGAAGAGCCCGGGCTTTGGAATCAGAGGTCATGGGTTCAAATCCCAGCTCTGCCAACTGTCAGCTGTGTGACTTTGGGCAAGTCACTTCACTTCTCTGGGCCTCAGTCACCTCATCTGTAAAATGGGGATTAAGACTGTGAGCCCCCCGTAGGACAACCTGATCACCTTGTAACCTCCCCAGCGCTTAGAACAGTGCTTTGCACATAGTAAGCACTTAACAAATGCCTTATTATTATTATTATTATTTTTATAACTGAGGCCTAGAGAAGTGACTTGCCCAAGGTCACAAAGCAGACGAGTGGCAGAGTCAGGATTAGAACGCAGGTCCTTCTGGCTCCCAGGCCAGTGCTCTATCCATGCTGCTTCTCTAATTTGTCCTATTATCCCCTTTCTCTTCCATCACTTTTCTCTTTCTCCCCTTCGTTCGACCTCCTTCCCTCCCAATAAATCCCCATATTTATCCCCTTTTCCCACCTCCTCTGATTCTCTCCTTTCTGTCTTCTTGCTGTAGCCCTGTTGGGAGGCTTGACTGTGAACTCTGTTCTACTAGACATGAATAGTTGTAGATCTTTAACACTAGAATGCCAACATCCTATGTGGTTATAGAGAGGCACAGACAGAAGCAGCATGGCCTAATGGATAACGTACAGACCTGAGATTTAGAAGGACATGGGTTCCAATACTGCTTCCATCACTTGTTTGCTGTGTGACCTTGGGCAAGTCACTTCACTTCTCTGTGCCTTAGTTACCTCATCTGTAAAATGGGGGATTAAGACTGTGAGCCCCATGTGGAACAGGGCCTGTGTTACTATTATGGTATTTGTTATTATGTTATTTGTTAAGCACTTACTATGTGTCAGAAACTGTACTAAGTGCTGGGGTGGATACAAGTAAATCACATTGATTTGTTAAGCACTTACTATGTGTCAGAAACTGTACCAAGTGCTGGGGTGGATACAAGTAAATCACATTGGACAGTCCCATGTTGGAGTTGGACACGCAGTCTTAATTCCCATTTGACAGATGAGGGAACTGAGGCCCAGAGAAGTGAAATGACTTGCCTAAGGTCACACAGCAGACAAGTAGTAGAGCCAGGATTAGAATCTATGACCTTCTGACTCCCAGTCCCATTTTCATGCCAAGCACACATGCAGTTTTCACGCCATGCTGTGCCCAACATGATTAGCTTGTATCTACCCCAGCGCTTAGCACAATGTACAGCATATAGTAAGTGATTAACAAATACCACCCCCCCCCCATAAAAGATAAGGTATATGTACATTTCAAAAAATTAAGTGTTTGAGACAAGTGGCCTGGGGTCTGGCCACTCATCCTGGATTTCATCCCCAAGCAAGAAATCGCTCAGTTTGTCACTGTCACAACCTGTCACAAGTGCTTCTGGAGAGGGGTTCAGTCTGTTTAGGAGTCTAGTATCTATTTTTGTGATCTTAAATCTAACTACATCAAGCAGTGTGGCCCAGTGGAAAGAGTCTGGGCCTGAGAGTCAGAGGACCTGGGTTCTAATACCAGCTTCACTACTTCCCTACTGTGTGACCTTGGGCAAGTCACTTAACTTCTCTGTTTCAGTTTCCTCAACTGTAAAATGGGGAGTCACTACCTGTTCTCCCTCCTGCTTAGACTGGGAGCCCCATATGGGACAAGAACTGTGTCTGACCTGAAAATTTGTATCTTCCCCAGAGCATAGAACACTGTTGAATATGTTGTAAGCCCTTAACAAATCTCATTTTTAAAAATCAATAAATCATTCAATCTATGTTATTTATTAAACACTTACCATATGTAGAACACTGTACTCAGATCTTGGGAGAATAAAATAGAGTTGATCTACACAGGCTCTGCCCTCGGGTAGACATTGAGGGAGACAGATGTTAAAATAAATTGAAGTAAGGGAAGCAGCAGAGAATAAAGAGGATGTGTGTGTTCTGTGTATGTGTGTGTCATGTCGGACTGAGGGAGGTGTATCAAAATGTTTTGGGGATATGGATCCAAGTTCATAGGTGATGCAAAAGGAGTGAGAATAGAGATGGGAGATGAATAGAGTCAGAGAAGGTTTCTTGGAGGCAATATAATTTTAGTAGGATTTCAAAGGTGGGGGAGTACTGTAAAAGGGTGAGAATAGGGAGGGGAGATTAGGCAGGGAAGTTTTCTTGGAGGCAATATGATTTTAGTAAGATTTTGAAGATAGGGGAGTAATGTTTGTTGGATAGGAAGGAAGAGGAATTCCAGGTAGAAGTGAGGACATAGCCAAGGGGTCGATAGAGAGAAATTATGGAGACACTGTAAGTAGGTGTAAGTAGGTGGTGTTAGAGGAGTGAAGGGTGGGGCTGGATAGTAGTGAGAGAGGAGTGAGGCCCAGAAACACAAAGTCTTCCACAGCCCCATTTCCACATTTTTCTTATGGTATTTGTTAACCACTTACTCTGGGCTAAGCACTGTACTAAGCTCTGGGGTAGATACAAGATAATCAGGTTGATTACAGTTCATGTTCCACATGGAGCTCACAGTCTAAATCCTTATTTTACAGATGAGGTAACTAAGGTACAGATAAGTGAAGTGAGTTACCTAGAGTTATAATAGCAGACAAGTAGCAGATCCAAGGTTAAAACCCAGGTCCTCTGATTCCCAGACCTTTGCTCTTTCTACTAGGCCACATGTGCTTGCAAGAAGGATAGAGAATAGGACAAATCTCTAGAACAGTCCATTCCAGCGCTCTGAGTTTCCTCATTTTTCTTTCTGCTCATAGGAAACCTGTGCAATCTGGAACCACAGAGGTCATTATCTCCAGGGGAGAGTCCAGGAGGGAATGCAGAAGGTTCTCTTCCTCGCTCTCTTCAACACACACAACTGCCAGCCCTCACCTTGGCCCCAGATAAAAACAAAATACCAAAAACAGCTATCTTTTCTATAAGGTGTCTGAATTGCTGGTGCTTCCCAAACCCAGAATTTGCTTTAAACAGTGAAAATGGACATATTAGTCTCAGGAAACTACCAAATTTACCAAAGCATCTGCCTGTCCCCAGTGACTATAGCCCTTGGTCCAGGTATAGTTCCAGCCATGGAGACCAAATGATACATAATTTCTCACCCAGAATTCGCTAAGGGAATTTTCTTGTTTCTTCAGTAGTACACTTAGGGGAAGCTGCGTGGCCTAGTGGACTTGGGAGTCAGTGGACCTGGATTCTAATCCTGACTCTGTCACTGCTTCACTGCTTGATCTTGGGCAAGTCATTTCAATTCTCTGTGTCTCAGTTTCCTCATCTGTAAGATGGGTATTCTGTACCAGATCTTCGTCCTTCTTAATCAAATCAATTGAATTTACTGAGTTCTTACTTTGTGCACAGCACTATACTAAGTGCTTGGGAGAGAACTTAGACTGTGAGCCCCATGTGGGACAGGGGTCGGGCCCTACCTGATTACCCGGTATCGGAGCCAATGCTTAGTGCAGGGCTTAGCTTGCAGGAAGCACTTAAAAGCCACACGCTATTACGATTGAATGAATGAATGAATGAATACTATCATCATGACTTCTTCCTGACCTATTGCTGAATGGATCTGTAGACACAGGGTTTAGAAGGCTGGGTTGGAGACATCAAAGCCACGACTACTAGGTCAGCCTCCTGGTCTGCCCAGCTCAGTATTCTGTGTCCACACTTGAAGGAAGTGGAGCCCCGCTGGCTCTCCCATCCTCATGGTCAGGGAAGGACAATCAATCAATCAATCAATCAATCGTATTTATTGAGCACTTACTGTGTACAAAGCACTGTACTAAGCGCTTGGGAAGTACAGTTGGCAACATATAGAGATGGTCCCTACCCAACAGTGGGCTCACAGTCTAGAAGGGGGAGACAGAGAACAAAACATAACATATTAACAAATTAAAATAAATAGAATAAATATGTACAAGTAAAATAAATAGAGTAATAAAGTAATAAAGTAGAGTAATAAAGTAGAGTAAAGTAGAGTAGAGTAAAGTAGAGTAATAAATATGTGCAAACATATATACGTATATACAGGTGCTGTGGGGAAGGGAAAGAGGTAAGGCTGGGGGGATGGAGAGGGAGAGGAGGGGGAGAGGAAGGAGAGGGTTCAGTCTGGGAAGGCCTGCTAAGGACAGCATGGCCTAGTGGATAGAGCACAGGCCTGGGAGTCAGGAGGACCTGGGTTCTAATCCCAGCTCCACCACTTGTCTGCTATGTGACCCTGGCCATGTCACTTCACTTCTCTGGGCCTCAGTTACCCCATCTGTAAAATGGGGATTAAGACTGTGAGCCCCAACTGGAACAGGGACTATGTCCAACTGGATTACCTCGTATTTATCCCAGCATTCAGAACAGTGCCCGACACTTAGTAAGTGCTTAACAAATAGCATAAAAAAAACCATGCCACTGCGCTCTGGACATGAATCATGTTTGCCAAATTGATCGTACTCTTCCAAGCACTTGGTAATCAATCGATCAATAAATCAATAAATTGCATTTACTGAGCACCTACTGTAAGCAGAACACTACTAAGCACTTGGGAGAGGATTTTATAATAGAATTGGTAGATATGTTTCCTGCCCACAACGAGCTTACATCCTAGAGTGTGAGACAGACATTAATATAAGTAAATTATGGATATGTACATAAGTGCTATGGTGGGGTAAATTAAGGGTACAAATCCAAGTGCCAGGGGGATGCCGAAGGAAGTCGGAGAAGAGGAAATGGGGGTTTAGCTGGGGAAAGCCTCTTGGAGGAGATGTGCTTTTAATAAGGCTTTGAAGGTGGGGAGAGTAGTGATCTGTTGGATATGAAGTACAGTGCCATCATTCAATAAATTCTATTGATTGATTTATTTGGACAGTTGCATTCCTCATGGAAGGCATTTATGAACACTTCTCACTGGAATTCCTCCTTCACTCCATTGTCTCTTGTTTTCTTGGCGGAGGGATGGGGGGAAGGTTATAGCATCTTTTCCAAACTTATTGGCTCTATTTTGGGCTTGGCTCTAACCTGGTCGTCTCTTTGGGATGGACTAGAGACTGTATGTAGCAGCTTTGCCAACCACATTTATCACATTCAAGGCGCCAAACTAGATTAGCTCAGACCGCTCTCACTTCAGATTCTGGTTACCTTGGTGATGACCTCTGCCACTGCATAGATCTTATGCCAAATGGAGAATTCCTTCCAATATTTCCCAAGTCCCCCCACCCTTATGGCTAATGAGGGCAGGAGTTTTCAAGCCACAGTGGCCTTCAGGCTTTATGTTGTCTTTGATACCCAAGGGCTCTCAAGCCATCCCAGAATCTGCCTTTAGGGAAGTGCACTGAGGCATCAAAATCTAGAGAAGCAGTGTGGCTTAGTGGATAAAGCAGGGGCCTGGGAGGCAAAAGGAGCTGGGTTCTAATCCCAGCTCCACCCAGGTCTGCTGTGTGACCTTGGGAAAGCCACTTAACTTCTCTGGGCCTCAGTTACCTCATCTGTAAAAAATGGGGATTAAGAGTGTGAGCCTAATGTGGGACAGGGACTTGTATCTGCCCCAGTGCTTAGAAGAGTGCTTGGTACATAGTAAGCACTTATGTGCTATTATTATTATCATTAGAGACCTCTCAGCACCCCTTCCACTGGTCTTAGTGGTGTTTTAGGCCCAGGCCTCACTGCTCCAACATTCCCATGGGAAGGATTACTCCTGCCCTGGTCTGTAGAGGCACAGACAATTCTGAACTGAGTAACTCCAGGTCTCCCTGTCTGATCAGCAATGGCCAATCTCTAGCTGCTTAATGATAAACCTGGTGTGTGTGTCCCTCAAGCAATTATGCACCAGTTGCTTCACACCCCAATGGAGACAGAATTGGGCTTTTGTTGTTCTGTGTATCAGACATAATAACAATAATCACTGCGGTATTCATTAAGCCCTTATTGTACACCAAGCAGTCCAGTGCTGAGGCAGAGACAAGATATCAGATTGGACGCTCACAGTCTAAATAGGAGGGAGAACATGTATTGAATCCCCATTTTACAGATAAGGAAACTGAGGCACAGACAAATCAAGTGACTTACCCAAGAATTCAGAGGCAAGTGGGGTGCCCAGAAAGGCTCCCTATTTTAGAGTGTGCATTAATCAATCAATCAATCAGTCAATCAATGGTATTTCTCAAACACTTACTATGTGCAGAGCAATGTACTAAGTGCTTGAAAATGCTAGTCATCCTGGGGAAAGGGAAGATGTAGAGAGTGATCAGACCCTCTGGAAAGTTGGAGATGCTCATAGCATTAGTTTAATGGGAGTGAGGTAAAGGATATCAGGCATTTGAGAATTTTGGGGAGGAGGAGAACTGGAATTGGCAGGAGTTGGAGAAGAGATGGGATTTGGAAATAGGTTCAAGAAGAAAGGGAAAGGCTTTGAGGATGGGGTAAACCAAAAACGGGGCTAGAAGGAGGTTTGGGAATGATGCATGATAAAGGAAGAGAGTTTTTAACCGAAGAAAGTTAGAAGGAATGGGAGGAGAGGAAGGAATGAAGGGAAAATAGATGGGATCATCCCCAAACTGTGAAACACTAAATGATATTTTTATCATTTTTGTTGCACAGAGCACTGATTTAAGTGCTGGGGAAATTACAATAACCATGTAGAAAACACAGTCCCTGCCCTGAAGAAGCTTGCCATTTTAGGGGTTCAGATAGCATTGGCTGTTTCTCCATGGTAAACATGAAGTGGATCTGGGGCATTGACAGAGGCTCAGGCTGATCTGTAAAAACTGCCATTACACTAATGTTGTGAGCATCTCCATCTCTCCAAATAGCCATAAAAAGGCATCAGAAATCAAAAACAGCTAAAGGTAATCAACTAACCAGTCATCTAATATGTGGCACATACCATTAAGTGTTTGTAATTCACAACTGAAGGTTAGATTTCTAGTTTTAGAGAATTCGCCATTCTCTGGTTTCAGCAGAGGTGGTGGATTCCAATTCTGTTGCTGCATTTTGCCAATGCAGAGAAGGGCCCAAGTCACTTGAACAATTCACTCCTACCTGTAAAATGGAATATGTAAACCCTGACATGGTAATTTTAACCAAGAGTTTTGGGATTTTGAGGACAGGTGTTAAGTAAATACACCTAGCTTTGATATTCACCTCAACCCTATAGTACTCACGTACATATTCTTATAGTCTATTCATTTTCCTAGCTGTAATTTATTTTAATGCCTGTCTCCCCTTCAAGATGGTAGATTCCTTGTAGGTAGGGATTGTGGCTACCAGCTCTACTCTACTGTACTCTCTCAAGGAAGCACATAGTACAGTGCTCTTCACACAGAAAGTGTTGAATACATACCACTGATTTTTTTTAATGGCATTTGTTAAGCATTTACTATGTCCCAGGCATTGTAGTAAGCTCTGGGGTAGATACAATGCCAGTGCTAGGGTAGATACAAGCTAATCAGGTTGGACATAGTCCAAGTTCCATGGGAATCACAGTCTTAATCCCCATTTTACAGATGACATAACTGAGGCACAGAGAAGTTAAGTGATTTGCCTAAGGTCACAAAGCAGACAAGTGGTAGAGCTAGGATTAGAACCCAGGTCTTTCTGGCACCCCAATTGGTGATCTATCTACTTGGCCACAGTGTTTCATTTTGCATGGAGTACTGCACAGAGCACAGGACATTGTTTTGCACAGAGTAAGAGCTTAATAAATGCCATTTTTATGGTATTTGTTAACCACTTACTATGCACCATCTGCTATTCTAAGTACTAGGGTAGATACAAGCTAATCAGGTTGGACAAGGTCCCTGTCCTACGTGGGGCTCGCAGTCTTAATCCCCATTTTTTATATGAGGGAACTGAGGCACAGAGAAGTGAAGTGACTTGTCCAAGGTCATACAGCAGACAAGTGGTGGATAAGGGATTAGAACCCATGGCCTTCTGACTCCCAGTCCAGTGCTCTACCCACTGGTCTATGCTGCTTCTCACTAGACTATGCTACTTCTCAATCTTTAAATGTTTATTCCCAAATTAAATGGAATTAAATTTTAAATGGTACTCATGAAAGAACTAGAAAAATGATCCCATGGGCATGGCATAATGCTCAGGAAGCACAGGGCTGTAAGCACAGTATGGACTAGACTGTAAGCTTGTCCTCTAGGCTGTAAGCTCATTGTGGGCAGGAATGTGTCTGTTTATTGTTGTACTGAACTCTCCCAAGCACTTAGTAGAAGCAGTGTGGCTCAGGGGAAAGAGCATGGGCTTTGGAGTCAGAGGTCATGGGTTCAAATTCCAGCTCTGCCAATTGCCAGCTGTGTGACTTTGGACAAGTCACTTAACTTCACTCGGCCTCGGTTACCTCATCTGTAAAATGGGGATTAAGACTGTGAGCCCCCTATGGGACAACCTGATCACCTTGTAACCTCCCCAGTGCTTAGAACAGTGCTATGCACAAAGTAAGTGCTTAATAAATGCCATCATTATTATTACAGTGCTCTGCACACAGTAAGTGCTCAAAAAATACCACTGAATGAATGAAATTATGGGCAGAGAATATGCCTGTTAATTCTGGTGTATTGTACATTCCCAAGTGCTTAGTACAGTGCTCTGCAAATAGAAAGTGCTCAATAAATAACACTGATTGATTGATTGTTTTCAGGATCTGTTGGGGAGTATTTCAATAGAGGATTGAGTTTCTGGGGGATGCCTTTAGCACAGAGGAGACAGACTCTGGTTTTACAGATTAAAATAGCACATGATTTTTTGATCACAATTTTCTATCTTGAAGAAACATTGCAGAGTTAATGGATCATTGAAAGACAAAGGATAATTGCACTGTGAGATTACTGAGAGGTGGAGTTGGGGATGGAAATAAGGGAAGAGTGGATGGCACTTACTAATGTTTCTAAAAGAATAGGAAGACGAAAATTCAGGTTAAAAGAAGAACCCAATCCATCAACCAGTGGTATTAATTGAGTGCTTAGGGTCCAGAGGGCTGTACTAAGCACTTGGCAAAGTACAATACAATAGAGACTGTAGACGTGAACTTTAACCACAAGGAGTGTACAGTCTGTGGTGCCCAAGTAAAGAATGAAAGACCGGGATGAAAAGAGCATAACCACACCTGTGAACATTCATGAAAACACCTCTAAATTTTAGTGCTGTATTGTCCCTCCCTGGTCATCATCATCATCATAATAATAATGATAGTAATAATAATAAATACGGTATTTGTTAAGCACTTACTCTGTGCCAAGCACCATCATCAACAACAGCATAACTTAATCTCAACATTTTCAGAGTGTCTTTGCTCCAAGACGCAAGGTGCTTCCAGGGGGCAAGCTTCCTCAGAACACAAATATGGAGTAAGAAGTAGGCCAGTCAGCTAATAATAATTGTGGTTTTTGTTAATCACTTACTACATGTTCCAAGCACTGTACTAAACACTGGGGTAGATACCTGATATATATTTCAGACACAGTCCCTGACTGGCATGAGGATCCAGTCTAAGATGGGGAGAGAACAGATATCAAATCCCTTTTTTACAGATGAGAAAACTAAGGCACAGAGAAGTGAAGTGATTTACCCAAAGTCACACAGCAGACTGTGATTAAAACCCAGGTCCTCTGACTCCTAGGCCTGTGTTCTTCCCACTAGGTCACATAGCTTCTCTTCACTGATTTATTGTTATTTCCTATTGGAACCTGACTATTCATTCATTCATTCAATCATATTTATTGAGTGCTTACTATGTGCAGAGCACTGTACTAAGCACTTGGGAAGTACAAGTTGGCAACATATAGAGACGGTCCCTACCCAACAGTGGGCTCACAGTCTAGAAGGGGGAGACAGAGAACAAAACAAGACATATTAACAAAATAAAATAAATAGAATAAATTTGTACAAATAAAATAGAGTAATAAATACGTACAAACATATATACATATATACAGGTGCTGTGGGGAGGGGAAGGAGGTAAGGCGGAGGGGATGGGGAGAGGGAGGAGGGGGAGAGGAAGGAGTGGGTTCAGTCTGGGAAGGCCTCCTGGAAGAGGTGAGCTCTCCATAGGGCTTTGAAGGGAGGAAGAGAGCTAGCTTGGTGGATGTGCGGAGGGAGAGCATTCCAGGCCAGGAGGACGACGTGGGCCGGCGGTCGACGGCGGGACAGGTGAGAACGAGGCACGGTGAGGAGATTAGCGGCAGAAGAGTGGAGGGTGTGGGCTGGGCTGTAGAAGGACAGAAGGGAGGTGAGGTAGGAGGTGACAAGGTGATGGAGAGCCTTGAAGCGAGGGTGAGGAGTTTTTGCCTGATGCAAAGGTTGATTGGTAGCCACTGGAGATTTTTGAGGAGGGGAGTAACATGCCCAGAGCGTTTCTGGACAAAGACGATCCAGGCAGCGACGTGAAGTATGGATTGAAGTGGGGAGAGACACGAGGATGGGAGATCAGAGAGGAGGCTGATGCAGTAGTCCAGACGGGATAGGATGAGAGCTTGAACGCGCAGGTTAGTGATTTGGATGGAGAGGAAAGGGCGGATCTTGGCAATGTTGCGGAGCTGAGACTGGTAGGTTTTGGTGACGGATTGGATGTGAGGGGTGAACGAGAGAGCAGAGTCGAGGATGACACCAAGGTTGCGGGCTTGTGAGACGGGAAGGATGGTAGTGCCTTCAACAGTGATGGAAAAGTCAGGGAGAGGGCAGGGTTTGGGAGGGAAGACAAGGAGTTCAGTCTTGGACATGTTGAGTTTTAGATGGCAGGGAGACATCCAGATGGAGAGGTCCTGAAGGCAGGAGGAGATGCAAGCCTGGAGGGAGGGAGAGAGAGCAGGGGCAGAGATGTAGATTTGGGTGTCATCTACATAGAGATGATAGTTGAAGCCGTGGGAGTGAATGAGTTCACCAAGGGAGTGAGCGTAGATCGAGAAAAGAAGGGGACCAAGAACTGACCCTTGAGGAACCCCTACAGTAAGGGGATGGGAGGGGGAGGAGGAGCCCGCAAAAGAGACTGAGAATGAATGGCCGGAGAGATAAGAGGAGAACCAGGAGAGGACAGAGTCTGTGAAGCCAAGGTTGGATAGCGTGTTGAGGAGAAGGGGGTGGTCCACAGTGTCGAAGGCAGATGAGAGGTCGAGGAGGATTAGGATAGAGTAGGAGCCATTGGATTTGGCAAGCAAGAGGTCATTGGTGACCTTTGAGAGGGCAGTTTCCGTGGAATGCAGGGGACAGAAGCCTGGTGGGAGGGGGTCGAGGAGAGAGTTGGCCTTGACCTATGGGATTTGACCTTCATTGCAAGTGAAACATTTTACCAATTTGCTAAAAGACACAGAAATCAAAGGGCACTGGTGCCAGGAAAGGTGATTAGTGACAGAAAGATGTAGGCACAGGAGGTATTTTTTTGTCCTGAATTCTTCATCCTGGGTTTTGGCTTTCAGCTCAGCTTCCTTCTCCATTTAACTGCCTTCTTAAACCTGAAAAAGTATTTCCTTATGTGATCATTGTGACAATGGGGCCTTTATTAGCAACATTTTATGCTAGAGCTGTGCTGAAGCCTACTGTGTAATATCTGTAACAGATCAATTAATCAATAAGTGGCATTTATAGAGCACTTACTGTATGCAGAGCACTGTACTATGCTCTTGGGAGAGTGCAAAACAATGGAGTTGGTAGACCTGATGGCTGCTCACAAGGAAATTGCCATGTAGAGGAAAAGACAGATGATAAGATAAATTATAGATAGGGAAAATGGCAGAGTATAAGAATATGTACATTAAGTGATGTGGAGTTGAAGATGGAGTGAATATAAAGTATTTAAAGGGTACAGATGCAAGTGCCAGGGACAACGAGTAGGGGAAATGAAGATTTAGTCTGGGAAGGCCTCTTGGAGGAGAATAATAATAATAATAATGATGGTAGTTGTTAAGGGCTTACTATGTAACACACACTGTTCTAAGCAATGGAAGTGATGTCAACAAGGCTTTGAAGGTGGGAAGAACAGTGGTCTGTTGGATGAGAAAGGGGTGGAAACTCCAGGCAAGATGGAGGATGTGGGAAAGAGATCAGAGATGAGACAGATGGTACAGTCAGTTAATCGTATTTAATGAGCAATGTACAGTGTGCAGAGCATTGTACTAAGCATTTGGGAGAATACAGTAAAACAATATAACAGACATATCCATGCCCATAGAGAGTTTACAGTCTAGAGGAAGAGATGTATAGTAATATAAATAAATAAAAAAACAAACATGCACATAAGTGCTATGGGGCTCGGAGGGGGGATGAATACAGGGAGCAAGTCAGAACAACACAGAAAGGAGTGAGAGAACAGGAAAGGGGGGCTGATTCAGGGAAGGCCTCTTGGATGAGATGTGCCTTCAATAAGGCTTTGAAGGTGGAGTCATTATCTGTCAGATATGAAGAGAGAGGTCATTCCAGGCCAAAGGCAGGATGAGGGTGAGAGGTTGGCAGCAAGGTAGAGGAGAATGAGGTACAGTGAGAAGATTAGCATTAGAAGAGAGAAGTGTGCAGGATGGGTTGTAGTAGGAGAGTAGTGAGGTGAGGTAGGAGTGCCTTGTTCTCGCCTATCCCACCATCGACCCCTGGCCCAAGTCCTTCCCCTGGCCTGGAATGCCCTCCCTTCACATATCTGCCAAACTAGCTCTCGTCCTCCCTTCAAAGCCCTACTGAGAGCTCACCTCTTCCAAGAGGCCTCCCCAGACTTAGCCCCTTTTTTCCTCTCCTCCTTCCCACCTCCCCCACCCTACCTCCTTCCCCTCCCCACAGCACCTGTATATATGTTTGTACAGATTTATTACTCTATTTATTTTACTTGTACATATTTACTACTCTATTTTATTAATGATGTGCATATAGCTATAATTCCATTTATTCTGATGGTTTTTACACCTGTCTACATGTTTTGTTTTGTTGTCTGTCTCCCCCCTTCCAGCCTGTGAGCCCATTGTTGGGTAGGGACCATCTCTATATGTTGCCGACTTGTACTTCCCAAGCGCTTAGTACAGTGCTCTGCACACAGTAAGCACTCAATAAATACGATTGAATGAACGAATGAATGAATGAGTGGGCAAGGTGATTGATTCCTTTAATACGAACGGCTTTAAAGGTGATTGATTCCTTTAAAGCAGACGGTCAGGACTTTCTGTTTGATGTGGAGGAGGATGGGCAAGCATGGCAGTTTCTTCAGGGGTGGGTAAACAAGGACTAAATGTTTTTGTAGAAAATTAATCCAGGAAGCAAGTGAAGTATGGACTGGAGTGGGGAAAGGCAGAAGATAGGGAGGTCGGCAAGGAGGCTGATACAGTAATCAAGGCAGAATAGGATAAGTGCTTGGACTAACGTGGTAGCAGTCTGGATAGAGAAGAAAGGGCAGATTTTAGTGAAGTTGTGAAGGTGGGACTGACAGGATTTAATAATGGATTGAATACTTGGGTTGAATGGGAGAGAGAGGAATCAAGGATAATGCCAGAGTTATGAGCTTCTGATAAAGGAAGGATGGTGGTGCTGTCTATAGTGATGGGAAAACAGGGGAAAGGCAGTGTTTGGGTGGGAAGATAAGGTGTTCTCTTTTAGACATGTCAAGTTTGAGGTGATGGTGAGACATCCAAGTAGAGATGCTTTGAAGTCAGATGGAAATGTGAGACTGCAGAGAGGAGGTGATACAGTAATCAACAGGAGATATGATAAGTGCTGGGATCAGCATGGAAGCAGTTTGGATGGAGAGGAAAGGGCAGATTTTAGTGATCTGCCAAGCTAGAACTGACAAAATTTGGTGATAGTGAATATGTGGGTTGAATAAGAAAAATGAGTTGAAGAAAGGTGTTCTCTTTTAGACATGTCAAGTTTGAGGTGATGGTGAGACATCCAATAGAGATGCTTTGAAGTCAGGAGGAAATGTGAGGCTGCAGAGAGGGAGAGAGATCAGGGCTAGAGATTTAGATTTGAGAATCACTGAACATCTCACTGTACTCACTGATAGTACAGTGAGTAGGTTGGTATTAGAGGAGTGAAAAGTGCAAGCTAAATTGTAAGAGTTCATCTAGATTTGATAGGAGAGGGACAACTGTTTGAGTGCCTTAAAACCAATGGTAAAGAGTTTCCGTTTGATGTGGAGATGGATTGGAAACCACTGGAGGTTCTTGAGGAGTGGGGAGGGATGGACTAAAGTTTTTTTAGAAAAATAATCTGGGAGGCAAAGTTAAGTTTGGGCTAGAGTGGGGAGGGACAGGAGAGGCAGGGAGGTTAGGGAGGTCAGGGAGGTGATACAGTAATCAACAGGAGATATGATAAGTGCTGGGATCAGCATGGAAGCAGTTTGGATGAAGAGGAAAGGGCAGATTTTAGTGATCTGCCAAGCTAGAACTGACAAAATTGGGTGATAGTGAATATGTGGGTTGAATAAGAAAAATGAGTTGAAGTAAATGCCAAGGCTATATGGGCTTGTGAGGCAGAGTGGATGGTGGTGTAATCTACAGTGATGGGAAAGTCACATAGAGGACAGGGTTTGGGTGGGAAGATGAGGAGCCCTGCTTTGGGTACGTTTAGTTTGAGATGTTGGCAGGACATGCAAGTAGAGAGGTTCTGAAGACAGGAGGAAATACCAGACTGCCGAGAAGGCTGAGAGGTAGATTTTGGAAATCATCCATGTGAAGAAGGTATTTAAAGCCATGGGAGCAAATGAGTTCTCCATGGGAGTCAGTGCAGATGGAGAATAGAAGGGGATCCAGAATTGAGCCTAAAGGACTCCCACAGTTAGAGAGGGAGAGACAGAGGAAGAACTTGAGAAGAGACTGCTGAGAAGGAGCAGTCAGTGAGATAGGAGGAGAACCAGGAGAGGACAGTTAGTGAAGCCAATGTTAGGTAATGTTTCCAGAGAAAGGGGTGGTCCATAATGTCAAAGACAGCTGAGAAATTGAAGGGGATTAGGATGTCATGAGACCATTGGATTTGGCAAGAAGGAGGTGACCTTAGAGAGGGCAGTACCCATGGAATGAAGATAGTGGAAGCCAGATTGCAGGGGGTCAAGGAGAACATTAGATGAGAGGAAGTGGAGGCAGCAGGTGTAGACAATAATAATAATAATAATGACGGTATTGGTTAAGCGCTTACTATGTGTCAAGCACTGTTTTGGCACTGGGATAGATACAAGATCATAATGTTGGACACAGTCCCTGTCCCATATAGGTTTCACAGCCTTAATCCCCATTTTACAGATGTTGTAACTGAGGCACAGAAAAGTTAGGTGACTTGCCAAGGTCACACAGCAGACAAGTGGCAGATCCGGAATTAGAACCCACATCCCGTCTCTCCTCGACCCCCTCCAGTCTGGCTTCCGTCCCCTACATTCCACGGAAACTGCCCTCTCAAAGGTCACCAATGACCTCCTGCTTGCCAAATCCAACGGCTCATACTCCATCCTAATCCTCCTTGACTTCTCAGCTGCCTTCGACACTGTGGACCACCCCCTTCTCCTCAACACGCTATCTGACCTTGGCTTCACAGACTCTGTCTTCTCCTGGTTCTCCTCTTATCTCTCCGGTCTTTCATTCTCAGTCTCTTTTGCAGGCTCCTCCTCCCCCTCCCATCGCCTTACTGTGGGGGTTCCCCAAGGTTCAGTGCTTGGTCCCCTTCTGTTCTCGATCTACACGCACTCCCTTGGTGACCTCATTCGCTCCCACGGCTTCAACTATCATCTCTATGCTGATGACACCCAGATCTACATCTCTGCCCCTGCTCTCTCCCCCTCTCTCCAGGCTTGCATCTCCTCCTGCCTTCAGGACATCTCCATCTGGATGTTTGCCCGCCACCTAAAACTCAACATGTCCAAGACTGAACTCCTTGTCTTCCCTCCCAAACCCTGCCCTCTCCCTGACTTTCCCATCTCTGTTGATGGCACTACCATCCTTCCCGTCTCACAAGCCCGCAAACTTGGTGTCATCCTCGACTTCGCTCTCTCATTCACCCCTCACATCCAAGCCGTCACCAAAACCTGCCAGTCTCAGCTTCGCAACATTGCCAAGAGCCACCCTTTCCTCTCCATCCATACCGCTACCCTGCTCATTCAAGCTCTCATCCTATCCCGTCTGGACTACTGCATCAGCCTTCTCTCTGATCTCCCATCCTCATGTCTCTCCCCACTTCAATCCATACTTCATGCTGCTGCCCGGATTGTCTTTGTCCAGAAACGCTCTGGGCATGTTACTCCCCTCCTCAAAAATCTCTAGTGGCTACCAATCAATCTGCTCATCAGGCAGAAACTCCTCACCCTAGGCTTCAAGGCTCTCCATCACCTCGCCCCCTCCTACCTCACCTCCCTTCTCTCCTTCTACAGCCCACCTCGCACCCTCCACTCCTCTGCCACTAATCTCCTCACGGTACCTTGTTCTCGCCTGTCCCGCCATCGGCCCCCAGCCCACGTCCTCCCCTGGGCCTGGAATGCCCTTCCTCTGCCCATCCGCCAAGCTAGCTCTCTTCCTCCCTTCAAGGCCCTACTGAGAGTTCATCCCCTCCAGGAGGCCTTCCCAGACTGAGCCCCTTCCTTCCTCTCCCCCTCGTCCCCCTCTCCATCCCCCCCATCTTACCTCCTTCCCTTCCCCACAGCACCTGTATATATGTATATATTTTTGTACATATTTATTACTCTATTTATTTATTTACATATCTATTCTATTTATTTTATTTTGTTAGTAAGTTTGGTTTTGTTCTCTGTCTCCCCCTTTTAGACTGTGAGCCCACTGTTGGGTAGGGACTGTCTCTATATGTTGCCAACTTGTACTTCCCAAGTGCTTAGTACAGTGCTGTGCACACAGTAAGTGCTCAATAAATACGATTGATTGATTGATCCCTCTGACTCCCAAACCAGTGTTCTTATCCACGAGGCCATGCTGCTTCCACTCATTCAAGGAGTTTGGAGAGGAATGTTAGGGGAGATGGGATGATAATTGGAGGAGCTGTGGGGTCGAGGGAGGGTTTTCTTAGGATAGGGGAGATATAAGCATGTTTGAAAGCAGGAGAAGGAGCCACTGGAAAGTGATCAGTTGAAGACTGCCATCATCCACTACTCCATGTAGGAACATGCAGCATGCAGCATACAAGAATACAGCATACAAGAATGGAGGAAGCATACAGTGTGGCACAGTGGAAAAAGCACAGGCCTGGAATCAGAGGATGTGGGCTCTAATCCCAGGTCAGCCACATGTCTGCTTTATGACCTTGGACAAGTCATTTCACTTCTCTGTGCCTCAGTTACCTCATCTGTAAAATAATAATTATAATAATGATGGCATTTGTTAAGCACTTACTATGTGCAAAGCACTGTTCTAAATGCTAGGGAGGTTACAAGGTGGTCAGGTTGTCCCATGTGGGACTCACAGTCTTAATCCTGATTTTACAGATGAGGTAACTGAGGCACAGAGAAGTTAAGTGACTTTCCCAAAGTCACACAGCTGACAATTGGTGGAGCCAGGGTTTGAACCCATGACCTCTGACTCCAAAGTCTGTGCTCTTTCCACTGAGCCACGCTGCTTCTCTGGATTAAGGATTAAGAAAATGAGGATTAAGACTCTGAGTCCCATGTGGGACAAGGACTGTGTCCAACCCGATTAACTTGTATGTATCCCAGTGCTTAGAACAGTGCTTGACACATAGTAAGCAGTTACCAAATACAATTATTATTTTTATATTAGTATTACTGATTAGGTGATCCAGGGCTGTGGGTTAATTTTACAAGATCCACAGAGGGACGGTGGAGACAGGGAGTTGAGTTCGGTGGAAAGGATGATGTTGTGGGGTGGATTGTGTTGTGTGTCAAGAGAAGATAGGTTGGTTATGGAAAACAAATAGGAATGATGATTTTTGAAAATTGCAGGGGATCAAAAGATTAGAGGTCTCTGTAAGAGAACAAAACAGGTTTGTAGGGAGGGGAAGTGTAGGGAAGAAGACCAGTCAGGAGGTGGTCAGCTGAGAGTGGAATTTCAGAGTTGGTGAGGTGAAGTGAGTTTGGAGATTGTACAGTGACCAGAGATAATGAGATAGAGCATATGTTCAAGTTGGTGGGTAAGTGAGACAGAGTAGAGCAGGTGGTCAGTGGAATTGAAGAGTAAGAAGAAGTGGAGAAGTAGAAGCATCATCGAGAACATTCCTGTGGATACTGAAGTCCCCAAAGATCAGTTTAGAGATGGACAGAGAAGGAACGAAAGAGAGAGAACAAAACGGTTAATAATAATAATGGCATTTATTAAGTGCTTACTATGTACAAAGCACTGTTCTTAGTGCTGGGGAGGTTACAAGGTGATCAGGTTATCCCACAGGGGGCTCACAGTCTTAATCCCCATTGTCCAGATGAGGTAACTGAGGCACAGGGAAGTTGACTCATCCAAAGTCACACAGCTGACAAGTGGCGGAGCCAGGATTTGAACCCATGACCTCTGACTCCAAAGCCCGGGCTCTTTCCACTGAGCCACGCTGCTTAAAGTGGGAGATGGTGTGTGGGAGGTAGTTGATGACTAGTAATTGGATATGGGCTTCCAAGAAAGAGAAAGACAGGGATGGGGAAGGTGGAATGGTGCAAAAGTGGCATTGGGGAGCCAGAAGGAAGCAGACTCCTTCCCCTTTCCTGGTGAGTCTTGGAGAGTGGGAAGAGATGAGGGCCCCTCTAGAGAGAGCAGCAGGTGTTATCATATCATCCAGGGTGTGCCAGACTTCAGTAACGGTGCGGAGGAGCAGAGATTGGGTCAGGAGCAGGTCAAAGATGAAGGGAAGCTTTCCTGTCGTGGAACTGGGGTTTCCAGACTGCACCCGGCTGGGGCTGTTGGGTGGTGGAAGTGGGAGCGGAGAGTGGATACCATGAGGGTTAGGGAGAGGGATTGGATGGGTGTGAGCTGAGGGGATCCTGGTGCATGTGGAGTGGGATGAGGAGCTTCACTGGGAAGGAAGGCCAGGAGTGGGGTGGTTAGGCAGAGGGGACTGAGTAGACCTGGAGAGGTCGGAGGTTTTTAAACTGCTCCTTTTATTGTACTGAAGCTCGGGGGCCTAGTGGAAATCAATCAATCAATTATATTTACTGAGCACTGACAGTGTTGGAACAATGCTGAACATTTAATGGAATACAATAGAGTAAGTAAACACAGTCTCTGCCCCTAAGAATTTTAGGAACACAAACACAAGGATGAAACTCAGTAAACCCAGATTCTAACCAAGGATCCACCACTTATCTGCTCTGGGGCCTTGGATGAGTCACTTAATCTCTCTTTGCCTAATTTCCCTTCTCAATAAAATAAGAATAAATGGGAATAAAATATTGCTCTAAAATCATAAGCCTAGTTGGGACAGGGGTTCTGATAATTTCATATTTAACCCAGGGATGGGCCTATAATAAGTACTAAATAAATATGGTGATTATTGTGTGTTCCCAGGAGTCTAGTACTGTGCTCTGCACACAGTATGTATCCAATAAATACTGATAACTGGCTTTAAGAATCAGGCTGTACCCAGCCTAATCACTTCATGAACTCCAAGTCTCGGGTCAATTTGTAACATGGGAAACAGTGTGGCCTAGTGGAAAGAGCCCAGGACTGTGCATCAGAAGATCTGAGTTGTAATCATGACTCTGCCACTTGCCTGCTCTGTGACCTTGGGAGAACTACTTAACTTTCCAGTGCCTCAGTTTCTTCACTAGTAAAACGTGAATTGGATTGTGTCCAATCCAATTTACTTGTATCCAATCCAGTGCTTAGTACAGTGCCTGGCACATAGTAAGAGTTCAACAAACAACATAATTATTCTTATTCTTCTTATTATTAATTAAATACCTATTTTCCCTTCCCCTTTCACTATGAATCCCATGCGGGTTGGGGCTTGTGTCTGATGTGACTGTAGTGTATCTGCCCCAGTGCTGAATACAGTAAGTGCTCAATAAATACAATTGATTGATTCACTGATTGATTGCTTGACACATATTCATTCATTCATTCAATTGTATTTATTGAGTGCTTACTGTGTGCAGAGCACTGTTCTAAGCGCTTTGGAGAGAACAACGCAACAAGCACCAGTCACATTCCCTGCCCATAAAGAACTTACTGTCAAGAGATGAGAGAGACATTAATATAAATAAATAAATTACAGCTATGCACATAAGTGCTATGGGCTTGGGACAGGGGAAGAACAAGCAAGTCAGGGTGATACAGAAGGGAGTGGGAGAAGAGGAAAGGGAGGCTTAGTCAGGGAAGGCCTCCTGGAGGAGATATGTCTTCAATAAAGCTATGAAGGTGGGAAGAGTATGTGTCTGTTGGATTTGAGGAGTAAGCACTTAATAAATAGTTAGCACTTAACAAATACCATGATTATTACAGAGTCAGCAAGTGGTAAGGAGGGATGCAGCAATCCAGTTCCTACTTGGTATAAAACTGAGCGAGGAGAAATGGCACAAGCCAGGGTAAAAGCCAAAGGCCTGAGAAATCTCTCTAAAAGGTGTATGGCAAAAGGGCTCCAAACAGCAGTTATCAACTAAACTACAGAGAGAATTCTCAGCAGGATCCCAAGGGCTATGAAGGCCACACAATATAAAAGTTGTGAGAATGTTTTGCTATGTATAAAGACTCAATGGTAATCTCTGGGACAGAGGGAGAAAACTAGAGATAACTTGAAAGCAACATGCTGTTGACCTCAAGGTCCCTCTCCATAAATGGAGTAATAATTGTTAAATCCAGACAAAGAGGCCCCAGAAATCTCCATCTCTGATAAACAGTAAATATCCAACTATTACCCAAGACATTCTTAAACTATGAAATAGGGCCCCAGTTGTCATCCCTGGAGTAATTCCCCAAAGCATCTAGCAGAGGGGAGATTTTGAGGAATCTCAAGGGAACAAGGGATCACTCCTTTTATTCAAACAGTATTTTGACAATCTTATATAGAGATTTTAACTCTCTCCTGTCTCTCAGCCAGCTTTCAAGAGGTCTCCCACCTGCTTTCAAAATCAACCCCATCCTTCCTCCCCTTCTAAAACATTTGCACTCACTTCTCCTCCCTCCATGACCACAGTCTTCAATCACTCACTCTCTGATGACTCCTTCCCCTCTGCCTTCAAAATCGCCCATGTCTCTTCTAATCTAAAAAAAAAAAAAAAAACAAAACCACCACAACTTCTCTGGATCCCTCTGACACCATTCACATTCAACAGACCATTACTCTCCCCATCTTCATGGCTCTTCTAACATCACATCACTGGGAGGCCTTCCCTAATCGATTTATAGTGGACTCACCTTACAAAACCTTTCTTATTCTTGTATTATTACTCTCTCCATTACTACATCATATCGCTAATGGCTATTAAAGGCCACACAAATACTGGTTGCAGGATTATGATCTTTTTGGACACTTTCTTTTTTTGAGGGTGGATGTCCAGTTTCTAACACCAGAGTCCTAGTGTGTTTGGTAATTTACACTTGGGGAAAGAGTTCTTTGTTGGCTTTGCCCTTGGGCAGCCTGAGGTTACCAGTAGTTTGTACTCTCTCCATTACTACATCATATTGCTAGTGGCTATTAAAGGCCACACAAATACTGGTTGCAGGATTATGATCTTTTTGGACACTTTCTTGTTTTGAGGGTGGATGTCCCATTTCTAACACCAGAGTCCTAGCGTGCTTGGTAATTTACACTTGGGGAAAGAGCTCTTTGTTGCCTTTGTCCTTGGGCAGCCTGAGGTTATTAGTAGTTTGTAGCCATCATTCTGTGACTCTTAGATTTGGTGCTCTTGAAAGGCTCCAAAAGTAGTGTGACCCCGAAAGCAGCATAACCTAGCAGATAGAGCACAGGCTTGGGAGTCAGAAGGACCTGGGTTCTAATCCCAGCTCCTCCACTTCGCTGTGTGACCTTGGGCTTTACTTTTCTGTGCCTCAGTTCCCTCATCTGTGAATGGGGGTTAAGACTGTGATTCTCATGTGGGACAGAGACAGGGTCCAACCTGATTAGCTTATATTTACCCAGTGCTTAGTACAGTGCCTGGAAGACAATACACAATAACTGTGTAACAAATACCATTTAAAAAAAGCATTTGGGGCTGACCGTGGAGGTTTAGAGGAATCTGTCTGATAGCTGGTCTCCAATATTCCTGGTTCCACACACAGAGACCAATTCAGAACTAATTTTTGGTTATAGGTCGAATTTACTTTGTTAAAGGCTTGAACATCAAGAGCCCCCCATCTCCTTACTCAATTCCTGCTCTGAAATTGGCTGTGCTTTAGCCGATCTCCAGTAATTGCCATTTCATGCAAAAAAATCTTTCCCTTTGGTAGGGATTCTGAAGATTAATTAACCAATCAATTAATCAATGATATTTACATAGTGCTTGCTTTGTGCAGAACACTGTACAAAGTACTTGGGAAAGAGCTCAGTAGAGTTGGTAGACCTGACTCTGGCTTTCAAGGAGTGTACAGTATAGCGGACAAGAAGGGAGTAGATTCCTGGTTCTAGAAATCAGGGGACCTTTTCAGTCTAGAAAGAAAATGGCTAAGATGGGACATTATTGAAGTGTACAAAATCATGAATGGTGTGAATTGGGTGAATGCTTACTTATTGTTCATCAAATCTCACATCATCAGAACTAAGAGATACATACTGAAGTTAGAAGGTGATATGATGCCTCTGTCACATCCTGCTGCTCTGCCTCCATCTGTCTAAATCTGGAGAGGGTTCTTCAATCAAATACTGGTATTTACTGAAAACATACTGGGTGTACAGAGCGCTGCGCTAAGTGCTTGGAGGAGTGCAAAACAATACAGTTGGTAAACACTATCTCTTTTTTATGACATTTGTTAAGTGATTACTATGTGCCAGGCACTGTTCCAAGTGCTGGGACAGATACAAGGTAATCAGGTTGGACATAGCCCCTGTCCCAATTAGGGCTCCCAGTCTCAATCTCCATTTTACAGCTGAGGTAACTGAAGCACAGAGAAGTGAAATTCATTCATTCATTCACCCATTCAATCATATTTATTGAGTGCTTACTGTGTGCAGAGCACTGTACTAAGCACTTGGAAAATACAATTCAGCAAGAGACAATCCCTACACAGTAATAGGCTCACAGTCTAGAAGTGGGGAGACAGACAACAAAACAAAACAAGCAGGCATCAATAGCATCAATACAAATAAATAGAATTATATATCTAAACACATCATTAATAAAATAAATAGGATTTAAATATGTACATATATACACAAAAGTGCTGTGGGACAGGGAAGCGGGGTAGAGAAGAGGAAGGGAGTTGGGGCAATGGGGAGTGTTTTGCACATAGTAAGTGCTTAATAAATACCATCATTATTAAATGTCATCATTATTAAAAGGGAGGCTTCATCTGGGAAGGATTCCTGGAGGAGGTAAGCTCTAAGTAGGGCTTTGAAGGAGGGAAGTGTGCTAGTTTGGCATATGTGAGGAGGGAGGGCATTCCAGGCCAGGGGTAGGGCGTGGGCTGGGGTTGGACAGCAGGACAGCTGAGAATGAGACACAGTGAGGAGGGCTGGGCTATAGAAGGAGAGAAAGGAGGTGAGGTAGAAGGGGGCAAGGTGACGGAGAGCTTTGAAGCCAATAGTGAGGAGTTTTTGCTTCATATAAAGGTTAACTGGTGAAGGTTGACAAGGTGATATGACTTCCCTAAGGTCACACAACAGACAAGAGGTGGAGTGGGGACTAAAACCAGGTCCTTTTGATTCCCAGGCCCGTGCTCTATCCTCTTGGTCAAGCTGCTCTCAAGGGGTTTACAGGCTAATGTGGGAGACAGACACTAAAAGAAATTACAGATAAGGAAATATGTTACTTCATCTGTAAAATGTGGATTAAGACTGTGAGCCCCCCGTGGGATAACCTGATCACCTTGTATCTACCCCAGCGCTTAGAACAGTGCTTTGCACATAGTATGCGCTTAATAAATGCCATTACTATTATTATTATTATTATTACAGATAGAACTCAAAAACCACAAAAGTCTAGGACCCAAATATCTCAGAGCCTTATAAAATTATATATGTAATAAGAATCAGGTTGGCCCTCACTTTAAGGAGCAAGTTCAACTGAGGTAAATGAGTCTTGACTGGAAAAACGGGTTTCTGCATTAAACAATCTTGTTAACAGCTAAGGAATTTGGAGGAGGCAATGTTGTCTTAATTATTGAGTGAGCAGTACAGGAGAACAAAACTGATTTGGACATGGGTCAGCAGAACTGTGGGCAGGAGAAAAGATTCCAAAGGCAGGAAAGAGATTGGGAGCTGATAAATATCTGGCCTTTCAGGAAGCATAACCACTTAAAGGAGACATGACACATTGTCCTGTTCACACAACTGGGAATTTTAGAATGTACCTGAACCTTGGGGAAATATCTGGAGCCAGGCTCTGAGCACTCTCACAGGGCAATCAGGAGGGATTTTATTTTGGGGAGTTGGGGCGGGGGGTAGTGGTGGCACTTGTTAAGCACTTACTATGTGCCAGGCACTGTAGTCAGTCATCAGTCAGTCGATCATATTTATTGAATGCTTAGTGTGTGCAGAGCACTGTACTAAGTGCTTGGGAGAGTACAATATAATAATAAACAGACAGATTCCCTGTCCACAGCAACTTTACAGTCTAGAGGGGGAGACAAGCATTAATATAAACAAATTACAGATATGTACATAAGTGCTTTGGGGCTGGGAAGGGGGATGAATAAAGTGGGCAAGTCAGGGTGACACAGTAGGAGAAGAGGAAAGGAGAGTGAAGTCAGAGACGGCCTCTTGAAGGAGATGTGCCTTCAGTAAGGCTTTGAAGCGGTGGGAGAGTAATTGTTTGTTCAATATGAGGAGGAAGGGTGTTCCGCGTCAGAGGCAGGACGTGCAGAAGAGGTCGGCTGGAGATAGACAAGATCCAGATACAGTAAGAAGGTTAGCATTGGAAGTGCGAAGTGTGGGGGACAGCATGGGGGTAGATACAAGATAATTGGGTTTTACAAGGTCCCTGTCCCTCACTGGGCTCACAGTCTTAGCCTTCATTTTACAGTCTTAATCTCCATTTTACAGATGGGGTAACTGAAGTCTAGAGAAGTGACGTGAGTTGCCCAAGGTCACGCCGCAGAAAATGGCAGAGAGGAGATTAGAACTCAGGTCCTCTGACTCCCGGGCCCATGCTTTAGGCATTAGGCCATGCTGCTTCTCTAGTTTAGGGATGAGAAGACTAAGTGCTTCCCAAATCAGGGAGGGAGCTGCCACTGCAACTCCTCCTCTCTTCCCACCTGCTGGGAACCTGCCATATCAGAACTGGGGATGCAGGGAATGGTCTTTCCCTAAACGGTTCCAGTTGAAACAACTCTGTCGGTAGCCCCACCATTTCTCTGGTCTTTAGTGGGCAGGGCTGGACCCCCCTCCTTCCAACTGTCTTCTTCCCCGGAGATTGGCCCTTTGTGATTCTCTAGCAATCAGTCAGGTGAGGGGTGATTTGAACACAAAGCCAGGGTGGTCTCATCCTCGAGTTTGAGCTCTTCTGCCTCCCCCATCCCCACTGTCTGCGGCCCCTGAACTACAGGAATGCCAAGAACAAGGGTCAATCAATCAATAAGTCCATCAATCAAATTTATTGAGCACTTACTGGTGTAGAGCACTGTATTTGGAAGAGTACAATATAACAGATTTGGTAGATACATTTCCTGCAAAGAGCTTATGGTCTTATAAATAAATTACAGATGTGCACATCTGTGTTGTGGGACTGTGGGTGGGGCAAATAAAAGGTAGGGATTCAAGTGCAAAGGTGACATAGAAGAGAATGGGAGAAGAGGAAATGAGAGTTTAGTTGGGGAAGGCCTCTTGGAGGCAAAGTGGTAGCAAGAGCATGGGCTTGAAAGTCAGAAGTCACAACTTCTAATCCCAGCTTTGCCACTTGTCTGCTGTGTGGCCTTGGTCAAGTCACTTGACTTCTCTGTGCCTCAGTTACCGCATCAGTAAAATGGGGATTGAGGCTGTGAGCTCCATGTGGGACAGGAACTGTGTCCAACTTGATTACCTTGTATGTACCCCAGTGCTTGGAACAGTGCTTGACACATAGTAAGTGCTTAACAAATACCATTATTGTCATTATTAGTTATAAGGCTTTGAAGGTGAGGAAAGTTATCATCATAATAATTATTGTATTTGTTCATTTATTCAATTGTATTTCTTGAGCGCTTACTGTGTGCAGAGCACTGTACTAAGCACTTGGAAAATACAATTTGGCAACAGATAGAGACGGACCCTACCCAACAACAGGCTCACAGTCCAGAGACGGGCTCACAGTCTACTGCTTACTGTGCACTGTACTAAGCACTGAGGTAGATACAAGGTAATCAAGTTGGACACAGTCCCTGTCCCACAAAGGGCTCACAGTCTTAATCCCCATCTTACATATGCGGGAACTGAGGCCCAGAGAATTAAGTGTCTTGCCCAAGGTCACACAGCTAACAAGAGGAGGCACCAGGATTAGAACCCATGATCTTCTGACTCCCAGGCCTGTGCCCTATCCACTAGGCCATGCTGCTTTTATTTATTTTACTTGAACATATTTACTATTCTGTTTATTTCGTTGATGTGCATCTAGCTTTACTTCTATTTATTCTGGTGACTTGACACCTGACCACATGTTTTGTTTTTTGTTGTCTGTCTCCCCCTTCTAGACTGTGAGCCCGTTGTTGGGTAGGGACCATTTCAATATGTTGCCAATTTGTACTTCCCAAATGCTTAGTACAGTGCTCTGCTCACAGTAAGCGCTCAATAAATACGATTGAATGAATGAATGAATGAATGCTTCTTATATCAACTGTTGGATATGAAGCGGGGGTCATACCAGGCCAGAGGAAGGTCGCAGGTTTGGGGTGGGCAGCTAAATAGGTGTGATCAAGGTACAGTGAGTAAGTTGGCATTAAAAGAATGAAGTGTGCGCTCTGGGTTGCAGTAGGAAAACAAGAAGGTAAGGTAGGTGGGGACAAAGTGATTGAGTGCTTAAAAGATGAAGGTAAGGAATTTCTGTTTAATGTGCAGGAGGAGGGGCAACCACCAGTGGTTTTTGAGGAGTGGGGAAACATGTACTGAATGGTTTTGAAGAAAAATGATTTGGGCAGCCAAGTGAAGTATGAACTGAAGTGGGGAGAGACAGGAGGCAGGGAGGTCAGCAAGGAGGCTGCTAAAGTAATCAAGGCAGGATAGGATAAATGGTTGGATTAACATGGTAACCTTTTGGATGGAGAGAAAAAGGTGGAAGTAAGTGATGTTATACAGCGCTGTGCACACAGTAAATACTCAATAAAGACCATTGATTTGCTGTTTTAGGAGCAGGTGGCTTTTTTTGACCTTTGGTTTAGCTGTATTCATTTCTCCCCCTACTTTCCCCACTGTGACTAAGTCATTCCAGTGCCTTGGGGAGCAGTTCCTGGTAAATTCAGGCTCAGGAAAAACCCCAGACCCATCCCCAAACCAGGTTTTTTTCTTTTTGGATTGTGCCACTCATTAAAGTGCCTTATACCAAGCCTCAGGCTAAATTCAAACTGCCAAGGCTGCAGCTCTAGAGATCTGTCAACCCCCTTCCACCTCCCCTTTCTTCCCCCCTGCACATCCCCCAACCCTTTCCACCATCTTTCTGTGCTCTGGCTCGGAGGGAGCAAGAATCAGAGGGCAGATAGGGAAAAGCAGAAGGGCTGTCTGGCTCATTAGTGGAGCTCCAAACCGAAAAAGTACTGTAAACTCTTGAGGTTGCCACTGCAACCAAGATCCACATGGGCTAATTATCTCTGTATTCTGTCTTGGCATATGCCAATCTGTGCCTCCCGACCTGTGCTCTTCATTTGCTTCTGGCATCTCAGACACTATGGAATGTATTGCAAGGGGAAGATAACTCAAAGTCCTATAGGATTTGGAACAGTTTCACCTCAAATTCAGAGACCGCTGCCCTGGCGGTGCCTGGGATTTGATTTTGCCATTTGAATTGGCATTCTTTGATTCCAGGTGCTGAGCTGGAGCTTCTAGAACTTCTGAATTGAACACGAAAAGGCTTTCCATTGCCCCCCTTAACTTGCCATCTAAAGCTTCATTGAACTCAGGCATAATAATTGTGGTATTTGTGCCATTCATCAATTCTTTCATTCATTCAGTCGTATTTATTACATGCTTACTGTGTGCAGAGCACTGTACTAAGCACTTGAGAAGTACAGTTCAGCAACAAATTGATACAATCCCTGCCCATAGAGGGCTCACAGGCATTGTATTAAGCACTGATGTAGATACAAGTTAATGGGGTTGGACACAGTCCCTGTCCCACATGGGGCTTGAAGTTTTAATCCCCATTTCACAGTCGAGATAACCAAGACACAGAGAAGTTAAATATCTAGGCCAACATCACACAGTAGACACATGGTGGGGCTAGGATTAGAACCCAGATCCTTCTGACTTCCAGGCCTGTGCTCTATCGACTAGGCCACACTGCTCAGTGAAGAACAGTCACTCTAGAAAAGAATGATACCTTGAATTTGTATAGTGCTTTTCATTTTCCCAAGTCCTATCATGCTAATTATCTTAAGTTTTCCTTAATTTGTTAGTTTCACCTTCTTTTTTTACCGGTATTGCAATTACCTGGGAGAGGAGGTATAAGATCCTTGTGGGCAGGGACTGTGTCTATCACCTCTGTTACACTGTATTCTCCCAAGAGTTTAGTATCTTGCTCTGCACACAGTAAGTGCTCAATAAATGTGATTATTAATTGATTGATTTAGAAGACTATGGAGATTATTATTATCATTAATATCTCTGTATTTGTTAAGTGCATAGCATGTGTCAAGCACTAATCTAAGTGCTGTGATGATAGATACAAGTTAATCAGGTTGGACACAGTCCCCGTTACACAGTCCCCATTCCACATGGGGCTCACAGTCTAAGTAGGAGGGAGAACAGGTATTAAGTCTCCAGTTGAGACGAGGAGGCACGGGTCCTGAAATGTTCTGGAGAAGTTAAGTGAGTTGCTCAAGGTCACACAGCAGACAAGTGACAGAGCTGGGATTAGAACCTATGACCTCTGCCTCTGAGGGACATGTTCTTTCCAGAAGAGCCACACTGGTTTGTTCTGCTTGGGGCTCACTGGAAAATCAGGGTCACTAAAAATTTATGGTCATTGTAAAAATTCACCCTCCCGTTATTCATTTTTCCTTTTATTTTTATCCCCACACTAATGAGATCCAGGTGGCTAATTTTACATCCTTCCCTCTAGTTATACAATAATTGCTCTCTCAGTAGTTTTTAATGACAAATCTCTCATGGTTTGTTTCATGACAGTTGATAAATAGACCTGATTAGAATTCAGTCTTATATCATATGTTCAGATCACTAAACCTTAATTTGTCCCACTAAACTAGATCCGAACCATTAACAGTTCTTGTTATTATTCAGGTATTGCTAAAGCTTTTTCATTCCTTGAGCACCATTTTACAGGCCAGCTTTTTTCTTCACTAGAAAGCTTCACTGGGGAAGCAGCATGGCGTAGTGGATAGCGCACGGCTCTGGGAGTCAGAAGGTCATGCATCAGAAGGTCATGGGTTCTAATCCCGGTTCTCTTACCTCTCTGCCGTGTGGCCTTGGGCAAGTCACTTAACGTCCCCGTGCCTCAGTTAGCTCATCTGTAAAGTGGGGATTAAGATTGTGAGCCCCATGTGGGACATGGACTCTGTCCAACCTGATTTGCTTGTATCCATGCCAGTGCTTAGTACGGTGCCTGGCACATAGTAAGCACTTAACAAATGCCATAACATCCTAGATGCTCTTAATAGTTAGTCATCAGTTTGAGTTCATGCGGATTTTCTTATACTCAGTTTCCAACCTGATTTTCTTGTTCCACCCCAAAGCCTAATACAGTGCTTGGTACATAACAAGCACTTTACAAACACAGTTATTTTCACTGTTACTGTTCTTATTAGAATTTGAAAAACAAAAGGTTCCCCAGGTCCCTTTCCTACCCAAGGTTTTATTCTTTTCCACATACTCCTAATAATGAGAATGAGAATGATTTACTCCAGAAAATGTTATTAATAATTATGGCATTTGTTATGTGCTCACTATGTGCCAAACACCATTCTAAGCACTGGGGTAGATACAAAGTAATCAGGTTATCCCACATGGGGCTCACAGTCTTAATCCCTATTTTACAGATGAGGTAACTGAGGCACAGAGAAGTTAAGTGGCTTGTCCAAGGTCACACAGCAGACAAGTGATGGTCTCAGGATTAGAACCCATGTCCTCTGACTCCCAAACCCGTGCTCTTTCCACTAACCCACACCACTTCTCCTGCTACCCATCAGCAACCTACCCGGGGGGGTGTCCTATAACAATACCAATAACTGTGGTATTTGTTAAGCACTTCATTCATTCAATCATATTTATTGAGCACTTACTGCGTGCAGAGCACTGTACAAATTGGCAACATAATTGGCAGTTATTATGTGCCAGGCACCGTACTAAGATCTGTGGGGTCTACAAGTGAATTGGTTTGGACACAGCCCCTCCCATTCATTCATTCATTCATTCATTCAATTGTATTAATTGAGCGCTTACTGTGTGCAGAGCACTGTACTAAGCACTTGGGAAGTACAAGTTGGCAACATACAGAGATGGTCCCTAACCAACAAAAGGCTCACATTCTAGAGGGGGGAGACAGACAACAAAACAAAACATGTGAACAGGTGTCAAGTCATCAGAATAAATAGAAGTAAAGCTAGATGCACATCATTAACAAAATAAAATAAATAGAATAGTGAATATGTACAAGTAAAATAGATCTGTACAAACATATATACAGGTGCTGTGGGGAGGGGAAGGAGGTAGGGCAGGGTGATGGGGAGTGGAGGAGGGGGAGAGGAAGGGAGGGCTCCATCTGGGAAGGCCTACTGGAGGAGGTGAGCTCTTACTAGGGCTTTGAAGGGAGGAAGAGAGCTAGCTTGGCGGATGTGCGGAGGAAGGGCATTCCAGGCCAGGGGGAAGTTGTGGGCCGGGGGTCGATGGAGCGACAGGAGAGAACGAGGCCCAGTGAGGAGGTTAGCAGCAGAGGAGTGGAGGGTGTGGGCTGGGCTGTAGAAGGAGAGAAGGGAGGTGAGGTAGGAGGGGGCGAGGTGATGGACAGCCTTGAAGCCGAGAGTGAGGAGTTTTAGCCTGATGCGTAGGTTGACTGGTAACCACTGGAGATTTTTTAGGAGGGGAGTAACATGCCCAGAGCGTTTCTGCACAAAAATGATCTGGGCAGCAGCGTGAAGTATAGACTGAAGTGGGGAGAGACAGGAGGATGGGCAATTTGAGAAGAGGCTGATGTAGTAATCCAGTCACGATAGGATGAGAGATTGAACCAGCAGGGTAGCGGTTTGGATGGAGAGAAAAGGGCAGTTCTTGGCGATGTTGCGGAGGTGAGACCAGCAGGCTTTGTTGATGGATTGGATGTGAGGGGTGAACGAGAGAGCAGAGTAGAGGATGACATCAAGGTTGTGGGCTTGTGAGAGGGGAAGGATGGTATTGCCGTCTACAGTGATACAAAGTAATCAGTAGTCAGGGAGAGGGCAGGGTTTGAGAGGGAAGATAAGGAGTTCAGTCTTGGACATACTGAGTTTTAGATGGTGGGCAGACATCCAGATGGAGATGTCCTGAAGGCAGGAGGAGCCTGAAGGGAGGGAGAGAGAGCAGGGGCAGAGATGTAGATTTGGGTGTCAAGATGTAGATTTGGGTGTCACAAACCCCTCTCCCACATGGGGCTCACAGTCTTAATCTCCATTTTACAGCAGAGGGAACTGAGGCACAGAGAAGTGAAGAGTCTTGCCCTAGGTGTCACACCAGACAAATGGCAGACCTGGGATTAGAACCCACATCCTTCTGACTCGCAGGTCCGTGCTCTATCCACTAGGCCACACTCCTTTTCTGTAAGAGAACACCCCGAAAAAGGAAAAAAACCCACATGACACCCTGGTATAATTACCAGTCCAAGAATGTGACAGTACACCATTAAATCCACAACAATGCAATTAACTTAACTTAACTTGTCCTTACCCTGGCTTAAGGACCAGTGGACTTTGACCCACAGAGCAAAGACCATTATCCCCTGGTCCCATTTTATACCTTCTAGCACTCCTTACCCCTCTCCGGTCCCACCCTGAAGGTGGGAATCCTGGCCTCTGACATCAGGCTGGGACGTCTGGGGCGTTCTTGAGCCCTGTCCACATATTTCAGGGTATCTCCTGGTTGGGAGTCTGTGTAGTTCTTGCAGAAGGGTTGTGGCCAGGTCAGCTAATATGGCCTTCTTGGGCTGATTTTCTGGGAATGTTTCTCTGTCCAGTCAACCATGCCAACCTCAATAGCTTTCCTGGGGGTGATAGGATGATCTTTGTTGTAGCTCCTATTGTCCCTTTGCTGTTGTGCTGGTAACTACCCTGAGGCCATCCTCCTTTTGTCTTCTATATACTCTTGTATGGCTCCTAGGACCCGCCCTTTAGGGCTACTTTCAGGAACCACCTGCTCCACCCCATTCTCCTACTCCTTCCAGTATTCCCCATACACACACAGTTTGAGTACCCCCAAAACAGCCATAGGACTCCTCAACCCCAGTGGCTAATGTCTGTAACAGGAACCCTGGTAGCATTTCCAGATAATTACTGACAGAGCTGGTTTAGTTGAACTTGTGATGTCTAAGTACCACTGATTGACTAACTTTTTAAATGGTATTTGTTAGATGCCTACTATGGGTCAAGCACTTTTCTAAGTGCTGGGGCAGATAAAAGCTAATCAGGCTGAATACAGTCCTTGTCCCACATGGGGTTCACAGTCAAGTAGGAGGGAGAACGTATTGAATCCCCATTTTTCACCCTTGAAGAAACCGAGGCATAGAAAAGTTAAGTGACTTGCCCAAGGTCACACGACAGGTAACTGACAGAGCCAAGATTCAAATCCAGGTCTCCTGGCTTCCAGGCCTACGCTTTATCCACTAGGCCACAATGCTTCCCAACAGCTCTTCTAAGAGGCCCTTTTTTATTGTACGAGGCCCTTTTTTATTGTATTTGTTGAGCACTTACTATGTGCCAGGCATTGTTCTAAGTGCTGGGGTAGATGCAAGGAAATCAGGTTGGACACAGACCATGCCCCTTATGGGGTTAAGTCATAATCCCCATTTTACAGATGAGGTAACTGAGGCCCAAAGAAATGAAGTGGCTTGCCCAAGGTCACACAGCAGGCAAGTGATGGAGCTGGGATTAGAACCCATGACCTTCTGACTCCCAGGCCTCTGCTTTATCCCCTACACCATGCTGCTTCTCTGAGGCACAGATAAGTTAATTAACTTGTCCGTAGTTACACAGAAGACAAGTGGCAGAGCCGGGACTAGAACCCAGGTCCCTTTTCTAAGTCCTCATTGCCCTATCTGCCCTGTGTCGACTATGCACTTGACTTTGTCCTCCTATGTACTTTAATACTCACCCCAGCCTTATAGCACTTGTACACATATCTTTATAATTAACTATTCCCCCTCCCTCACCTTTTTTATATAAAATGGTACATGTTAAGTGCTTACCATGTGTAAAAAACTATTCTATGTGCTGGGGTAGATACAGGTTACTTATGTTGGGCACATTCCTGAACCACATGGGGCTCTCAGACTACGAAAGAGGGAGAACTTGAGAACTGAGGCACAGAGAATTTAAGTGACTTGCCCAAGGTCACACAGCAAGCAATTGGCAGAGTCAGGAGCAGAACCCAGGGCCTCTGAATTCCAAGCCCATGTTCTTTCCACTAGATCATGCTGCTACTGCTTCTCCCATGTATGTAATTCCTCTAGACTGCAAGCTCATTATGGACAGGGAATGTGTCTGCTAACTCTGTTGTAGTGTATTCTCCTAGGTGCTTAGTACAAATCTCTACACATAGTAAGCATTCAATACATACCACTGATTGACTGACTAATTGATTGTAATACTTGACTCCCCCTGTGGACAATAAACTCCTTGTACACTGTAATGGGCAGGAAATGTCTCCATTGATTGTTATATTATACTATCCCAAGAGCTTAGTACAGTGCTCTGCAAACAGTAAGTGCTCAAGAAATATGATTGACTGACTGACTTCAGGTCAGGGATCATATCTACCAACTTCATTATATTGTACTTTCCCTAGTGCTTAATACAGTTCTCGGCATACAGTCAGTGCTCAGTAAATATCACTATCAATTCATTGACTGATGAATTCTCCCTTACCCAATTCCACCCCTTCCCATTTCCACAGTGCTCCCAGTTTCCCACCCCTGTTCCTCATTCACTCCATTTCTTCATCTGCAGGCTATCTCTCAGGGAATATAATCCTACTCACTAGATTAGATTGAAAGGTCCCTTCTCAGTTTTTCATTGATGTTTTGCCCAACCGGAACCCACAGAATAGGCTCCTTATCTATTCCTACAAGCTCTAACCAGTTCTGCCGAGAGTCCAGCCTAGTCACTTTCCTCTTTGAGCAGGTTCCTTATATCCAGAGTGAAGTGATGCTAACAATGAATGCTAAAATTTCAACATTTGATCCTACTTTAGACAAAACAAACAATTCCAAAATTAAAAAAAAATGTGAGATGCCAGCTGCAGTCTATATTGAGAGCCTCATGTTTAGAATCTATAAATGAGTCTCCCGGCTCCTGCATTTCCCAACCACAGGAACGTGGGCCCCAGGTTTGTTTGAGAGGGAGGGAGATTGTGTTTGGCTCCCTGCAAGTGGCATTAAGGGAGCTGTGAGCTCCAGGATGGCCTAGGCTAAGGAAATGTACTCTTGGGGCTGGGGGCTGGGGTGGATGAGAATCAGGAGTCCCTACCTAATAATAATAATAATAATAATAATATTGGTATTTGTTAGGCACTTACTATGTGCAAAGCACTGTTCTAAGAGCTGGGGGTGATACAAGGTGATTAGGTTGTCCCACGTGGAGCTCACAGTCTTAATCCCCATTTTCCAGATGAGGTCACTGAGGCACAGAGAAGTAAAGTGACTTGCCCAAAGTCACACAGCAAAAAAGTGGCAGAGGCAGGATTAGAACACATGGCCTTCTGACTCCCAGGCCCATCTCTATCCACTACACCACACCTCTGAAGAAGGGGTGGACAATAAATGCTAGCTTCCGGGCAGTCAAGTAAGGATGAAAACAGATCGTGCCAGGGCATCTTGGTTGATTGGATCAATTAAGCAAGCAATCACTGGTACTTATTAAGTACTGTGTGCAGAGCATTATATTAAGTGCTTGGGAGAGTACAATATAATAATAAACAGGCACATTCCTTGCTCACAATGAGCTTATAGTCTAGAGGGAGGAGATGGACATTAATATAAATAAATACATAAATGCTGTGGGGCTGGGAGCAGGGATTAATAAAAGGAGAAAGTCAGGGTGACCCAGAGGGAATGGGAGAAGAGGAAAGGAGGGCTTAGTCAGGGAAGGCCTCTTGGAGGAGATGTGCCTTCAATAAGGTTTGAAGGAGGGGAAATGTATTGTTGGTTGGATAAACTCTACAGCTCTAGCTCCTCGTGATCAGGAGCTATTTATTGTTATATTGTACTCTCCCAAGCACTTAGTACAGAGGTCTGCACACAGAAAGCACTCAGCAAATATGATTGACTGACTGACTGAATAAAGAGAAGCAGCATGACCTGGTAGAGAGAGAACAGGCTTGGGAGTCAGAAGGTCCTGGGTTCTAATCCCGGCTCTTCCACATGACTGCTGTATGACCTTGGCAAGTCACTTCACTTCTCTGGGCCTCAGTTACCTCATCTGTAAAGTGGGGATTAAGACAGTGAGCCCCATGTGGAACAGGACTGTGTTCCATCTGACTACCTTGTATCTACCCCAGCACATAGTACAGTGCCTGACATATAGTAAGTGCTTAACAAATACCATTAAAAAAAATACGATTGATTGATTGCTTGGCAAGGCTAAAGGTTGTATGTGGGAGCTCTAAGTCTTGTGGGAGTGTTTTGATGCACAGAGAATATCAAGAACATCCCCTTTAGGGCTTATAAACAGCAAAGATGCTTTTCCCCAATACGTAATGATAATTATGATCATGATGATGATCATGATGATGATATATATTAAGCAATTTATAGATGCCAAGCACTGTGCTAAGCACAGGGAAAGAAACAAGATCATCAGATCAGATACAGTTGCTACTCCGCCCCACCTAAAAGATAGGGAGTGCAGGTATTTTATTCCCATTTTACAGAGGAGGAAACTGAAGCACAGATATTAAGTGACCCTCCCAAAGTCAGAGAAGTAACGTGGCTTTATGGAAAGAGCACGGGTCTGGGAGTCAGAGGACCTGGGTTCTAATCCCATACGTGCTTGCTGTGTGACTTTGGGCAAGTCATTTTACTTCTGGACCTCACTTACCTCATCTGTAAAATGGGAATTAGGACTATGAACCCTCTGTGGAACAGGGACTGGGTCTATTCTGATTAATTTGTGTCTACTCCAGTGTTTAATAGAGGGCCTGGCATATAGTAAATGTCTCAGGGAAGCAGCGTGGCTCATTGGAAAGAGCACAGGCTTTGGAGTCAGAGGTCATGGGTTCAAATCTTGGCTCTGCCAATTGTCAGCTCTGTGACTGGGCAAGTCACTTACTTCTCTGTGCCTCAGTTACCTCACCTGTAAAATGGGGATTAAGACTGTGAGCCCCCTGTGGGACACCCTGATCACCTTGTAACCTTCCCAGTGCTTAGGACAGTACTTTGCACATAGTAGGCGCTTAATAAATGCCATTGTTATTATTATTAACAAATACCATTAAAAAACAAAAAAGTCACACTACGAAGCCTCGTCTTCTTTCTCCTCTTTGTTTTCCTTCTCATTCTTTTCCTCTTTCTCCTTCTTCTCTTTCTCCTTTGTCAATAGCATTCTCATCACAATCCTTTTAGAACCAGTGTCATTTTACCTGAGATTACTGGTATCGCTGTGCCAAATCAACACACTTCTAAAACTAAACGTCCAAATTTCTAAAAGTGCTACCTATACATTATTCTCTAGTAGCAAGTCATTTAAATTGCCTAACCATTTTGAAGGTGTTTGTACTGGCTAACAAGCTGCACTGAGTATCTGCTCTATGGGCTGGTTCTGGGGCTGACCCGGTGGGATGGTGGGATTAATCAATCCTATCTGAACACATAGGTACCAGCATCAGTTGAACTGCATTTGATTAAATTTCCAGGTTTGATGTTTCAGACACACCTCTAATGCCAACCGGAATGGCTTTCTCTGATTTTCTGTCCTATGTGGGTGCCTGCATGATTTTATTTTTATATTTTAGTTAAAACCACCTTTTAATGTTTGACTTTTAAAATTGATTTCTATATTACCATACTGATTGTAAGTCCCTGTATGGCACAGGGACTCTGTCCATTTCAATTATTTTGTATCTATTCCAGCATTTGGTACAGTGCTTGGTATTCTAGACTGTGAGCTCACTGTGACAGAGAATGTCACTGTTTATCGTTTCATCGTACTTTCCCAATCACTTAGTACAGTGCTCTATACACAGTAAGTACTCAATAAATATGACTGACTGATTGAATGAATACATAATAGATTGCGAGCCACATGAGGGAGAGGGACTGTTTTTAATTCCCACCCGTGTATTTCTCCCAGCATTTAGGGCAGTGCTCTGCACACAGTAAGCACTTAATAAATACTATTATAAATACCATCACCATCACCGATAATCCAACCTCACTTTTGGAGGTTGGTTGGTACGTGCATATGGATTATGGGTTGCTGGGATTTGTATCCCCAGGAATCTTCAGGATGAATGGACAGGGATGAGGCAGGGAGAGGCATTACAGAGCAGTAGGAATTGGGCTGTTAGGGTGCCAGGGACAGGAGAGCAACTGAGCATGCATGATATTCATTCAATCATATTTACTGAGAGCTTACTATGGGCAGAGCACTGTACTAAGGACTTGGGAGAGTACAATATAACAATAAGCAGATACGTTCCCTGCCCATAACTAGTGATACCTTCAGGCCTGCCCAGTGATTTGCAAAATCACACCGGCAGCCACAAAAACATCAACTAGAGAGGAAAGGGGCTGTGGAAATACAGGCTTGAACCAGGGAACCTCCTCCCAACTTATCCTCACCCCTAGTCTGGGCCCTACTTGGGCTGAAGCTGTTTGAGCTCAGCTTCCCTGACAGTCTTGGATCTGGGCATGGAGTTAGTGGAAAAGCACAGAAGCAGCGTGGCTTAGTGGAAAGAGCCCAGGTTTGGGAGTGAGAGGTTGTAGGTTCTAATCCTGGCTCTGCCACTTGTCAACGGTGTGACATTGGGCAAGTCACTTAACTTCTCTGTGCCTCAGTTACCTCATCTGGAAAATGGGGATTCAGACTATGAGCCCCATGTGGGACAACCTGATTACTTTGAATCTACCCCAGTGCTTAGAACAGTGCTTAGCATATAGTAAGCACTTAACAAATAGTAAGCACTTAACAAATACCATCATTATTATTATTATTATTATTACTAGAGATGGGGATGGGGGTGGAAACCAGGATAGTATTGTGTTCGGGGCCATCTCGGAGGCATGATTCATCATGCCTGGCTCCAAAAGATGGGCTATGTCTGCTTAGGAAAATCCTGGCTATTGTTAGCACAGTGCTTCATTTAGGTTTGCCCCAGGCTAATGCCTCAGTCTGAGAATCCAATTATAAATGAATGAAAATAAATGATTTTAGCTGCTGCTCTTGTTCAGACCCGTTTGCAGGCTCTGGGGTAGTTGGTGGAAAGAGAGTGTCTTTCATCTCTGATTTTGGCCCTTGGCTGAGGTGACCAGATGGCCCTCATTATGTGGCCATATATCTTTTAATGGTATTTGTTAAGCACTTATTATATGCCAGGCACTGTTCTAAGAGCTGTGTTAGGTAGGAAGTAATCAGGTTGGGCCCGGTCCCTGCCCCACATGGGGCTCACAGTCATAATCCATATTTTCCAGATGAGGCCCAGAGAAGTGAAGCAACTTGCCCAAGGTCACACAGCAGACAAGGGGAGGAGATGGGATTAAAACCCAGGTCCTTCTGACTCCCAGGACCTTACTCTTCCCACCAGGCCATGACACTTTCTGCATACTCTCCCACCACCTTAGCAAGGGTAGTAGTAATAAAAAGAGGGGCCCACACGTTATTTGGGCTTCTCATAGGCTAATTTTTTAAACTATTTGTCTCAATTTATTTCTTTCTCAGTATATTTGACCTACTCACCCCACGAGAATGTTAAACTTAATCACAGGGTGCTTGGCATTACACAATAACTCTCTCACAGCATCTTCTGCACTGTCCATTATGGGCCGGTCCATTAAGAACTATGACTGAACACTGGTTGGATGGATTTTGTTCCCAATTTAGGCAATTCTGCCTTTCAGACAAGTTTATTTTCTGAAACCCAGTGGAAACAACTGGAACTTGGATCCCAGCAGTAGAATACATTGTTTATTGATTTTTCTTAGGTAAATATAGTATCCCATATCTATTCTCAAATGAGGTATTAAAAAAATAAGACTTGGGCCTTCCCCAAATAAAAAGATCTTCATGATTTTTTTTCTTCCAAAACCAACAAAAGCTTTGTCTTGGAACTTTTTTTGTATTATCAACCCATGGTTGGTTCCTAATTTATATCTCAGTACTTAGAAATTATTTTACCACCTGATCTTTGACCACCAAATCGGTCTCTTCCGAGGGAAATTAATTCCCATTGTCCCTTAAACCTTGGATCAATCAAGCAGTTCATGGTGACTTCATAGGGCTGGCACAAACTTGCACCACTTCCCTTCTGAGCAAGATCATCCATTTAATAGCCAAGCTCATTAGCTGAAGCAAGTTTAATTAAAGCTTATAGAGAATCCGACAGGAAATTCGGTCTGAACACCAGGAAAAAATGGTGAGCTATATTTAAGCTGTGGGATAATCTCCCAACTGGAACTGACAGAAGAGAAATTACCTCAGATATTTAAAGCCAGGATGAGTAAAGAGAAAATACAAATAACACAATCTTCTCTTGTTTAAAGAAGACCCCGTTGGCTGTAATGATTGCTTTATAACTTGCAGCTCCTTCTTCCCGACGGCACACTTAAGCCATCCTTGTATATAGATTCAAAAGTCTGCTATCCCAGAAAATGATTTACAAATCAGCTCAACCCAGTCTTAGCCCAATTAGTGGTCTACTGATGCTATGATTCAGAGATTTCTCACCTTGGGGTATGTGTGCCCCTGGGAATGCTACAAAGTGTCCTTAAGGGTTCATAATAATAATAATGGTACTTGTTAAGCACTTACTACATGCCATGCACTGTTCTAAGTGCTGGGGTAAATACAAGGTAATACGGTTGGAAAGGGTCCCTGTCCCGCAAGGGGCTCAAGCTCTTAATCTGCCTTTTACAGAGGAGGTAACTGAGGCCCAGAGAAGTGAAGTGACTTAGTACAGTGCTCTGCACATAGTAAGCGCTAAATAAATACGATTGATGACTTGCCCAAGGTCCCACAGAAGGCAAGTGGCAGAGCCAGGATTAGAACCCAGGTCCTTCTGACTCCCAGGCTCAGGATCTATCCATTAGACCACTCTGGCCACTACACACCTGCTTCATGCTGAACTTAATGATGAGACAAGAACTCCCAGAAGTCCGGCAAGAAGCCAGACAGTAACATCTGGACCGGATGAGAGGAGAAACTACTCTTGCATCATCAATTCCCTGGAATTTGTTCTTTGCTGAGAATACAGTGAAGCAGTGTGGCCTGGGTTCTAATTCCAACTCCACCCCTTACCTGCTATGTAACCTTCTCTGCCTCAGTTCCCTCATCTGCAAAATGGGGATTCTACACTTGTTCTCCTTCCTACATAGACTGTGAGCCCCATGTGGGACCCGATTATCTTGTATCTACCCCAGCGCTTAGTACAGTGCTTGGCATTTGTAAGTGCTTAACAAATAAAGTTGTAAACAGTCAGAAGCAGCCCCACAGCTCCAGAGGCAGGAACTCTGGGAGGTGCTGGTGATGATAGCAAAATAGATTTCTCTTTTCCCTTGGATGGGATGTATATATGTGGGTAGAGGGGTGGGAATTTGGGGAGCGGGGGGTGGTGTGTGTGTGTGTGTGTGTGTGTGTGTGTGTGTGTGTGTGTGTGTGTGTGAGAGAGAGAGAGAGAGAGAGAGAGAACAGGAAAGCCCATTGTGACAGGATCTCCAGCTCAACTGGTGTGATAGGTTGATAAAATAATTCTAAGGAGTTTTGAAATATTATTTATTCAGGCCCTCCAAAGTATAATATTTCCTAGCAAAACCTGGTGATTGGCAGAGGAAGTTGGGGGAGGTGATAGCCAGTTAGTTAGCCTGATAGCCAAATAGCACCATGGTGTAGAGCACAGGTCTGGGAGTCAGAAAGTCAAGGGTTCTAATCCAGGCTATGCCACTTGTCTGCTGTGTGACCTTGAGCAAGTCACTTTACTTCTCTGTGCCTCAGGTATGTCATCTTTAAAATGGGGATTGAAACGAGGAGCCCTAAGATTACCTTCTATCTACCCCAGAATTTAGAACAGTGCGTGGCTCATAGTAACTGCTTAACAAATACCATAATTATTCCTTATTATTATTATTTGGGCTACTCATGAAAGTCAGTGAAACTGTCCTCCCCAGTTTTGAAGGCTCTGAATCAGGTGGTTTTTACCTAAATAATATTCTTCTTGCCTTCACCCACCTGACTTCTTCCAAGCCTCAGATTGGCTTCAGACTTCCATTCATTCATTCATTCAATCAATCATATTTATTGAGCACTTACTGTGTGCAAAGCACTGTACTAAGCACTTGGGAGAGTACAATACAACAATATAAAGACACATTACCTGCCCACAACTACCTTACAGTCTAGAGGAGCTTACAGTATAAGCAAAGTCTAATTTACATCAGACATGTGTACTAAGCATTTCATTTACTCCCTCAACCCTCACCAGTTACCACTGAGTCAGTGATAAAAATCAATTGATCCTACCTTGAATCTAGAATCCCAGGAAAGGCAGTCATTCAACACCGGCCTATGATTCTGCTCTCTTCTCAAGTAAGCAAAATGGGGTGACTTCAGGCCTGCCACCTAAAGACAGCTGACAGGCCCTCTACCTAGCTGATGGTCTCCTTCAGACTTCCCCCCTATTCACTGCTTTTCTTTGTAGTATAAAACCACTTGGCAGTGCTGGTTCTTTGCATTGAAATAAGGACAGTGATGTCCTCACAGTAGGGTACTGGGGTATTTGTTAAGAACAATGCTCAGCAATGATGTCCTCATAATAGG